>NC_133899.1:77838761-78554261 GCF_964199755.1 Larus michahellis | reverse complement strand
CTCTTTCCTTATACCAGATTGTAAATCCGTTTATGAAGAAGTATTAAGAGTCTGTCTTCCACTAGTATAGAAACAGTGCAAAGCCACATTGCTCCTTTATCAACTAAGAAACAACACAAAGAACTGTCATATGCAGCTAAAGATATAAAACCATCTCTGTTGCTGTTCCTTACATTAGCATTTGTTCTTGTCCTCTTGCTCTTCCATTTGCATCATTATAGTAATGACATTAAAGAAGAAAACTTGTTTTAACTCTTCTGGCTGCGGCCGGGTGCATCTCTTTCAACAGTTAGTTCTGCCTGGAGAAGGTTAAATAATGTGGACAACAATTTCTGTGAAAAAACAAGCTTTCAGACTTCTCTTTCTGAAGTTTCTTGAGCTCTCGCTGCCTGTATCAGTTGTTACAGCTCTTAATTAAAAGCAGAACAGACCAAATAATGTCTGTGATACACCAGCGTAATGCTTTGGTTTGTTGTAAAGGCCACATAAGAGATTGTCAGACACTTATTGCAATAGGGGCACTTAGTAAACATACGTTCATTCTCACTCTTCTCAGCAGCCTAGTGTCCATAAGTACTGATTATTATAAATCTGTACCTTAATTGTGAGAGTAGCTCATCTTTACCTTAGGGCAGATTTCCTGGAGAGTACCAGGCAACCCATTCCGCATATGTGACTGTGCAAAGTCTGGGTGCACTGTTGCCTGCCTCCTGGATATTTTTGTTCATAGAGCATGTGCCAGACAACACTGGCAGTCATGGGAAGGGGCTTCTACTGGTGGATTCTTTGATTTGTTTCCTTTGATCCTCCTCCTCAAGGGTCTAGTTTAACTAATTATGCTAAGCACTATGGTGGATATATGCCTGAATGCACACCAATTATGTGATCATCCACAAATTTATTTTTTTAGAAATGACTACAGGTCAAAATAATCTTTCTGTTGATTTCAGATTTGAGATTTGGCAGCTCATGTTTCATGTGAATGTGTTAATTAAAGTATATCTGCTTTACAAATACTAGCACAGGACCTGAAATTAAACCCGTAGCGCTACATTTTTCCCATACAATGAGTTGCTATCAGATCTGCTACCATTTTATAAAAGTACTGGACTGTTTGGGCTGGAATTAAACAAAAGCAGACAGTGTTATGTTGCTCAGCACTTCCCTGCATTCAGTATCGTTTTGGGTTGAGTTCTATGCAGTTTCTTGTTTCTTTGATGAATTGTGTCATGCAGGGGAAATACGTTGTGCCTGATCCTGTCTGTGTAACATTCTGCATATGCAGATGGGTACACATACTACAAGCTTTATGATACACTAAATTAAAATTTTTATTTTGAATCTTGAGAAACAGGTTCTGATCACAGAATCACAGAATGGTAGGGGTTGGAAGGGACCTCTGGAGATCATGTAGTCCCACCCCTCTACCAGAGCAGGGTCACCTAGAGCAGGCTGCACAGGAATGCGTCCAGGCACGTTTTGAATGTCTCCAGAGACGGAGACTCCACCACCTCTCTGGGCAGCCTCTTCCAGTGCTCTGTCATCCTCAAAGCAAACAATTTCCTCCTCATGTTTAGGTGGAACTTCCTATGCTCAACTTTGTGCCCATTAGCTCTGAAAAGAGCCTGGCCCCATCCTCCTGACACCCACCCTTTATGTATTTATAAGTGTTGATAAGATCTCCCCTCAGTCGTCTTTTTTCCAGACTGAAGAGACACAAATCCCTCAGCCTTTCTTCATAAGAGAGGTGTTCGAGTCCCCTAATCATCTTGGTAGCTCTCTGCTGCACCCTCTCCAGCAGTTCCCTGTCCCTCTTGAACTGGGGAGCCCAGAACTGGACACAGTACTCCAGGTGCGGCCTCACCAAGGCAGAGTAGAGGGGGAGGATGACCTCCCTCGACCTGCTGGCCACACTCTTCTTGATGCACCCCAGGATGCCACTGGCCTTTTTGGCCACAAGGGCACATTGTTGGCTCATGGTCATCCTGTTGTCCACCAGGACTCCCAGGTCTCTTTCCACTGAGCTGCTCTCCAGCAGGTCAGCCCCTAACCTGTACTGGTGCATGGGGTTATTCCTCCCCAGGTGCAGCACCCTACACTTGCGCTTTCATAAGGTTTCTCTCCACCCAGTTCTGATTGTAAACTGTAGTTCCATTTGGTTCTGATCATAGTCACTGTAGGTCACTATTCCAGATTCCTATCATATTGCTGGAGCAAAGTTGGTTTGGAACAGCACGAGGATAAAAACTAGCAACTGCAACACTGTTTCCTACTGTGAGTCAAAACCACTAAAATAATTTAAATATTCATTTTATTATAAATGAGAAAGAAATTTATGATCTTGTGAGATGTTTTCAGATGGATAGTTTGATCATGATCCATGTTAGGAGCAGTTGAGAAAAGGCAAATTTACCAATCTACGATTACTATGTTTTGCTTGGGGAAAAGTCACTCCGGTTCAGTACAAAAAATTGTTGCAGTCACAATAGCTTGTCATTTGTATTATATTCAAGGCTGGGGCTTTACCTTCATCTGTGGGATAACTTAACAACTGTTGGTATCTTTTTAGCAGAGTTTTAAGCTGATAGTGAGGAAAATGGAGCATTTCTAATAGTGTTAAGAATTTTCATCTAAGAGTACATACTCAGAGCTTGCTGTAACATACATGTATGCGTGTTTAGGGTTTTGTTTTGTTTTGCTGCTATTGCTCCTTGGATTTGTTTTAGATAACAATGACTTATGTATGGGACTTGGTTTATTCTTACTGCACTGATGTCTTTGGGAGCAGTATAGCGGTGTATTCCTGTATGTATTTTTATGTCAGCCCAGGCATTTTAACTCAGTAATGTTATGCAGAAAGCAAAAGTTTGAAGTGTAATTAATATTCTTTGTGTTAAAGCAATGTACACTGTCTACGGTTTTAATGTTCAGTGCAAACATTTTTACAGTTATTTTCTATTGACTCATGCTGCATGCTTCACTATTAAACAGAAAACATTATCTTCTAGATCTTACTGGCTCTCATCACATCTTCATGTATTTCTGTTTC
The DNA here is from genome assembly GCF_964199755.1 of Larus michahellis. Classification (NCBI taxonomy): domain Eukaryota; kingdom Metazoa; phylum Chordata; class Aves; order Charadriiformes; family Laridae; genus Larus; species Larus michahellis. The sequence continues at coordinate 78,551,212 of NC_133899.1, read as the reverse complement.
AGCCTTTGCAGGGATGGAGTAATGAATTGTGATAACAACATAATAGGTGAGTGAAAAAAGAGGGAGAAGATACTTCAAGTCCAATGAATATGTATCCTTCAATCTCTGTGGAAATGCTTATCTGTAGTAAGAGACTGTGCAATATATACAAATGGGTAACTTGCAGGAGGGGATCTGTAATTTAGGAATTATATATTTCTGTGATTGAAAGCAAGGCTGGTGCAAAGCAGCAGCATAACTGTCCAAAATACTGTTAAATCTGAGCAACCTTTTTTCCCAGTGCTTTAAAATACTTGTATTTTTTATATTTTTTTTTTTTAGATTGCTAAAGTAAATAAGCTTAACTACATTACAAACAGCAGAACTTCAGTAGGACGAAGTTATTTTTGCCCCATAAAACATGGTTTTAGGAACTGAACACTGTCAGTAACTTTTCATAGTTTTTTTTCTTTCCTTCTGCAAACCCTGAGTAACTTAAATATGAAAAAATAATACTTTTGTCATACTGAAGCAAAAGAATGTAACAAGTGCTTTTTCTATTACAGTATATTTTATATGTCTTAAGTATTACTGTCCATACTCTAGTTACGATGCTCTTCTAATTTAGTGAGAAAGACTTTTATTTGAGGTTTCAGTTCTCCAATTGCCAACTCTTTGGCCTTTAGCAGAAATCTGTTCCCCGTGCACTTGAAGGTGGTGGTTGTTCTGATTTGACAATTATCCAGAACCTCTCTCCCTAATGAAGAAACAAACAAAACTCTGGCAACCAACTGAAACCACTTTAAAACAGTGCCACCACTTTGGGCATTTGTTACATCTACACAGTAAGCTCAGCGCAACCCAAAAGCAACTGTGCATCAGAGTTACTTTGTTCATAGTCAGTGGCTTCAGCTCTCCATCTAGCTCTCAGACCTTTTCTTGATATTTTTTTTGCTTTCTGTTGATTTCTGTTTCTCTGTTGATAGTACTTTGCATTTCTGTTTTGGAGGGCTGATTCCTGACAAACTGCTTAGAAAGTGATGTCCCTTACTAAATGAATATATTAATTTCAGCATTTTGTATGAGATTTACAGGGGTTCTATGAAGTTAAGTACACTCAGGAGAGACATGCAATTGGATGTTACTGGTATTACTGGATGTTACATATTCTCAGTCTAAAAGTATTGCACACCTCTATGGATTACAAAATTTGAGGTGTGAAGACTAATGTGCCTGTCAATTTTTTTTCCCCCAGCACACAGCTGCCCAGTTGGACAGATTTATATTAACTGCAGTAATCCACAAGTTGATCCTGAACTCAGCAGAGAGAGAACTTGTGAGAATCAGCTGCTAAACCTCACTTTCTCAGCACACCTTCCTTGTGTTTCAGGTTGTGTCTGCCCACTGGGGTGAGTACAGGCAGATTTGCATCTTTTGGTACGCAAACATAGATGACCACCTTCAGTAGCGATTGAGGTTAGCGATTAATTCTGCTGAGGACATACCGCATTTTTACTTGGAGAATTTGAGGTGTCAAGGGATGAGCATCCAACTTGTGAAGGCTTACCACACAATGACATGGGCCATTGAAGGCATGAGAAATGGTAAACCAAGAGACAGGTGGAGCCAAAGGTCTAATACCTTACAATAATAAAAACAAAATAACAGGAATATAGAAAGGGCATTGAAATCATTTGATCGAAGCCCTGTACTATAGCAGAATTGTGTTTACCTAGATAACTTTTTTCAGATATATAACCTATTTCAACATTTCACTGAGTGAGGCATGTTTCTTCATTCCTAGGCGTTGTTTTCAGTATTCACTTCCTCAAAAGGATATTTTAAGTCTCAGGGGTTTATGCTGAAAATGTGTGGATGAGCTGTTGATGTGTTTTGGAATCAAGCACTATATTGCTGAGAGATTTTTGATTATAGAAATAGCAATTATGTGTTTTGATTATGTTGGTTTTGATGGTAGTCTCTTAAGCACATAGCTTGAGGTTTTTGAGTATTGTCACTCTAACATTACTGTTTATGCCTTGAGAGCGTCCTCAACACAAAGAGTAAAAGCCAGATCCTCAGTTGAACTGGGTTGAAATAGCTCAGTTGAAGTCTGTGGATTCATACTCATTTATGTGTAGATCGACATGAAATGTCAAACTATTCATATGAAATGGAACCTGTAATTGGTCCAACTCACAATATGGCACCATGGTGAAAAAGTGCTAAGATAGATTGTGAAATTAACTGCAGGCAGATGTTTTCAGAATTGCAAAAACTCATCCTGTTGGACCTGGCTGGTACACTTCAAAGCCAATGACTACCTTCAGCAGCACTGTAGGGCAGGCAACTCAGCAGAGAATAAAAAGTTTGTGATCTATTTTCCATGATCACAAACTGCATGGCTTGGAATATAAGGTGTAATCCAAGAATTATATATTTATTGTAACATAAATTGAGAATCACTGTAAATGCCGTTCATCTCTTTCCGTTGTAGAGTTACTTGCAAGCTACTCAAATCTGATATCTTTTTAAATATTTGGCTCTGGTGGCCTTATACTTCATATATATTTATGGTTTTGTTTGAGATTGCTTTAAGAAGAATTAAGATGGTCTTGAAAGTGTGTGGTTTTTAGGGTGCTTTTGGAAATGCAAGAGACTTCTGCTATGTATTATGTATTTTGACAGGTGGGGACTGGCCTGTGCTGATGTGAGTGGTGGAGTGGCTTAATATATTTCATTATTTTCTTTTTATTATTTTATTAATATTTTCATTAAAGTAGTTTAGTTTTCTTCTGAACTTATAAGTCTCTTTCTCTCTCTCCTCTCATTCAAGAGAGAGGTGCGGAGAGCATCTGTTGTTCATCTCAGTGACCAGTCTGGCCCAAACCGGGACAGCAGGTTTTTTATTTAGATGACGAATCGTAATATTTTAGTTATTTTAATAATAGTTGGTTTTGGATAGAAGCTGTTGGTACTGAATAGCCCTAATGTTTTAAGTCAGTTACTGAATTCACACTCCAGTGATTTGTACTGCAGATAGATCACATGAGTCAGAGCAACACAGTAAGACAAAACCAGATTGAGAAAGATGGAACAAATACCATTACCTGCAAACAGTACCTTATCCTATGTACATGACAGTTCGAGTAGGGCAGGATGCAAATGTGCTGTGAATTTGTGCAACTTCAAAATTATCTTTCTAGGCAATTGGTTCTTACTGGTGAAATATAAAACTGAGGTGACATTGTCCACTTTACAAGGGTAAAACATAGATGGAATTTCTTTGATCTTAACATTAGTTTTTTACTTGAAATAATTAGTTTCATTCCTTTTCATGCTTTTGTTCCTGTTTGAGGTCTTGCATTAGTTCAGCTTGATTCATTGTCTGTAAGCTAAGCTGATTTAAGCAGTAGTGAAATCAGTTTAACATGATCGATTAATTTTCGTTGATTTAGGTAAACTAATAACTTGTTGAAAAGTGAGTATGTCACAGTTAAGAATCCTGTATAGGAAGCTACACTTTTTCAGGAGGATCTTTCCAATCTGTTCAATCAGATGATTATTCTTCAATGATACCACAAAAGAGACTTAATGCAGAAAGAGAAGGAAAGAACCTGTTTTCACAGAAAGTGGTGTTAGGATTTCAAGCAGGCAATATTTTTATTTTGCTGTCTATTTTTCTAGTATCTAGAGAGTCTTAAATAGTCTTTCAAATGCTTCACTATGTTTCTAGCATTCCTTCTTTGTTGTGTTTAGAGTACATTCTAGTGGAACTTGCATGAAATGGGAACTAAATACTAAATAAGAAAATCATAGCAAAAGTAGCAGTTGCGTGATTCATTTGACCTCTTTTTTTTTTGTCTGCAGTGAATTAATTAGATGCCAGTAACTATGCTGTAAATATTTAAATTTACATGAGATTGTTACCATTCTATGGGTTACAGTTCTTACATTATAAAAATTATGATCTTTCCCTCTGTTTTAGAAGTGATTGAGGTCAAACACTAATGCTCCTGGAACACATTCTAATCTTGTTCCGCCCTGCTTTGATGACATAGTTAATGATTTTTTAGATTTTATTTGTGTGGTTTCTTGCTGTTTTCCATCTGTCACTGTTTAAATGGCAGCTTCTTATATTTCCATGCTCCATTCCAGAAAAATAAGTAATGTTCTGTGTACAAGACAGTTAATAATTTTTAAAGTTCAATCTTTGATTTACACCTTCTGCTTCTGGGTTTCTATGATTCAAATGATTTTTTCCCTCTTTAACTATACCAAATGCGTGTAATTTGACACAAAGATCGTCTTTAATCGGATTGCAGAAGAAACAAAGAGAAGACCAAGAGAAAGAAAGAGGAAAAATCAGTAGTATCTTCCTATATTTCTGCTTACTATGTGACTTGTTTACCACAAATGGACGTATGTTAGTTTGTGCCTGTCCTATTCCATTAGTTTTCCATGGTCTCCAGTCAAACTGATGATGATCTCTGAAACAGCCATCTTCTGTTTATTGTTCCTTACAGCCTGCTTTTTTTTTTTTTTTGCTGTCAAGAAAAGCGATCACTTTCCTGAAGAAACTTACTTTTGTTTTCTCATTTCCCCCATTGATGTTATTTTACTCTTGACTGCAGCATGAGTTGGATTTGGCTGTTCTATACTTTATATAGTGTACAGTATAAAAAAAAGTGTACTGTATATACATTTTATATAGCTTTTCAAACTGATGAGGGTTAGCTGGAATTTTGGTGGCTACTTGGTACTGTTTTGTGTGGGTGTGGGTCTTGGAATTTATTAATGGCCATGGCTTGAGCAGGAGCCGGGAGGGGAAAAGGGGAGAGCACACTGCCACACTATATCACTGCAGCAGAGAGGCCACAATCATGTTGCATATGTAATTATTTTGCCTAGTTCAGCAACAATTTAGAGCAGCTTCCCTGCTACTCTTATGTGATCCAGTAGTAGTGGTGAAGGGTTCTTGCAACACTTGGTGCTGCAGGAATGAACCAAACTCTGTGCTGCAATGCCAAGCATCCCTGGAAGGGATTTGCAGATGTTCCCTATGCATTGTCCTGGGAGGCACACAGAAATGAAAAAGGACTGAAAATTTAACACAGGATTTACTCTTAAAGGACTACCTCACAATACTTTTGAAATATTGGTTAATGCATCTGAGAGACATAATGTGTCAATATTACGGGTTTATCTGTGTTTGTGGATCATGATATAGAACATGCAGGCTCTACTGGTTATAATGAATACTATGCCTTTTAAAAAGCCATTTTCCCCTCTCTTAATAGAGGGCCCCTCAGAATAACCAAAGAGGTCAATCAAAAACCCAGTTCTTCTTTCCCTGCCACCTGCTGCTGCTCCCTCTTTCCCCCCACCCCCCCAAAAAAAACCTCACAGCAAAACCACAAACCCAAAAAAGCCCCAAAAAAACACCAAAACAAACAAACAAAAAACCACAAAAGAAAAACCAAAAAAAAGCTGAGGTCTCATTTCACCAACTTTCCAGCCAGGGATTTCTGTAGAGAATGGCTTGTGGTTGACACTTCACAGAATGGAAGAAGTTAACTGGGATTTTAATTATCTTGATACCAAAGTATGTGCTCTTTTTTTTTTTTTTTTTCTGAATTCTAAGCACTTCAATATTGGCACACTGACTTATAGTCATTAAGACATCACAGACATTTGTGGGACTGGGTTTTGATTCTAGTGTTCCAATATCCATTTCTGTTTCTCTTGAATGGTGGTGTGGAGTTACGGGGCCTTTCCAGGCTGGACGCAACATTCTCAATTGTGGTAAGACAAGACTGCACCTCTGCAGACAGCTTATCTATGAGAGAATACTCTTTTGTGCTGAACCTCAACTCTACTAAATTTGGGCCAATTTAACCTAATGAGAATTTTTAGGTCTTTTTTTCATCACTCACTGCTCATAGAATAGAGCTATGAAAAGAGAGTAAACTGAAAGCTGTAGTATCCTGTAATTGCAATTAAGTTTTGTAATTAAGAAAGGAATATCGTGCCAGGTTTTTCCTCCAAAGATTTCTAAATTATCACAGTATTTCTGCAGTGGTGTACTGTATCGAATAACATGTAAGGAGCTTAAACACATTCTTGAAAGGTTTTCTTAAAAAAAGAAAACTCATCGCTTTCTAATTTGCATGAAGAAAATGATGAATTTTGTCATCTTATAAACATGTCAAAGGACAAACAAACCTAATAATGGGGGAAGAATGCAATTCAGTTTCAAATATTTTTAGAAAATTAACTTTTATTAGCAGTAATTACATCAACTGTGTCATGTCTTAAAATATGTCTCCTTAGATGAATTCTACAGAATTACAGCATGCTAAAGTTATTGTATTTGAGCTAATTTCCAAAGAATAAATGTACCTAACTTGCAGTGCCATAACAAGACAACCCTGTTCTTTTCCCTCCTCTTCTGCTCTGTAGACTTGCTACTCTCTGATACATTGCTAGAGCTCCTTATTTCCTCTTGCAATACTTCTAAAACCCTCTTGGTCTCCTACTTTCTAGTTTATACTAGCTGCAAACAAATTCTTCTTTTTAATTTTTTTTTCTGTGCTTGTATTCAACTCACAGTAAAACTTCACCAGTATTATTCAGGTTCTTGAGCACCTTTTCATACTACCTTCTGTTTCTCTGCTTCTTTTTACGAAGAGAATCATTGAACTTTCTGTCATTTGGTTTGAAAGGGAGACCTCTGTTACATTTGGAGTTACTTAATGCATTTTTGTAATAAAAAGAATTTCATAATCTATTTAAACTTGTTCATTAAATCAGAAAAATTGCACAGTAAAATACCACTAGTTTACTGATGGAGTATTTCACTTCTTGTGGGTTTGTTTGAGAGGAGCTCAGGATCTTGAACCGGTCAAGTAATCTTTTTTGTGTTTTATTTTGCTGCTTTTCTAATCTCCATTACAATTCAAGCAGGTGCTTGATCTGACTAAAAAATGGTGCTGCTGTTTACTGGCAATGATGACTAAATCCACTGAGCCACCAGCTCTGAATCGTCTTCCATGTTGAAAACTGCCTCAGCTATAAAACAGTCATCATCTTTTACTACAGATTAAGAATTCAGAGACGAGGAATATACTGGTCTGTAAATATGGTTTCTGTAAATATGCATTAATTCCCCAAAAGCATAATTAATCCAAAATACATGTTCATCCCTCCCAAAGTGTACAGTTCTTCTCAGAAGAACCAGTGACGATAGATCAGGAACAGCTAGTAGTATCCTCTTGACCATTCACAAATTGCAATTTTTTTTGGTATCTAACTTCCCCATGGAGTCCTGCTTCGTTTTTAACACTGAATTGCACCCACAGTATTCTTGAAGAAAATGGTACTGTTGGAGGGCATGTAGAGAGAAGTTTTAATCCAGTGTGCTTAATTAAAAATACTTGAACTTTGGAAAAAAAATGAGTCATAGCCCTGAAGTAGCATTGGTAGATATGAGGTACAGCTGAGATGATGTAGAAAGGTATTGAACATCACACCAATACAGTGATAGTCCAGGTGGTACTTATTTGTGAAATAGGCTGGGAGAAAGTACAAACCTCAGCCTTCCTTTCCCTCAGTCTTGCCTTGGGGTATGTTCTACTTGATGATGACACAGTGTGTACCACTTCCTTATGCAGCTGTGAGAGCTGCAGGTGCTCTCCTAGATGGCCCCCGCCTTATAGCCCTGCAGGGACTGTGAGCAGGGTGGGAGAGGCCCCTGCTTTAAACCCTCTTCTCTGGCAGTCTTCAACCTCTGCCCTCTTCTTGTGTTCCTTCCCTACAACACAAACTAAAAAACCCCCACACATCTATGGACAAAAAAAAAAAAAGAAGTTGCTAATAAAAGTATTCTTTCCCTCATTCTTTCAGCCACTTTGCTTAATTCCGATATATTTTTCTACTTAGAATGAGAGACATCAAGACAGAGCCCCTCTCTTGCTTTGCTCTGATGTTGCAGCAAAATCCATATCCAGATTTTACATGGCTCTTATTACACTTGTGACTTGAGAGATAATTTTGCCCTCTTCTGTCCGCAGCAATCAGTAGAAAGTGTGTAGAGGCAGGAGCTGCTTTTTGCTCAAAGAGACTTCAGAGGAGACACAGGCAATGGATGAGCCAAATTTTCAGAGGTCTCTGTGGAAAAGGTTGCAGAATATGTGAATATAGATGAATCCCTGTCATTCTACTTCTTGCTCTTGTTTTTCATACTCTCACGTATCTCTGGTCTTTAAGCTGCTACTACTCTTTCTGTGAATTTTCTTTTTTAGGGCCCATTCTGCTTAGTACCAGTAGGATGCTGATGGTAGACCTGACTGCAGGGGGGCTTCCTAATACAGGGTAAAACTGCAGAAGTGCAGGGGTCTGACTGTATCTCAGTTGAAGCATCAAAATCAATTGTTACACAGAAGGATACTAAAACTCCTTCAAGCATTCTGCAAAATTTCTTGATATTTCTTTATAATAAACTGGGAGGGGGAAGAAGAGGTGGACTATAAAAAGATCCACAAACAAGTAAGAAAACACTCAGCAGGAATATTGTAATTCTCCCTGTCTAAGCAGTGAGAAAGTACAATGAAGCCATTAGGTGCTACACTAATGTTATCAAAATCTGCTGTTTTTTAAAAATTTGTTTGTCGTGTTTTCTGGTTAGGGAAGTCATGGGTGGTGGTGGAATTCTGGTGTTAGAAATGTTACCTTCTGCTTATTTCATTCGTTTTACCTTCTGTAAACCCTATTACAGACCTTTGTAGGAAGATTTGTGAAACCCTCAGAATAGATTTGTTGTTGGGGCAAAAGTATTGGTGGCTACCTAAGTCAGTTGGTGGTAGGCTGTGGCCCAAGGGAGCGGAAAGAGCGGAAAGAGCTGTGCAATAGAGAACTTGTTGAAGACTGCTCCGGTGGAAGCTGTGAGAGAATTATTTTTTAGTGTTCTGGTCCAGATTTGTGGGCTTTGCAGAAGCAAAGAAGTGTGTGTTGACTCACAGGCGACATATTGCTTCTAACAATGCATTTACCAAGACTGCTTACATACTTGTGTGTAGTGAAGAAACAAAACCTATAGTTTTGTTTTTTCTATAAAAATAACGAGCTAGTAATGAAACTGAATGTTCAGTTTGGTGAAGTGTCGTAGCTGTCCATGTATCTTTGCAGTTCATTGTAGGTTGGACTGTAAGTGTGTCAAGAAAAATGTCTGATACTTCAAAGAGGAGCTGGGCAAGGCCTCTGTGTAGGGTATCTGTGGTGAATTTGTAGATCATTGGAATCTAGCCAGTGCTTGGCTTTACAAGAGAGAAAGCTGTTACCGCTTGTTTTTGGTAGGGTAGTAACGTGAGGAAAAACCTGCCTTTAGTGTTACCTTGTCAGTGTGATGCTCTTTGTGTCTGAATGTGCCCTGTTCAGTTCTGAGCAGCTTTAAACCAGTAGGAATTTGTCTCATAGTTGATTGTTTTCAAGTGACCCAATACTTGAAATAAGTATGTATTACAAAGAACACTTGACATCCTCTGGTGTAAAATACCAGTTTTGCACTTTAATGAGGGAGGGGGTTTTATGATGTCAGCACATTCCTGTTAAGAAGCTACAGAGTTGTAAATTTCTGTCTGATAAGTAATGCACTGAAGAAAAGTTTAAGTCAGAGTACACAAATTGCCAGTTCATTAATATGAGTAAATAAAATGTTCTATGATAAATGCAATGATGAAATCTTTCCTTTTGGATACCAGGGAAACAAAAAAGTGTCATCACCTTGTTTATTATGAATGTGCTTCACACCTATGGTCTCTTGTCCAAGGTGCAGTGTCTCACCCAAATCACAGTGATAAACATCAGAAATGCTAAATCTCTTTTCCTCAGGAAACTTAGGAACACAGGAAAACCTGAATAAAATATGTATTACTACAGGGAGGTACTGGAATTCTAAATGAACTTACCTTGAAAACTAAAAAAGATTATCAGCCCAATGGTGCCGTTTTGAGAGACTTTATTTCCCAATAGAAATACATTTCAAATCTTAGCATGTAGAAACAAGGATAGTCGTAGACTGCACGGTGCCTGTAAGAAATCCTTTTGCTATGTAACTAGCATGTTAGTTGCTCCAGCTTCTTATGTTGTATCAAACAAAATCCTGTATAGGAACAGATACAGAACACAAAACAAGTTGGAGCTACAGCAGTTGAGTGAAAGACAAGGCTGTAGCTTATCAAGAATTTACGTTTCACTATTTTCATTTGGCAGATAGACTTGTCACCAAAGGTGTTGTTCTATCTGTTGCTGGACCTTTAGGTCTTATGTTGATAACTGTTTGGCTATCCAATAGCATTGAAGTATGTTTTTTTTTTTTTTTTTAATTAATTGGTCTTTGGAAGAAATACAACTTTCTTAGGCTCGGTGTAAATTTAGCTTTTTAAATAAAATCATTCAATATTTCTGGTATATTTCCTGAGATTTATTTGTAGACCCTGCTTGAGTTCTCTCTTTATCTTACTCTCATATTTCAGTTTTTCTGGATAATATTAAAAGCCACAAATATTTTACTTCAAAATTTAGTCTAGTTGCTTTGTTTAGTCTTGCTGGGCAAGAATTCCTGTATTCTTTCTCTGTTAACGGAATCTTTTTCACAATTTTTTTGAATTTTCACTTCTTATCCATTACTCTAGGAGCTTTGATTATAAGCACAAATTTATAGCATTAGTCTTGAACTGTAAATAGCTATGCATGTGGTTGTCTGTGTTATCATGGAAATCTCTTTTGAAGGCTGTGAGGATATTTCTGCCAATAAAGTTAAGTGTATTTGTGATTGCTTACATGAAGGTGCCAGTTGTACAGAAATATGTGCTCTGTTAATTTTGTGCAACCAGAATAGCTCTTTGATAGTGACTAAATTATTCACAGAGCAAGAAGTGTAACTACAGCTATATGAAAACTATGTCGCTCTTTAAATCAGGTGAAGACGACAACAAGAAGAAATCATCATTTAAAAATTCTTACAATAAATAAGCTACTGATTTTTGATAGTAAGAATACATACCACTAAAGCAAAGGGCCACGATGGCATCTCTTGGAAGATCTCTTGGCTTTAGTTAAATATAAGTTAATTCGCTGAGTTACAAGAAATTTGGTGAAATTTAGAGGAGGTCTGGAAAATCTTAGTTTCCCTGATCTTGAAGTTTGTATGTTAATGAATAAGTCTTCACAGAGTTAGTGGTTAAAGGGCTAGTGCCCAAAGTGCTAGCACTTACTAAAGATAAAATATTCAGGTACCTTTGAAAGGAAATTACTGAATGACTTATATATGATTATGAATAAAAATCGTATTTTCAATTTCAGAAGATTTTGAATATTACTTGTTTTTCAATAATACTAATGCTAGTAATGTAAAAGTTTAGGAAAATATTTTTATATCTAGATACCAGGCGTACTTCTTCTGAATGTGTACTTTTTGTTCTTTTTTTGATAGTCTCGTTAAACACGGGGATGTATGCTTGGATGCAGATGAATGTCCGTGTTCATGGAAAGGAAAGGAATACTTTCCAGGTGACAAAGTCATTACTTCCTGTCATACATGGTAAGCAGAGATCTATTTAGGTGATTATTTCATTTTAGTTGTTTATGGATTGATTAATCATAAATTTCACACCAGAATCTGGTGAATCATCTACACTAATTTTGTATTTATTTTTGTTCAAAGAGCTATTAAAATAACATTTTTTTTTTTTTAGTGTTTGTTGTTTCAATGAGCTTTTACGTAACAAAATAACAGCCGTTTGGGATTTTCTTAAAAAACAAAACAAAAACAACAAACAAGCTTGGTTTAGGAAAATAATTTTTAATTATCAAGGTAATCTAAATTAATATTCCTTGGTCACTGTTCCTAAAGTACAAGTAAAATCCTTCAAATATTACAACGTGACTGATATTTGTTAAAGCTTTTTACATATTTATTTTCACAATTAGCATTGAATCTGAGCAGTCTAAGAAGCCCAAACATAACCCTGTGGCCGTAAGCATACACCCACTACAATGATAAATTAAGGAGAGTACTGAGCAACATCGTGTACCGAGCATAGTAACAGATAAATTGGTTGCTAATTTTACACGTGGATAAGATAACTGATGAATCAGTCAGCTTTAAAAGGAAGTGTTCTAATAGACAAGGGTTGATAGGATCACTCAAATACATGCAGAAACCTATTCCTTTTGCTATCCAGTGTTGTAAATGCAGCACATAACCTGTAGCTACGTTAGTCTGTGAAGTTTTCTTGAGCACTCTCAGTAGAACATGGTACGCTACCATTTTAATAAGTTTCACAAGAGCTAAGATGTGAAGATATACCACATCTTCATGATCCTGAAACTTCTTTCTTGGTGGTCCCTGCCTATTTTCTTCTCTGACCACTGTTGAATGGTGCAAGCTGGCGCTAAGTAGCACTATTTGTCTTAACCAGAGCCTCAGAAAAATCAGCTGTACTGCCAAGCATTGAGATACTATGGTAGTGGTGTAGCCTCCAGCTTCTCTGCAGAGCAGTTCCTTCCTTTTGTCCCCTTCTTTTAGCTTACCAGGAACTTCTAACTGGTGTCACCTGGTAAACTACTGCTCCTGGCCTGCACAGCTCAGTATAGCCTAGTGTGGTGGAGTCTTGTCCAGTCAGCACTAATCACTGCCTTGTCTGGATGTCATTGCCCCCTCCAGCCTTGTGCTGACTGCTTACCTCTGCCTCTCGTCAGGTCCTCAGTATCTGCTCTAGAAGATATTTGTAGCCCTTTGGTCGACTGGTGAAGCGACTTACAAGCCATCTCCACTGGGCAGGCAGGTAAAGCGACCCGGGTTATTCACCCCCTTGTTTTCAAAGGCCTCTCCAATTGGACCTGGTGTGGGATTGCTTGCATGAGAAATCTGTATGAGACTTCACCAAAGGCAGTAGCAGTGCAGGCAGAAAGACACTGGATATTTAGCCTTCTCTCTCTCTCTTTCCCCCCCCTCCCCCCGCCCTCGCCCTGAGGCCAGGCCCTTTAATTCATGTACAAATCCTTAAGGTTGTCATGGCTTTTCTAGTCTTCTACATCCAGAAGCAAAGACAGATTAAGTGGTAATGGCTTTTTGGCAATCAGTTGTCCACGGACAGATGGGAAGTTTGCAACAAGCTCTGCTTGATACAAAGCGTATAAAGTTTTTGAGACTGCTGTGTATGTATGCAGGGGTGTATTTGAGTAATGTGCGTTTTTGCTCATGCAAAGCATGAGAATACTCTTGTGCAAACAAAGGCACTTAGGCACTCATAGCAGTTATAATGGCTTTAGTGTTATTTAGTGCACAGAAATAGCGTGCATTGATACCAAATATCGTCTTATTCATATCCAATGTAGTATTAGCAATATAACTATTAATCTGATTTGTCTATTGAACAGTAAAATGTCAAATAAAAATTATTTCTTAAAGTGGTAAAACTACTAGTGGAGTGCCAGGAACTTTCAATCCAAGCTCTGGTGTCTGGCTGTACTGCGGTTCTAGGTTTTCCAAGTTTGGTGTTCAGTGCAATTGCCTGAAATGGTTAGCGTGTGCTGGCAAGATTAAACACAAAAGGTTATTACACTAACTGTGAAGGTATCAGAGCAGCATTTTGGTGCTATGTTGGGCAAGGTAAGATGGGTGGTGCAGTTAGTTATGCTGGTTTGTTGCCATATGTTGAGACCGTTGAGCAAACGCTGGTTAGTCCCTGTGGGCTGCTGAATTGGGCCTTCTGTGTTCTTGAACAAATGCTTATCGGAAATACTTTTCTTAAAAAGCTAGTTGAAGTTTGGAAGATGCTAGTAGCTCTGCTTTTCCAACTAGGACTCTCTAGATTCTGATAACTAAATGTTAGTTTACTTAGTATGAAACAGGACTGGTACTGAGGACTTTGAAGGCACTGTGTACCTCTTAAGCCCTTCCTGTATTTAGTTTTACAACCTATATTTATAAATTACCTGTAGTAAAGCTATACCAGGGCACCAGCTCTGCTGTCTTTATCAACGGCAGTGTCTAGGTGATTTAAAAACATAAAAAAATAACATTTTAAAAATGACTTGTAGATACAGAAAACGAAATTCTGTCCATTATTTATAAATCTTATGTAATTTCTGAAAATGTTATTTAGATAGCAAGAGCGTAACGTGGAAAGAGACATAGTATCTAGTGCTTCAAAGCCTTGCTGTTAGGCAGTTATAAAACAAAGGTAATTCAGAAAGGTCTCAGCAGTCACTTAGTGGATGCGTGATGAAAGCATTTTGATGCTTAAGGTGGCCATAGACAGAACTTGAACTTTTCTGGAAGCCCCTAGACTGTTAGGCCAGGGTTTGGGGATGATAATAAGTAGACATCTGGGGGCGGGGCAGGGAGGGAAGCTTAAGAACCCAAAACATGGTTCTTTTAAGGAACCTACGTACCAAAATAGTGCTACTGATTTTTTTTTTTTTCCTTTGTACTTCTGTGGAATTCTCATTCTAGTAGAGAGCGAATAAAGACTGTAGTAATAGGACATATTGCTTGTTGATTCTAAGATTCAGCTTGTATAGAAACAAATGTTCTGTGAGAAGCTGAAAAAGAAAGCTTTATCCTTGTGGCATATTATTGATGTGAGTTACTAGAGAATAAATCATATTACTTCAGGTGGCATTTTTTTGTTTTCATGTTTCAACATTAATTTATATGTGCTGCTTCTAGTTAACATTTCAAAATGCTTCTGTCCACAGTCGTCATACCTGCATGGCTTTCGGTTTTTTGCTTCTCAGTGCAATAGCTGTAGTCATTTGTCTGTGGTTACAGTTGATATTACCATTATTGGTCATACATTTTTCAGCATTTGCCAGCATGGATCGTTTCAATGCACCTTCCACCCTTGCCCATCAATGTGTACTGCATATGGGGATCGGCATTACAGAACTTTTGATGGACTAACTTTTGACTTTGTTGGAACTTGTAAGGTTTACCTAGTTAAGGTGAGAAATTTTTGTAAAGCCTCTCTCAAACTGTATTTAAAAACTACCTGTTAAATACTACCCTTCTATTTATTTCCTATCTGTACGTTTTATCGAGTCCTACATAATGTTTTTTAAGCTTTGATGTTGCATACATTCTGAATCGCACATAATCTAATAATTATACACTGAGGTTTCTGCTAATTGAACTATGTAACAATATACATATTTATATTACTATATTTAAAAGTGGCCATTTCTTTTTTTTTTCTTCAGGGTACTTCTTCAACCAGTCTTTCTGTTATTATAGAGAATATTAACTGCTTTAATACTGGAATCATTTGCAGAAAAAACATTTTCATTAATGTTGGAAAATCTTTTTTAATATTTGATGATGAAACTGGAAATCCAGTAAGTTTCAGTCTTTAACATTGATCAAAAGGTAGCATATGTACTTATCTGTGTGTTTTTTCCTTTTGTTAGAGAAAACTTACTGTGCTACTTAAGTAGCAGAGGTGTAAATATCTTCAGTGTAAATGCTGATCACAGCTGGATTGTGCAATGGGAACCTTAAAAAAAACAAAACAAAACCCAACTTGTCTATATTTAAAAAAAATATTAGATGAGATGATTGTCGTTCTCTTGTTTAGTTCTTGTTTAGTGTCTTAGGAAAAACCCAGGTATTTTGTAAGTCAGTAGAAGTTTTGCTTTTAATTCCACTAGAACTAAGAGTTTAGTCTGGTGTACAATGTATAGGAGGGAGGAATATTCAGTACAGTTGAATTTTAATTTTGTTTTGGCCAAACTGCAAACTCTATTGCTGTAAATATTTCATATTTTTAGTAATTTCAGTATAAATAGTACTATTTACAGTTTATAGACTGACTATGCAAAGGAAGTTGTGTCTCTTTTTATGTGTAATTAAACCAGACATCTTAGTCCATGCTACAAGTAATTTGGAATTTGATTGTTATTGGATGGAGAGAAGAATGCTTTATGTAAATAAGATGGCAATCTCTGGACATATTTAGACGATTCCTTATTTCAAGAAGTTGCTCCATGGATCTTTATACCTATATGTATGCAAAAAAAGTATGTGGCTAAGACCTGCTGAATGCAACGATGTATAACTAATTGAAAATCACAACCAGGACCTTAAGACTAATTTTTTGCCTCCCAGATGAACCATTAACACTTTAATCTTCGCTCCAGTTGCTGTTACACTTCCTGTATATTTGATATAAATCCAACTTTTAAAATACGAAAATCATAAAAATACAACACAGTTCACAATCAAAATCCAGACTACTTTTAAGTATTTATCCTTCCGTGGCCTTCTGCCAGTTTTTGGACTTCTGTCTGAGAACTGTCTCATTCATTTTATTTAGGTGTTTCATTTCCTGTCAAATGAATGTTTTGTGACATTGCTTCCATTACAAGCTGCCTTGTTTTATTTTGAACAGAGCTTATCTAGTTACATAGACGAGCCACAAAAAGTGCAGTTATGGAAAGCTGGATTTTTCACTGTTGTTCATTTTCCTCATGAGCACATCACAGTTCTTTGGGATCAGAGAACAACAGTTCATGTCCAGATGGGTCATCAGTGGCAAGTAAGTGGAAGTCAACACTCTTATTGCTATTTCTTTGAGGTATTTCTGTAAGTCTTATAAGCAAGACATATTATTGTTATTCAGAGAATAGACAATGTGTTAGAAATCATGGAGGAACTCAGTGGCAGAGTCAAGGAGAGAAGCGTTCAATTACCTTGTCCATTAAAATAGTTGTTCTTATTTAATTTTTAGTCGCTATTTACTGCCCAACTTCTATAACAACAGTGGGGTAACGTTCTCCTTCACTATTCGTTCCTTACATGACTGGAGCAGGTATTATTTTGCTGAAGCATAAAAAAGCACATAGCTAGCAAATAGGTCACTTCTCTTAACAAAAAATCAGCTCCTTTCTCAAAGGCTCAGAGATACTTAGTTGAAAGGGAATAATGTTGATGTTGACAAAATAAAATCTTTTCCATAGCTGTATTATCACAAAGAGCTGAGCTATTTTGGTTGAAATTTAGCTGTGAAAAGGATCAAATCCCGGCAAATTTATAATTATGCAACTGAAAACAGTAACTTCAAAAAGCAAGTTTTGGAAACGGTTGTGGCTGGTAGTGTTTTGTATCATGTGGAAATATGTTTTGGTGTTGTCTCCCTCCCCGCCCCCCCCAGGGTGAATTGACTGGATTATGTGGAAACTTTGATTTGAAGACAGTAAACGAGCTGAGGACTCCAGATGATTTTGAATTAACAAACTCACAAGAGTTTGGAATCAGCTGGACAGCTGTAGAGGTACCTAGTAAAAAGAATGTGTTTACTAGTAGATTTTTTGCTGTTACATCATATAACTTATCTAGAACGAGGTCAGAAATTTGTTCCTGGAAGTATTAATCAGGCAGCAATGCAAATGTCAATATCAATGGTTCTTACAGATGTCACAATCCATTAAGAAGAAAATAAACACCTTTTTTTCTATGTAGCACTATAGCGTAGAGAAAAATGCTGTACAATATTCTGAATCTACAAGTGTTTTTGAAGACATTTGAACAGTAAAGTAGCCATTTTTTTTACATAATGGAAGAATTGTCCATTCACTTTAGACTGTGTTGTCAGTTTAGCTGATCTTTCATAGCTAGGAAGTATCTAACTGTGAAACCATAGCAATGGGAAGAAAAAAATATTCTTTCCATATGCTATAAACTTAAAATGGAACTTTTTTTAATGTCATGTGTCTAGTGATGTTTATAGAAATGATCCTTCATACTAGTTAGAGTGAAAGATCTTATTTCTGACACTTCTAATATGCATCGTCCGAGTGATCTTTGTTATTTATGTGAAGTAGACTATTTGAGTGTAAGGACTGCAGATTGGAACTGCATGGCAGCTCTGTTTAGACCTATATGTACAGTGTGTTTTTCTGCAGCTCTCAGACAAAGAAAACATTTATTCAGATTGTGTACTTTTCCTCTTCTGCAGATTAGCATCCCCTTTTAATTCCATATCTTAGTCTGGCTTTAGTTTCATAAATGATGCATTTGTTTTGTCTTACATCTTTTTTTAAAAAAACAAAATAAAACTGTGCTTTGCAAATTCAAACACTAAGTGGTTATGAAACAAGTTTCTCACCTTGATTTTGCTTTCTGGTTAAGTGTGTTGACAGCTCTGACATTCGAAATCCATGCAGTTTGAATCCCCTTAGAGAGCCATTTGCCAAGAAGGAATGTGGAATACTGTTAAGTGAAGCATTTGAAGCTTGCCATCCAGTGGTGAGTTGTGGTCACATATAGAAAGATGTGGAAGTGAATATATCACTGGAGAGAAACTACTCTTCAACTTGCATAACTTTAAATCTTCATCTTATATTCCATAACATAATAATTTTGACTACTATAGCAAAAGGGAACACGAAGAAAGTCTAAGCAATACCTATTCTGATTCTGAAATGTGAAAGTTTAAGTGGACTGACTGCTCTTAGCTGACCTAGACAGTAAGCCACTTTGGCACCAGTTTCGTATTCTACAATATAGTCTCATTAGTTTCGTTTGTAATTAATGCAGATAAAATCATACCTAGTTTTTTGTTATCTTTTTTTTTCATCCCAAGCACTATTTGCATAAGGACAACCACTTGCTTTATTTTGCTCAAGTGTATTCCATAGCATGCACATTATTCATGCATACTTAAATAAATTGATGGTTTCTTCTAAGCAGTATCAGGTGTGAAGAACTCATTTCTAGAAAAGAAACGCATATATCTCCTCACTCAGGCAACCACCTAAGGAAATAAAAGAGCCATTCAACATATTCTGACAGTCAACAGGCTCAGGTTCAGTTGGAGAATGGTGGGGGAACCAATTTCCAGAGCTAGGTCTTATATGGAAAATGACATATTCCAAGTTCAGGTTTTGAGAGTGTGTACGTGGCTTAAAGAGTGTAAGTGTCAGAATGGTTCTTAGGGAGAATGGAGATTTCATAGGAAAGACAACCTGGAATTTTGCAGAGTTGCTTTGTATATTATTTTGGCATAAAGTAGAAGCTGATGTTAAAGTTGTATTAACGTAATGTCAGTTTAGTCCTCTGTGTAAGGTAGGTAGCAACTCAGTTCCTCATGAGTGTGTAAGTATTACTCAAGTATAAATCCGTGCAGAATGTGTAACAATTCAATAAGCAAATTATCATTGACAGTTTTCTTTGAAATTCTGTCACTTAAGACTTCAAAATAATTTAAGGGAAAAATAAAAAAATTTGCCTGTGAAATTGTCTAATAATATGCAGAGAATGACCTACTCGCACATGGAGAGTTTTTCATCCACTTTATGTTTTCGTACACTTTCTGTATATCTAACTTTCTTAACATGTTTGAGATTTATTGATTTGTGTTCACTTTAGAGAGAGTTTCTCTTATTTCATAAGCTTCTTTATAGTTTATTATGGTTAACTATTACAAAACCATACAAAGCACAAGCTCACACCTATGTCTTAGTGTACATGTTCTTAATGGGTCATAGATTTAATTGTGTTACTAAGTACTGTTTCAGGAAACATTTAAATTAAAATCTTTGAAGTCTTGTGTATTAAATTTTGAAAAAGTCATAGCTTTGTATTGATGTGATTGTTGCCAGTGTCTATATGATATTTTTGATAAGTGATATTTATATTTACAGATTGATGTCACCTGGTTTTACTCAAACTGCTTGACAGATACATGTGGTTGTAACCAAGGAGGCGACTGTGAATGTTTCTGTACAAGTGTATCAGCATATGCCCATCAGTGCTGCCAGCATGGAGTTGCCGTAGACTGGAGGTCCCCTAGAGTGTGTCGTAAGTTTATCTAACTAGCATTGCCAGTGGCTGTCAGTGTCTGCATTCATGAGACCTAGACCTGAAAAATCAATCACATTTAGACCTGAAAAATCAATTACATTAAGTTACCTGGGGCCATGAATTGAATCACTAAGCCGCACAGGTAGAAAGATGAGTGGGTGCCTCTCACTGTGCTCTGTTCATTTTGGTCTAGCTGGATTATGTGCTTCTTTCCATATTTGTGGGTGGTACTCTTCTGTTTTTAATTCCTTGTCCTGTGATGTGAAAGGAGAAGTCATGGGAAGTCTATATTAGGATACGGCTTGCATCCCCCAAAGCAAAGTTAGAAAGTTAACAGCTCAAGTAATATCCATCCTCAGGAGGACTTAACTTCTTAACAGGGTCTAGGAAACATTGCTGCCTTACTGCTGCCCCCAGAGCAAGTGTAAAATATAAAGGTCTTCTGAAGAAAACCAAGTAGGTTTTTAAACAGGACTTTGTCCTTACCTTAGTATCCCTATTCAACAACGCTTAGAAGTTGTAAAAAAATACAAGGCCTTTTTCTATGACACCTAGTGCAAATGTCTAACAGGAGACAATCATTTCCCCAAAAATGTGATTAAAAAAGGACAAGACAGAAAGAATGGAAGGAAACAAGTGTTTTTCTAACTTTGCAGTTGCACAGAGAGAACATGCAGCTTGCTTAATGTCGCATGGCAAATTTGCGGTAGAGCAAGAGGGTTACTCTTAATTTTTGATAGAAATGGTATGTGTGTTTTAACGTGAGTATGGAAAGACAGCACAGCTTAGTCTTAACCACTAGAGGTCACAAAAAGACAGCTGTAGGTATGTAAGCTTAGTATTTCCTGCTAGAAAACAATACTTTATTTAAATCAGTGTAGTTTAAATTAATATTTTAATTAAAGCAGTAAAATAAATATTTGGCAATATTTTTTTAATAAATGCTTGTATATGATCTAACTTGACCAAGCATTTGGCGTACCTCTTAATTGTAAAGTGTAATAGAAAACATTGTTTATCTGCAGAATGCCTGCAACTGCATTTCTTTTCTTTTTATTTTTTAGCTTATGATTGTGAATATTTCAACAAAGGTAAGTCCTAAAGGGGCTGGTAAAATGTCAATAAAATCTTTGGTTACTTTATCTAAGTCTTAGTACTTTGTATAAAAATAATTCTGTTAATGTAAACATTTGTGAATGATTATAGTATTTAAATAACCAAGATTCTGTTTTACTGGTCTGTTTTGCTTTTTCAAAGGGTTTTAATTTCATAGTCTTTTTTATTCCTGGACCTTTCCCAAAAAATATGCGTTTAACTTCATTTCTTTGCATTTATGCATCATGATTAAACAATTAAATCATTAAATAATTAATAGACTATTCAACCCAATAGTACTAGTGGCACTACTAAAGCATACAGCAATTCACAACTAATACCCAGTGGGTCTGTGAGACCAATCATGACCTCCCGTGCAGCCTCTAGAGGGAGCTAGCTATTAAGATATTTCAACTTTTTGTGCCCGAATGGGGAATAACTCTGCATTTAGTTATGTCTGCTCTAGCTTTAAGTTCCTGAGTGACAAGCATTGCTGCTGCATTAGAACCATTAGAACCAAAATGCTGCTGCATTTTGCACCATTAGAGAGGTGCAAAACTTGCACAAGGTGCTAGAGTAAACCTTGAATCTGCACTGGGTGCTGTACTGCTGTGTTAACACTGGAATCCATATCAGGCTATTTTAAAGTTATATTGCAAGTGTCTGGATTGTTAGACATGGTATACATACAAGCACTGCAAGCCAGCCTGATGTGAGGAATGGTCAGGACTCCTGCTATTTATTCTAGAACTCTTTTTATCAAGCTTATGTAGATGCCTGTCTATCTAGATAGTTCGTGATATTTTGGTCTTCTGTTAGACTCCATATTGCAGCAGCTCACCTTCAGAAAGGTCTTGGAGAGGGACTGAGTTTAAATTAGAAGAGACTTGTGCAACATGCCAGACCCAAATGATATGGCCAAGAAATGTACATTTTCTGATGTACCGACTGCTAAAAAGATTTTGAGTGGGGTCAAATTGCTAATGCAGTGGAATTTTATCTAATTCACTATTTAAACCTTTACATTAATTTAAATAAAGGCCAGTTGAATTAAGAAGTGATTGCAGTTTTACATTTCTTTTTTGGTTTGTTTTGTTTTATAAATGAAATATAGTCTGATACTAGATAATCTTATTGCAATTGTAAAAGATTGAAAGTGCAGCGCCTCTAACATCTGTGGTAGTAGTGAAGAAGTTAGATGATAACATATACTTTTGAAGTGTGTAATTAGTTTTACTTGTTACTGAATTCTCACTGACAGAAATTAGTTGAAACAGTGCAGAGTTGTGCATGTGGCCAGCTTGGAATAAACATGGTATTTTGCCAATCCAGCTTATCGGTGTTCAACATAACTTCAACATGTTTCAGAGCTGCCAATGGGGGAAAAAAAAGTCATCTCTGTGCTGAAGATTTTCTTCTCTACCTCACATATAGAGGCATTCCCCAGAATTACTTAGTTTTGGAGACAGGAAGGTTAAGAAACTGTCTTAGACCAGGGAGAGGTTTTTTCTATGTAATTTTGTCATGCACCCAGAGCCAGAAGGAAATAGTTCCAGTCCTACTAGAAGCAGGAGCAGAAGTCTTTGGTAAGGGGAAATTCTCAGATGGTAGCTGTGGTTTCTCAAGTTTTGGATGAGCCTGAGATATGAGATTTAAACGTTTAAAAATGCTTCCAGAACACTAGATGTTTTATGTAACACTTTAAATGTTTTTCAACTCCCTGCGCTGAAAGTAACCAGGCATCACTGTACATTGGTTAGTTAGGCATGGGCTTGTGTCCTAACTGGCCACGTATTTATGCTATTAGAATCTAAAACTCTGATCGTAGTGCAGCCTCTCTAGGATTTAAAAACTCTTAATAAATTTTGAGATAAGGGAGAACCAGAATATGAGGGCAGGCTGGAAATTGCAGTCCAAACTTTTAATGTGTTGGAACAGATTTTAAGGGTCAATGGTATTAGCTGCATTTATCAGCTGAGAAGTTCTGGAACACTTCTACCTTAAATCTATGTTTTCTGTATCCTGGCTTGTGGGTAAAATGGTGGAGAGGTGAATTGTTCAGGTGTGGTCTAAAATGCCTGGTTTTAACAAATACATTTAGAAAAATAATTTCAAATAAAATTTTAAAATAAACTTTAAAATACTTTTCTGCGGTGAAATTGGAACTGAGTGAGGAGGTGTGTGAAATGATAACTTTGAATGCTTTTGGCTTTTTTTTTTTTTGACTTACAGGTAAAATATGACTAATCCTTTGTTTAGGATGCCGATTTCTTCCTGTCTCACTTTCCCTTGGTTACATTTGTATCTCCGCTGTTCAAGGAGTTCTTTGATACTTGAGGACAACAAACTTTATTCCCCGCAAAATGCCTCATACTTTGAACACTAATAAAATAGTTTGTAAAGAATAGTCAGAAGTGTATAATCAGTTTGACCATACAAATAAACAATTTAGAGGGATCCCAGGGAGGTCTGTAGAACACTGTTTACTTCTAACTTAAATAACCAAGGGGTCAACTAACTTTATTAAAGTGACTATGAAACTTGAATGAATGAGAGGGAGGGAAAGAACTAGCTAATCCCGAATCTTGAAAATTTAAACTAAGTATTTTGGACAGTTTTTAGAATAGGTATTTTCTAAAAGAGTTTGGCTTTGTTTTGGTTGTCATTATTGTTTAGCGCGTAGCACCTAGAGCTATTTTCAGAGTGGAGAGATGTGTTTTTATTTATGTGCGGTATCATAATATTTAGAGCTCAAGCATTTGTGATGCTTGACATGAAAGGTAATTCTGGTCTTTTTTGTATTTCTCAACAGCTCTGGGAAAGGGGCCGTACAAACTGGTCAGCTATTTGGAAGGAGAATTTGTAATGGCAGTGAAACTGGTGGATGGTGGTGTTTTCCCAGTGAGAGAAGAAAATACTCTTCCAACACATGCAGTGAGCTTTATGCTGACTTCAGGACTTTATAAACCCAAAGCACATGGTAAAGTCATTGTAGCCTAGAGGCTTAAATAAGGCAGAGCAAATTCTGCCCTTGAATATGAGCCTACATTTAAGAATAGACCTGGGTCAAAATTTTTTTTTCTTTTTCTGTCAGCTGATTTTGCACCTTAATGTTGTCTGGCAAAATTTTCATTTGGTTGGTTTTAATTAGATGATTGTAACTTTATGAACAGATACTTCTAGTTGAAAAACTACAGCCCCCCACCCCCAAATTCAAAAGCACCAAACTGGTGATGTAGCCTAGTGCTCCAGATACATGTTTCTCCCTCCACCTTTGTGTGGCAGAACTGGGACATAGGAAAGAATGGGAGAGATGTGATACAAGAAAAGTACTCCCTAATTCACTCACTTTGCCACCATCGCTCATTGTTCTCCCACTTGTACAGAGATGTCC
The DNA here is from genome assembly GCF_964199755.1 of Larus michahellis. Taxonomy (NCBI): domain Eukaryota; kingdom Metazoa; phylum Chordata; class Aves; order Charadriiformes; family Laridae; genus Larus; species Larus michahellis. Next base: position 78,526,880 of record NC_133899.1, on the reverse strand, counting down.
ATTGGCACTAACCTGAGCTGCTTAAGGACGCATATTGCTAATTTGTCTCCTTCAGGTCTTAAACTTAAGTTTCCACTGAAAGAGTGTGGTGTTTATTCAGCAGATGAAAGAAGTCTTGCACACCTTCAGACAGGTGGAGAAAGTTTATGAGGATATATTCAGCACTTTGTGACATTGATTAAATGTTGTAATTGTCTGCATACATAACTTTAATGCCCACAGAGCACTTAGGTCTCAATATGGGTTTACTGCCCAGGGTCCCCTGATCAGCTCTTTGGACAGCCTGAAGGTGGCTGTCTTTGTGTAATCAAAGAAGGGATATGGGTCAGTTGAAAAAATGACAAGCATTTGATTAGTAATACTGCTGTCTGTAGAACTGACACAAGAACTCATGTAACAGAATATCCGGGGCCAGATTTCTTTTATTAGTCATAGTTTTTAGACAGTTGTACATTGCATTCAATTTAGGTTTGGAAAGGGAAAGTCAGTCCTGCTGTTCTATTCCCATATAAAAACCTCTCACTCAGAATTTAACCTGGGAAACGTAATTTGTGCCTTATAATCCATTTTGAGTGAATGGCATTTCATCATTTGGCAAAAAATGCATGTGTTTTATCATTTTCAGACAAATCATAGACAATGGAAAGTTCGGGGCATTGATGCACTGATTTGCTATGTGACAGGTATTATAAATCACACTGACTGTCCATTGTTACTTACCAAATAGCTGCTTGCTACAGACAATAATAAAAAGATTTTCACAAGTGCCACTGTGTTTTTCAGATTAATTGAAGCTTTTATGCTTAGAAAACAAGTTTGTTTTCCGGAAGTGTTATACCAGAATGTTGATAGTATATCTCTTTAATAGAGATCATTTGTTTTCTGTGCATTCTTTTTTTTTCAAGAAATGCTATCCAGGCCTGGAGGGTTAGTTGATTTTACACTAGTTTAATGGTTGTTTTCAAGAAAATAGCAGAGCTTACTGGAAAATAGGATGAAGTAACTCTGTGAGCAGCAGATGCCTGTGACAGGCTCAAGATCTGCCACTCTGCAACTGGTTGTACAGAGGGTTGTTTGAAATCAGCAGTACCGTTTTCAGGGTAAGGTATCGTGTGGGTACATTTGCCAGAAAACAGACCCTGCTGTTAACATTCTTAGGGAGAGGGCTAGAGAGCTGACTGCTTAGGAAGCTGAATGCAAAAAATATTTTGGTAATTTATTTTTAATGAAAGGCTGAGCTCTTAAGCTATAAATTCCTGATGGCAAATGTTACTTGTAAAGCTAGTTAGATGAAGTTTAAATTTTTATTAAATAAATGGCTTAGTGAAGGCTGTAAGCTGAAGTTCTGCTTGTCTGCAGGGCTATATTCCTTTATCCTGGTGTGGGCAAATGTCTTAATCTGCTTGTATTCCTGTTGAAATCTGTGGGGTATTTACAAAAAATGTCCATCGGAATCTAGCGTTCTGAAATCCATATAAAGTATGTTTTCTTATGAGATTCAGACTATTTTCACTGGTAAGGTCAAAGTTAGCTTTCATTGCTCATGCTCCTAATATCAGTAGTGGTACATCAGAATGAGTTTAGTTTATTATGCATATATCAAGTAAATGAGTTCTGTGTGGGTTTTTTTTTTTCCAGATTCCAACTTGATATCATTTGAAACAGCTGAGAGACCAAACTATTTTCTTCAGTTGGTCTCCAATAATACTCTTGTTCTTTCTAAATGGAAAAAAAGTCAAGAGTTTCACAACAGATCTACATTTGTCATTCACAAGAATACATGGCTTTCAGGATACAGTTCCTTTGAGTCATTTGCAAAACCAGGATACTTCATCCACATTTCAGCCTCTTCAGTTGAGCTTTTGAAGTACCATCATTCAGAGGAGTTCAGACTGTCGACCCTTTTTAAACTTGTAGGTAGGTAATTAAAGTTGTATTTTATGAACAGCAGTTAAATGGTATTGATGTTTTCAGAGGTGCTGAGGTTGCTTACTTCTTCCCTGCATCATTGGGAGCTGTGGGTAATCTGTGACATGCAGGCTCAAAGTCTTCTTTCCTGAGCTTCGTAGTGAGGATGAGATTCTGTTTTCTTGTCAAAAGCCATTAAATAGCCTAACACACAACTTGCTATATTTGCCAACTGATTTTGGAAGAATGTAGCCTAGTGTATAGTTTCTGGGCAATTCTTGCTTTGTAGGTGGTAAGGACATTCTTAAGGAGTAGAAAATTCATGTTGATGAATAACGTATTCACGAAGGGAATAGAAAAGAACTGAATGCATCTCTAAAACCTAAGGTCTGTGGATGACACTTTCTTCTCCTTTCCCTCTGCAGCCAAGAGAGAGTTTTCTGTACAATGCATTCTTATTGGAAGCTTTGTGGCCTCCTCAGAGGTTATGTCATCCAGTGCAAAGGACATTCCCTGTAGATTACACCTCAAACCTCATGTTTTTCCTGAAAAACACCCTTTTATCCACATACCCTCTCACAGAGGCTTTGCCTTTTGAGATGTTATCCCCTAATGTTTCAAGTGCCATCTAAGTGGAGTTGGATCCCCCAAGAGTGGAGACTCTTGGGGATCTAGATGTCCATTTCTCTAATGTTTCTTGGACAGTTACAGCTCTTAAATACACAACGTAGACTGCTGTGAGAGTGTTTCTGCCTACTTGAGAGATTCCCATTCCTGTAATAGTAGTCCCATTCCACTGAGACATAAGGATCAGAAAAGTAGGAGGTATTCTTGGGACGCTTCATAGGAGCTGGATGCAGAAGTTGTTCCTACAATAAAATTCCAAAAGCACTACAGGTGCTTATTTTTATGTATATGTTCTAGAGCTTTTTATTGCACTGTAATTTTAAATGCATTAGTAATTTGTTCATTTGGGTAGCAGAAGTATTTTAATAGGTATTCCTGGCAATACCATTTTTTAAAATCAGTTCTTCATTCTCTGAAACCACAATTTGTTTTACAAGCAAAGAAAGAAAATTAAATACTGTAACAAATGAAGCATGGCCTGGCCATGTTTTACAGTGACCATGTTGAATCTCTGTACAGACAAATTTGAAGCAGGCACTGACTTATATGACAGAAGAGGCCAACTGTATGCCTTGTGGAGCTTCTTGTTATCAAAACATTGAATTAAAGTGTTAATGGTGGCATTGTGAATCTGCCGATGTTTTGCGGTGCATTATGCTGACAGCCTAATGCAGCTGTTGACTGGCACACTCCAACTTCAGAAAAAATGACAGATTTTGTCATTGCCAAATGCCTGTTGCCTCTTGACAAATGCTTGTAATCATGGAGCTGTTGAGGTTTTTGAACAGCAGAATTATAGAGCTAATGCTATTACCAGGATATTGGTACAGCATTTCAAGCAAGGAACTTTTTTTGGACATAACAAAAATATCTCCTTAGTCTTTTATCTTTGAGGGAGGAATGAAGAAGGTTAAAACATGTTCCAATTCTCAGTGGTCGTCCATTAACACAGAGTGGTATGTCTTTTCAAGTGTGAAGTCTTTACCCTCCAGTCATTATACCAAAAAAATCCTATCTATGCCAATGGAAAACTAAAACAATTTACCCCAGCAAGTGGGATCAGATCAAATGATCAAGAGGCATTTCATTAATCACCACATCCGAGGGCTTGGGTTTCAGAGTTTTATAAGCAGAGAAACATAGGGCTCGAATCTTTCTCCAGTATACTTTCACAAGGGCCAGCCTGCTGATGTAGGGTAATTACATGGTCTAAAAATACAGCAGCATTTGTTTAAGTTAATGGAAAAGTTACACCAGCTCCAGAGTGCACAGGCAAAAGCGTATTGAGTTTCTTGCTGACTATTGTAAATGCTTTGCATATTAGATCAGAAACTCTTGAACCGGGAACAGCTATTCCTGCGGAATCAGAGGATAAATATCGGGAGCAGAATAATAGGCCCAGTAAATCCCCTTGGCCAGAAAGTTCCTCATGAGACTTCTTCATGCTCTGTGACGCACATTCAAAAGGAAGAATTTTAAATGACCCCATCACCACAGCAATAGATACATGTTTGTTTAAAGTCAGCTGACGAGTCACTTTTTCCACTTTCATAGCAATAAATATTGTCACATTGAAATACTTTGACTATAAATTGCGCAGATACGATGGGCTTAACACTGCAAAGTATTTTCCATGAGAAGTCAGTTCAGCTTTTAAATTGGGTTATTTTCATTATACTTAGATTTGTCTGCTGTCCTGTTCCCATAAACATTTGAGGATTTGAGTTGATAACTGAATTTGAATATCTAGAGTATTCTTACTCACAAGAAAATACATTTTGCATTCTATGCAGGAATTTTTACCAGCAATGTTGAATGTATGCATTCAGTCAAAAGAAAGAATACACTTAGTTTTGCCAGATGGATAAGCACAGAGGTGTCATGTAAAAGCAATGAATTCACATTTGAAATTCTTGGGAAATTAGTGGGTGTAGGGAACTGATGATTATTTTTTTATGGCTATAACTGCAGTTTTCTTACATTTTTAACAATAATATGCTCAAGCTAGTTACCTTTTACCTTTCATAGAATTATCATAATAGGATCACTGTGAGTTAATTTTATATATATTATAAAAATGTGACTTGCCCTATATAAATTCTACAGCAAAGTTCTTAATAATGTTAGTTATGTGCTTTAATAGCTAACTTGCTATAAATATAAGGCCTGTCTCAGAGAGAATTTTCAACTAAAATTAAAATCTCAAGATGCGCTATGTGTATGCACACTGCACAGAGGTATTTATCAATGTTTAAGTTTGATACAGGACATTTTACTTATAACGAGTTGCTCTTAAGTTTAATTCGAGCTCGTGTGCTTTGTTCAGTCCAAAAGATCATGACATGCAGCCTGGGACTGGATAATGCTGAGCAACTGCTGTTGTACCTGCAAATCCTGGGTATGTCACTGAACACGTCTGCTTGGTAGCTCTTGGAATCAGACTGAGTTTACTGTAGATTTATTAGTTCTTCCCTATGTATAACACAAACACAAATATTTGACCTCCCATTTTTGACTGAATAAATAGGAGGAGATTAAATACTTATGTTAACGAAATTATATTCATCTAACATCATAATAGTAAATTAAAAAGTATTTGAGAGGTCAATAATTATACTTGGCTTTCAGTGATGTTTTGGCTAGGCACAAAGTTAATTTTTTTTTTTTTCCCAGTGATATTTGCTTACATGTCTCATTGCAGAAACTTAGAAGTCATGGGCAGAGTTTGTTAGTAGTTTGTGTGTGTTAAGTGGGTAGATAGGATTTCATGTTTCTAAACTTGTAAGTGAGGAGATAGGCAATCTACGTTACTAAGCAGAGTTTTGCTGCTGTTATAAATAGAATTAATTCTAAAGCAAATTTTGTCCCTACTAGATTTTTTGAAATCTTTGGGAAAAGTAGCAAAACAGAAACAAGCGTCAGGAGAGAATGAAAATCCAAATACTTCATTTTTTCATTATTTAAAAACTTTTATTTTAAATACAGCCTTTTATTAACATTAGAACACTTCAAATTTTAGGATTTTTTTAAACTAAATAGCCATTTTTTGAGCATAGCATGAAATTATTCATAATGTGTATATTCTGAGAATGGCAAATTTTGTCCCTATATGGTAAAAGTCAACATAGAAAAAAACCAGGATGGACCTGTGAACATTAGGAATTGTCACCAAAAAAGGGGAAATATCTTTTAATATATTGTCTTCGGAGACGTGTGTACCTGCATTCATACAAAAGCTTTCTGCAGTACTGTAACATGTTGACATGCTCAGCTTCTGTCAGGTAAAAGCACTGTGGGCTCAGTTGGCATGTCAGCTGGAGCAACTGTCATCCAGGGCATAATTTACCATTTTGTGAAGGATTTGCTGTGTCACCGGACAGAAGACAAATGCTGGTGGACTTCACCAGGAGACACATGGTTATTTTCAAATGCCATGACAAATCCTTTTGAGGAACACATGCCTGATATAAGAATCTTGACTCATTGTCTGTAAACTGTGTATCATTCTTTTGTTGTGAGTGAACTGTACTGTTGCACAGAGTACAGTAAGCTCATATTACTGGTTGCAGGAGGGGGAATTTAAGTATTAAAAAAATGGGAAGCATGTGGTGGAGGTGGCTGATTAGCATCCTGGCTAGCATAAAGCATTCGTGCCATACACTAGTGAAATCCAAAGTTTCTGAACTGTGGTAGTTTCTGTCATGGGAATAGCAGCATTGTAGTAATAGTAAGCTGAGGTTGGTCTGGTGTGTGTCAAACACAATACAGAGAGCGAAAGGAGTATTTCCCTCAGCTTAGGGAGAGGGATGCTTGAATGGCTTTAAAGCACTTTGTTACTGCTTTTCCTTATACCCTAATGATTGTGGGTGTTGAGATCATAGTTAATATACATGTACTAAAAAGAAGCAAAATAATCTATTATTTTAGCTAGGTATAGAGGTACTTTATTGTTCTCTTGGTTTAGCCTTGAGTTCATGTTAGTTCAGAACATGCCTCTGTGCCTCTGTTTCTCCTCCCATTCATTTCCTGTCTAATCTCTATTTAGTCTAAACATTTTAAGCAGGAACGGCATCTTGCTGTGGGTTTTATTGTTGGTTTTGGTTTTTAAACAGTGGCTTGTACAGTCAATCAGCTAGGTCCTTGGGCTGTTTAGACATTCCAGAAGGGATGTTGCCAATAGCGAAAACTTTAAATATGATGAATGACTGAACTGGCATTCTCCTAATGCTGGAAAGGCATTTTCCCATAACTCACAATAAAGCACAGATTTCACTATATCTGATGGGTTTACTGAGACAAGCTGAAAACTTTTGAGATACTGGAAACCAATTCATGCAATATATTCAGCTCTTGCTGTGGTGATTTGGTCTGTTCTTTTATGTAATTTACACACTAAAAAAACCATAGTACAGCTTAGCCCAGGATACTCAATTCTCTAAAATCCCTTGACTGGAAAATTAAATGTCCATTGGTTCTATGGCTCTTCTTTTAAAACAATTTTTATGACCAGGTTCATGAATTCATCTTTGTCCATAATTCTTTCTGCAGAAGTAGAGACAAAATTTGCAGACAAGCATGACTTCCTTCATTCTTGACTGAAAGCAGTGTTTATGAACCACTCAACCAATGCTATCTCTTTATGTGGAAGTTCGCCCTATTTCCTACCAAGGCATGCAACACCAGCAAATGCTGTGAACTTAATCTGTAAGAGAGTGTGAAGGAAACATGGTGATCAGTTCAAAAATGTCTAAATTTATTTGGAGAATGGGAGATGTTAATCCTAGTGTTTGGAACTGTTAATTCACAATCAGTGTTCTGCTAAATTGAGAAACGAACGTTCTTCATCTGGTTACAGTATGTCTTCTGCAACACTTGTGCTTTTTTTGTTTTTGAAACTTATTCTGTGATTAACGTTGAGGTTTGTGGCAAGAGCTAAAAGTTATGCATCTGTCTCTGTACTTAATCTAGGGTAGTCTGATGAATGAGATTTCCTAGATTCCACTTGGATATACTGTTATTGCTGGTTATTACTACTGTTGATGATTGCCTGTGCCAACAGGTCTCTGATACGTTCTGTCTTTTTGTCATAGATCTTCTTGTTTTGTCCTTAAACCTCACCACTCTGACCTGTTAGTGCATACAAAACCCCATACATCAGTCAGCAAAATGGATGGAAATAACTCCCTTCCTCCATTAGATTTAAGAAGCTTAATTTGGGGTCACAGAAGAACTCAGTGACGTGTACTTAGCTTTTTATGGGGATGTAACTTTATAAATGCATTTGTTACTGTCGTAAAAGTCATGTTTTCAAAAGCAGTGACATGTCCTTGGATAGAGTGACATGTAAAAAAGATAACACTAGATGGCAACATACACACTCTTTTGTCTGAGTTTGATTTATGCCTTTGATTTAAGAGAATTTTTTGTATTTAAAAAGACGACATTAATGGCTAATAATGGCAGAGAGATGGTTACCCATAAGTGAAGATGTCCCTAAGGAAGAAGAATTTCTTAGGATCTTCACAGAAAAATTGACTGTCTCCAAGATCTAAAAGGGCTACTCTCTTTGTATCTCAGTCAAGCATAGATCAGCAAAACTTAAAAGCAAAAATAATTCAAAGGACCAAAAATGGAAGCTTTTTCTAAGTAGTAAGGATTTTCTTTCTGTCATTAATGTAAACATTGTTTAACAGCAGCTACCTTCTGTAGGCTCTGAACAACATAGCTCTCAGATCAGGTTTACCAATCTAGAGGGGACCCGTATGTCATGATGGTGGTCTTCTGTAGGCATAAATGTAAGGGAATTGTCCCTGCCCTGCCCTCCCTGCTTCAGGAGGGAGCTGGGTGGGGCTGTTGTAGTTGAAGAACTAAAATCCAGATTGTGTAAATCATGCAGGCATTGGAAGAGCCCCTGGGCTAATCTTGCATTGTGTGGGAAACCGTTCTGCATGCAGGGGAGGCAGGGTTATAGCGAAAAATAAAGCATGATACTGCATTTTAACATGCAAGTGCATGTCACCCACGTGATCATTGCCTCAAATTTGTTTCTTTCAGATTTTACACTCAGTCAATTTCTTCTTTACATTAATTTTGTAAAGTTCCTGCATAATTTAATAAGCACTAGAGGTATAGCTGATCCTTATTTCTGTTTATTCTCACTTTGAAGTTTAACTCTTCCTCTGACTGAATTTGCATTTTGGGTTTCAATTATGTGACTCTGAAGTCTATCTTCTATGTAGACAGACACTATCTACGTAGATACTCAGAAGGCAGTTTGGGGTTGGTTATTGTTTTGTTTTCTTTTGTTAATTTCCTATGGTGTTTCATTATTGGTACTATTTTGACTGGTGAAGTATATGTTTTGAGTAAAATTTTGCAAGACTATGTGTCTCATCTGAGTTACTTTGTTCAATATAGGAGCAGTTAAAATTTCAGATTCAAAATGTTTTGAGGGTTAAATTAATTTCTCTTGGAGTGGCTTATACTGCTTTTTAGAAGATCAACTGTTAAGATATGTTGCTTTAAAGAGCCTAAGTTAGTATAATTTCTGGTTACTTTATTTGGAATGGTGTTTGTTTTGGCTTTTAAAATACAATTATATCATACAAGTTATGTACGCCTTTGTGCTATTTTACAGTACATTTTACACACGAAGTGAACAACTGTTATGATGTGTTATGTTATAAAGACTGTCAGTGTATCCAACTGGTGCTTTTTATTTTGATTCTAATAGCAAGAATTGTACTGAATCAACATAAACTTAATTTTGCATTTTGTTCGAATAACCAAACATAGTTTCATTGTTGACATTGTTTTTGAAACTTCAAAACAACTGTAACTTGCCTGATTTTGTTTTCGAGTGATTGTAATATGCAGTAAATGTGGATAATTCAATGTCATGTTTTATACTAGGGAGAGTAAAACAGGCTGCAGAGCCAGCACTCTTTAATGTGCTCTGCATAAATATAAACTGTTTTTCTATGTTTTAAAGACCTTAACAATTCAAAAAAATATTACCAATTTTATTTGTAGAGAATGCAGGTACAAACAGTAAGAGATTTAGAGCTGAAGTGAACTTAATGTGTGCCTCTTAGTGATATGTATCTGTGTGTTCCCAGAAATCTATGAGAATAACAGATATTCTTTGTTTTTCAGACGTTAAATTTAAATTTCCATCCCGTTCTGCATGTGAATGGCATTATGATGCCTGTACAAGCCCTTGTTTCAGGACATGCCGGGACCCTTTGGGAAAAAACTGTCAGGCGGTACCAAAGTAAGTATCTGTATTTTTATGGAAAAGTATGTAATTTTGGTAATACACTTATGCAGCATAATAAGAATACATGTAGGCTTAGTATAGCGGGACTGTGTTCTCGTATAAGGAGAAGAGCAAATGAGAAAAGAGAGGGAATAAAACCTGCTGTGGCAGATACGTGAAAGTGACACTTCAGTTTTTAGGTTAATATTGTCAGATTCTGGAATGACTAGTATATTTATAACTTTCAAGCTGGGGGGATATTACGCAGTATTAATAGAGAGATGATTACAAGTTTGTTTCAACTAGTTATGTCCATAATTGTTCATCATGGCATTGCAACATCCATATCTGTTGTTGCCTTTTCCTCCCAATTGGAATTTGTGCTAAGTCTGGTAAAACTAGCATTTGGACTTTGGTGTATAAAAAATGTTGGGTATTTCTTGAGCAATAGCATTCAATATCAAACCTGTGACCATTCCTTTCAAAGGCTGAGTATTGCCAAGTTCATGCTTTAGCTTAGAGCCGAGTGAGAATGGAAGCCATGGCAATGACATTTTGAAAGAGTATACTGAAGTGATGAGATTTAGATAGAAAAATCCTGACTACTTAAAAGTACTTATAAGCAAATTCTGTTTTTCTAAAATTAAATGCTCAATCCAGAAGACACTGTTCCAGTAGTTAATACAAATTGTTCTTCTTTTAGAGTGGAAGGATGCCTCCCTGCCTGTCCTCTCAATATGTTGCTGGATGAAATCACTCAAAGATGCGTGTATTTCGACGACTGTATGTTTGAAAAATTATATATGTTATTTATGATACTTAGCTTATTAATTCCTTAAGTCTTTAGTCAAATTTTCTAATGTTAGTGCTTAAATTTGTGTAGCTATGACCTTAGTTGTATGAATCTTGAGCTCACTAAACATACATTTTAGTTAAAATAATTTCGCTTTTCAAAAATCTGAGACAAATTTTAAACTAAGAAAGATGTTTTTTCTTCATAAAACACTTCAGTAATACTAGATGAGGAGCAAATGATTTAATGAATTTATTTTTTAATTTGCCTATCAATTTTAGAAGTTTAAAGGTAATTGAAAAGATCAGAGTTATATGAGTTAACGTAACTTCCTTCTAGCTCTGCTAGCTTCATGACTGTAGTTACTCATAAATTTCAGACTACTACTTACTTGTATCTGATTTCAGGCATTGAACCTGCAGATGATAGTCCACCTTTGCCATCCAGCATTCGAACACCAGCAGTTTCACACCTAACATCAAGTACAAGTTTGGCAGTGATCAGTGAAGCAGTAACTTCATTTCCTTTACCTGAAGCAAAGGATATGGAAACAACACTTCCTTCAAAGTTGCAGCTCACTGCAACTACATGGAAAACTGAATTTCCAGCTGTTAAATCTAATGTGACACTTCCAACCATAACTTTATCATCAAATATTTCTTCACAGTCAACAGAAATGACATCTGGGAGAAGCACCACAGTGGTACCTGGGACAACAAAATCTAATGTAAGCTTGTCTTCTCCTGTTGACACTTCTCCATTGTTTCCATCTACTGTCAGTTCAGAAACTTCCACAAAGATACAACCTATCAGTAGCAGTTCCACTAAACTATTGAGGGCTACAGAACCTCAGACGGTAACTGCTACACATGCAGTGACTACAAGCACAGAATCAGAAAGCAAACCAATTTCTACTTTTATTTTTACTGGGACACCACTTATACTTAGAACAACAGAAATACCAGTCAAAACTAAAATAACGGAAATCTCAGAAATAGCCACAAGAGCACTTTCCACAAAAGAAGCAGAAGTAAAACCAGAAGGACTTACAACATTTACACCCAGTTCATTTGAGTCAATAACAGAAAAAACTACTGTGTATCTGCCCCAGTTTTCCACATCACCACCTCTGGGCATGCCTTCATATACACCACCAGGAAACCTAACAGGAACTTCAGAAGGGACAAAAATAAGCGTAGGACAGTCTTTTACCACAGTAGCTAACATTACAGTAACATCATTTTCTCCTGTGATCACTACTTTGTTAAAACCAGTGTCTTCAGCAACAACAAAAGCAGCAATTGTTTTAACTGAACAAAGTGTGAAGACTACATTTTCACCGACATCCACGCTACCTGTTTCATTAGGAAAGGCAACTGCAGAATCTCCTATTGAAATGGTTCAACACCTGACTGGTACTGCAGAGGTACCTTTCACTACAACTCTAGGTCCAAAGACGACAACTCTGCAAACTCAAGAGAGATCATTAGAAACAACTTTGTTATCATTTACAACTCATAAAAAGGAAACTCGCAAAACAACATCTCGTGTGGAGGATAAATCAAGTTCCTATCTCTCTCCGTATTCACTACATCCTAGTTCTACAACTGAAAAATCTGTCACTCTTTCTACAAAAAGACTGTCAGTGTCTGTTCCTACTCCTGCTTCTCCAGCTTCAGGTGAATTAAAAAAAACATTCAAAACTGTTTCAACTACAGGATATCCCTCGTACATGGTTCTAAACACAACAGAGTTCCTGACTACATTATACACTAAATATCCTGTTGTGGCTGAGACCATCAGAGTGACACCTTTGTCTGTTGAGGTAACGTCCAAAATAACGTCCCCTTTTGAATTAGCAGCCAAGTCAACTTTGTTTTCTAGAAAAACATCTACTGAATACAAGTCAACTCTGGTTTCAAGTACAGTGAAAACAAGCGCTTCAGCATATTCAGGTAGTGTTACCACATCAGCAATGGAAACCTCTGTCTCATCAAAAGAAACCACCACAGTTCCTTTCGTAGCTACAGAAGGAGAGTCAGCTCAAAGAACACCCGTCACTGGATCTCCACTTACTCTCCTTAGTGCAACTGAAGCCACACTGTTGACAACACAGCCTGATAAATCACAAGTGGAAAGAATTACTAGCGTCACTACTAGAAAGCCATCTGCTTTCCCTTCTTCACCGTCAAGTTCTCCAATCTCTTTAAACATTTCTCTTCCTTCGCTACCCTCATATGGAAAAGAAGTATCACTCACAGCTGTCAGTCCTGTGCATCCATCCCATGAAATGACTTCTTTATATCCAAGAACAACTACAGCAAAATCTATGTTACCAACAGAAAAGACCTCTCCAGTCCTGACTTTGTCTACTTCATCCTCTGTAACAGAACAATCAAGTCCAATAACAACAGTATCACATGACAAATCACCAGGCAAAGCCATTTTAAATATCACTTATGCCACATTCTCCCCATTCTCTGAATTCAGCAGTCAACTCATAACAACCAAAAAAGTAATGGCAGCCAAAGAAAGATCAACTCTGTCCACTTCTGTTGTAATTCCAGTAACAAAGTCTTCTTACACTTTCTCCACCTCTCAGTATCTAGCAGATAAATTGGTATCTTCACTTCCTTTGACACAAATGATACCACAAGTAACCACCACACTGAAATATCCAGTACATACTAAAACAGTTTCTACGGCATTGAAATCTACAGTCCAAAGTATAACAGATAAAGTAAAACTTATGGCAGCTACAGGTCAGCCATCCTTTCCTCCATCTTCAGTAGGTCCCGTCTCTTGGCAGACATCTTCAGGAGATAAACTTTCAGTAGAGACCACAAAGGCCACGGCTATACCACATTTTTCTACGCAGAAGGCTATGGAACTTGGCCGTCAGACTTCTGAGCCTTCATTGACAAGGCAAAGCAGTACCCCAATTTACCAGTACCCTGCAGAAACTTTAACAAAATCCACTAGTCAGCCACAACGTGTCTTTAGCACAACTGAAGCTACGGTAGAATTGACTTCCTCATACCCCTTAATCACCTCACTGCCTGAAGGCATTCATTCAAGTGTATTACCTACCTCAGTAGGTCCTACACAAGTTATTTTACCATCTGAGAGAGAGTTGCATTTAACTGATGTAGTCACGCAGCCATACGTATCAGGAACTTCTTCTGGTTTGCGGTCTACGGTTCTAACTAGTACAACAGCTGACTTGATTTTTGGCACCAGAATTCTCCCTTCCTCACCAGAAATGCTTGCAGGTTCTTCAGCAACAATTAAAAAAGAAGCATTTCCTTCATTTTCCACACAAAAGGCAGGAACTGGTCTAAAATTCACATGGCAGGCCTCGTTTACTGAATCGCTTGATTCAAGTAAAACATTTGAAACAACTACAGCTGCACCAGAATCTACATCAACCTCTTCATTGATTTTGCTACCAGAAGCAACAGAAATTCCCATTGTGGTGGGCAGTGGGCCATCCACATCAACAGGCAGAAGTGGTACAGAGAAAACTGTGGTGTTGCCGAAGCAAGTCACACTTTCAACCACTACCTACGGTTCCACGTTTCTAGCAAGTACAACATTGTCACCTATGGCCCGTTCATCAGCTGCAGCTTCAGTCTCTTCAATGATGAGCAGTACTGGGCAAAGCATTAGTATTGTATCAGCAACTTCAGGCAAAACAGAAGCAGTAACAGAATCCGTCACAAGCTCTGTGAAGCCCACCTATTTTTCTGTTACTTCAGAAGCAGAAGGAGCTGTGCCCGTTGATACAGTAAAATCTGAAGAGCCAGAATTAACAACAGAAGTCCAAGCCGTCCGTACGCAAGGTGCTAGTGTTACCCCAGAAAAACCTCAGACTTTTTACTCTTCCCACTTCACAAACACAGCTGCAGTTTCTTCTAATTTAAGTGTATCAGTAGTGTCCACTATACGTTCATCCTCTGAACCAAAACCTTTTTCTCCTGTAGCTGCGTCATCAGTCAGTACTACTCAAACTTCAAAACTTGAAATATCATCTGAGGTGCAAACACCTTCTGTGAGTTCACTGCTAACAATACCTGAACATCCAAATGATACAATGGCTCCATCAGTTTCCACATTTGCCTATTTAGCTACTAAACCACTTCATGGCTTAACTACAATGCTTTCTGATGGACTGGCAACAGCTGAAGCTGTGTCAGGAGTCACAGCATCATCTTTTCTGCTGCCTAGAGAACCAGCAACTCTTCAAACTTGTACAGTGAGTAACTATAAATATTAATCTGTTTGGTTTTGAATATACCTTAGTTACCTTTATGCACTGATCAAAAAAATTGTGAGCCATACTTTTCCATCTAGGATTTAAAATATCTATATCAAACAGGGAGCCTAATTATTTTCTCAATTATATCTATAACTTTGGATGATTTCATTGCACGTAATGGTTTTTGTAAGTGCTGTAATACGCTGTGTTTTGGGCCTCAGTTTTCAGAGTGTGACTGTTACAAGAACATTTTTTTTTTTTTTTTGCAAAATACAGTGCTTCATACTGTGCAGTGGCAGTTTTTTGTCATGCTGCCCTCCTTAAAGTATGTCTTTAAGGAGATCCTTATTATACTATTTTATTACGTTATTTTATTCCATGCTTTTCCTTCTCAACTTATTTTAATGTAAAGTTAAAAATTTAATAATGCTGCTCTCTGTTTTACAATGGGACAGCAGTTTTAAACTGTCCTCAGAACGATCAGGTTTTCAAAGGTGCTCTTCACTTGTAGCTTCCATCAGTGTCATGGAGATTCATAAGTATTCTGTACCTGAAGAACGTGAGCCCCTTTTTTTGACCAAATACTCTGCAGTATTGTGATATTAGCTTGGTAAGAATGGTAACCTGTGTCTTTTATTAAATATGCCTTAGCCAATCACAGAGAATGAATGCATAAAACACATTTGCTTGGATGGACAACTGATCCAAGTTAATAAGTCGCAGAACTGCCCATACAATGCAACTCAACCCAGCTGTGGAGTTTTAGGATTTGCTACTCAAATGAATGGTGATAAATGCTGCCCAAAGTGGGAATGTGCATGTAAGTTTTAATTATGCAGTACTTTTGAAGTTAATTTAGGTAACAATTTAATGCATGTGTAAGAAGACTAAGAACTGACACTTCTTATAACATGGCATAGAAACAGAAGATGCATATTGGACGGGTTACTCATTGTCTAATGCAATTTATAATCCCAGTTCTACATCCAGGGAAAATAAATCAAAATGCTCCTTTAATGTACGATATTCCTCTTGCCTAGCTTTTAGGTGTCTGTAGTGGACATGTCTAGGTCTGATTTAGACACGTCTTGTCTTCTGTCTAATCAAAGGACAACTAGTCAATATAGTCAGTGGACTCTTTGGTTCATCTTATGTCTACTTCAGGATAAGAAGATTCTCTAGACTCTATTAACTAGATCTGTTAACTGTCTGGGAACTCTGGAAGCATAACTGTACTGTAGTCACTCCCATCAGTTACCTAGAATTGGGCAGGAAGAATCCAAACCTTAAAAAAAAAAAAAGTTAAATCTAGTCCATAGTAGCAAAGAAAGGATGTGGAGATAAGCAACATAAATTGCTGCTTATTGTCTAGAGTTTGAAATTAACTAGGAGTAGAAGTCCAAGCCCTTTGAAGCACAAAAGATTAAGCAATAAGACTGGGAAGAAAGAAACTTTCCACATGAGCTTCCACCATTGGAAGAAGACTTGAAGGGAACCAAGGATCCTGCATGATCCACTGCCATTCATGATTTTTGCTAGTTTGGGGGTTGTAAAAACTACAAGCCTTTTCTGGGAAGAACTGTAAGAAAATAAGTGATTGCAGAGGCCTGTAGGTTGTCCCACTGAAATATACAGGATTTGACTCTGCTGTCCATTTACAGAGATGCAACAGTATCAAATATAGCTGAAAATGTGTGCACATATATGAAACTCTAGTAATCTAGTTAATCTTATAAAATTTATTGTTGTAGCTTCATATTTTGTAATACTTACAGAAATTCTAAAATAAGTTAGAAAAAACATTTAATTTATTTTTCTTTCCCTTAGGTCGTTGCACAATTTTCTCTGATCTGAGCATTGTAACCTATGATGGAAATCATTTGGCTTTATTCAAAGAAGCATCCTATGTTGTTAGTCAAACTCAAGATGAAACTATAACTATACACGTCCTTGACTGTAGAATGGTAACTAACATTAATCAGCTAACAAATGGTGTCCAGTACTGCTAATAAGTTGTATCTTAAAAGGAAGGGCATAGTAATGCTACATAGTTGTGGTTAATTATTCACTTCCATGCAGTATCTATGAATTGTACTTCCACTTCATAACACTTAGGAATTGTATAGCACTTTATCGCCTGATGTTGTATGCATAGTTGCTTCCAAGAAATTTGCACTGGAAGCACCAATCTTCAGAGCCATAAATGCTGTGGGATTGTCAGTGTCTGTGCGTTCCAAGTCTCTGACAGGGGCAAATACTTGCTTTTTCAGAGAATGAAGAGAGAAACTCTAACAGATATCCTGCCTAATGCGCAGTGTAGATTGGCTTTATGTCATGAAGAATTAATTTCTCATGAGGCTTTACAAAACTCTTTAAACTCTAGTCTCTTGTGTGAAAGCTAGGTAATTTTGATGTCTGTATAAATGTCCGTCACAAAAATTGGTTCCAAGTAGTACCTCATGGAAGTTAATTCCAGGAGCTCAATATGATTGATATGAAAAAACGAGATCTGTTTATGACTTTCAGATTTGGCTTTCTGTTGTATTCAGTGCCTTCTGTTTTGATAAACACCTTGTAGCTTGGGAAGTATGGATGTATTTCTGATCCATTACTTCTGTACTTCTCACATATAATACAGATTCATCATTCCCAGTCTCATTCTTGCTCACATTCAGATATGTAGTTCATATTTTCCAAACTAGACTGCTGTATATTTTTTCCTGAAAAACTTTTCCTGTTGTAATTTCAAGATCGAATGATACAACACAGTTGCTGAACACAATGAGATCATAATATTTTGCAAGAATGCTATCCAGATGAACTTTGTAGTCCAGACTTGAAACTACAATCAGCAGCAGTTTTCCTCTCTCAAAAATATACCCCCAAAAATTCTTAATGTCCCAGTACCTAAAAACAATAAGCAGCTAATGTATAAAGATTTTGTACATCATGACTATGGTTGATATATTTTTTTTGCTTTCTCCACAGAGTAATTCAAATTCAACTTCCTTGTGCCTGGCAATGTTGAATTTAACCTATGTATCAAACCAAATTATTATCAATCGTTTAAGTAGAAAAGTAAGTATTTTTGAGAGTTAGTTTTTCTTTGCCTTTTAGATAGCATCTTACTTCTGTAATCAACTGCCTCTTCATGTGTATACTGAAGATTAGAGTAGGACACAATAGGTAATATAATTCATTGTTCCAACTTTGTAATTTAGGAAATTGCTTGTAAATTCAGAGAGTCAAACTGTGATACAAGGACAGTTAATGAGGTAAGTCGCAGAGCAAGACACATAAACTGTTAGTCTCTTTAGTACCTATATTATCTTTGTGGAGGTGAGCCTGACTTCTTTTGAAATTAGTTATGAGTTAGATTCCTAAGCTATCAAGAGTCTTGCCTTAGTTCTTCTATGTACAGCACTTAGTACCTGATATTTAACCCCTTTTCTGTGTGTATTTTAGGTAACAGTAAATTCAAGGTTTGCTTTTCCTACTGTTAGAAAATATGGATACAAAGTTGAGGATTCAGGCTTCAAGTATGCAGTTGAGACCCCAACGAAAATCAGAATTCAGTGGTTTCACAACACAGGTGTGATGATTATTGAGTTTAATAGTACCAGAGAACCAAGAGCTTTGGGACTATGTGGTAAGTATAGAGTAGTGCAAGAAATAAAGGCATTCAGATACTTTGCTGTGGAGGCACGTTTTCCTAATTATATAAATTAGATTTTGCAGGATCTGGCCTGAGTTACTGTAGATCTTTGCAAAGTTTAAGATACTATTAAAAATAAATTATTAATTTTGTTAAATGTTGAAATGATGTTTGATACCTATCCATGTAATCACTTTTTACCTGTGATGTTGTTTCTGACTGTAACTTGTTTGAATCACAGGCATGGTTGCTGTAACCAAACCCAAATAAGTCAGTCAGGCATAAATCCGTAATGTCAAATAAGGTCACTTACAGATTTAGTGTTTGATATCCATCTGATAGGAAACGATATGTGCTATTTTCAGTTTCTAAAGGTCACAATTCACAGGAAATGTTAACTTGAAAGAACTAATCTTAGTTTATCTGTTGGAGGAAATAGTTCAGAGGGAATCTCTTAATAGTAATGGGTTAAATAACCATAATGTTGTGCTCTTTTAGGTCTGTTTGATAGTTTCACGTCGCTTCTTCCTTTCTAAAAACATAGGCTTGAATAATCTGTTGGTGCCGTAACTTTTGCAAGAACGTATTTGTTGATGTAAATCCTTACTGTGACACCTAAATCTGTAAATTTATCTGCTGTAAATTGGAGCTGGAAATCAGGGCTACAGAGTTCATATAATTACAGTGGATATCTTTCCAGTTTCAGAAAGGGCAAATGCCTGTAGCTCAGTATCACATACCAGTGATAGCTCAGTCCAGTTCCAAGTCCTGCAAATAGTAATGTGCTTGTTGCAAGGGAAGAGATTTTGAATTTACTGCCACTTTGAAATTGGATTATTATCTGTCATTTGCCCTACCTTTTGTTTTTAACATTATTCTTGCTCTATTTGGCTAATTGTTATTGTGATTAGATCAAACAGAAACAAGAAAGCAAAGACTGTATTTTTTAATAAGCCTGATTCAAGTTATCCTGAAAGTCTCTTTTGCCTTCACCTGTTTGATTACTGTGATAGGGGGAATCGGGAACAATACGTTCCTGATTTACAAGATGCTTGAACTAGATGACAACACATGTCTGTGGATGGTGTTCCAAGTACAATTTCTTCAGAAAATGTACTGTATTTTTCTGGTATTCATCTCTGGGATTCTCTGCATAAGGCTGCCTGCAGAGTGCTGTTTAGTGCAACTTACCAGAGCCTGCTTTAAATGAGTTAGTTGTACTGCATCTTTTCAGGGTAAATTAGTCTACCCTGATCTCCTGGGCTTTCTGTGTTAGTCTGCTTCTTGTATTTGAGCTTTCTTAGACATCTTTTAGCTGAACTGCAGTATTTGCAGATCCTGATTTTTCAGCTTCATGGAAATAATAAAACTGAAGACACCATTACGGTTTTGTATCAGCAAGCATCCCTTGGAATGATCTGTGTCAGAGACAACGGTGTTTTTTACAATGAAAGGATTGGGCAAACATGGCAACTGGCGAAGAGCTGATGTGGGAGATGAAGGACGTGGGGAGAGAACACGGACATCTCTATAGCAAAACTGGTGAAAGAGAAGGAAAGCACGTCAGTTTTAGCTGCAACCAGATCCTGCCAAGCCAAACATAAAGTCTTGGTTTTGCTGTGTTAAATCTCCTTGTCAGTGTGTAAGAGAAGTGGAAATAGTATTCCAGACATGACAGCAATCCTTTGAAGTCTCTCAGAACCATCAAGTACTTCCTATTTATGTTGCATAGCCTTACAACCTCAAAAGTTCAACCAGAAACGTTTTCAGTCAAATAATCCTTACAGTTTCAAAAGCTGTTTTATTTTTTGAATGCCTGTTGCTGCATCACTGATGGTCAACGGCTTGCTCTTGGCATCAAGAATTGTGAAAAACCAGACAGTTCTCTAGAAAAGGGTTAAATCCACAAATATTTTTTTAACAGATAAAGATTTAGAATAGCCATGCAAGTTTGTGGAGGCATCATAAGAAAATGTTCTGAAAGTCTGATACAAAAGTCTGAGAAATTGTCATTAAAAAGAAAGAATGGAGGACTGATCCACTATTCTGCTTTTTTGCACCTGCTGGCACTAAAGGACATTCCAGAGGATGCTACTGTAATACTTGGATGTTCTCTGTTGACCAATGTCACTCCCCACATGTTACATTGCTTCCTTTGCTCTGAAGTGTTTCAAAATTGCCAGCTACCTTAGTTTAAACAGAAAAAAAATGCGATGCTGCCTTTTTTTTTTTTTTTTTTCCTGCTGAGAGGTAATATAAGTATACCTGGAAGTGCCAAAAGCTGCACTTTATTGTAGCTCTTAAGCCAATAGATGCTTAAGACTGCTCAGGAACATAAGTAAAATAGTTCGGTATTTCTAAAGTACAGTATCAGATAAATATCTTGGTATTCTATAGGAGTTCCCTTTTCTGAGAATATTTACAATTTTCATTTGTTGCTATACATGGAGGTGCTTTGTAACCTTTTTTAAAATACACTTTTGTTTAGTGCTTGTGCAACTGAGGATTGAAGTTTGTGTGCCGTAGCTGGGCGCTCAGAATGGCTCTTTGATATGCAATAGATTTCCATTAATAGATACATCTTTACTTTTGCTTAATTTGTCTGAATTTTGTGTATTTTGCTCCTACCAGAGACATTCTACATCTGTTGTGGGTTGTGATGCTGTCATGTTGTACAAATTTTTTAAAAGCTATTTACCTGTTTGAATATGCCACTTCAAACATGCTTCAGAATGAACCATGCAGTGTTAACCTGCTTTTTTTCTTCTGGTAATACACAGGTTTTTGTGATAGAAGCTTGGAAAATGACCTGATGCTACCCAACAGGACAGTTTTAAGCAAAAGCAATGCTTTATCAACTTTTATAGACAGCTGGCAACTGCCAGACACGTTAAAGTATGTTGGAGAAGACAGACATCAGGAAACTAATTGCTCAGTCATGGACTGCTCAGAGTGCTTAAGAATGGTGTTGAACCAGACCTTCAGCAGCTGTCATCCCTATGTATGTTAACTATTTCGGAAGTTTACATTTTGAGAGAGATGCATTCTGATATAATTTTGTATACTTGATAATTTCATTAATGTGAAACTACATGTAATCACATCTGTGGAATGAGGTATATACTTTTTTGTATATACAGTTGCAAGGTAAAAATAATTGAAGATTGGCAGCTTGATAGGACAGTTGCAATAGGCAACTAACACTTTCAAAATCCATAATATATCTCTGTTAGCTTTGACAATGCCACCTAATTTATAAATTAGTCCCATCTAATTCAACTGTATCAATATGATGTAGAGCAAAGTAAAATAAAATTTTAGGATTTAATTAATCATAAGGGTTCAGTAATGTAACAAGTTCCAAATCGCAATAGGTAATCGGAGAACCTGCATTCTCAAAGGCTCTAGAGACAAGGAGTTCCAGCTTAGAGAGATGAGAGTGTAGAACAGACTGTTTAAAGCAATCCTAAAGCAAATAACAAACTCATACTATGCAAACAAAGTATTGATTTGTGCTCATATGAGTACTGTTACCAGTACTTTTGTATATTTTTGTACCAGATACCTTTTGTATATTTTTGAGTTTGATGAAGAGACAAAAAAAAGACAAAAATGTAGAGGTAAGGAAGAACAAGGAACAACAAGCAATTATGCCTTTTATTGGAAAAACTGTATTAGCTCTTGCCTTGGCACTTGCAAGAGATGAAGAACATCTTATACTTTTTCAACATTCATGAAGCCTTACTTTTAAGTATTAGTAGAGTCTTAGTACGCCAGTGAAGGCTGGTGCTCTCTTGCTTACTGTGAACCAAGAACTTTTGCCTTTGTTGTTTGTAGATAATATTTTAAAAGGTCAATCTTCTTCCTACCTAGCAGGGTCTTTATGAAGGTGCAATGTTTTTTATTTTTTTCTTTGTTAGGTTCCACCTGAGTTATTCTGTGATATATGGGTTCAGGACACTGAGTACATTAAAAATCCATGCATTTCACTAGCTGCCTATGTGGCAATGTGCAACAAATTTAATATTTGTATAGAATGGAGGAGCTCTGATTACTGTCGTAAGTATTCTATATATATATGTACCTCTAGTGTTCACAGAGATAAAATTTGCCTAATATAAGAGTTACTGTAAGTTGAAAATAGCAGTGCTCATTGTGTCATCACATACTTTGGGAGTCATTATTGAGATAATAAATTCAGCATTTTTAATGATAGAATTCAAAGCAGTGTGCAAAAGGAATCAGGATCATTATCGCCATTTCACAGGTGAGCTAAAGACTCTTGCTCAGAAGCTTACCTCTGGCGTATTACGTACTTAAGTGTAGAAGTCAAATCTTTTCATTTGCAATGTAATGTTCATTTCTCTTTGCCACTTTCCACTGATAAAACACAACAGAATTGGTTGTGGAAAGGTGGAAACCACAGAAAGTAAGTTCTGTGGTACTTTGAATTGGCAATGTGTGCTTGAAGTTGCTCCAGAAAGCTGTGCCTTTGGAGAAAGAATTAGAGAAATGAAACATCTTTGAGATTAGATGGAAAGCAAGGAGTAAAAGCTGAGAGCTAGAGTGTCCTGTCAGAAGGCATCTCTCATAGCAACATACTAAAATGTAAGGCCAAATAGGATGTAGCTGTAAAGAGAAAATATGGATTACAGCATCTCTTAATGCTCTCAATGACCACCTAGGAAAAGCCCTACACAGTGGTAACATAGGGAGGTCTGTGGCTTCAGTGCATGACAAAGGAAAGACTTACTGATGAAACGTGATCCCCAAAAATAAGAGAACTCAATGTACATAGAAATCATAAGTCATGTCTTTTAAAAAGTGATTTAAGGTGGGTATGTCTGTACAGGCTTCATGCAGGCACGCTGTAATGCCCTGCAAATAATAGTCATGGACTCTAAAGCTTAAAAACAGTCAATTAAAAAAAAATCTTCAGTTTGTATGGATTTTACTAGCTTTTAAAAGCTTTTAAAAAAAGATCCTTCAAACTATATCTGTAAATATACTTACGTATGCCATGCATCATGAAGGTACGCATCACTCTCTTATTTTTATACCACAGTGACCTCTGGTGGTGTGTGCCTAGCAAGGAAGAACCATGAAGTCGCATCTGGATTTTGTGGTCACTAACTGCTGATATGCTGCAGACTGATTTTTAAAAATCTGAGTTTCCTCTATTTACAGGGCTCTGGTAGATACCTGCTGCGGGGCATTATGGCCATTTTTAGTAGTGAGGAGCTGAATAAAATTAACCTCCTCTCCCGATTAATCTTTAAAGTCTAAACTGGAACCTTTATTTTTGAGCAGACAGTCCCATTGTGAACTGGACTTTGTCTCATTACCATGATTCCAGATGGTGTTGCTGAATGATTTAGGTATCATTACATGATGAGGATCATATATTTCGGTAGTTCACAGAACAACGCTTGGCATTTGTAGTCATTCTGTGTTTGCCATATTTATGCAGCTTTAATCACTGTTTTGGACCAATGAAAGATCATGTGAAGTTTTCAACAGCAAAAGTTAAACCAAAATGAGAGGTTTTTTTGGTGTGTTCCTGCATGCACCTGTAACATGCCAATGAATTCACATTATTGGTATAAAGAATGTTAAATTTAACTGTGGTTTTTGACTTAAAAATAACATGTACATGCACAAGTGATTAATGTGGTTATCTATTAAGTATAGCAATGAATGCATCCCATGCTTTATTATTCCATGTAAAACAATGCTGTATGCTTTACATATCTATTTTTGTAATTGACAGAGCTTTGCCCTTTAGTAATCACTGCATTTTCTTCAACCACTGCAAAGTATTCAGAATGATTCAGAACACTGTATAATTGATCTGTGTAGTACTTGAAAATGTTTTTGAAGTTTAAATTACTTCGTGTTGACACTGTTGCATGGTTTGATATCTCTACAGCCAAAATGCAGTAGAGATGAACCCTGATGAAGATGTCACTACAAGAAGACAAGTAAAAGTGCTTACACCTTCCTTTTGTTTCAGTTTGTCATGTAGCAGGTAACTGGTCTGTATTGGTGTTTTAGGTTGGTAGACCCTACTGAATTGGCAAGCACAGGAAGTTGACAAGATGACAACAGTGTCTTCTCTTAGGTACTACCTCATGTGATTACAACTTCAGAATGAGTGATTTGTTTATTTCCTTCCTAGCCTTCCCCTGCTCTGAAAACTTCTCCTATCAGGCTTGTATAGCTGCCTGTGAGGTTGCAGATAGTTGTCAGAATAACGAAGTTGCTTCTGTGGACCCAGACTCCTGCTCAGTGTTGACAGAAGGCTGCGTCTGTGCTGGAGGGACCATCCTTCACCGAGCTCACACTGCTGTCTGTATTCCTGAAGAAAAATGTGGTATATTTGGATGTGATTTTCTTCTTTATTATCTGCAAGTTGGTGGTCAGATTAGTAATAAGTCAAGTTCTGGCCAGATGTTGTGTGGGTCCTGCATATGTCATTTAGTTGAGGACTGTAGATATTCAGTAAACATTAATTGTACAGGTGAGCAAGCAGGGAGTGCCCTTGTGACATACAGTTTTGCTCACCTTCTCTCAGCTGGAGGATGCTCTTCAAAATGGAAGGTTTTGATTATGTTTATGCATTCCAGTATTCTAAGTATGGTAGTCCTGGCCTCCTTTTCACCTAGCTCTTTGCCAAGGGTCCAACCTATTGATACTAAAAGGCATTCAAAAGACACGCAGCAACAGTTAATTACATATTTTGAATAGTACATGTATAAGTGCTATGTTCTTTCTGCCAGCATTGATATTTATTTTCATCACAATTCTGCCTGAGAACACCAAATTATGGACCAATATTTAACACTAACAACACAAACCTTAAAGATGTAACTTATTATAAATCAGATTACATAAAGCACTGTAAATTAATAATAGTTTTGCTGTGAGTGAAATACAGAAGTAACTTCTTTTTAGATTACTGCTTTAAAAACAAAGATTGTTTTGGGATTTTAAGTGACTAGCCTTGCAGGAGAGACGCAAAACAAAGTGGAGGCCCTGATCCTCCGGAGAGTGTTGTGTCCTGCTTTCCCATACAAACTCAGTCTCAGACTGTCTCCTCTTTCACTTTTTTGTGGGGTGATGGGGATAGGTGATGCCTTTAAAACTGTGATTTTTACACTTCATAGATCCACGCCCGCTGTGGAAGAAAATGGTGGTCGAAATTTGAAGTAAAAAGGAATTACTTCCGTTTTCTGTTGTCCTTGTCTAGCTTGTACAGACAGTTCAGGAGCACCTCATGCAGTAGGTGAGATCTGGAAAACTTCTTCGAGCGGATGCTGTATGCAAAAATGTGTTGACAGTGAGACCATTATTCCAGTGGAGTACAATTGTTCAGATATCCACAATTTAGACTGTCAGCGATTTGGAGAAGTGGCCTTGCTTATTCCGGGTGATCAGACATGTTGTCCTCAGAAGATCTGTAGTAAGTATTCCTTAATGATTATGAATACTGCCCACTGGAATATGCAGATATCCTTTCGCTGTGGTTTGTTTTCCTGTCACACATCCTAGCTTTGAAGTGAATGAAAATTACTTTGGTTTGAATTTACAGATTATGCAGAAAACTAGAAATTTTGTACTATTTGGCTTAGCATCCAGTAGGTTTTGGGGAAGAGGTAAAGGGAGGGGATAAGACTTATAAGGACTGAAATAGCACTGTGTGAATTTGGATATGAATTGTGTTTCTCTCAGCTATACATGCTACTGATTTATTTTTAATATCTAAATACAAACAAATGATATAACTAATTCCAAGAAAAAAAAGATCAGATCTTTGTTTATCTAATTTACAAAGTAAGCAGTAAAAAAGGGCTATGAAAGCTTTTTTGGTTTGGTTTGTGTTTTTTTTCCAATCCTTAGTTAGCTTAGAAAGTCCATCTTCAAAAAGAAATTGCAAACAGTTTTCATGTTTTCACCACCTGGGGTAATGTTGCAGTAAGTTTTACACAAGAATAGGAATTTTTTTTTTTAATTATTATTTAACTCTCGCAAGGACACAGCTCTAATTTAACTTTACCTCCATGGAGAATATTGCAAATGCCAGACACTTATGAATATTACCTCATGATTTTTTGCTAGTTTGTTGTGGTTTTCATATGCATGTTCTTATTTTGAGATTTGGGGTATCAAACTGCAAATGCTGCTTGCCACTGCTCTACTTGATTATAAATGCATAAGATAGTTTAGAAGGGTTTTTTTTTTCCTTTATGTAACAGTTTGTAATGAGAGCCTCTGTGAACCCCTAATCCCTGAGTGTAATGGCTTGGAAAAGCTGGTCACTTACTACAGTGAAGAATCCTGTTGTCCCAACTATGTTTGCGGTAGGTTTCTTTTGAAAAGGTAAAAAAGTTCGCCCTGTAAAAGACATTCACTAAACTAAATAGATCAACTTAGAAGCAAAAGGTAGTTAGTGTAGACATCATTGTTGGTATGGCCATTTAGAAAATTCTCTTTAATCTAAAAGCTCAGGGTTGGTCTGTGTCTCAATTTGAGCAGATAAAATGATGGAATCTCTTATTTAACGATCAGACAATCAGGCGAGAATGTGTCTTTGCTCTCTTGTGATAAAAGGTAAAAGTTTTTCTAAAGTATCTTATAGCATTTCTCTGCTCTGCACTGCCATTTCTTAGGGATGTAGCATAAGGACGAATGCTATATTTCGTATAAATACATCTGTTGCACTTTTTCAGAGTGTGATCCAGCAAAATGTGAACGAATGGAGCAGATGCCAAGCTGTCAAGATGATCAAACGCTAATTGCTGCTCGGGTGGAGAGTACCTGTTGCATTTCCTATATATGTGGTACATATCTTGGCTCATTCAGACTATAAGTGTTTTTGCATATGCAAAGATGTCTACTATTATTTTGCCAATTGAGGCTCCTTCTACTTCCTTTAGCTCTCCCAACATAACGAAGCTTGAAGGTGGTTAAAAAAATGGGCATTAAGTTTACAAAACATAAGAAATGGCAACAACCATCAAGAGTCACAAAACAGCTTTGTGCAACTGAGTAGTGTTCTTGGGTCATGTAGAGGAGTGGTCGTGGAATCCATGGATGGAGGGAGTTGAGGGCTTTTGAGAGACTGTCCATGTACACTGTATGGACTAGCTGCATGAATATTTTTATCTGAAAAGACTGAAGTTAAATATGATCTTTCTCCCTATATCCTGTTGTATCAGCTGTGGCCCATCAATGGTAAATATTCTCTATCAGAGTATTATGCAAATGTGTTCAGTTCATTTGGGGTTTGGCCTTTAATAACTTAATTCAATAAAAAAAATTCATTTTTGGCATCATCATAGGAGTTCTGATGTTACCATGCAGTTATTTTCTGTATGATAATAATATGATAATGAGATCTTATCGAATTTACTCTATTTTTGCACATAGATATCTACGAATAAAGGCTGAGTCATTTTGATTAGCTCTTCCATGTGCAAAAATTTGAGCATTAATAGAGAATTTAATCACAGTTCTGTATTTATAGCCAGTAATCAGGGCATTGCTTTGATCATGTGATAGTGATGTTGTGTGTTTGGCTCTTCTCACTGTCCATACAGGATCCATCTGTCTTTTTTGATATAATGAGTCTTTGCACTCTACATATCGAAAAGTACCTACTGTGGTTTTCATATGTGTTCAAGTGGGAGGATAACACTGGGATCACAGGAGATGCCCTTTATTGGGTCTCAAAGATCCTATAATTTGGGCAGAGGAGCATTCCTAAAAACGGGGTGACTTTGTAGGAGAGAAAATCTAGCAAGATTTTTCATAACAGAAAAGGAGAGAAAATCCTGTTTGTTGTGATCTGACTCACAACGCATTCATTCTTTATAGCAGGGGATAAAGAAAAAGCCAATTACACTGAAAATTAGCCTCTTTTATAGGGACTATAAGGAGTGAGCGTGGAGTGTTTCTGTTCACTTTCACATGCATCTGTGACAAACTTATGGGCATGTTTCTTAGGCAGTAGTAAAAGTCCTTCTTATTTTTTTTATTTAAATAATTGTTTTCTTCAGCATGCGGGGCTTGCTCTGATCAAATACCCAAATGTCAAGAAGGAGAAGTTCTTATTGTGGATGGCAATACTACAGAGAGGTGTTGCCCTACATACCAGTGTAGTAAGTCTGACTTGATTTAGATATTTTAAGTAATAGAGAACATGTTAAATTGTGGATGTCAATGTGTGGATGTTCAGTGCCAAAAATGGTGGATTAGAGATACACCTCTGCTTGTGTATATAAGCAAGCTATCATCTGTAGTCCTGAACAAATAATCTTTACTTTTAAAGCTTGATGTGCCTAAAGCATTAACTGAATATCTGTGTCATGGAGACAAATGAGTAATTTCAGGCCCCAAATTCTGGAGATCTAAATCTGTTTTAAATATTTGGCTAGAGTATTGTACTCCACACTACTATTACCCGATGGCTAACAATTAAATTTCGATTATTAGTCTTTTCAAGTAAGATATTTTTTAAAGGTATTTAGTATGAGTAATTTACTATCTCTTGATTCATATTTCTGTTCATCAAAATATGACAGTTTATTGGACTTTATTTTCTTTAATTTTAGTTTGTGAAATACATCGTTGTCCTGAATTCAAATGTATGCTAGGCATGTCTTTGGTGGAACTATGGAGCCCAGAGAAGTGCTGCCCCTTTCGGAGATGTGGTAAAATGATTAATTTTTTTTTAGTTTAGACAGTAAGACACAGACAAGAGACTTGGGCTCTTGCGTTTAAGTCTGATTTCAGTCAGCTATACCATTGTGATCTGTTCATGAACAAACAATATAGAAAAGTCATCTCATGGTACAGAATTTGGTAATCTGCCTGTTGTTCTTTCTTGCTTCACAAGGGTGATAGTATACTATAGAATTTGCCTGTTCAAACTGGGTGGCTTATCTTGAAAATTTTGTAAAAAGTAGTAAATTATTTATGGCTTAAAAAAAAAAGGTTAGATTCACAGGTCAGGAGTTTGCCAGTTTACAAAGACAGTAGTATATAATACATTTCTTTGCCTTGAACACAAGTGCCTATTGCTTTATATTGATTGTAATGATTGTCATCACTGCAAAGAGGCTAGCAGCTAGTATGATCATCTTTTTTTTTTTTAACGTATTCAGGTGAACTGCAGTTGATACAAAGCTGTAAATTGTTGTAATAAGCAAAGGTGGTCATAGAAGCTGGTATTAGCTATCAGGATGGAATAGAAATCAAACATAATTCTGGCCTCGCCACATGGGTATGTTTCAAAAACCAGCAGAACTTCTTCAGTGATGACTTGTAAATCTGGAATTTCTGTTCTCACTGATGCTCTGTTTTAAGCAAATGGCCTATAACTTTCTCAACTCTTGCTTCTGTTATCGTATTTTGTTTTAGAATGCGCATGCGAAACAATCCCCAAACCTCAGTGCAAACTGGTATGAAATTCATCTTCCTTGTCAGTATTCTTTTATTAATTTATTAATAAATCTATTTATCAGTATCTCACTAATCGTTTTATCAGTGAAATATGAAATGCCATGTCACTGTCTGTTTTTTTAAATTGCTTTACAAGAACATATAACCATTTTTAAGGAGACAGTTAAGTTTAAATGTCTTGCAGAATAAAATGGCTGTATAGCATTGATATTTCTCGAGTTTTTATGGCCGTATACTGCCATAAAGTATTTGTAGAGTGGAACTCCTTTCATGCACCCGAGGATGATACTTTGTTTTTAAAGTGTCAGAACTTAATGCTTTAAAGCATCTTTTTTTTGTAAATATTATTTGTTATAGTGAATATGTTAATATATATCATCCACTCCAACTGCTGAATAAGCAGAACTTTGTATTTCATTGTGACTTGTTCTACGTTACAAAAATGCCTGTTAGCATTGCTATGTTAGGTTCTCAGTCAGTACTGGGAATGCTTTGATTTTTTCTTATCATTATTTTATCCAGAAAATAATACTGCGATGGGAATAATTTATAAAAATTATAATTTGGAATCCTGAAGGAATCGGAAATAGTATGCTTCTTTTTTTATAGAGGGAATTCAAAATGCTTTGTAAGTGAGGTTGTTGTTATTGCTTTAATTTCATAGCTGAAAAAACTTGGGCGTAAGGAATCAGGACTTGCAGAAAAGAAAAATCTTAATATGCATACATATAAATAATAAAAGGCAAAATTAAAAAGTACATCTGTGCTATTGTAACACTATTTATATCCATTAAGTTATTCCATGAAAGAATACGCTCCACACTGTGTGGAGATTTCTGTTCAAAAGCAAGCCATTGCATTTCATTGTTGGCTTGCCTTCGTCTTTTCTGTCTTAAATGTCTGCTGTACTGACACCAACAACCATTCCTGTTTTTTCAGTTGTAAAAAAAATTTCCATTCAGTTATCGTTACTTAATGAAATGTCCTGTGGGTGATGAAAGTGTGTTCAAAATAGGTTTCTACGGGCAAGAGATACTGCTACTCAAATCCTGAAGGAAAGGTATTTAAAAGAAAAAGATGATACAGATAAGAAAAAAATGTCGTTTCACTTTTTTTTTTCCTCCTTTTATACACTTAGGGGCAGAAACTTCAGATAGATGAACAGTTTCAGAACAGTACAGAAAATATCTGTAACTGTGTTAAATACAAATGTGGTAAGTCAGAAAAGAATTTAATTCAAAGAAATACCCTTTCAAGTGCTAAGGTAAATTAGGAATGATAAACTGGGTGTTCACTCTGAACATGGTGCTGAGGAGGAAAGAACTCACTGACATAATTCACAAATAGTGTAAGAAAAAGCAAGAAAATAGGACCCATCGCTAAATATTTGATTGATTATGGCCTGTCCTTATATTCTGTTAGTTCCTGCAGCGGGAGGTCTGTGCCGCAAATAGCAGATAGAGTTTTGGGAAAGTTGGGTGGTGTTGACTAAGTAGCCTGCATTTTGCTGAGCTGAAGTAAGGACTCCAAACACAGACCCAACGTCCACATAAAGAAAAGTCCCGCTAACCCATTATGAGACTACTCGGGAGTTGTAGACGTGCGTATGTGCTTTACAAGATCAAGGATAGCATTCAGCACCATGCAAATTCATCTTAAAGCATGCCCAATAGTGTCTGCAAAAACTCACAAAAAATTTCTGTGGGGCACCTAGTTGACCGATAGAGTTAGGATTGCTCTTGCCTAGATTTCTACAATAAAGATGTATACTTTTGAGCTAATTATCTTCTGTACCCTCAATAATCAGTGGGGAGAAAGACATTTCTCAGGTACTTTTCTTATCCTGAAGTAGACTTATAAAACAAATCAGTTGAAGAAGCATCTACTGTTATTTTGGTGGTGCAGCTAATAGAATATTATATATTTATTTATATTTCATGCATGGTTATATTTGAAATAATTTGGTGATTGTAATGAAGCATTAGACCAGTATTAACAGTATGTTTGAAAATCTGACCCGTAATTCTTAAAGAGGTAGAATAGCTTTTTCCATTTCGTTTTTACTGTTTGAAACATTTTTTTAACGGAGTTTTGATGCCAAGCTTTCGATTGTCCTGAGCATGCTGTTTATTTTTGCATTTTCTTGTAGTGAGAGACAAAGTTTGCCTGAGTAATGAGAGAGGTGTGCTGCTTCCTGGACAGACAATCGTGGAACACAATGCAGATGGCATTTGCCGTATTTCTTATTGTACAAATGTGATTGATCCCTCCACTAAATACTACCAAATAAACACATCTTCAATAGACTGTGCTGTCAAGTGCAAAGCTGTAAGAAGTTCAGAATTTGGACATGTATATTGTGACTGGTGGTCTTAATTACATTTTGTTGGGTTTTATTCAGTAGATTACAGTCATAGGAGCAAGATGGAAAGAGTAACTATGAGATCTCCCACTAATGGTGTGCTGATAGAAGTTTATAAAAGTCTCACTCTGTTCACTGTTTTCTCCCCTGTGTAAATCTTATACAAACTAATGTATATAGCATTCTGCCACCTTGCATTCCTGTATAACTGCATTATGCACAAAGTGGTACAAATTCCTGGAAGACATTAGCTCAATAAGAATTGGGAAGAGAATAATTATAAATAGAAGAAAAATTCTAAATGTGGCGAAAACAGCTTTATAAAATAAGCAAATGATACCATGTCTTTTTAGAAAGTATAATACATTACCATGGGAATATTATGTAGATTACTTCTTCTAATTATGTACGTACTTGATGCCTAATGTGTAAAGAGTCAAAATTTCAGTGGTTCTTCAAGTAAGCTGTCAGACTTATATTTGAAAATGGGAGAAAGGCCACTGCATTCTCTGAGTTGGAACTTCTTCCCATTTACTTCGATTAAGATCAAAGATATTTTATAAAAGCTTCATGAATGTACACTGTGCACAGAAGTAAGCTATCCGATTTTGAAAGTTATTTAAAAATGAACCCTAAAATCAGATACCTGAAAAAAATCTGCCCATTACAGCAGCAAAATGTCAAGCTGCAAGGTGGTCTCATACAAGGACTAATCTATTTGATTTTGGCAGAACCAAGTCTATCAGCCTCCAAAAGATTTATCAACTTGCTGTGGTAGCTGTAAGAACTTGTCTTGCCTCCACACTTTCAGCAATGGCACAGTTTCTAATTTTAAGGTAAGTTTATACATGTCTTATTCCCTCAAAGTATTTAGGAGTAAATAAAAAAACTATGAGATACTGTACACACATTGCCATATAAAATGTGCAAAGAAGAGCTTTATATAGCCCAATTCTAGGAACAGTTTTGCATGTACACAACATTAGTTTCTTGGAGAGTCAGTTATATAGCTGTCCACAGTGATTAAAGGATTGTGATATATCAGAGAACCATTGTCAACTTGACTATTTTAGAACCTACTTAACATTATATATATTTAGTGGAGTTTTAAGTTCTGTATTTAAACAGAACTTTTACATGTGTCTAAATTATATTTTGCTATAAGTATCACTTTTGATTCAGACAAGATCACATTCAATGGAACTGTATTATAAATACTGTAATACCATTTTTTCTGAGTTGCTGGGTAAAGATTCTGTTTCACAATTTTTAACAGCCTGGTACTGTTTGGATTTCAAACTGCATCAGATACGAATGCACTAACACAGCAATAGGACCAGTTCTGGTTTCCTCTTCAGTTGGCTGCCCACCCTTTAATGAAACTGAATGTGTGAAGGTCAGTCAGTGTTCAATACATTGTTCGCATTCCAGCAATGAGTTATATTTGCATGAAAAGATTAACACTGACAAAAGATGTTTTTACCTCAAGAAGGGAGAAATTTTAATTTTTGCAATGCCTGCGTTTTTGCACAGACATTTGAAGGTGAAAAGCTCTAACTGTACACATTTAGTGTGACACCAGTTGCTGGAGAGACCTCTTCTTATTCTCAGAATTTTTTTTAATAGAGGCTTGTCAAACTAGTCCTTATACAGCTGTCGGAATTTGGATGCTTTTCTGTGTTGGACTTCTTTCTAGCTGATTTTCTGTGTATAGCAATTTGATTCATCACAGTGGTGAAAAACATTGAAGAAAAGGAAAGATTGTCTGAATATCAGAAAAATCTCTTCTACAGTGAGACTTTAAGTTTTTGTGGAATAATATTGCAGGAGAAGCAAAATCTCTATTGAATTTGCAAAATGAGTAAGTGCCAGGAAATGTACGCAGGGAACACTCTTGTATAGCTCTCTGTAATTCTACATTTCCATGTGGATGGGAGGATACTTCCCTTAATGAATGATGGTATGCAAGCAGGGAACGCTCCTAAAGGAACCAGGTGGCTGTAGTTCTTCCTGGCTGATAACATTGGATTGGTTCTTCAGAGAGAATCACAGTTACACAGCTGGGGAAAGGCCTTTTGCTGTTCTAGGCAAACTAAACTTAAGGCAGAGAGGTAGATCATCATGGCTTGAGATACCGAGGTGGACATCAAAAATTGAACACTCCTTTAAGGTTATCTGAGAGAGCTTTTTAAAAAGCTGTAGCTGTTCTTCCTGCAGTACTCTGGAAAGTGCTTTATGCTACAGCACTGAAGATAGCCATGACTCTCCACTATGGGGAGTGTTTGACTTCTCATTTAGATGAGATTTCTTCCTGTTTTAATTTCAGAATCATTTTTGTGATTGTCCGTATGGCCTCTACAAGAAGTCAGGGATTTACTCTAGGTAACAGATGATGGTGTCACACTTAACACAGTCATTCCCTCTCCAAATGTGGCATTTTGATAGCTGGTGATTTATAGTAGCATTCAGTGACAACCACTTAATATTCACTTGTGTTAGAATAGTCAAATCATTTACAGTAAAACATTCATCCATTGACGAGAGTGCTGCATTTGACTGAATAATGTTGCAGAGTTTTACCTGGGAGATATTTCTAATAGTACAAATATATGTGAATATATTAGAAAAAAAATCAATTTTTTTCCTCTTTATTTCTCTCTTGGTCAGGTCGGGGGCTATATCGTACCATTCTTAGAAGGATGCTGCAAAACATGTAAGTGATTAATGACACTTCCTGCCTCACAAGTCTGTCTGATTTGTTGTTACCTTAGAAATAAGGTTGATTCTCTCCTTCATGAAAGCTTGATTCACTGATCTCAAAGGCTATGATTTTCCCAGTTTGCCAACAAAACTAGTAGAGTTAAATCAGAAGAAAGCAGCTTAACATTGAAGGGTTTACTCCACTGATAGTGATTGTGGCTGGCCAAGTCACTAAAATTGCTACCTTGAGTATTTTGTAGTTCTCATATAAAACTCTACAAAAAACTAGTTACTGTGTTTAGTAGAAAGAATGTACTGTGTCTTGGAACACTTAACACTTAAAACATGCTTCACCTACATTCATATTTTCATATTTGGTATATATGAAGATTGATCTACGCAGTTTGTAAGTTAATGCTGCAAATAATTAACTGATTGTAATAGTGTTATGTTCCGTTTATAGACATAGTTCAGAAGCTTTCAGGCAATATACTTTAAAAGAACTTATAATTAAAAAATCCCCCCTTACTTGATTACCAAGATATGTTTTGATATCTATGAAAGCTAATAAAGGTTCTCGGGGAAAAAAGAAAATAGTTCTCTACAGAATGGGTTCCAAATACGCTGATTCTTAAGGTAAATCAAGAGCTAAGTACATTTTTCTTAGCACACTGGTACATAGCTGAAACATTTCAGCTGATTTCATGAAGAATTTAGCCTGAGGGAGATACCTAACATGAATAATCTAAGCTCAAATATTTGTAGTTGACAATGTTTTGAGCAATTGAAAAGGAGATTTTTACAGGGGGCAGTATCAGATTATCTTTAGAAAGGTGCAAAAATCTGACTTCATTTGCATAACTGGCTGGAATAGCAACCTAAAAGCTAAAGATAGTAGGAGATAAAGCGTAGGAGAGAGCTGGAGAATAGTGCGGGTGTTTCCTGCTGGGTGGGATGGGATCATGACTACCAGATATGGTACCATGCGCACAGTTACTGCAGTGGGATACGTGTGGCCAACTGGGAGGTACCTTTCGGTGTTACTCATGTATTACATTTTGTAGTGCAAAGGTTATTGAAACTGTGGAAGATTTACCTGCTTTTTTCATGCTGTTAATCACTGTAAGGGAATGGTAATAGCTTTTCATGTTTTCTCACACTGATGGACCTGTGTTTGTCCTAGTTCTGTAGCCGATTCTCCACAGGCTCTTTGAGAATATTTTTTGAATATCTGACGTTACCCTTCAATGCCTTATCAGCCATATAAGCCAGCTTCTGAACAAACAATTTATTAAGACTGTTAAAAGTCCATTAAGCTACTTTTCAGCAATGCAGAAGATCTTGCTACTATACTTAGAGAAAGATTATAACTACAATCTTAATTATTTAAGACAAAAGTAAGTTATTAATCTGGGGCATGCATCAGAAAGTAAAATTAAACCCTTGAAAAATCCAGTGACTTCTGAGATACATTCACAAGTACATTCATACAGTTTTGATTTCACACCTGTTTATAAACAACATTGTATCTCAATGAATCATGTAGTTCATTCTGGTTCTGAACAAATCTGGCTTGTTTTAACTGATTAACTGCTTGAGAGCAGTTAATCAATTGTAATTGTGTGAGACGTTTTACGAGAAGGGTTATCAGGTTGTTGTTTTCTTTTGAAGTACTTTACCGTTAGAAACCATTGTGATTTTTGCATTTAGTTTTAAGTGGTATTTGAAAACTAAGTCCTAGAAGTTCCATCAAAACCTAAGGAGTTTTTACAAACACTGTTCAGAGGAAATTATACTATTCCTTTCTTATAACCCCAAAAGACATCTTAAATTTAGGGTACCAGATTGTCTTAGTTATACCAATGTAGATCACATTCTTCCTGGTTTTAACATTAGGCACATTAGGCTTAGCTATGCAGGTAATACCTGGACATGGTCTTGAGCTGCTGACACAGTGATCCCTGCTTGAGCAGGGAGGTAGGACCAGATGACCTCAAGAGGTCCCTTCCAACCTCAGCCACTCTATGATCCTGTAATATAAAGGCATTTTAAGGTTGATTTCTTTTCTCAAATATGCTGAAGTCTAATAACTCCAGAATGTTTCATACTGATAGGGAATCCCCTGTAACTTGTACTGTGTTCAATATGTAATGTTCTTACCAGGTTCTACAGTGTCAATGCTCCTCCCATTCCCTGTTAGCCCAGTCACTCCTACAGCCTATGCTAGCTGTAACACAGGTACATTTTACTGGAAATAAGTAGGACCAACCCAAACAGCATCATTGTTGATTTCCAACAATGTACTCCCTGATAGGAGCATCAGGCCTCATGTTACCCAATTATGCCAAAAGCTGCAGTGTAGTATAACTGCTCATGGTTCAGAGTGGCTCACATTTTGACTTTGTTTTGTTTTTCATTTTGCACTGTGTGGGCAGTGCATTGTTGTTAGCCAACAATGTACTGTTGGTAGTAAGCACTTGCATAGTCTTTAGCTTGCTGCATGCATAAAATTGCTGTTTTTAAAAATGTAAGCTAATTCCATTATGTTTACAGTGCTGTAGAACATAGAGACTAATGGCTTTGCTTGCTAAAGCTTATTATGTAAGCAACATTTTCACAGATGATGTATCATATAGTTTTGCTTCCCGTGGCATATACAGTAGAAGCAGGTCATTTCTTTCCCATACGTAGTTAGGACAGTATACTGAAAACAGTAAGCCTGTGCTTTCCCCATGAAAACTGGAGATTATATTTGTTCTTTCAAATGGAGTATGTTAATTTTTTGAATTGTAATATGGTATGAATGCAATTATTTTGGCATTTATTTTGTGAAAACATCTCTCCACGTTTCTGTAAGAGAAATGATGTTGACTGTAATTTTGTACATCAGAGTGATACATCCTTCATTAAATTACTCTCATGACTCTAGAAGTACTACGCTGAAATCTATATTACTCTTTCATATTGACATCACTTTAAATGACAACAGTGTTATGAGTCAACCCTAAAACCAAGCAATGATTTTTGTCCATACAGCCTGTGAAAAAGAATCTCATTATAATACAACATGTATATATATGATGATCACATGTTTTGTAAGATTGTTCATGGAAAAGTATATTATGTTGTGGAGATCATTAAAAGCCACTGGACATTAAAGTACGTGCATGGAAATACATTAAATATTTATATCGTTGAGATACGTACTTTCACTATAGCTTGGATGAAGTCATAGCCACAGCTGCACTTGAATTCTCCATCCTACATACCATGTATAATGTAAAAGAAGAAAGGACATGAATAGGACTATGAGAAACATGAAATAATGGTGAGTTCTTTATTTTCAAAAACAAATTTTTTTTTCTTCGTACCTCGATTTCCTTTTTCTCTATGCAAGTATAATTTAATAATAGTCAAGCAGTAGCCAGCCATTTCTGATTCTAGATTTTTATTTGCTTCCAAGAAGATTCATTGCTGTCCTTTCTTTCATATTCTAGAAACCTCTGCTATGTCTAGAAATAGTAGTAGACTTATATATTAAACAAAAACAAACAAACAAAAAACCAAAAAAGAAACCCTGAAAAACTAACACAAAAAATGCTTCTCTTTGACAACACCTGGTTTGACAGTGATTAAAGCAGGGGACTAGACATTGCACATCAAGATGTAATAAACCTCTGTCACAGCTCGGTATTGGTCAAAGCAACAGTCTTTCATTGCCTTTGCTTTTCTGTAACTAACAGTGTTCACCTTTTGGCAACAACTTTGAATTTCTTGTCTGAAAGAAAATGCAGCTCTGTAAGTAGAGAGTCATGTGAGACTGCATCATGGTGTGTGAAATCTACTGTGAAACTAGAAGCTGTAATAATGGAATGGACTATTCATTTCTCTTACAGATCTGCCATGTGATGTGGTTTCTTCAGCACAGAAAGGATCATCGTAAGAAGATACCGTGCTTTCTGATCTCTAACAACTGAACTTTATACTGAGCTTCTTTTCTTTTTTCAAATGTTCAGGATTCCCTTCTTAAATTAAGCTTAACTCCTCATTTAATTTCATAATTTTTTTTATCTTTCTTTCATCTATATATTTTGTACGTACTTCTGTGGCAAAAATTGTGGAAATAATGCTAATGAAAATGTAAATAAAAAATTTAGTTCACTGGTGTTCTTTTTCTTATGTAATAAAACCACACAGAAATGTAAAGCCCCGATGAAGCCCTGTTCTTAATCAGATTTTGCTGTTAAGTGTTTATTTTAAACTTTGTTTATACCAAAAGAACACAGTTGCTGCTATTAAAGTTTGTTACAGTTATTTAATAGAAAATGCATTTTATACATTATTAACAAGCCTTCTCACAAGAGTGGTTGATGAATTTTACAAAATTTTTTGCAAGACAGTAGACTTAGTCTTAAAAGGCTTCTGAGCGAAGAATGAACCTTTTATAATTGTTTTTGAAGATATAGGGAGACAGATACTTTAATGCATGAAATGGAATAGTTTGAAAAGTAATACAATGCATAGCTAATGTAACTTTGCCAAAGTTTTGTATGTGCAGTGATGTATTGGGTATTTTCTTCTTTGTGTCTCTTGATCCCATAAAACGTTCAGGAAAGTTCTTGTCTCTAAAATGTTTAGAGTTTTGAGCTGATATTTTTCAATCAATGCCCGTTTTACAGGTAAGGAAGATGGAAAATTCTGTAAAAAGGTGACTGTTAGGATGACTATCCGCAAGAATGACTGCAGGAGTAACACACCAGTAAGTAAATAACTATCACAATTTATTTTAACAGAAGGGGGAAAAATATGAGAAATAAAAAGAAGGAAGAAAGGGAGCACAAATTCCACAAGGCTATTGTCTACATCTCTCTCACAGAGACAGAGGTTTCTGTGTTTCAGAGCTGTTTTAATGTTTCCCTACATTCTCAGCAATCGTCCTCTCAAATAATAAGAAAAAGGGGAATGTGACTTCTGCTTTTATAAGCATTTAAGCGCATGATGATTTAGCGCAAAGCCAGGGTCTCAGTTCACCCTATAATGCAAAATTATTATATGCAAATTAACTTTGTTATAACTGAATCTTGCCAGTGATTTACTACAGTTAAAATAGCTGCAGATGTGCTTGATTTTTCCATCTGTCCAGGGAAAGTCTTTAAATGCCAACTTCATGAAGAAAGGAATCCTGGGTCCTGTAGGCTTTTTTTAGACAGCAGCATGAGCACACTGTGAAATGTGTAGGAAGAATGAGGCACTATCAGTGTGTCTACTGAAGGATTTATTGTAGGAGGACACCAACAATGTCCTGCTGGGCAATGTGAGCAGCAGCAAGGGTGCAGACAGACGTCTCGTGTGAGATGTGTAAGAGCGCCTGGAAAAGCTGTAATAAAAGAGTATAGGGAAACAGCTGTAACCTCTAAAATGACTCTGAGAGTACATTTTGTAGAGCAAGCTGTTGAGCAGCTAGGAAATTTAGTCTCAGTGTCTCATTGAACAGAAACACAAATCCTGACTATTAAACTTGAAAAAATTATCAGTTTGTATGACTGTTTCTGTTACAGTCCATATTACAGTTTTGGTATGACTCATAATAATTCCCCTTGGCTTTCCAAAGGATTGATTCTTTATATTCCTCCTTACTGATACCAGTATAGCAACACTGCATCGGTGTATCACTGAAATTAATAATGTTGGGAGTTGTGGACAGAACATTTGGTGCTATGTTCAAGCCAAGGTTGTTACAAATACTTTAAAATTCAAAGCTTTTTCAAGGCCAGGCTGGATGAGGCTTTGAGCAGCCTGGTCTAGTGGGAGGTGTCCCTGCCCATGGCAGGGGGGTTGGAACTAGATGATCTTTAAGGTCCCTTCCAACCCGAACCATTCTATGAAAATTCAAAACTGAAATTGTTTCTTTGTGTTCTTTGTGTCCATTAATAGCCAAAATCTGTTACCAAAATTGACAGGAAAGCCATCATTAATCTCAGTAAGATAAAAATTGAGACCTATCTGGGAAATGTACTTCTGAGTTTATTACTCGGACATAGTGGGACTTCCTAAGGGGCTAGAGGAAATACCTCCAAATTTTTTATTGCTTTGCCATTGGATTTGGGTGCCTAATGTCTTTGGACTTTCTTGAGAACTCTTAACTTTATTTCCTAGATGCTTCAATTTCCTGATTATTCTTCATCTTTGTTACCAGGTGAACATTGTTTCATGTGATGGAAAGTGCCCATCTGCAAGCATTTACAACTATAACATCAACACATATGCAAGATTCTGCAAATGCTGCAGGGAGCTAGGACTACAGAGACGAACTGTGCAATTGTATTGCACCAGTAATTCAACCTGGGTCAGCTATTCAATCCAAGAGCCTACAGATTGTTCTTGCCAATGGTCTTAAAAAAACCATGAAAGAAAACAGCAAGTCCAGCTCTTCCCAGCATAAGATAATGATAATAGTTTATCTATTAAAAATGCAATACCCAATCCACTGAATTTTACCAGTTTAATGTTAAAAGAGTAAAAACATTTTTGGACTCTTCTAAATTTCTGAAGAATGGCTTTTCATCATTTTTATTGTGATTTGTCTTTCATGTTCATTCACAGGGATTGTTTTAAGAGTTCTTGTGATGTGTGCCAACTTAAAAGGTGAAGTGTTTTACATTAGAGACACCTCAAGAGAAAGAACATCATCTGTTTTGTTCTGGAAGGCTGGCCCACTCTTTGTCAGGCACCCATTCCTGTTTTAAACCACTGACAGGTTTATCTGGCAGCAGTTTGCTATTTTGAATGCATTGCAATTGTGCAAATACATTCAGTGTCTATTAAGAAAAATTGTTTGGACAACATGAGAAGAATTCTCAGTTTAAATCATATTCCTCTTGTAAAGTAGAGCATGTATGAGAAATCCAATTAAAGATTATTTTTTTTTCCAATCAGGGA
Organism: Larus michahellis; assembly: GCF_964199755.1. Taxonomy (NCBI): domain Eukaryota; kingdom Metazoa; phylum Chordata; class Aves; order Charadriiformes; family Laridae; genus Larus; species Larus michahellis. The sequence continues at coordinate 78,484,917 of NC_133899.1, read as the reverse complement.
AACATTGTCAATACTGATAACTGTGTGTAACATTCCCTGGTTGTTAATTTCAGTTTTTCTAGTGTATTTTATATTGTAGTGAAAAGTATTATTGCAAGCATGTAATGTATGGAACAGATAGACTGTTTGTAGGCTATCTAGATTAGTCATTAGTAGTTACTTTATCTTTCTCCTAAACAATATGACATAAACTGAAAATACACAGATTTAACAAATGAAGACCATTTTACAGTCCTTTATATAGATACACCTTAAACAAAAACATTCAGCTTATAAAATGCACCGTACTTCAACTGTTTCCTTAGGAGAATGAACTTTGTTTAACACTAATTTTAAAGGTGAGAAAATTAATTAGAAAAAAGAAAACCAGGATTATGTATCTGTCTAAAAGCAAAACAAAGTTGAAAATCTTTGTCACCAGTATAGTAGAATGTAACTTGTAATGGCAAGTGTTTGATATTAAAAATGTACAATTGTAAGGTTTGAAATTTCCAAAGCAATTTTGCTTATGAACTTCAACAATTAATATTTTGTTGTAGTGAACTAATATTTTTCTCTTCTAAGCTAATGTTGCTGTTCTGTTCTTTTCCAACAAATTGCTACCAAGATTTAGCAAAAATTCAGTAGCTTTCAAAATGTAGATAGCATGTAGTGATACGCTTGACATCCTATAGCAGAAAATAGATCTTAGCATAACTTCTTAAAAAGCTGTTTGTCTGCAGTTAATCCAAAGAAAAATGTGGTGTTAAGATCAATCATGTGAACATTTTTGATATTAATTTTGTATACTGTACATTTCATTCTTACAATATCTAATAAACAACAGGAAGTCTTATTTTGTTACAATTAATTTTGCTATCATTGTTAAAGCAGCTTACTACATGTGATTCAACACACAGTGTTACTGATTTCTTTTCCCACAGTGCACATGGTTAATTTTAGGGTTTGCTGCTATCACTAGTACTAATGATCTAATACTACAAGAAGGAAGGACCTGTATATGGATTTTTGAAAATCTACATCTTTTTCTGACTCTATCACGGTTAACTTTCATCCTCAGAAATGCAAAATTCAGCTATGTCATTTTATTCAAAACAAAAATGGGAAAACTGTTACACATCAAAGAAGAACAGAACATTTCTGATGCTAAGTGTCAGATAGGCTATTTCCTCTGGAAAAAACAGGAAAAATAAGGGTAAACTTCTGCACATTTTCTTTCCATGGCTTTTTCCTAAGCTGTCCCTCAGGATTGACTGCGAAGAGTGGACTGTGTTTTGAGTAAGTGCATGTTGTTATAATGTAGCTGTTTTGTAGTGATGATTACCCGTGAGTACTTAGGGACTCAGGGGTCTTAAGGTAAGTCCTTAAGATCTAACTGTAATATGTGCCATCCCTACATATTTTAGTAAGACATGTTCTTTGTTCAAAGGCGTCTTCTAAATAGCGAGAAAGGACATTGTTTAGGAGGAGTGCATCTGTTGGAAAACCATGGAATGAGGAGCAGAGTAAAAAGTGCTGTTCACAAGACATTGAGCAGAGCTAAGTCCTTGAACCCAAGTGCCTAAAATTCAAGTTTTGGCATTTGCAAAGGTGAAGTTCATCCTTCCCTAGAACCAGCTGGCAGATGCCAACCTGATCGGTAGGAATTAATAAAAGAGCTGTTTCTTTTGCTCTCAAGCAAGACAGTATTTGCTGTGAAGTGTCAACGACCAACATGAGGGACAGAATTAGAGCAGGAATTAGGTGAGCCGCTATGCTTCCCTTGGCTGTGGCGTGGTCCCTCCCCTTGCCACTTGAGCTAATGGCAAAGCACTCATTGCTTCCAGCAGCACAAGGCGGTTACTCAGATCCATTTGAGATCCAAACTTTCAACTCTTGCTTGCAGAGCAAGTTAATACTGGCAGTGAGAGTAGAAAGCAGACTGTGGTGTATCCGGTAACGGTAATCAAACACTGCTGCTGCTTATACTTCAGGAGTAAAATAATAAACATTGTGTTAAGTCCCTACTTTTGATTTTGTAAACATTAGGCTTATGCCGAGAGAAACAAAGGGAAAGATCCAAACTGCCTATGGCTTGACAGGGGAAGCTGCTTTTATCCCTGCCTCCGTGTTAAATTCCTTCACGGATGCTTATCCTGTCTGTCAGTGGTGAGTTCAAAGCACCCTGTATTTACCTTACGCTGTGTTCACACAAAGCAGCTCAGCTGGAAAAAGATTTTGCCTTATTTGTACTTCCATGTCTTCGGAAACCAAAGGGACCTCAACCAGCTGTAGGTTTCATCTGATCCTCCCATGCAGGAGGCACTCAGACTGTGACAATATCTGAGTCTTAAAACAGTTGTCTTTTGCTTGATGATATAGGTGTAATATGAAGGGTATATAGCTATGCTCTTCAGAATACATATGTTTTACTATCACAACTGTGTTTGTGTCTTTATTAGCCTTAAAGACAGGTGTGCACCTGGAGCTAATGAAATACTGGAGCCTTTATGCAAGTTCCCATAGTGGCACAAGTGAAATCCCGCATTCAGCACATAAAACAAGTTGCTGGAAGGAAACTCACTTTCTAAAAGTGTTGCTGCCATGGCACGCTCCAGTGTTCCTGTTGCAGCAGTGCATTGTTCAGAGACAAAACTGACGGGATCCTTCACTGAGTTCAACCAAGATTTCTTGCAATATTTTGGAGAACGGTGTTTCCTAGGGATCTAAAAGGGAGTAATAAAAAAAAAAAAAAAAAAAAAAAAACACAACAAAAAACCTGTTTTTAGAAGCCCAAGAGAAACAAAAAAAAAAGCTGCATATCCAGCAGACGCTGGGTATTCTTTTTGAGGGCCCCCTCAGGTGGGCGTCTGCTGGGGCAGCAACGAGCTGGAGCAGCAACGAGCTGGAGCAGGGACTTTCCTCCCTCACGAACACAGGGATAGGGCTGGAGGAAACACTAGTGCTGCTGCCGTGCTCCTGCCGCCTCCCCGAGAGGAGGCCTGAAGGGGTTAAGCAGGGGCCTCCCCCCTTCCCTTCAGCTAAAAAGCCAATTCTCCCCAGCTGAAGCCCGTTTCTGTGGGGCAATAAAGGTGAAGGTGGTGTGGGTGCTGGGTAAAAGCGCTGTGGATGGGGCAGTGTGAGGTAAGTGCTGTTTTCCTGAACTAGCCCCTTGTTTTAGAAGAGAGGAATGGACGGTTGATACGGTGTCTGTAGGCTGTAAAATGTGGACAGGAGGCGAGTGAGTGGCCTTAGGGGCCCTGTCAGAGGTCTTTATTCTTTGTCAGTGTGGCTGTGAGAAAGATTTGAAAAGATTATCTTTCATTCTGTAAAAGATGACTTCTGGTTAAAGGAGGGGTTAAAGTCATAAATGCTGGTGGTGTTGGAGACCGTTGTGCTTGTACAACCATGTTGAATTATCTCTTCAGGCTCTGCTGGGGCAGGCGGCTGGAGAGCAGGCCTGCCTTGCTTCTGGAAATCTGAAACTGTGGTGATTGCCAGGGGAAAACTTGGCTACTAATGGCCTGTAGGTTTCCTGTCTTTTGTTGGCCTTCAAGGCTATCTGCAGAAATGGACTTTTAGAGGCCGATTAAGTTAGATCAAACTCAAAAATGGCGCTTAGGTGATTCCTCCAAACAAACGAATGCAGTTGGTGCTCCTCTGGCAGACACCTTGCGACTGCCGCTCTGCGAGGCTGAATCCTGAATGAAAGGAACCAAATTTGAAAAATTCCCTTCAGAAGGTAGGTGAGAGACTAAGTAATTCGGGGTTGGAGGGAGGGAGGGAGGGAGGGAGGGGAGTGTGGGAGTTGAGAATATAGGTATATGATAGAAGTGGGCAGGAATAATTTTCTCCTCTTGATCTCTAACATCAAGGTAAGTATCTTTTTTTGTTTGTTTGTTTAATGTGAATGAAAATGCTGTGGGAGCGAAATCCTGACCTTCTTGAAACTGAGGCCTGTTACATTTCTTCACAAGTCTCAAAATTTCACCCGAGGGCCATGTTCTCCTCACATCCGTTTGCGTATGTGGAGTTTCTCCACAAAAAAAGTAGGCACAGGAACATCATAGGCTTGTATCTTGTTAAAACTAGGATTTCAAGTCTTTCCAATGCTGGATTGTTTTCCATCTTTGAATAATTAGTGATTTGAGTATGGAATCATTGGTTTTTTGTTATGTTGCTGAAAGCTCATTGTTACCTCCTTTAAAAAACACCTTACTTGCATTACCTCGAGCAAGCTTACCCAGCCATGATTCACCGGAAAATATAAATGATTTGGCAGCTGGAGGCTTGAGTATGATGGATATTGGCTATTAAGAAAGGCCTTTAAAAAGAAATATAATGATATCAATTGTGCTGTATAAACTCTCACTGTCTGGGTTATTAGTACATGATCTGGTCTCAGGATAACGGCCTCTTGAGTAATGCTTCCTCTAATTAGCGATAGTGCTGCCTGGTGGTTTGCTAAATTAATCTGAAATACTGGCATCTGTTGGTCTGCAGTTTAATGCAAACTATTAGTCACAAGTAAAGTAACTTGAATCTCCTCAGACGGCCTCTCAAGTATGCAGTCCATGAAGTCAGACCAAAATAATTAAAAAAAATTTCATTCTCACTCTTATCTCTGCCCACACCATTATCTTTCTCCCCAGTGCAAGTGGCTAGCTATGAATAATTAAAATGAGGTAACAGCTGCTATGCAGATGGTGATTTTTTGGAAAAATCCCCTCTCAGTGTGGTGATGACATCTAACCTCTTTAGAAATAGCACCTGACTGACTGCCATACCCTCAGGTCTGCTTTCTGTATGGACTTTCGACCAAGGCTTTGATCATGTCAGCTCACTTTAGCTGTTTAAAATGTAGATATCTGAATTAACTCAGGTGTCCAGGCTCCATCCATTACCAAAGAGAGAGAGGTGCATCCAGAGAGTGACTCATCCCATCCTAAAATAAGTGTCTAAGATTGATGTGATGAATCATCCTCCAGATGTATCATCTTTCCTTTTCACTGTAGAGAGAACCTCGATGGCAAGGTGTGGTTAGGCACCTTGGTTTTAGGTTGTTAAAGTTAGTTGGAATGAAATTCACCCTTAATGGTTAAAGACTCTTGGCGGGCTTAAAAATCAGCTACTCTGATAGCAGATATGGCATATCTTATCTGACCTCATATGAGATGATAAATGTTAATATTTGATTTGCATGAAGCTGAATGTAATTCGTCTTGTACAGTTTTTCCTGTATGTCTTACAGTATACTCACTTCATATGACAGCTATACCTAAACTATCCATGTATCTCTAGAGCTGAAGAAAGATGTCATCAGATTCAAGATGGAAGAGCGCAACTAAATTTGGGAAGATGCAATGTGTTTATTGCCATGACAAGCTGGAAAAGATCTAGAAGGTTGTCATCAAACCAGGACAAATGTGAGTGAATTTTAAAGTATTTGTGGTTTATAGACCTTTTATTTTGTAGGTGTTGGCTTGAGTCTTGCAGGTGATTTGTGGTCTTGCTTTCTAAACTTTTGGCTTCCAAGAGCTTTAAGGTAATGCGATTCTTCAGAAAGTTATGAAACCTGCCTATGAAATATCTTTGTGCTTCAGCTCTTTAGAGCATCTGGAGTTCAGTTTGAGGCAGCAGAGAAGCTTTTCAATACACAGGCCTTTCCCAACTGTTTGATTTCTTTTATACGATTGCCCAGGAGCAGGTTCTGACCTCAGTTAATGTACTTGAAAGGAACATCAGATTTGGCGTTTAGTTTTCCTCAAGGCTAACATCTTAGGGCATGAGTTGAGTATGTGAGATTTGTCTAATGTGTGGTAGAATATTGGAAAGAAAAAAAAATAGTGGAGCACTTTAATAAAATTTCTTTTTGATTACTAATGGAGAAGTCTGATCTTAAGCATGAAATATCAAAGGCAGACTAGCTGGAATAATGCCTAATTTCAAGAGCATGCCTGTTCTTTATCTCTGTTCTTAATCCTCCAACTGTCCTTTCTGGACCATATTCCCTATTGAGCTCCTTGTTGATGTTTTGTTTTATTAAATAGGGAAAAAAAGCAGAGAACAACCGTCTGAGATGGAGGACATCAAGGTGCCCGATAGGCCTGATTACTAACCTGAATGTATGCAGGGTGGTGTCCTTTGTAAAACAGGAGCATCACTGATAATATGCTCCTCCATTTCCTATCAGCAGACGTTAACTGCTGCATTTCCTTTTTTTTTTTTTCCTCAAAGAACTCTACCCTAGCAAAGCTAATTTGGTGAGTGGTGAAAGTTAGCTGTATGACAACTAATCACTAAAGCACAGTGTTCTTGTTAAATATTGCTGGAGTGGTTAGAGATTACCAGATAACCCAGTAGTAGCACATGAAGATCATCGTTTTGTATTGGAATGGTAGCTTGTGCAGCCCAGCATTCTCTTTCCAAACTTTTGCTCCTGGAGAAACTGCAAGAAGGGGGAATTTTTAGATCAGTGGTTTTGGAATAAAAAAGGTGATTTAGAATTTTGCATGCGAAACTTGCATTTTTAGACAAATATACCAACGGGCTGTGCAACACTGTAATAGCAAAGTCTCCCACCTCTTATGAATCATAAAAACCCGTTTCAATGATATTTGCTCACAAATAATTTCACAGGCCAATTGGATGCTGTGAGGAAGCACATGGCTTCACAGCTAGGTGGTTTTCAGTTCACAGGAGAGGAGTAGGCTCTGGCTATTGGTACCATTTATTGTTATGTGCAGGTTCACCATAACCCTCTTTAAGGCTGTGTTGTGTGCAGGCAGCTAGTATAAACACTGGAAGCACTGTTTATTCTCAGTTTGGTAAATAGCTTCCTCTCACCTCTACTTGTTTCGGGCTCTACACCTGGAAATTCCCTTGGCCTTTCCCAGTGCTAGTGCAGTCAGGGCCAGACCAACCCTGCGGAGAAAGGAGGACAAGTTCATATTGCACTCCTGCTTATATATCTCCCTGGAACTCCAAGTGCTCTATATGAAAAATTTTTAGAAGAAAACTGGGGCCTAACAAAAGGGCTGGCTTAAAAAATAAATAAATGCCTATTTTATCTGCTTGGGATAACTTTAAGTGGAACCGCCCCCACACTTTTGGTTAAAATCCCCAAGATGTTCAAAATGTTTTTCTGGCAGCCTCCTGATTTTAAAATATTTTGTTGGACTATCAGTATTTTAGATCCTGACCCTCATCTTTTTCTCTGGAGATGAGGGATGAGACTTTTGAGGAAAACATTTAGAAGTTTATCTCTTCAAACTGGCAGGTCCACATTTCAGGAAGATACTATACAGGGGAAAAGGGGAATCAGTACCTAAGGGCGAGTTTTGGCATTACAGAGGGAGGGGAAGAAAAGCCCTCCCTTGATAATGGAGGAAACCAAACATACTCCGTTATTCTGATAGCAATGGGCTTGAGTGCAGCCCTTGGGGTAGTATTAATACAGGTTTGCCACGTGTATCCAGTCCCCACTGCCCACGTGTTTTGCTGGTGATTCCAGAATAGGGTCAGAGCAAGCTGAAAAGGCAGAGGCTCAAGACTGCCGCTGTTTCTGTGAGATTGTTTTAGATTCTGGTTCTGTGAATTGTTTCAGATCTGGATGTGTCTCTGCTTTCTCAGGGCTGCGGTTTCAGACTTGTCTGTAGGCAGTGATGGAGACGTAGCGGCTGTACAGGGCCACAAAGTTCATTCTCTGTTACAGTCTGGCTGTGAAGCTTTGGGCTGCCCACTGATTTTTGTGACGTTACAGTATCAGGAACCATTACCTCTCTCCTGTATTTTTTTTTAAATAAGAAGAAATATTCTGCAAACCTGTATTAATGGAAAATCTTTTGAATATTGCTCTGCTTAAAAAATATAGTTTATCACGTTACCATATTTTTTAGTAGTAGTTGCTCTTCTATCTTACCCGTGTGTCGTGGGGCTAAAGGAGTATGGGGCCTTCAGGTGTAGCTCCAGTAATGGGAGTCTTGTAATTATCCGCAATGGACATGAAATGAAAGAAAATATAACCTAGTGACCTATTAAGACTGTACTTAAGCTGATCTCTGGAATGAAATTCACAGCACTATTGCACACTTGTTTCTCAGCTCCATTACCAGAGGACAGGGGGGGAAGGGAAGGTAGCATTTTTATGCTTTAGATTGGGCCATATTGTAGCACTTCTAAATCTTCTGTCAACACTGGTGTGACGTTGCATTCATTAAAAATGCACGACCTTTTTTAAACATCCATCTGTTATATAAATAAAAATAATGCTGCCCTATATTTTTATGGTATGCTAATCCTGCATGGCCATGGTCTAATTATCAAATGATTTCATGCTACCCTGGTGGCAGGCAACGTCCAGCCCGCTGAACACTTGCTATGGATCTCTTATTAAATCCCTCTTGCACAGTTTCATTCATAAATTTACCATGGCTTTTAAGACAAAATAGTTTGATGCTTATACAGCAATATCAAATAAGAGCAGTATGTTTCCAGAATGCAGCAACATTTTTCAGATGCTCCACTTCATGCATGACTGAATAATTCATGGCAAACTCCATTATTGACTACTTTTACCTTGAGTGGAAGCCATGCCACTGGTAGGTAGTGCATGCTAGTTGTGCTCATAGATGAGATGAGCTGGATGTAGCCTGTCCATAATTTTGTGGAGCTTGAATATTCTACTCTCTACACTAAGGTTCATTTTGACAATGGGTGTCCTAAGTTGGGTATCAACGCTCCTGGTCCATACCCATTTTCCTGCTCTGTTCTGGCCATGTTGGAGCTAGAACAGAGGTGCTGGAGTGCTTATGGCTCTTGCCTCCTCTGATGTTCCTCCAGCACTGCCCTGTGCCAGCTCCCAAGAGGGACATGGTGCCTTAGAGTTTTGGACACATGCCATGTTACACTTGGAGAGCCAAAATCCAAAGAAAATTGTGGTTTTGTTGGTTGCATTGTTAATTTAACTTTGGAAAGACTTAGAAAGTTACTTGGTGGAAGTAGCTAATGGAAGTGCTTCCTCGTTTCTATAAGGCAATTTTTTGCCTTTGAATTCAGTGCAAAAGGTTTATTCCCAAGTGACTGTGCAATTAACTGCATTAACAATGGAATGATTAAAAACAGAATTAAAGTATTTGCCCAGATTTACCCTAGACTGCAATTTACCCTGAACAACTTCATGCCGCCTGTGCCAACTTAGTGCCATCTGGGCTCTTACGAGATAACATTTGCAGCTTAACAAGAAATCTTCCTTTTGTCAAGTGACTTGGAGTACTCCAGTAGTATTGTTTTCTCTACGTTTGCACCATCCATCCCCCATTGTGTATTTGTTAGGGCAGTATGTATCCCATAGATCTGTTTCTCTTGATCTGCAGCTTCAGTGAAGCACTACTGGAGTGGAATTGAGTAGAATTTTGTCTACCCTTGTGTGAGGGCTGGTAGAGAGCCAGTTAGCTGGACACAAGTCATGGTGGTGACAAAGATGAGCCTGTGACCCATTGGGGGCAGATTGAAGCACTGATGGTAGAAAACAGCACCAGTGTGCAGGTAGCAGAGGGCTCCTGGGGAGGGAGAAGGAAGGAGGGAAGGTACACACATACGCGCCTTGTGGTTGTGAACTTGGATTAATTTCCCATCCTTGCTTCTTTTTTGTTGTTTTTTCTTTTGCTTGATGAAAGGTTTGTCACTTCTAGTACTACCATATTCTAGTTCAAGAGACCTTGCACAGACCAAAATATTTTTATCAGCCTTTTACGTTTGCCCAAAACTGCTTCAAATAAAAATGAGATAGTACCACAGGAGTGATTTGCACCCATGTGTTACCAGCATCTCTGGCCTCCTGCTAAAGTTTAATGAATTAATTTCCCTCTTCTCTGACACAGCTAATTCTGATTTAAGTATTTGTAATAAGTTGGAAATTTCAATGAGTTGCGTGCTTACTCACTGAGGTATGTGACTTGCTCATTGCTTGCAGAGTCTGTTTTTGTTACCAGGTCACTTGAAGTTCAAAGTAGCTGAAGATGTTTGTAACATACTCTTTTAAAATAAGATACTGCTATTCTCTGTGTAAGAAAATCCTCATTCAGAGCATTTTAAGAAATATTTGTTGGATATGGAATTTGGGCAAAACTTCTTCTAAACTGTTTGAATAAAAGGTGTCTGGGGTGCCAGCATTCAAGCCACTTACCACTTCTCTTGCTGCAAGCAGTGGGGTCTGCTTAAACCATGTGCCGTGTCCCCAGGTGGCTGGACCCATTGTCAGCAGAGTTTAGAAAAGCACAGACAAGGCAGAGTGGCATGTCGGGGCATCACCTACACATATTAAAAAAGGGGTATATTTTCTTTTTTATTTAATCTCCTTTTGTGGATTGTCTGAAAGCTGTGGCAATACAGATCGTAATGGAAAAGACTCCAATAATCAGAGCAGCCTGCCTTGTCACTGCCAGCTTTCTCTGCTTCTGACTGCCCCAAACCTGCCTCTTTCCCTCTTTTTCCTCTCAGTGTTTTGTTTTCTTCATGGTCCAGCTGGCGTGTATGAGGTACAGGATGGTGGAGTGTGGCTGAGCTGGGATTGCCTGAACTGCACCATGGGGAAACAACTATATCTGGGCAAACTAGGTGAATTTTTAGAGGGTAAAGGGAACATCTTTGTGCTCAGGCTGTTCCTTGCCACGTTTCTGTTTCAAAGCCTGTAAGTGCTAGAAACTTCCAGGTGAATGACTCCACAGACATATATTTATATTTTAATTATAGGGACAAGCAAATAACTGCTTTGGCTGAGATCTTCAATAGCACACATAGGAAACTTAGAGAGCAATATTTCCGTTACAGAAAACTCCAAACTATTTGCTTGTCAAAACTGTAAACTACCAAAATTAGGATATTTACAAGGGAGAGTTCTGGGTAAATTATTTGTTGGGGTGCTGCCACCAGCTCTAGCAAATAATAATAATGCACAGAGGGTTAATGGCCATGCAGCTGAAATATGTTACTTGCTCTGCAGCAAGATTGGTGGCGGTGGGAGGGAGGAGCAGGAGCAAGGGCCAGCCCTGTGCCTAAGTCAGCCTGGTACTTGCAGAAAACAGGGTTCACTTACTTGATGATCTGGTTGTACTTGAAGTGTATATACACTATGTATTCTCTATGTGTGTATATCATATATATGCACACAATGGAAATGCGGTAATGTGGTACTGGTAGCCAACGAACAGCACTCAGTGGTCACGGATGTTTTCTCTTTATACCTGTTGAATATGACGTTAAAACACCTTTCGATTTATATGTCTGTCTGTGCAAGTAGGTAAAATCAGATATTACTGTATAATATGTGTAGCAACAGTGGTTTTTTTATTCAAAGCACTGGTTACTAATCAGATTTTCAGTTCACTGAGCTTGTCACATCTCTGCTGGGTTTCGAGATGTTAGGAATATTTTCCAAATTCTAATGTATTTTACATAACATAAGAGGATTTTAGTACCAGAAAAATTCCATTTTCTCCAGTCCAGTTTCAGGTTCCTAACCTGATTTTCTGGGCTTAATCCTCTTCCTGTTGAAATCAATAAGTACATTGTAATATAATGATTCACGTTCAAGGTTCAACCATAGAAAATTAGGGCTACATGCTGATTTTACTGCCATTGTTGAAAGATGATCTCTTAAAATGTGTAAAAGCACAATAAACTCTTTAACTCTTTCAGCCCTATTCTTTTTTTTCTCTTCAGAGAGTCTAAACACTTAAAAATGGATCTTTGTTTCAGACCTAATGATGGCAAGAAGATACAAGCTGAGAGATGCTATTCAGATTTGTGGTTTCAGGTGCTTTGTGGTGGGTCAGTCACTGGATAACGTGGAGCTTGACATGAGATGCCAGGAAAACCATAGTCTACTCTGTGCGCCTTTCCTGACACCTGACTGTCATTTTATATTTGCCACATGAAAAATAAGGTTGCTTTAGAAAACACCAATGCTTTATTTGATATCTGTAGGTGAAAAGGCATCCAAGTTGGAATGTTTTCTTCCTTATTTGTGTAAAAACTGCAATTGCTTAGTTCAGCAGTGCCATCTTCTTTCCTTAACTAACACATGTTAAGTAGGCCTGAAAGGACATAAAAAGCAAGTGGGGCATTTTTTGTCATTTTAATGTAAAACAATGTAATTAATACTATGGAAGTAGGGGCTTTGATTTGTTTAACTCTTTAAGAGCAGTGGAAAAGAAGCTTCAGCGGATCTGTCTTGTTAAAATGTACTGGATGTGCTGGGAAATTTTGGGATGCCCTGTTGTCATTGAACAGCCTGGCAGCATCTCGCATGCTCTGCACAAAGGTCCTGTAGTTAAGAGGGTCTTGACTGATGCTCGTGGCAGTGGTGTGACTGCATCTCGACAGGGGAATGTTTCAAAATGGACTTTAGGTTATGCTTCAGGCTGTCTTCAAATGGGTCTTCTGGAAGTGATAAGTGCCACCTTTTCCGCTTTGGTGCGTCACGTGGATGCTATAACCACGGGGAAATCAGAAGAGTGAATTCTCCCCTTGATTGCCACCGTTGGAGTGTGGGGGACACTCCAGGGGCTCTGCCTCCCTGTGAGTGCACGCGTGAAGAGCCTCTACCACTGCTTTCCAACAGAGCTGTCTGTGCAGGTTATAAATCCTGATGCCACGTGGCTCCTTCCTGGGAGTAAAAGTCAATATACATCCTATAGCTTCTGCTCCCTGAACATGAAACTGCCTATTAATGAAATAAATGCACCTGAAGCATTAACTTCAGGCTCTCTGGCATCCCAGTTGAACAAGTCAGTTTTCTTCCTACCTCCAAAGTCTCTAGGAAAGGAAAAAATAAAATGAAATTAATGTCCATCTCCCTCCCTCTTCCTCATTCCACAAGACCTTCTGAGGAAGCCAAACCCTTACCATTAGGTTTCCAGTCTTTCAGGCGCAGTGATTTCCCCATGGCTACTGAGCTCTCTCTTTCTGGCTCAGGTGGTGGAAATGCTGCGTTCCCTGCCAAAATACAGCCTTTTCCCATCCTGCAGGAAGGCGTTCCGGCCTTCTCCCTGCTTTTGGGACCCTGTACAGAAACACAGATATCTGGAAAGGGGAGTCTGTGCCAGCTGTTTGGGGAGCCCTTCCTTGTGCAGAAGGACAGGGAAAACTGAGAGTATGCTTTCATGTGTTCCAGCTGACAGAATTACATGCTCTTGTTTCCCGAGATGCATGTTTTTTCTAGCACACAGGCTTGTGGAAAACTGTGGGCTGATCAATGAATATTTCTAGCATTAGTGGAACCATGTCTTTTTATAAGTGTAGTATTCAGAAAATCTTGGTCTGAAAACATATGGTTACAGAGTGTGCTGTTTGGGTGTCCCTATTGATTCTAGTTCAAATTCCTAATCGTCTGACCCACCAGGAATGGATTGCCAGGTTGTAGATACTTCTCTTCCCATCCCCAGATGCTGGTTTGTACTAAATCAGTAAGGATTAGACTCTTTTTGATGGACAAACAATGGGTGATCCATGTTAGACCAATGAAAATTCACTGATGAGAAAAAGGCTTAAAAAGGTAAAAGCCAGAATAGGCTCCTTCCACGTGTATTCTGCTCTGCTTGTAGAAGAAAAAGTTGGCAGTTTTGGCGAGGGTAGTGGGTACATGTGCATCAGGTCAGAAGATACTGGTGTTCCATCCTTTCCAGTAAAAAGGAAACTGATACAAAGAAATACTAGCAGGGCTGGCAGCTCCCAGGGTCTTGGACTTCTCTAAATGCTGTAGTGGAAAGCAGTGTTGAGAAAAGCTGGAGATTCTTCTCTATCTCATATGAATAAGTGCAGAATACTAGTAAAAATATAATTATTTCTTGGTCTCTTAAAAAAAAAATAAAACAAACAAAAAATGGTCTGTTTTCTGTTTGTTTGCCAGGTTGGTTTTTGTGATCCCTTGAGACTGAGATTTATATGTAGCCTACAGACACAAGATGCTGAGAGGGAGGACTGTGTGATGAAATGAAAACAGGCTGAAAAACTAGTTTCAGAGGCACCATTGACATTTTATTTTCAAATATGCCTCGAAGCTCATAACTTTCTACCACAACAAAGAGCAGTGTTTTGTGCTTCCTTCCAGGATTTCTTCCTCTGACAGATAGTTGTTCTGGCTTGTTTGCTAACAGTGGAAGGAAGATAGTTTCAAGGAGCTGGTGTTGGTACTTTGCTTTCTGGACCAGAACAAATTGACTTATTTTTAGACTGGCCTTGATGTAGCTGTGGGCTGCCAGTATCCTGCAGGAATTCATGTTGCATAGTTTTCCCAGCAATATCTAACCCTTGACTTCTAGAAGTGTAATACAATATACATCCTAGATAAAAGCATCACAGTGATAATGCTACTTGGAATCAAAGTGGAAGTTTTGGAACAAATGGAAACACTTCTTAGAAAGATGCTACAGCTTGTACTTGCAACAGCTTTGATGAATTAACATGTAGTGATATCCTTACTTTTATTAGATAAGATCTTGAAACTATGGGGTATATGTAAGTATTGTGAATGGAAGGGCGGCCTAAAAATTAAATACAGGATTATCTGGATCTAGGAAGTGTTTGGCTCTAGACGTAACAGCCAACGTATTGCCAAATTGCATCGTGTCCTTGAACACGGTAGATCATAGTACTTTTATCAGACCAGTTTATGATTAAGAATGTTGAAAACCACTTTACAGGGCTTCTTCCATTGGTAAGAAGCTAAGTACTTTTTTTTTTTTAAGAAAAGAAAAAGCAGTTATTAATTTTTGTCTTGACAGCTGGAGTCTAATTTCTAAGTTTGCTGAGGATGTTGCTGGTGTTTTTTCTGCATATAAAAATGTCTCCCTAAATATATCCTGTATTTAGCTCTCTGCTGAATATACACATGAGATCCTAGCTATCTTAAAATTTGAGTTATTAATATGCACACTAAGAGGGATGCCTCAAATATGAACTTATTTGTATTCAACTTTACAGCTTGTAGAAATTTTGAAAGACTTAAATTTGGATCAAATCAGGAGAAAACTCTGAAGAATTTTGAGAATCGCCATCAAGCCAGCACTGCCATATGCGGTCAGGGCCTATGGGTTCATGGTCTTCTGCCACTTTGGCAGGTCCCTTGCCTGATGCAACTTGGTTTAGTACCTGGGAACTGCAGTGAAAGGTAACACTGCATCTTGTCTAGTCCTAAGCTGTGTGCTGAAGCCATGAAGTAGCTGGTTAGCTGCTGGTGAAGAGCTGCCATCGGGCCTATTAAACATGCTGAATGGCATGTCTACTGGAGCACTGTGGCAGCTGGACAGCTGTACTTAACAAAGCAGTAACTCTTAAAAATAATTTTGAGGAAACAGTTATTGGTCACAGTATATTTTAGTATTTTTTTTTAGTTGCATGTTATCTCTAATGGTCCAGGTTTTTGATTAACATGCGTTTCCAAACCTCTTAATTGGCATCCAGTTACAAATGAACAGTTGGAGAATGCATGGAGTTTCTACTTGAGTCCTATTTGAAGTTAGACTGAAGCCACATTTTTTAGTTGTACAGATGTTTGCATTGTTGATGTTAAAACAGAGAATTCTCTCTTTGGGATCCAAATAAACTCCCTTTTTATTTTTTTCATTCTTGTTTTAGCTTCATTACTTGCAGATAGATGTTTCATAAAACAAGTATATTTATGTGTGTTAAATACATCAACCTCTCATCTATTGTGATGTTTTAAATGGAGAGAAGAACTTTGAGGGGAGTGAGCCAAGGCCTCTGCGGCTGGAGATGGATAGGGCTTCTCTGAGGCTATTTGCAGTAGCAGAGAATTTGCTGCAGTGTCAAAGTGGAGGTATTGTTTTTAGAGCAGGAGTCAAGAGGTAGTACACTGAACTCAGCCAGAGGAAGGTTAAACGTATTTAGGTGAAGCACCTGTAAGAAGCCTCTTTATATTGAAAATGTTTGCATTAATGGAAAACATAAAAGGAGAAAAATAGAAAACTAAAAGAATTAATTTCAAATAGCCCGAATTCTGTTATGTGTTGAAGGTCCATACAGTTATGTCTTTATGGTAGTCTCATTGGACCTGTATCAACAGCATCGTCTTTGCCTGTCCCTTGACTGGTTCCTCCCCCGATGCTGAACAGTGGTCAGCTGATGACAGTGCTCACTGTCTGCATTTAGATTTATTTCTGTAGTTGTAGTGTTGCCGAAGTGATGCTTACAAATTTAGAGATGGAAATGTTTCTTTGGATTGTCTTTCTTTTTAATGATGTTCCTTCTGTTCCTGTAGTTCCTCTTGTAAATGCCAAGATTAAGTACACCGAGAGCCAAGACTGATGCTTGGCGTAATTACTATAGAGATTGCTGGATATGGGTGCTGGAACATCTGTGAGAGGTTACTGTAACAGGATCCAAAAAGGTGAATGTGGCAAAGAGGGGCTAGAGTCCCCAGTCTTGCATGCCAACATTCCCAAGAGGTGTATGTTATCCCCAAAGTATAGGTAGCTAGTAGTAGATGTAATTAATGAGGGAAAACTATAAACGTAGTAGTCAAGGAAACCAGCCTGTGACTGTAGACTGATGGACCATCAAAAAAAAATTATTACCAGGAAGAAGTGACTAGTGATATCAAAGCTGTCTCTGTTATTGAGTTTATAAACACTTCTGGTAAATAAGAGGTTAATGACTCTGTTTATAGTAAGAAAAGACCCCTGCCCTAGGATACACACACTTCACTGTACCCAGATAATCCCTGGAGCAAGGAGGTTTAAGGTAATTTGTGGTGCAGCTGTCCTTTTCTGGAACATGAGCAAATTCTCCTGCACATGGTCAGCTGCAAGAACAAATGTCTATAGCAAATGAAAAAACAAGATGTTCAACCGCAGCCTTCTGCACTTGCAAGAGGGGCACGTGAGCTGGGCTGTTCCTCCTGCCCAAATCAAACTCCATGGCACAAAAGGGTTTAGTGCGCGGCTTATGGCCAAGTGGAAGCAATGTGTCAGCAGTGAGGGAGGAATGCTGGTGATGGAAACCCAACTGATTGACATACGGTGGCTATAAAGTCATAGTAAATCTATTGTTTTGCCAGAAGGAAGCAGGATTAGAAAATGTATAATCATTACAATCCCTGCACTATGCAGCATCAAGTGACGGTTGCTCTCCCATTGCTGGTGTGGCTCATACTTGGCATAATCCCACCGAAGTCTGTACTTGGGCGAAATCTTCATACGCTCCATGTGGTTCAAGCTATAGTCGTTGGGATGTTTTACCCAAGAAAGACCTCTATGGCACTGCAGAATTTAGCTCAGTAGTTTTAAGGATATACTTTTTCTGCTGTATTGCTGCAGAGACCCACCACAATGCAAGTGGCAAGTTTAAAAATTACTATCTGGGAACTGATTCTCATTAAAATAATTAACAAAAATCTAACCAATTAAGAGAGGAAAAATTTAATTCTCTGAAGCAGATATCTTTTATCCACAAAGAAGTAAAAATAGAACAGAATGTCATTAACTCACCTCTGGTCTAACTGAGCTGAAGGAAAAAGCTGCGTTTTACAGAAGTCTGAGTGGCCTGAAGAGGGTTGAGGGGGAAATAGTATATGCATCCAAACCTTCAATTTCTTACTAATTGATGAACAAAACAATTGAGTTACCCACATCTGCTGCGTTATTTGAACACCTCTTAAGAGATGCAAAACTGCTTCTGTATTTGTATTACCTGTTGTCCTAAATGTAATGTTTTAGATTTCTGCAGTTCCACTTGTCTTGCAGGATAGACTTTGAGTCTGTTTGACTCTCTTTGTACAGGATACCCAAACATCATACAGAGGTCTACATTAGCACAAATCATGTTTCTGCTTTCCAAGCAGATCCAACGGAGAGAAACCCTCAAGGAATTTCCTGTTAAGCAGGAGAGGCTGAAGTCTCTGAAATAGTTTCAGAGGTTTTTCCAAGAGAAGAATGAAAATGTTTGGTGTAGTTATGTGGTGGATAAAGTTGTAGTTGATGCTTCTTTACAGTAGTGCATGCTCTCTATGTTGTCATTCTGCATTTGACCCGTCCAGCGCGATCCCACTATGACTTCTTGCTGCTGTATCTACTGAAGTTGTTTTGGTGATGGGTTTATAATATAACATGGTGTCTTTTGTCATTAAACTGTGGCCTGGCCTGTTTTCTTTCTGAATGCTGGTAATACTAATAAGAGGATAGGATATGCCCCTGCATGTGCTATTGCTGAGATGGGAGACTGTACCTGCCTTATACGTGCCAGAGAATAGGAAATGGAAGGTCCATACAGGCAGAAGTTTGGGTTTTACTTACCCTGATGCTCAAGAACAGCAAGTGCTCCTTGTCTGTAGGGAGATACAGACCGTATGAGAAGGTATGAAGGGCATTGTCTATTAGTGTTTATAGTAGAGGAGAAAGAAACTTCCTGATTCCTTTCTGTATTAAAGTATATTCAGAGCTGAGATAACAGGGAAAATAATATTGGCTACTTCAGGGATGCACCTACACCAGCGTACTAGCTGCTGTGGGATTGAGAAGGTGCTACTGGAGCACAATTTGCAAGTGCTCAGGGATGACCTACAAGTGAGACAATGGTGATTCAATCTCATTTGCTGAAAAAGGTGGAAAAGTTTGATAAACCTCAGGCTTTAGACTAAAACAGTGACACATTATATCAAAATTACTTCATATCCACTTCTTCCTTTTTTTTTTTTCCTAAAAACCAAATATTTTTAAATAGAATACCAAATCCATAGGCCTCTGAGTGTGTTTATGGTTACCCTGAGCTGTATGTAGGAGGGTTGCCTGTTGAATGGGGCCAATATTGCTATTTTGCATTAGCGAGTTAGGGCTGTCACACATCTTGTGAAGAATGGAAATACTGGGGTTTTGTGTAAGATTTTAAGAGTTTGGAAAATCACTCTTTCAGTGTAGAGTGAAAAAAATAATTAAACTTACTGTTAAGGAAAACTTTAAGTTATTAAAACCATTTGGTTTTAGCAAAAAAAAAAACCCAAAATACTTACATTTGAGTTCACATATTTCAGTTCATACTGTCTGGATCAGTAACACTGGAACTTCCCAAATACTTTTGAAGTAAAATCAGATATTCCTCCTTCTTAGAAAGTTGAAACAAGATATTTTGACATGAATGGAGTTTTAGCGTCTTGCCCCCAACTCTGGGTTGAGTAAGATTTTTTTTTTTTTCAAAAGCTTTGACTTTAAAATATCCATGAGTTCGAATGGGAGATAAACAAGATGAAGTTTTTTGAATAAATTTTAGAAATAGTTGGGTTTTTGTTTTCCTAGTGTGAGAAGCTGTCAACATGAGCAGTGCACGATGAGTACCTCATGAAGTGATACATGTTTTTTTTATTGGGTGGGAATACATACTCAAAAATAAAGCTGCAATATTTCAATCACTTGATTTAGGATAGAGCTTGCTTTTGCATTAAATGGTTGTGCTTCATCTATCTTCACTTTGTTTTGAAGTTTATTTTCAGTTTCTTCTTTTTTTTTTTTTTACCACCACTCTGGCATTCATAGCTTGGGATAGGGAATTTCTGTTTATGTTTACTTAGAGGGCTGAGTTTGATTGGAGTAGAACAACTCCTTTGTTTAAACTGGGCTATGCTGGTTTGTATATCAGTGTAAATCTGGTCCTGAGCTTTTGGAGAAGTTGCTTGGCTTCCCTCCTCTTCTTTGACTCCACTTTAAAATGGAGCGAGTGTTACCTGCTCCACTGAGAAATTCAGCAATGGCAGGGGCTTTTGAGATCCTTGACTGGAAGGTGGAAGGGAAGAATGAGGCTTTAAATTCATTATCCTGATAGGCACAAAAGCCCTGAAATGAACGAAATGTCAAGAACCAGAGACAGGGAACTGGAAATAACCATAATTCATCCCTGGGATTTTGCAAGCAGCTGAGCCCTGCTGAGGTGATGTCGGCAAGGGTTAACTCGGCAGCAGCTGGCCACCAGCGCTTGGTCCTTATCTCACTCTTATCCTCCACTATTAACTGACCACAATTACGGACCGTATCGGTTACTGCCATCTGTTTTTTCATGAGGCGTTGGTCGGATTGCGGCCAGCAAAGGGGATTAGGGGGAGAAAGGCAGAAATGACAAAACGCTGCTGCGGCACTGGGGCGCTGCGTTGGGGTCCCGCGTGCGGCCGGTGTCGGCCGCCATCCCCGACAGCTGCGGGGAATTAAGCGTAAAGATAAACTGTGAAGGCTGTTTCAAAGCTGCTGTAAAGGAAATGCATTTCTGCCTGCAGTTGTAATGCAGGGGTTGTGCACAGAGAATTAAAGTGTAAAGCGAAGGTGGTCGGATGTGGGGTGTGTCTTGGGTGATTTTTAGCTTCCAGTGTGGATTGTTATTAGCGGGGTAGAACTTCATCAGCCACAAGCAAGCAGCCACAAAAAGATGGATATTGGGTATGTTGAATAGGAGAGAAAAACAACCTCAGACTGTTGACTGAAATGCCCCTTCAACACTTATTTTTGCACTAGTAATTGCCATCTGGGCTCTCGCTAAAAGAAAAGGCATGCAAATTGGGGACCACTTCAATCACCAAAGTGTGTGACCAGGGAAGGCAGCATATTTCAGTCCTGATTATCAATACTGTAAAGAGCGATGAGACTTTTGACAAATATTAATTGACTGCAATGCTGTTTTTCTAAACTTTCCCAAATGTCAGACCATCTTGCAGTAATGCGAGAAAGGAAAAGTTTTCAGCGTGATACCAGGGATTCAAGAATCATTGTGGCTCAACAGCTGTACTTTGATTCCAAGTTTTACTAAGACCAGATTAATTAAATTATTCCAAAGTATGATATACTGCCAAAATAAGGCTCTCTGGATTTTATTATTTTGGGGTAAATTAAATTAAGGATAATACAGATTTTAATGTTGGAAAATTAATACTTAACTAATATTAAATATCCTTTCTTAATTTTTAATTAATACATGATAGTCAATATTCTAAGGATTAACATCAGTAGAGGAACAAATCTAATTCTTTATAACACACAAGTTAGAGGAATAACTAGAGGTGCACACGGTACTACTACTTTCCCTTACTCCGTTCCTGATAGAGTTGAGTAACAAATGGGGGAAAAAAAAAAATCACATTGTGATACCTTTTGCCTGTTTAATTATTTCAGGTCTGTTGATGCTTTTTTTGATGCTGTACTGTTGCTCTTGACTTGATCTGTGCTCTAGATTTAGGGTATGGGGTTTAAGTTTGTTTTTTTCTTCCTCTATATGCCTAGCTTTGTTTATTATTGAGAATAAGATGCACATGTATGAAAAGTAAAATTTAGCTGATACTGCAAGTCAGTGGTGTTAATTTGTTAATGCAACTACCTTCTTATTCCGTATTTAAATAAGGATAGATGACTGTTGTAATACTGTGCATTAGCAAATACTGAGAAGTAATAGTTCTTTCTTTGGCATTGAATTCTTTATCTCTGTTTTTGTTACAAATGATCAGAAATCAAAGAAGTAGTATACTCACTGGCTTCTTGAAAATTGTTCTTGGTTATTTTCCTGGTTTCTGCTTATGCTGTCATGTTTAGCCATTTCCTGGGCTTGCGTCTGGCAGTGTGGCCACACAAGTAATGTGACAGCTCTTGGTTTGTTCATAGCTTGAAGTCGGGCAACATCTAACAATGCTTTATGCAAACACAATCACCACTGTCCCTTCTGGTTACTCCTAAAACGTCTCACGTATGTCATGGTACTTTCCCTTAGTGGTGGTGCTTAATCCCTCACTAACAAGTCTGCTCCTACTTCAGCCACCAGAATAAGTCTCAGGAGCTCAGGTCCTCTACCTGCTGTGGTGCTTTTCTCCCGTGTGAATGCCAATTTAACTCCTGTGGCAGATGATCATCGTTCAGGGTATTTGACTGTCCGAAGGGCTACTGGGGGTGGTCTCTGGCAGGACTTGGGCAGAATCTTTTGCAGCTTGTGCCAGGAGCTAGCGAAAACCTCTTTGCTGTCCCACCTCTACCATGCAGTGGTACTTGGGGACTGGTGCTGGGCTTGCCTGCCTGCAGTATGTAGTAACCTCTGAGGCCTTTGCATCAGCTGCTCTTTTTACTTCTATACTATTCCAGGTAATTGCTGAAATAATAAATGCTTATTTTTATGTTGTGGAATTATGTTATTACTATTTCTATGCCCAAATGGAGTATAAAGTATCAACACTCATTTAGAAATGTTCAGGTAGGTTGAGAAATAACCGTTTACACCTTCATGCATAAATGAAAGCCTATGTTGTTGAACTCTGTTCCCTTGAGACTCAAAGTTAATCTGTCAACAGAAGTCGTAATGTAATGTTAACATTTCCCACCTGTTAAAATCAGTTTATTAATTTGAAAAATTTGTACCTTCTTTCCTTGACTGTTTATGCAGAAATACTAGCATGCTCTTCACTTGCCAAAAAGCGCGCAGAGGCATATTGGCACCGTATCACTTTAGCTGCTGGAATATATGTATGTCCCTGTCAGAATTTCCTCCAACATGATTAAAAGATGTGAAAAGTCATGCACAGGAAGTTATACTATGTACACACATGCATGTGTCAGGCTCCTATTGTATTTAAGACTAAAATTGAAACTCTTCAAACATTTTTTTATATTCACCTATTTGATCATTGCTCCCTTTCTGTGCCTCCAGCTATGTGAGAGCTGGCATTCCGGATCTTTGTTGTGGATCAAACCCATGAATGCAAGAGAGAACTTGACTATGTGGTGGCTCATAGTCTGCCTGACGGGTATATGAAATAAAAGCTGTCCGTGCTTTCAGTTCCTTACTGGAACTTTCACTGGTAAATGGCAGAAAATTTTAAAAACACTTTATGGAAAGAGACAACCTTTGCTTAGTTAACTGAAGTATAGGAAGTAAAATGGAAAACATTATGTTGAATAATTTTAAGTCCATTGTTATTAGTGCCTGCATGTCCAGTTAAGTAACTTCTGCATATACTTGGGTAAAGGATTTACTACCCTTGCAGCTGGTCTGTGGAGATAACGCTTTTTTAATGAAAACTTTTACCTCTTAGAGCTGTTAGATGCTCTTGAATCTGAGTCGGCTAGCCTTCCATATGTCACCTAACAAGTGGTCTCTGGGGCTGTTACAACCTTTGGGCTAAATTAAGTTTTTCAGAAATGTAGGGGTGAAAAAAACAATGGATTTTGCCTGAAGCTTGAAATTCTGTCTGTTCATTTTGTAAATGTTTGCTAAATGTGGTGGATTTTGCTCCTGTTTAATTTACTCTTCCCTATGAACAAGAGCATTAGTTTTACTTCTGTGTTATCCTCTATGTTGTGCAAAGATCCTATACCCAAAACATTTATATTCCCGCATCATGGCAAGTTGGGATATTGTACAGAGATTTCTTGGCCTTTGTTTTACTCCAGTACAAATGACAACTCAGAGAAAAGAATTGATTTCAGTGTAGGTCGTCAGATCGACCTGTTCAGTTTGGGTTTTGGGAAGATGTTTGTTGCTGGAAGGACTCAGTCACGTTTGTCGTACATTCCTGGGGTACAGGGGCGACCACCTTGGCTGCAGCATGACCAGCCTTGTGGGGCGCAGAAGTGGCCTTCCTCGGCAGGCAGAGCCCCGATACCTTTGGCAATTACATGGGGCCACCTGTGGAGCGGGAGAGTGGAGGTCAGGTCATGGCAGAGTCGTTACGGCTATTGGGGCGGCGTGTTGTGTCCCCCTCTTTGAGGGCAGAGCAGGGTGGGTACAGCGAAGGTACAACATAGTCCGGTGGGCCCCCGATGAGCACTGAATAAAAAGCAGCTGGTGGTCCCCATCACAGGAAGCCGGGCTGTGCTATCGGTGCTCACCGGGTATGGGGCAGAACTAATTAATGCCCGCGCTGCTTCGTGGGTGGCAGCGTCTCACAGCCAGGGGCTTACGGGTAGCGCGGCGGGGTGGAAATGATTTGTGAGTGACAAGAGAGTTCACGGCTATCACTGGTCTCCCTAACGAGATGTCTTGTAACTTCGTATTGCTTAAATGGGGCTGTGACTCTTCCAGCGACTCTGCCCAAAGCGTGCGATGGCAACGTGCAGAGGAAACTGATAGTGGGAAATATGTCATATGCTCTCATTCATTATTATTTATCTGTAGTGTTACATCTCCCTGGTCCTGAAGCAACAGAGAGGAGTACATTTTCTTGCAGTGACATCAACCATGGAAGGTGGTATGGACCTGACCACAGTCTGAACTAGCATAGCACCTGTGAGTGATGGGGAGAGGTATATTTGTGGGGGAAAGGATGGACTGAAATAATGTTCCTGGATTGCTTTTCTTGGGAAGGTGCATAGGGCAATTTTCATCGGGAAAACCTTGTCCTTACCCCATGTCAGCATCAGCCTTGTGAGGGAGCCACAGCCTTGGAAGAGATGTAGAGCTGGGTGACTGCTGTGGGTCTGCGTGGGTCAGGGAGGAAACATCATGTTTAACAAGGCATTCAATGTTAGCTAGCCTCCTTCAGCTGTAAGGAAAGATCAGTACTTTCACAAGTCATGGACCATGAAATATGATCTCTCGTTGCCCTAGCAAAGATATCTGGTTACTTTTCCAGAAGTTGACATGGACTGGTGTTGCGCTTCGCTAGATAGATGGGGCTGAGTCGGACTTTTATTTATTATTTTTTTAACAAAAGTGTTTAATGCCTCTTGACCATGGGGAATCGCTTCTGAAATGCAGGAGATGTATGGTTGTAGGCTGAAACCAATGGATTTATTTTCAATTTATCCTGCGGGCATGGAGACACTTCAGACTACTGTGTTATCCAGTAGTAGGCAAAAAGAAGCTCATTTATTTTTTTTATCCTATCTTTCAAAACTTTTTTCATGATCCTTTAGATATTTGAAGCAATCTAAAAAATCCATTAGACTAGTTAATAAATATTGATATATTGTTAAGGACATCAAATAGCAACATATCTAAAATCTTCAGTAGTGGAAAAATGAATGTACACTTGTGAAACTTATTGGGAATGTGCATGAGAGTGGTAACTTCACTTTAAGTCTGTCTGTCTTTAAAAGACTTCTCAACCTTTTATAAATGATGCTTAAACAACAAAAGCAGCAGTTTGAGTTAAATATGAAAACTGAAACTGGGCAGTCTCATTCAAATCACTTTTTAGTCTGCTCCCATAATTCACTTTCTTTAACTTGGGAGAGAAAGTGAAGATTTCTTTCTCTTTTTTTCTGGAAGACTAATATACTCTTCTCCAACAGAGGGAACAGTATAAATTAGACTAGTCAAATCTGGCATCTCCTGTTCTGTACAAAAATTAGCAACTTTTAATCCAAAAGTTTTAGGTGAATCAAAGCTTAACTCAAAATTAATATATATATAGATTATATAAAATAAAAAAGTTGTATTAGAAACACTGCCTTTCAGTAGGACCAAGGGCTTTATTTGGAATTATCGTTTTAATTACAACATAAAATATCTGTAGATCCCTACTAAGTATTGCTAATTAAATACAATAGTTGGTTTCTGTTTTAATTGCCAGCAGGGGCTTGCGTTATTTCCTGCATTAAGAGTACCTAATATTTGGTGACTTCCCCGATTTCCTCATGCTGATTTTCTGCCTTGTATCCTATGGCAGAAGCACCTGGTGTTTCTAGCACTGACCCTGATCATAGCCTATAGACTGTATTTAGCACTGCTTTTTAAGACTACTTACCCCTAATAATACAGTATTTGGCATTTCTGTGTGGTTTATGTGAAATAATAGTATTTGTTGCTGTGGGGATGATTTTTACATGAACTGACACTTGAAGTAACACACTGCGCGTTCTTGGCTTGGTCAAGTCAGAAAACAGCCCAGGGTTATGAACCCAGAAGCGGTTCCTAGCAAATGCCATATTTGTTAGATCCTTAAATCCCTCCTGCACTTTCATGTTACCCGCTCCATGAAGTGCTACTTTGGTATCGACCAAAGCATTTTTGAAGGTCTGAGCGAGAGGAAAGCAGCAGTGGTACTGCATGAGGAGCTGTTGATTGTGAGACAGTCAAGTCCTTGCCCTGGTGCAAGGCTTCACAGTGAAACCTGGTCTATAAGGATGGGGCTGAAAACACTTCATGACAACTTCCACCCTTGAAGAAAGGTATGAAACAAGAGCCAGAAGTTACTAGTTTTTCCTGACAATCGGGTCAGAAGAGAATGTAGACATTTTCATTACATCTATTATCCCCTCTGAATAGATCTCAAAGAAAGGCTCTTGTGCCAGATTTAGCAACTTGAGGAGCAGTTAACACACAACACAGTGAAAATGTGTTTTGGTGTTTGTGGTGTGTGGGTTTTCGCATTTATTTCTTCTGAAATTGGCAATGTTTGCAAGCAGAAGTATGGAAGATGGACAACGCTAGCTGATGGTGAAGCCCCTGGTCAGGGGTGTATAAAAGCATTTAAACTGTGACCTTGTTAGACCTGGCAAATCATCCATTTCTAAAGAACTACATCCCTGTTATGAAATTCTGTTTTGTGAATGCTGTGGGGGGAAATGGTACTGAGTTACCCCTCCGCAGGACAAGTGTGTGGAGTTAACAACAGATGCCAGCCCTAACTAAAGCCGTGGCTCTCTGTAGCTTATCTCATACAGTTGCTTGGCATGGATGCAGGTAAGATAAAATACAGACTCAAAAAGCAGCAAAGGTCCTGGATTTATGGGACCTGTACTACATGCTTGGTCAGAAAAAACACTTGCAGGACCAGAGGAGAAACTCTGTTAAATGCATTTGGCCACAGAGGTGACAGTCCAGCTTTACCCAAGGGTTGCTGTAGTGTGCCATTAAAATGGGTTGTGTACAACTGCCTGGGCTATTAATGCTACCAAGTGCTCTGCGGTTTCTAGGTGTCTTATGTGCTTCAGAGCAGAAGTACAGTGATGCCCTCAGGGGCCTAAAATCCCTCACTGAACACATCTTCCCAGATAGAGAGAAGGATCATATTGCGGCTCTTGGCAAAAACACTGTCAAGTTAACTTTGCAAATGAGTAAAACGTTATTCATTTTAATTCAGGTGGCCTGTTGGTTAAACGTGCAGCCAAGTTGAATGCTAGGCTATGCAGGACACCTTTAAAACCTTTTTCTTCTCATTATCAGAGAACTGGTGAGCAACAGAGACAGTTTCTAAAATGGGATTTTGAACATTTCCTGGTTTCATAGGACTTGACCTGTTTGTGCTCGTAGTAATAAGCCTCTAGAGGTTTTCTTGTTCTCTTTCTTGTTTTTTTTCCTCTGCAACAGAGTTGGCATAATAAATTATTTCTACCTATGATCCAGTTGCAAGTGTGTTATGAAAAGAACACAAGTAGAAAGCTGGGAGGTAGCCTTCAGAAGGAAGAAGAAATGGTTAAAAAATCTTACCTCCTTTGCGAGATTGTGCTTCCCTCTGCATT
Source organism: Larus michahellis (assembly GCF_964199755.1). NCBI lineage: Eukaryota > Metazoa > Chordata > Aves > Charadriiformes > Laridae > Larus > Larus michahellis. The sequence goes on along the minus strand of NC_133899.1, from coordinate 78,457,501 downwards.
CTTGAAAAGCAGAAACTGTTAAAAAACCTAAAACAAACAAACAAACAAATACCCCTAAGCTAAACACAACCCAAAAGTATGAGTGGAAGATTTAGTGGCCAACAGTTGCTCGTGTGGAGTTGAAGCGTTTGCTTGCCCAGGCAAGTGAGGTGCTGGGGATCTGCTAGTATTCGAGCAGTTGACTCCCTGCCACTAATATCATTATTTATAGTGTGGCACAGGCAAAGTGACTTACTCCAACAGACACCAAATAGGTGGGTAATATTTTTACACTCTGATGTTTCAGTGGAAAGTAACCAAAGAGGACTCGCATTAGTCATGGTGTAAGCAGTTTAAAAAAATAATCCTTCAACTCTTTTCTCTATTTCATCGCTTATATAAGCAACACATTTCTGTGGATAGAGTTATAGTTTTTTCCTTCTAAAGATGTCACATAACTTTCAAAGACCCCAGTGTTCAGCTTAACAGCTGCTCTTGCTTTTTTTAAACAGGACTTTTTCATTCATAAGAAATATAAGGAAAGTGTGTCTGAATAGAGTCTGGTAAAGTAGTCCCCTGATCCCTTATTGGATAGGTAGGTGCCACCAGTATTTAGATTTACTTTGAAGCTTGTTTTATGCTTTGAAGAAGGGCTTTCTCCTTTGTAATCTTTTGACGTGTGCTTATTCATTGTTCCTCTGTTAAACATAGAAGTTTTAAAGTCCCAAAATATTACACACAGCACATGGACAGCAAAATACCTATTTGCTGTTGTGCTAAACATTTGCCTTTGGAGCTCTGCGCTCAGCTTTTCTGCTGGCAGCATTTTTGCATTTGCCTTTGACACCTGAGTGTGGCGGGGAGGGTAAATGCTGGGCATTAGGGGAATAAGCTGTTCACAGGTTCAAGCTTTGAGCACTTAGAAGAGAGAAATGGGAGGAAATGGCAAATAAGCCAAAAAGTTCTTAAAAGCTGAGCTTGGTGTGTCACTGCCTTAACCTGGCTTTAATTTGTGCCTCGGTTGTAGTCAGTAATAGTGACACATAGTGCTATTTTCATGAGTGGAATAGCAAAATACCTTAACTCATGACAATAGTATTTAGAAAAAAACCCTCCCATTGGTTATTGCTTCTATTTTCTGCCTTTCTGTATTATCCCCAAGAGGGGTACAAGTTTTAAACAGAGATATCTTAGATTTGAGTAAGACAGGTGGTGTTACATGTGTGTAACAACGTTTTTCACATCTTCGTATTAGTATATGAGTTTCAGCAACCCGGATTTGTAACAGTGCTTTTGTCCTCTACCACTGCCTTTGTGAACAGGAGGTCTCCTGACTGTGTTCAGAGTGTTAGACATCCTCTAAGCTTTTCAAAAGAGGAATAAGCATCCCAGGAAGTGATGTTCCTCACTTCTGAAGTCATTGTATAATTTTCAGGTCCGTTCTTCTACTAACTGACAACTCATGTTGGAAATGGGAGTAGAGGTCTACTCTGTACTGACAGATGGGACTAGCTTTCTCTCCTATTCTGAATTGCACTTTTAACGCGTTTGCCAAATACCTGTTCAGCCATGGCAATGTTGCTGCTTCTCTATAATGTGCCAAAATTTGCCTGGTCCACTTCTTTTTGTTTTGTATTATTATTATTTTTAAGACTGTGAATGGTATCATGCAAAGACACAATTCAGTGAAATGATTTTTGCATCTTATGGCAAGGGCTGTGTTTAAGGGCAAATGCTCAGCTGGTGTCTCACTACAGTTCTGCCTTTTTCAGTGGATTTCTGATAACTTACCCCAGTGAAGGGCCTGCCCTTTCCTCCGCAACTATTGAATTACATTGACCAAGCATTCTGCTTGGAAAAGTGCAGCAAATTATGATTAGTAACATCAGCTGAATAGCAGCTCTGAAAAAAGCTTCTGTTATATTTTTACATGACTTATTTACAGTGAAAGAGAAATGCATTTAATCAGATATTTTAGTATATCTGTTAAGGAAATTAGTAGGCTAGAACAGAGTGTAAACGTTGCTTACATTATTAAGCAAGAGCTAAGTGTGCCAATAACCCATGACAAATGGAGCTAAAGTTGTGTATTAAATCAGGAAGACTGATGCAAGAAGCTGGAGAAAAGGACCAAGTGTTTAAAAAAAAAAAAAATTAAAAACCACCAACAAACCAACCAAACAAAAAAAATCCCACCAAAACCCAACTGTAACCTGATTTTGTGCCTGCCTTGGGCTTGAGGTGGCCTCTTCCTAAAGCTCAAAGCCCTGGGCTTACCAGGGAAAAAGAGTCCTTTGGGGTGCTGTGGCCCTTGTCACCTCCTTTTTGGCACTCTGTCTCTGCTTTCAGGCTGACAGAAGACACCCCACTTTCCTGGCTCTGTGTAAATGCTAGTGATGAGGGGGCAAAAAGTTTATTGTTTTGGGGCACTTGGGTGCTGGGTTTGTCATGATTTTGTCAATGGTTTGTCAATGGGTTTGTCAATGATAAATAATTTTTCTCTTCTTGGTCATCTTTTCAACTTTTTCAGCTTTTGGTTTTCTGGTTCTGCAATTATTTTTTTTTTTTTTAAGAAGAAAACAATAAAAAAAAAGAGTAGTATACCATGGTGTGGCTAACCTGGGCTGCCTATGATTGCACTGTCTGTGGCACTCTTGGGGAGAGGAAAATTATTAGTGGGAAACTCAGCAGACATCAGCTTTAGGAATTTCTTGGTGCAGGCTGTTTTCACTGCTCATGTGGGATGATGAAGATAATATCAAGAATAATTATGGATTTTATTCTTCCTTTCTCTATTATTTTAGTTGAGATTAATTTCTCTAGACAGGATTCTGTATGTTTTAGGGTTTGTTTAAAGCCAAATCAGTAGGACTCTTTGGTCCTTATTTTTGTATGAGAAAGTGAGGGGCTGAATGGCCTACAGATATTTGTCGTGACAGTGCATTTTCTCCCCTGCGTCTTCTGCTGCCTTGTGTAAATCAGCCAGCAGTACTGCCAATTACACATTGTTGTTATCTGGGCTGCTTTTATATACACAACAATGGGTCTTAGAATAGAGGCAAGAAAACTCATCTCTACAACTCAATCCTCAAGCAACAGATAAAAATCTATGTGACTGTTGCCGTGGATAGATGTGTATTGTTTAAATTTTTTTATAGTAAGTTGTAAGGTACAGAACTTAACTTTTACTGGCTTACAACTTGAGAGCAATTTCCAGAGTTCAGTTTCTAAGCCTCTGGGAGGGCTTTTGCAATAGCTTTTTTTTTTTTTTTTTTTAGGGGGGGGTTAGGTATTTCAGCTATGACAGGACTGAATTTCATGCTCCTCTAGTATCAGACACTATTACTTAAAATAGTTCCACCCTGCTGTGGGACGAGCAGGTTTCCAGTATGCTGCAGTGGACGGCAGCTCACTGGGAGAAGGGCAGTGCAGGGGCACGCCTGAGCTGCGCAGGAAAAATCTGCTCAAACAGCCTCCTGCAGATGAAAGTTAGGGATTTCTCATGAGAAATATCAGTTGTTTAACATTTAATAGCACCTCTGGTCGGTAGGGTCTTTGTCGGAGACAGCCCCATGCTTTCTGCTAACCTTTCCTGACTAGGTATTTCTAGCCAAAGCAGCCCCGATAAGAACTTGAGCTATTCCTTTCAGCATTTTCCTTAAATAGTCCACAGTAGTTCAAACATATGTGCTGATGTAACTCGGTACAGCAGGATGTCCTACGGAGCAGGTTTTCAGGTAGAGATAATTGTCACCAGTACCTCAACAGAGCTGGACTTGACTTTGGAGACAAGGCTCATACATCAAAAGAATACTGCTCTGGCTTTCAATGCATCTTAAAATTTTACTGCTTTTTTTTTCCCTACCAAAATATTCTGAGTATCGTCATATGAATGTAAAAAATCCTTCTTAAGAAGGATTATCAGTCCTAAATATAAAAAGCTCAGTTCTTGTGAACGTTGGATAAAGGCAGATGTTTTGCATTTGGCAAATGTTATCCAGGTCCAGAGCAGTGTGTGGCATGCAGTTAGACAGGATCAACGTGCCTCTAGTGATTTCAAAATGGCCACTAGCCTGGTGCTGCACATGAAGCACCATCCCTCCCTTGGAGGATGTATCCTCCTCTTTAGTGGGTATCAAACTCTTTTCTCCTAAGGCAGGCACAGCCCTGTCCTATTGTCAAATGAAGACTGAAAAGGATGATGAGCACTGCCCCAAAGTTAATGCATTCAAGGCTTATTTCAGGAGAACAGGTTGGGGCTGGAGTTGCACCTGGGGCTGTGGCTGGGCACGGCCAGGATTGTGTGGGGAGCTCCCGGCAGTGGCAGCCAGTGACGGGGAGTGCCTTGCAGTGCCAACATATACCAAAGGAGTGCAAATGGAAAGATATGACCATTAAAAGAGAAAGGAATGTAGCCATGAACCTACTGTGTGAATAAAACATTTTAGAAAGATCGTATATGTTTGAATTATATATACTCTCTTAGTTGGATGAAAATTTATTAAAGAGAAAATTTATTTTAAAAGTATGTAGATCTCAATAGGTTGAGAGTCCAACTGCAAACATATTGAATACCCTCAATCCTGTAGGCAGCTACATCTAACTTTTTTGTATTTTAATGACTTAAGTTACAGGTCTGAATATGCTATAAATTTTATCTGCAGAAAGGCATAGAAGTGTTTAATTTGTTCTTAACTATAACTTATCTGGTTTTCAATCTAATATATATGACTTTTTGCTACTGTAGTCTGTATCAAAGGTCAGGGCACCATTCCTTTAGGTGCTAAAGAGGTTGCTAAGAGGAATATTACTGTAGGGATCTTACAGTGTGAAACTGGTTGTTGCAAATGAAAGACAACCCACCCTCCCCTCTTCTCCACCCAAGGCGACTTACTATGGATGAGGTAACTAATTGCCTGGAGTAGACTAATTGCCTGCTTAACCTGTGCAGGTGCTGATGTCTTAACTGCTGTGAAATGGAGGGGAAAAATAATTTATTTAATTTTAAATATGCCTTTGGAGTTGGCTTCAAGTCCGTGCTCTGTGATGGATTTGCTGTGTAGTATCAGGCGTTTCACATAGGCTTTCCATATTGCACTTCCGTATCATGCTTACCTATTTTTGTTAAATGAGTCTGCCTCTTGTCTTTGAGAGTCTTGCACAAGTTTTTAGCTTGGTACAAGGGCTGTGAGTACTATGGTAATGGGTGGTAAAGGAATTGGTTTTGGAGTATTTATTCAAACTCAAGTAGAATTAAAATAAGCCTTCCAGTGAGAGAGTTGGTCTCTTAAGCACAGTGTGCCTGGCATTGAGAAGACCAGCCGTGGCAGTACTTCTCTCTTAATACTTCACACAGGCTTTTTGATGTATAGCTTTTCCTGTATTGATCTTTGAGGACGGAAAAACAAAGCTTTGTTGTGAAGGTGACTGCACAACCATGTAGAGCACTGGTTTCAGCATTCTGCTGGCTGGCTCAACGAAGCGGGTACATCTAGAGAATCTTCAAGTAATGTTTGCTGCTGTGGTTGGTGACATTATCAAATTTCCCAGTGCAAATACCTTTGAGAGGAGCAAGCCTTCAGTTTTTGTTCTTAGGATCATTTAATGAGTCATTATTTACTTTTGTCACATAGCAATGTGGGACTCGATTTCTGGGAAAAAAACCAACAACTCTGCCAAGGTGATTGCTGAACAGAAGCAACATATTTCCCGTAACAAATCAGCTCATCACATGCAAAGTTTCCAGATAAAAATTTCATTGCGATTTCATATTTTTCACTAGCTGTTCCTGAGGGACAGCAGCTCCTTTCAGATAAATTCCGCTCAGTAATAAGCTTGAAAGCTTGTTTCTGCTTGGAAAAGGGAAATCCATTAACAGCACAGGAGAAATACCATAAAAAGTTTAGGATGTAAAGCTGGGAATGATTCAGTTTGGGTTATGACAGAAGGAATTTTAGGATGGTCGGATGCAGTCTGTAAGGACTCTGAGCATCACTGCCCTCCTGCTGCAGGGCGGGATAGGGGGAGCTCCCAGATTGCAATATCCTGCATTTTAGTTTCACTACAACCCTTTAAGCCAAGTAGTTTCAAGGGTCTGAGATTGGCAACTGGTAGGGGAAGAAACTTGCTTTTCTTTGCTTTAAGCATCACTGGTCTGTTTTTGCTGCAAGTGTTGGTTCTGTTTTGGGTGTTTTGGGATTTTGTTTTTATTTAAGCTGAATAACAAAGCAAATAAGCTAAGCAAGTTTATGGGGTGCTCTCCAACTTAATAAAAGTGGGGTAGACTATATGGTGCCCAGCCAAGCCCTGGAGTGATGAGGGACAAATGCTCATGTTGTCTTAGTCACACTGTGCATCACACAAAAAGGAAACCCAGACATCTCCTGGACAAGAGTATTTTCTAACCTTCATTCAGACAGAGAAATTGTTTAGAAGGTGTCCTTGCAAGCCTGCAGTGCCAGAGCTGTGGGAGAAAGAGACAGAGGAGGAAATTCTATGTTTTCTCCAGACTAGCTTGGGCAGTTTACTACAGTGGTTTAGGAAGAAGTAGGAACTGATTTTGACATGTTGATAGTATGTGAGATTTGCCTCCGGTACATTTCTCTGCTGTGTACTTGGTAGGAACTACACATGTACAAACCAGCTCTTCTAACTTCTGCATGACTGCAGTGCCCAGTCCCCATCTGTTATAAATAGAGGTAACTGCAGTGAAGCTACAATGATATATGCCAGTCAGGGACTTGGCCCAAGATGCCAGGCTAAAACATTGATAGGAGGAAGACTTTTATTTTCAAAAGCTCTTAAGTTCAGCAGCTCTGTATCCGTGTTAGGGCTGCCTCTTTCTATTTTCCCCCTCCCTCCTCTCCTGCTGCCCTTATGCATTTTGTTTGTCAACTTTGGAAGTACATCAAATTAAATCAAAGCAGAGGTATTTGTTTGCTTGCTTTTTATCCCTGACTTTGTTTTCCTCTTGAATGTCAACTCCAGTGGAAATAGAAGAAGATTTGGCTCAGGTCCTGAGGTGTGAACTGACAGTAGCCTGTTCCTAGGATGTCTTTCTTTTAATCAAAATATGTAATAGATACCTTGCAGAACAAGACAACAAGAAACTTATGGCAGATTTCTTTAAAGTAGATAGAGGCAAGCAGTCAGCAATCTTGTATGTGGGTCTCCTCAGTTCTCTGAACGATTGGTTGTAAGTTGTGGGTCACCCATGGCATCAGCTCTATTACTGGTGATTTCTGGGGCAGTACAAAGCCTTACATTAAAAATAAGGTATAAGAATCTCTTTTCACAGAGTGAGACTGCTAAAATTTGTAAATGGAAGAGGGAAGAAGGCACTTCGATTCTTGATGCGCTTAAAGGGATGCTTCTCAACCAAAGACTTGACTACAGTTCACAAGTGTGACCGTGAAATCTTGACTGTTTGCCCAAATCCCATTATCATTCAGGAAGTTCGTGATGAGTAGATTTAAGCTCCAATCATGCAAAGCATAGGAAAGTATGTGAGAATACCCACCTTTTATGGCATGGCATTTGTTGGCAGTATCGGCTCGGCTGTAGCAGACAAGATTAAAGGATTAGGAAGTAAACCAGATACCAAACTGCTGCTGCTAAAGTTGTAATTTGCCAGTATATTGATTACAGAGGATTTTTTTAAGCCGTCAGAACAGCATCCTGTATCCTTATTTCTATGTTAGCTTGTAACTGTATATCTTTAATTAAATGGAGACCTTATTTCATAAGAAATGTGAGGTTTTCTATTGCTGAGATGCAGTCAATTAGTTTGGTTCATTTCTGTATCTATCTATGTGAATTTGGTTCTTTTTCTGTTTTCCTATTAAGTTTGCTGTGAGAGAGAACAGATTTTTAACAGTGTTAATATGAGGAGGGAAACCTGTGGTGAAGTCTGTTCTTATTCTGCAGAAAGAGCAAACTTCAGTCTCTTTTGGAGGGTACTAGCCATACCCAACACTGCCTGCCTGCGATCTGATTTCTTTTCTGGAAGACATTACCAGAACAGAGCCCTAAGGCTTGTTCTCCAAATCCCTGCTTAATTTATTTTTTCCCCAAGTGAGAATATATTATAATGCCTCTACTTAAACAACAGAGGAATTCAGCTTTTTAAAAATTAGCAATATGAATGTAAGTAATTGAATGTTAGGCTCACGACTTTCCTTTCTCTGTAAGTTTGCGCTTGGTAGGATGATATTCCACAAGGCCCTCAATCTGGGTTTTGTTTGTTAATAGCACCAAGGGAGCAACCTGGTAGGAAACGCTCCTGGTGGACTGAGGTAGCATGAAGGTAGACTGGAGTGGGACCCACGCAAAACAGAAATCCGGGGAAACTGCTCCATCAAGTGTTGAAAGGTAAAACTGGCACTGCAGTACACTAAAAACACACGTCTTCCTTGGGCCAGAAGCAAGGCGCTCTACAGGCATCTCATACAGGTGAAACACGCAAAATCCTTACCAATCTTCATAGGGGACGGTTTTAGCTCTGAGCTGTATAAAATTTTCATTTGATGTTTACTCCCTTAAAAATCTAACGTAGTGGACAGTTAAAGGCCGATCTCTTCTGAATGGTTTGAATAAAAGGAAATGTTTTGCATGTATGCAAATTGCATTCAACTGCATACTTTAAAAGCAAAGACCTACTTGCTTTCCTTTGAAATTGCATGATAGAAGTTGCAAGATTTGTAGGGAGAGAAAAGTAAGCAGTCATTTAATTTTGAATTTTAAGAGTGTATTTAATTATTCTGTTAAATGTTGACAGATATAAAGGCTTGTGTACATGTGCAAGTGTCACTGAAATAATTTGTAGGCTTACATATGGCAGGATGTCTTGCCTCCTTCCTCCATGGAAATTGGAACCCTCCTGATCTGAACCTGTATTTTATTTATGCATTTATTCATTTAGGATATCTGCGTTGCTGACTGCTGAGAAAAAAGTTTAGCATCTACATGTAGACCTTGATTTTTTTTTAAATTATTTTGTTTTTCAAAAATAGCCCACTCTTGCATAACTACTTGAATCAACTAAAATAGGTATTTCCTAAAGTTCTTGGCGTCTAGGGCTTTCTGTTGAGAAACTATACTGAAAAGTTTCTGAAAAGTCTTTTAAGAGAACAAAAAAATTATAAAAATCTTAGTTGGAAAAGCCAACTAGGAAATGCACAGAATAACTTAGTATGACTTGATTCTCATGAAAGTAAAGTGCTATGAATAATTGCATTTTTGAAAAAAAGAGGTAAGAGCTCTTATATGTCAGGTCTTCAAAATCTCGTCAGTGTTTAGATTTAAAAGCCACTGATGACAGAGATTTTTAGTTGGGTGGCAGAAAATATGTAAATAGTTTCTTCTGGTATTTGTTCTTAAAGCCATTGAGTTTTTGCTTCCTTCTGCCTGCATCCCAGGGGCTGTCCCAGGACTTGTTTTGTCATGTCCTGATCGGTACCTTCAGGAACCCCAAAACTTCGTTCTGCTGTATTGTCTCTGTCCCCAAATGCTGAACAAGGTTGGAGAAGGGTATAAAAGACAAAATTTTCTTCTAAGCCTCAGAAACAAGTGCCTAATATTAATGTTGCTGATCTGCCAGGCAGAGGCTGGAGCTGAGCAGCCCTCTGGCCATATCCAGTAGCTGCTCCTCACCATTGCTTGTCTGCTGGGGTAACGACAGAGCTGGGGGAAATGTGCATCTGGGAAAAAAAGTCCTTAACTCTGAACTTATTTTGGGTTATCTAATTAAAAAATTGTGAATTCCTAAGCTTTTTAATTGACTTAGGGAATATATCACGGCATTCATCTTGCCTAACACTACAAACCATATCTAAGCTAGCTTGTAGTCAGTGGAGAGAAAAAGACACTTTTGGGGAGCACTTCAGATGTCATGCGTTAGTCACCAGCCTTAGATGTTTCTGGGGGCCTGATCTGCATAAAAAGTGGGTGCAGATGCCTCTGGCCACCCCATGCAGGTTGCTAAGAGCGAGTAGGAACAGCTCAGGGTGTGCTCCCCTCCTCATGCCTGCACCCTGTTTGTAAATGATTATAAATAATATATTCAATAAATAATAGAATTTAATGAAAATATTTCCAAATACCACCTTTTTCATAAATGTGAGTTAAAAACACTTGTAGGAGAGCAGTGCAATCTGAGCAGCACTGCGTATTTCTGTCCGTTTTACCAGCACCTCAAGTCTTGCCTGCATTTCGAGTTGGTGAGAGAATGATTAGTATATAGTGAAATAAACAAAAACCAACCTTACCTTGTTTCAGCAAAAGGCGTGGAGGGTGAGTTGCCACCTTAGGACCCATTGCCTTCAGTGGGATGCAAAAAATCAGGCATTGGGATGGCTTCAGGTGCCTCCCTGAATTGCACGGAGAATGTGGGGGTTTTGGTTTGTTTTTCTGTTGGGTATTTTTCAGTGAATTGGACAACATGGCTGAAAACTGGCCTGAAAGGGAGAATGGTAATGGCTGGGGGACCTGCCAGCAGAGAGTAAAGAAAAGGAGGGTGAGTCAGTGCAGAGTGATACTGTTTTTGGTCTAAAATCCCCAAACCCCCCTCCACTACTGTGCAGAGCAACAGGTGTAACCACAGGCTTTCCCTGCTCCCTCCCCCAGCCCAAGCTAATTTAGGTTTCTAAGCCTATGGAATGAGTACAACATGATGGAGCCAAAATTTATGAAAAAAAAAATCCATGCTAATATGGGCTGTAAAATAAATGCAAACGAAAGCTAACGTAAAACAGCTTTTATTCACATGAAAAAATAAACCTGTTAGCTCTGATAATCAATTAAAATATTATAGAATCAAGCAATCACAGATGTAGAAGCTTATCCTCCTTAAAGTCATTATAAATCACATCCTTTCCTAAATCTCTCTATTCCCTCTTATTGCTTACATTATAATCCCTGCCCGGGTATCATTTTCATTGCTAAACATACTGTTTGCCAGTCAGTTTATTAAGATTTGTCTTGATAGTGCCAAAACAAATGCTCTTTTTCAAAGATAAAAGGAAGGCTAATATTAAAATAATAATTTCACTTCTTTGCTAGCAGAGCATAATTATTGAAGAAATTGGCATGTGAAATCTCTGAGGTGATAGGGAATTAGTATGTCAATAGGAGCCTGCTTTGAAGTTGACCCATACTGTTCTTGGTGGTGTTGGGGATACCCAGTTTCTTGTGATATAATGAGGGGAAAGGGAACTTTTTTGGGGGAGGAAACAACGAACAATAAAATTGTTCTTCTTTACTGTTTTTAATTAATTAAAAGCTTTTGTAAAAATAGATGGGACATATAGGAGACGCAAAAAGTAAAAGCAGACAGAAGAATTATAGACTTGAGACTGATAAGAATAGCAAAGGGGCTTTAAGGGGCCTGGGACAATTAAAGAAAATGTGAAACCATTGGTTTTTCAGGGGTTCCTTGGTGACATCAGGCTTACTGCAATAATGTCAATGAAGCGCTCCCTGTGAGTGCAGTAGGGTTGAAGAGCGTTATTGGATATAGTGAGGAGCACTGTAAGTTACTGCTACAAAAGCAAACACTTGCATTAAGCCTGAAACTGTTATCGGCCAACTCGAAGCCTGGAGGAGGCATGAGCATAACAGCTTAACAACCCTACTGATTTATATGTAAAAGCTATTATGAACGAGAAGCAGAGCTACTAAAACATGTCCTAAAACTAAGCTTGAGAACAGACAAGATGCAAATGAAACGTGTTTATTTTTTCTGTGCTTTAGTTGGTGGCAGGCAAACCCAGGGCCAAGGAAAGCTGCCAAGGTCACGGCTGTGCGAGTGCTCAGTACTGTGAGCACTGAGAGACGGAAGCTGCTACTAAGTGGGAAGCTTTTAGACCTTCACCAATCGACACCACTTCAGTTTGAAATCCTCAAGTTACATGAAGACTTGATGAAATAAAATCTAACATGTCGTACAAATATCTACTATATATACTGTATATATAAGATTATATACAAAATCTTATTGTAAAAAGAGTGAGCCAAGCAACGTCCCATTTTTGCATGGGTAAGACTATTTCAAATAATAAATAGAAAGGGCTCCAGTTCATAGCAAATAGCTGATGGATCACTATGGTTGGACATGGACAGACATTGGAAAAAATGGCAGTCTGGTCTCTAGTAGCCCAAAAGACTGGGAATAACGGCATTTGAGATAGAAATAGGTCAAGATGAGGTGGCATGGGGGAAATGTGTTTTAAAAAGAAAAAAAAATATTAAAATCGTGTCAGTTAAGAGCAGTCAAGTGTCCTCCTATGGAGTTGCATTTTACTTTGCGTTAAATGTGAAACTGTGTGTTCTTTGATGTTGACAACTTCCTTTAAAGATCAAGCCAGCAAGAAACAATTGATGGTTCATGATTTTGGTCCTGGATTTGTAAAGGTGGCCTCAGTGGTGTTAAGTCAATTTATACCATTTGGTAGTCTGGACAATGATATGAGTCCCCCATATCTCCAGTTACAGTAGCTCAGAGAAAGGCAAATATTAAGAGTAGAGTGAAGAGTTAATTATAGTTGCTTAGTTATTATGGTTAATTATGGAGCTTAGTGTCTGCATTAATGTAACCATACTGATTTTGGTGTCATTCTTTCACATTTGTCTCTTACGAATAGTCTGTCTGTTGGGCTTTATCAGTGGGGAACTACCTATTTAACTGAGGGACAGAATATTTAGAAACACTTTTTTTTTTTTTTTCCTCCTACGACTGAAAATGAAATGTAAGAGTTATCATCAAATTTGAACACTTGGTTTGTATTATGGAATTTGGAGAAGAGTGCATGATCCCTGGGGTGCTCGTCCCAGTGTCCCAAGGCTTTCTTCTGCTTTGGAAATGTCACCCAGAGGAGGCAGGATGTCTGTAAACTTGGCGTAGAGGGCTGAAGCTCCTTGTCTTTTTGAGTCCTCATCACATTAGTTACATCAAAGTCTAATTTTTAAAGAAATGTGACTATTGGGCAGATTTGTTTTGTTTTCTGATTAATCATAGATAATTGGTGCAGAATTATACTTTTCTGACTGCTGCTGAGTTGAGCCTAGACCAGAGTTCCCTTAAGATATCAGTTGGTTGTTTCTGTCTGTCCTCTTAATAAAACTCCAGTTTTATTAAATTCCTGGTCTCTGAATGTAACCAATTCCTGTGTCAAAGTTGATGAGACTCCAGCCTCTCTTCACTGTAGCCCTGCCTCGAGGCAGTAAGGAACTATAAATGTTCAGCTACTTCAGGACTAAGATGAATCAGCTCAAAAGATTCATATAAAAAGACATCTTAAATTAGTCCATTTTTAGTCACAGTTCTTCCTGCCTGCCTGTGTGAAGACCCGAGCATCTTGGTGTCCCATTCATTTAACGGAGCCATTGGACATCGGTGATACTGAAATCTGTTTTCAAGCTGCTTCAATGTGAGTAACTTTAAGTCCACAGTGCAATAAATCTTTCCTTGAACGTATGTAGACCACTATAAAGAAGTACATGAGCTACTGGTTCTTTTCTCAGACCCACTAACAATGTACTTGCTTGGTTGGATTTCTAGAGCAATTAGAAATTAAATTTCTAACGTTCTCTTGATCAGAGAACAGAGAAGATGACGTGTGTTAAAATTGATCTAAAGTTTGAGTTACATTTTTAAATGTATTTTGATTTGGATGAAGTGATACTCTCGTGTGTGTGTATCTGTATGTTAAGCTTTCTGCTTTTAAATTCATAGCTTTGCTGTAGAGGTAAGGAGGAAGGTTGTTGATAACTCAGTTTGAGATGCTTATGGCAGAGGGGAGTTGGCCTGGTGATGGGCACCACGCGCTCCACATTGAAAATGCCGCTCTGACCCTTTCCTGCCATGCACCCACTGCACAGAAAGATATTTTGACATTTTTAATGTGATATGAAAGCATATGGATATGCTCTTGTGAAATACAACCAACTGACATGTTTTATGTCACTCTGCTTTGAGACAGCTGGAGCTGAGGTTGGGCTGTAATTATAAACACCATTAATCCTTTTTTTTTCCCCGTCTGTGTGGAGCACAGCCATCCCTCCTCCTGTGCCTTTAGACCCGTAAGGGTGGCTCTCTACCTGCCCCACCTGCACACCATAGGGGCATTGAAAGGTGCCAGGTAAACTGAGACACTGGCAGCAAGACTTCTGTGTATATAAGGTTGCGTTAACATTTCTTGGCTGTGCAAATATTAACTGAAAATGTTAATTACTGCTTATACCATAAGATTTTTATGAAAAGGTCACAAGAGGTCATTCAGCTTGTTGTTTAAAAGTGGGGAAAAAAAAAGTAAGACCTCATTGCTGTCCATAAAGAGGTGCTTTGGATCAAACACAAATTGTTTCATGAAGCTCTGAGAAAAGACTGTGGGCTTTACAAGGCAGGTGGTCAGGTTGGTGCTGTCTGGTCCTAACAGGAGATTAACCTCTAGTAATTAATCTCTGTTGACTGAAGATTCATTTCAGTGTCTAGTAAGAGTGGTACGGTGGAGGTTTTTTGCCTTTTAAAATGTGGTGTAACATGAGCTGATGTGCTCCTGGTAACAGGAGCATCTCCGGGGCAGTGAGGAGAAGGCAAGCCCTTGGGACCCTGGTTGCAGAGGCTGGGATGTTCCCGAACATCAGGGCACAGCCAGGGGGATGGGGACCACGTCATGGGCAGGGCTGTGGGGAGGGACATGACCAGTGGGGTGGTGAGGTCCAAGGTGGATGCATGCAGTGGAGCAGTTTCCCAGGCTTCCATCACATAACATCAGTAGTGAAGGCTGTTGCCTTACTTTGGCTACCATCCCCTACACCAGCATTGGATAACGTCTGCAGTGACATAGCTGGTGACCAGCGGGAGAGTGCTGCAACCCTCCTGGCTGGCTTTTGAGCTGCTGGGAGAACTGATGGCTAGAGGAGGGTGTTCAACACGCGTGCACTGTATCCAGATGAGCCCCTCAACCCAACAGCTACTTAAAGCACTCCCCGAACTCCCCCGAAGGAAGGGGAGGGATCCCCAAGGGCAGCGCCGAAAAGCTTTTTGCAGTCATTAGTGCTGTCCCCCCGTGCTGCAAGCTCCCTGCAACGAGCATGTCGACATCTCTGCGACCTGCTCAGATTTCAAAGGCGGTCCTTCCAACCAGCTGCATCTGAAGAAATGGAGCAATTTTTTTAATTTTTTTTTTTTTGGAGATACCATGCCAAGGCTTTTGAAATGAAAGCTGGGGCAGGCCTAGTGGAGATTAATGTAGGAAAAATGCTGCTGGCTTGATAAGCCACAGATGTCTGCGAGATTTGCTGAGGCTGTTGACAGGTCGTGATGGTTTGCAGCTTGCGAGGTCCCCCTGCCCCGGGACCAATGCGCCGGATACGTGGCTGGCAGTGTGGGACGGGGTTCAGCTCAGTGTGGTTGTTGGGTCAAGGGTTTGAGGAGACCTGGAAGAAAAACCGAGAGCTTCAGATCTGGTCTGCACCCGGGCTGTGGTTGCAGGGGTTGCTTATGTGCTGCACCCATTTATGCAAAAGGAATGACATTTTTTAAAAAATAATGTCACTACTGGCAGCTGGTTTTATAACACTAATGGGAAGACATAAGCTGGTGAAATTCTGTGAAAGCATAAAATGGTGGTGGAAACTCAGCTTATTGTACTGATCTTGGAGGACTGAAAAGGTGACTTATGTTGATGAAATCATTCCTAGCAGGTAGATAGCAGCTGTGCTTCTCTTAACTCTGCATACATAATCAAAACTATGCGACTTTTTTAGGTAAGACCTTCATTGAGTCCTGTTCGGGAATACCAGTAATACTAACAACTTGACAGCGCCTCATTTGCTGATTTTAAGTTTAAGAGCATCCTCTTGTCAAACACAGTCACAGGGGCTGTGCAGAGTGTGACAGGAGGCTCCCCTGCAGCCTGTTAGGAAAACGGGGTGGTCTGGGTGCGATGGGAGTTTTGTTCAAAGTTGTAATGATTTCTTCTCATTCATCCTCACTTCCTTTTCCTACCAGTCAGCCTGCTTCTTAAATGGTGGTAGATTGACAGAAGGGACACTAAAACTCTAAAATCTCAGTCCTGAATAATAATAATCACTTCACAGTCTGTAATTTTATATGTGAAGTTAGGACTTCCCATCTGTATAACTTATGCCTGTACATATATATAAAGAATTATAAATGGAAATTATATATAAAAATATATATTGTTTAATTCTAATTTCATGTGCCACTTTATCACCTTGTCACTTAGGACTTTAGGTATTGGTTGGTTTTTTTGAAGAAAATATTTTTAAAATTTCTTCTGTCAGCTCCCATTTGTGTTGGTTGTTACAGATGATTGCCTATATAAAAATATGCTGAAATTCATAATTTCTTGAAATTTTCCACACGTATAGACTACATTCTTCGTGAGATGCTGCCAGTTAGACTATTTCTGAATCAAGCTCTGTTGTCTTCATGATATCAAGGCCAAGTTCTTCACTGACTCGTGGAGATAACGTACACATCAAGTTATCCCTTGCACGCTGTCACTGACCTTTCACGCAAAAACCCCCTGGGAGTCTCATCCTCTGCTTGGATTAAGATTCTTCCGAAGCTGCATTCTTGCATGCCCTGATATTGTATGTTCAGAGTTATTTTAGAGAAATTAATTTAATTAAATTTGCTGTTAGTTTTAATGTTGAAGTGATGCTTTCTTCATCACTTTAAAATACCTGTGCATGTACTGGTGTTTATGTGCAACTTCTTGGTAACAAATGAGTAAAAAGTGTTATAGATGATGCTTATCTGATTCTTTTTGCTTGTAAGCACCCAAGAGACTGGTACAGCAATAGTATGGTAAATACCTGATGCCATCTAGTACCATCATAGTATTAGCAAAGGAAATGCTGTTATCTGCATTTGTAAAGGGGTAAGTGAGGCAGCGCCCAAGTGAGCCCTGGAGGAGGGTGGGGTTTTTTTGTCAGCTCTCCTGTCTATGGCTTGTCGGTGCAAAGAAATCTTCTTGTTGGATTTGCGGCTCCCATGGGGCTCTCAGTAAAGCTCCCACGTGTTATTTTCTAAAATCCTGTATCCTTGGGTGGCATTTAGACCTTCAGTATTCAGGACGTTGTTTTTCCTTACCCAGAGGAATAACTGGTGAGTTCATCAGCTGTAGATTGGTGTGAGCCTCTGTGGGGAAATCCAACACTGTAATGTAAATTCAACTCCAGGAGTTTTGTGATGGGCAGCAGGGTAAAAATGCTCCCCCGTTTGGGGTGGGAACGTGCCTCCCTATCTCCAGACAAGGCTTATTTTAGGTAGCTCGCCTGCTGTGCCAAGGCAGCCTACAATGAGGATGACTTTGGCATTGTCTATAGCTTTGTTATGCGAGTCTGTAGGGTAAGACATAAGTGCGGTTTAATGAGGCTCCAAGAAAGAGAGTTTTGATTAACTTACGCGCTTGCTGAGTTTTTGACAGACTGCTGTGCTATAGCTGAACTGAACTATGACTTCTAAGTAGTTCTTAGTGCCTTTAATCTTATTTTCATGCTCTTAATGATTACATTATTTAAATACATTAATTGTTGAGTGCAATGGATCTGTAATCTGAAAATATCTTAAAGAAGTGGGTATCTGAATAAAATTGCTTGTAAAGTTTTCTTTGTGGAAATAAAAATACAAAACTTGCCACATAAAATGTCAGAAATAGCAGTGCTACATAAAACCCCTGCAGGACTGGTTTTTTTAAAGAGTAAGGGAAAAGTGTAATTTATGCCTATATAATTAGTGGTGTTTTACCACTGAAATGTACACCACTTGGAGGAATGGTCACTGGAGCCTTTCACACCTGCACGGGGTATGAAATTCCAAACAATTAATATTTCCTCCTGAAAAGAAATCTATTGTGCCTTAGCAAAAAATATATTGCAGGAGTGAAAAAAAACTATGGTAGAGCAGAATGTGTGATAAATGGAAGATGTACTGTCAAAGATTTTCTGACATGTCTTTTCATTCCAAAAATTAAATATGGAATAACTTTGTGAGCAAGTGTCTCTTGGAAGGCTGAATTTATTGTAGTATTCCTTGTGAAAGGCTTTTGCTTGTCAAAAATGGTAACAAGGAATTACGTGTTTTTGCTTGTTTTTTAAAAACAAAAAAAAGGTACAGTGCCATTTGGTCTTTTGGTTGAGAACTGAAAACAAGTAATATGGGGTTAAAAGTAATCTTAAAAATGAACAACTCCTCTGTATTCCTACTTATCTTCTAGCTGAAATAAATGGCAGAAGAGGGGATACCATGCAAGTTTTTATATTAAATATTAGTTCACTTTGTCCTGTCCTTGCTGTGTAGGTCTTCACTTTCTATTTCTCCAAAGGCGGGGGAAGGGAGCAGGGAAGGCCGCAGTGTAGCAGTCACTTCATTTTTACACTTGCATATTCCATGAATGTCACTAGATTTTAGTTCTTACACTTAAAAAATTTTATACTTACCTTGAGAAAGTGAATACCTGAAAAGAAGGATCTTTTAGTTGACAGCTCCAAATGTCAGTCCTGAGTGTTTGTGGAAGCATATTAAAATTATTTCTTTAGGAGTGAAAAGGAGATAGGTTGTTTGACAAAGAAAATAAAATAGGCATTTGACTTCCAATAGTCTGTGTTTTCATAGTCATATTTGTAGAGAAAGGGTGAAAAAGCGTCCAAGAAAACAAAAGCTGAAATCCTTTGCATCCCTGGTGCAAAGCAGGAAGAGCCACCTATGCTCCGCAGGCACTCAGTGCCATCCCTCTCCTGCTTCCCTATTTTTGGAAGCCTCTGTAGAAGGTCAATGGGAAACATAATCCCCGGCTCCTCAGGCAAAAGCAGTATGGATTATCATTCACAAGAAACTGAAGACGGATTGCTAGTAGAGAGAAAATAGTTACTCCTGTTAGTATTTCCTAGATGAACGCAGCAGCTTAAATTTCAGTTGTTCAAAATTAGTTGATGAATTAAAAAGAAAAGCTTAGCTCCCCCCCAACCCCCCCTTGGGTAAACAATTCATTTGCTTATATCTAATGTTTGAAATCTAATGACTGTTGCTGAGCAAATATTTCAGGAAACTATCTAGACAAGTCTTTTAGTATATATTTTAAGAGAAGAGCTATTTGTGAATTTGGTAAAAACGAATCATATATACATTCAAAATCATATACTTTGTTCTGTTTTCATGTGCAATTGCTACACTTACATTGGGAAGCAATAAATACCTATATTGATACTTTATGTGCTTTATTAGAAATAGCCGTTGAAAGAAAAGCATAAGGCGGATCACAAAAGAGTTGTTTGGAAATTCCTCATTTTCACAATGGTTATCTCCTGTTGAGGATCCTTGGCTCTCGTCTCTCTGGTCACATGAGGATGCTCTGGACAGGAAGTTGCTTCCCATCTGTCAGCTGTGCTGGATTTTGTCTCTAAAAAAAATAAAAAGAATGAGGGATTGGGATACAGGGGAATGTCAGGGTAAGATACATAGAGGATTTGAATAAGGGGTTTTGTTGCCGGTATGCCTGAGCCCATCCTACTCTTTAGCTCCAACTCCCCAGCAAGCGTGTCTTCACGAGCGCAACAGCGCTGGGTTTTGCCTGTCATGGATGAGGGTCTGGTCCCCAGCGCATCCCTGGTCGGGAGCTGTGGCTTTGTCCCTCTCATGCCGATTGGTGGCTGTGACTCTCAAGAAATCTCAGTACATGCCTTTTCTGAGGAAAGTTTGATTTGTGTTGTCTTTTAAAAACCTTTTGAATGTTAAGTAAAATAATCAAATCTTAAAGTGCATTTAGAAGTTGTATTTTAAAATTCTGTTTCTTCAGAAGGGTAGGAAGTGCCAATTTAATCATTTTGATGAATACAAAAAGCTGATTTATGGCTGCTTTTGACAGTCATGCAGCAGAGGCAAAGGAGCAGCTGGTAATGCGACCAGTAGAAGTTAAAATTAAGGGAAGGAAATGCTATATAACAGAAGCAGAGGGATATTATTAGCTCCTGTGCTCTGCTAGAGAAGATCCAGGGAATGAGAAAAGCTCTTTAGGAGGCCAGGGGAATTTCTGTGAGGCTCCTGTACCCATCTCCCACACACCAGCTTTCAGGATCAATGTTTCCCAGGAGGAGCTGGTCTGGACCAGGCTGTGCTGCAACAGAGATGATGAAGGGTGATAGATGCAGAAAGGTGCTGGGCAATCCCACAGCTGAGTCCACTGCTTGCAGCTTGTTTTTGCTAAAAGAGATTTCTTCAGTGTCATTAAGTGTGCTGGATAAGAGATAAAAATGTCATGAGTTGAGGTAGCTTGAGGAATTAAAACGGAACTTTTTTTCTGCATGTTGCATCATGAAATTGGGCAGGACCCGGGTGACCCTTCATTTGAAGCCAGGTAGCAAAGTACAGACCTGCTGACACACACTGATGATTGCACCTGGATTGCTATGCTTGGAGGGTGCCATGTCAGTAACACATGGAAAATCAGGATTTCTGTCCTGTACAACCCTCTGTCATGGGAAGCGTGAGGCAGTCCCTCTCCTAACCTTACTAAGGTTGCTCTTAGAGCTTTGAGTCTTGCTCATACATTTCTCAGTGAGAAACTGCTCCAGGCATTGATTGCTCTGACAGTGCAACCTTCTCTTCTTCCTCCTCATGTTTTACCATCTGCTTCCTTAGACAAGCCCTCAACCCCCTGAGCTCAGTAGGCTGGCAAAGAGTGCGAGGTGCTGTAATGTGTACAAATTCAAATTTCTGCAAGGAGTGAAAAGGCAAGAAAAATTAACATTAGTAATATTTAACTTAAAACCAAAAACCAAACAAAAAAACCCCACAACACCCATCCCAACTTTCGTAAAACAGAAAGTAGTTCTTCACAAAGGAAACCACAGAAGGAGCATTTAGAAGGGCAAAGAAAGAAGAATTCAAACCCTGGAAAAGGTACATGTGATACCAAATGAGGCCAGGTCTGGCTCATGATGGCTTTTGCGACCCTTCTGCACATACTCAGATGAAATTCTCTTTCTAAAATGCTGAGAGAGTTGAACCGTACCCAATACACTGAAGGAGATACCGTTGACACTTGGTAGCAGCATTAATACTTCCTCGTGTCTGCCAAGGACTCCTCTCATGATACAGTGTAAGATAGCATTTGTTGTTTTCATAAATGCACCGTGTTGATGCTGATAGTTATTGCAGGATCAGCTCAGGCTCACAACTGCTTCTCAGTCATTTGCAGCTCTTACTGAACTATCAGATTGTAAAAAATAAACCCTTGCAACTAGGCTCATGCATTTAACATTGCGTTTTAAACTACGGAAAGGTCACCCTCCCTTTGCAATTTTTCTTAAGTTTAGGCAGTTCCTTGTATACAGCAGCCCCCAAATTCTTTTCTGCTGGCAATGCTTTTCAACTGAATTCATTGAAAGATTCTGTATTTTTGTCTCGAGATAGTGAATGAAAGTACTTAAAGATCTGTTCAATAGCTATTCTTGACAATTTCTGCCTGTAATTTTTCTCCAACCTGATACTTCTCAAAAATACTCATTTCCATTTTGTCTTGGCTCCACTTCTCATGCAATTTACAGTTTCTCTGCTAATCTTTAATCTTGAGTAATGTTTCTCCTGTGTCACCATGGTCAAATGGTTCATTAATGTCCAAACACGACAGATCTTTTCCATCAGCTTTCTTTGATAAAATTTTTCTAGAAGAAAAGTCATTTAACTTGGTACATGCAAAGCTTGTTAAGTTGGTCTATGTTATACAATCGCTTTCCCCTTTGTCTCATCAAGCTTCTCTCTTCTTTCCTTCAAGATTTCTTCAAAAGTATTCTTCAAGATTTCTTCAAAAATACTTAAATCTAATTCTTTTGACTAATTTATCTGAGCTCTGTTTTTAAATATTGTCACTATATTCTTGCACTATAATCTTTTTTTCTTAGCTGGAAGCATCCATGACCCGGGAAACTTATCATAAATACTTAATGTAGCTTCTTCTGCCTTTCTTTCATTTCTGTGTCCACTAACCTGGATATATTAAATTTTTTGAGTTTTTCTTCCATCTTAGTTGTCATCATCTCATATCCTCATTACCATTATTCATATGACCCTGATCCATCTTGAAAACTGAGGTCAAGTTCTCATTTAAAGCTGTATCTAGATCATCCTTGAACTATGTCCTACCTGTACTGTGTATCACCCTTTTATTTTCTTTCTTTCTCCCTTGCTATTCTTCTCTTATTTGTACACAGCAATCTTGTTGCTGTTAGTTCTGAAATACAACTCTTCACATCTGCAAAACAGCATTTGTTCAAATTGTATTAAAAAATAGAATAATCTTATTTAATAGACAGTGTGATGTTTTTCTTACACCTTAAACGTTTTTCTAAATCCATGTTGCGCTTTTTAAAATCAAGTGTATATTTGTGTCATCTTAGAAAGTGAGATATTTTTTTATTTATTTTGAAAAAAAGAGCTAAAAAGGAAAAGCAAGTGCTCCCAAACTGCAGATTGAAAATTAGTTTGTCCTTAGCAAGTGAGATGGTTTTGGCAGCAATCGCACTAAACAGGGATTTTCCAATCTTGGCTGCTAACATGAGATTCCTTGTTTAGGATCACGTTGCTCGTAGATTACGGAATTGGCCACAGAATAGACACACTACTCAAATGACAGATTTGTCCAACCTGTGCCGTGTTACAGGAAACGGGGCCATGTTTTGTAAACCAGAGCTAATATTTTCCATCTGTAACCAAGTACAAGACTGATGAAGGACATAAAGAATATTCTGCAATGGAGAATGGAAGAAGAAATCCCTAGTCTTTAAAAAAAAAAATTATTTCATTTTTTGTTTATTTCTCTTATTATAATTTGTAGTATTCTGAAAATTAACATTACTCTTTTCTAGAAAAAGCATACCTTAAACAGCCCAAAGCAGCTACGAGCAGGCGGGTTCTCCAGAGAGACTTTTGTAGCTCTTCTGCACTTAAAGACAAAACATTTCCATTTAGTAGCTGACCTTGTAACATTCCCATGAAAATGCACTGCATATGTTGTTGGGCAAAATGTCAAAGATGGGTCGGTTATGATGTGCTTCCTGCCCCCCTCCTTCGTACAGGACTGAACAGGCTCTGCCAAATTTTATTTCTTTTCTAGTACACCCAAACTTCTGTATGTTGTGAGAAAACCAAGACTCCTACTTCTGCTTTACCCCAGCAATCCCCGTTGAATATGTCAAATCTAGAAATGAAGAGCTAGATATTGGCCATAACGAGCTTCCCATTTCTCACACAAAGAATGAGCACTGGTAAATATTTCACGCGTGTCCACTTCTGCAAATGCCTTAGTACTTGGGGATAGTCAACTTTTGGCAAGTGTTAATAGATATTTAGCTTATCATAGCACTAAAATGCCCTGCTGAAGTACCAGTTCCAATCTGGGGAGGGGGGAGATGGACTCTCCTAAACCACTGAAGAGATATCCCACATTGGAGCTACTCCTCTTTGATAGTCAGTGGGCAGAAATAACAATGCATCTCTTCCTGAAACAGGTACTTCCAGGAGGCTGGGTGAATCCTGCCCTCAACTGGCCATTTCTTTTCCCTGATTGTAAGGGGAGAGCGGCAGATGTTTATGTTGTAGGTCCCTGATCCTCAAAGTTGCTAAGCATCTTGCAGCCTGTTAAACGTGAATAACCGTCATTTTTCTGGTTTGTCCTCTCTAGAGGAGGGCCCGCTGGGAGATGCTGCTGCATTTTCAAAATTGGTTTAGAGAGAGGTGGAGGCCCTGTCTGGGGTGGCAGCAGGGTCGTCCTCTGTCAGCAGCTCTCGTTGAACTTATCACATGTGGACAGGAGTTCACATTTGCAAGACTGGAACTGTGTTTTAGAAGATACGGCCAGAAGCGCCAGTGGGAAAGTGAGAGCTGTAGTAAGATTTAAAAAAAAGAAAAAGGATCTTAATGGCCCTCAATGGATGACAGCAGGATGCAAGAGGGGAGATGCTTGCCACAAGCTGGGTCTTCCAGGGCGCTTAGGCTGTATACCCAGCAAATGGTGCTGGTTTTATGCAGAACAGATGGCCACAAAAGTTTCACACTTGTAAAAGGGGATTTCTAAAAGGGCAGAATTTGGCTCAAAGTATTTCTCCGAGGTTGTGGTGCCTGCAGCAGTCATGGGGCTGTGTTTTAACCGCAGAGTGAAAAGTGCTGTAGGTATAAATAGTCCTCTGCCCCGTTGTATTCAATAGCAATTACTGCATAAAGCCCATGAGTGGCTAATTTTTTTTTCATAAAGATTGTCACTCTTGTAAACCATCACACCCACTTCCACCCTAATTTCCATCTGCACAGAGTAGCACATGCCTAATCTAGGACTGCGATGGAGGTGGACAAATATTTTAAAGTGCTTCTAGAAAGTAGATTTCATGGATAAAGATTAGCAAATCACTGATGGGAAGCGCAACTCAGTTATGTGTTTCAAGAGAAATAAAGTAGCAGAGCTAACTTCCTTCTACCAGACAATGGACCCGGCTATAAATTTCAGTTAGTAATCATATATTTCTGATATATATAGAGAAAACTTATTTCTCAATGCTTGTAAAACACTAAGGTAACTTTCAAGTAAAGTTTAGTATCAAACAAAATGGTTTTCTCATACTGAGCAACAAACTTTTCCAGCAGGAAACATCTTGTAGTGGTTTTACAGCCCCAGCCTTCAGTAGGCTATGTAAGAGAAATATTGGTACCCTCTCAAACGATAACAGAATTATAGACTGGTACTTTAAAGGAGCTGTCATCTACCTTAGGTAGTCAGTGTCCATCAAAATAGTGACGGAAAAAATTAGAGATTGTGATTAGGAGGTCGTTCACCTGGGGGAATGGGTAACTGCTTAAGCTGACTGCTGTTCCAGACCTGGGAGTCTGTGCTAGTTTTATTGTGAACTAAGACTTTGAGCAATGGTCTGGGACATGTTATGATATATGTAACTACAATTTGAGTGAGTGAACACCAACAATTCAAATTAATCTTAAAGAAGAGGGTTTGAGGTGTCTAGCTATAAGGGGAGGGGTTACTTTTTTCTGCATTTTCCTCTGGTAAGAGTGAGAAAAATTTTTCCAAGGTAAGTCTTGAATTTGCTTTAGATTGGTGTTGTTTAGGATAAGAGCTCTCCTTGGGCCAAAAAGCAGGTGTACTTGTTTATTTGATAATATTAATCCTTCTAGAGTGAACATTGGTATTTTTTTAATGTAATACCTTTTTCACCTTCTGAAGAAATTATCATTGATGCTTGGTGTACTACTTTTGCTGAGGTTAAGTCTAGAGTTTAGGCTTTGCTTAGGTCTGAGTTGAGCAACAGAGAAGCCTCATTATTAACAGTTTACGTTAGTGACAGGGAGATGGGACAGCAGAGCCAAATGCTGTTTCCCACATCTTCACCCAGGAGGAATTGGAAGAGCAACACTTTGGAGGTTGCTGTGTGGTGATGAAAGTTTGGAAATGGAGAGCTTGTTTGACCTAGACAACAGAAACACACAATAAAGCTAATCCTCACAAAACGAGAGCCGGTGTTGGAATCGCTAAATGCTGCCTTACTTTTTCAAAGCAGGTCGTGGACAATTGGCTGTCTCTGTTCACTGGGTCAGAGCCTAGGGCAGTGTTTTTCCTGGCTGGTTATAAGTCTTCTGCCTTATGCCAGTTTTGGCCAGGCAGTTTAAGGGCAGACATGAGCTGTCCCATCCACAGCCTGCTCCTCTTGTCTGGTAGGCTGCTGTTGATTTCAAGATTAGTAACAAAGTTGGGAAACAGGGTTGTTTTAGAAAAATAGAGTTAGCTGAGCCTACATAACTAGTGGTCTCTTAATGTTTGCAGCTACAAGATAAAGGCCGGCTTTAGCAGACACACGCATTTCTGTTCAGCATTTGCCAGAATGACCCATGATGATTGTGACTAGGTCTGCTGATTGTGGCTTTGTTTATGAGCAGAATTGGAGCTAGGTCTGGGGATGTCAACACAGAGGATTCAGGCTTACATTTATTGTGGGAACGCAGCCCGGCATAGATAGGTAGGATGAGAGCTCGCACTTGCAGGAACCTGCTCCTCTCTGGAGCAGCATTAAGTTTTAGTTTTCCTAAACTGAACTAAACAGTTCTGTAGTATTAAGGCAGTGGTTAGTGCTGAGATGGAGACTCCAGCTGGGGAAAGCCAAGGGTGTTGGTTCAGTTCTTGAATCCTTGTACTTTAGTCAAAGTTGGATGAGGAAAAGGAAAATGCTTTATTGTGCTCAGTGTTGGTCAGGGATACACCATCGTGCTAAACAGAGCCAGCCTTGCAGCTACCGCTACCAGGACGCGAGGTGGGCCCCGTAACTGGTTTGCTAGTTTAGATTCACGAATGAGTTACCAAAGACTAGATCTAGATCTAGTGACAGCTGAGGATGGAGGTTAGCAAAGGGACTGCAGACTTTCTTCTGCTCTTTGCCCGGCCCTTCAGGTTTAGGCTGGAGGCTGGGTCTGGGTGTGTGGTTGTCTAGTGACTCATCCTGGGGCCGTGTTTGCAGGTGGGATTAACACCAGATTAAGTAAAGATATAGGACTAGAAGGAATTAAACACCTTATTTGTTCAATTCTTCCCATTGTTTCCCATTTTGGGAAATTTCAGCCTGTCCCCAACTCACTCGGAAGCTCCTTTTGTGGATGATACGTGAATCTCCAAGCACAGCTCTGACCCTTTAAATTTCTTTTCAGTGGTAAATTGTTATTTATAGCAAGGAGTTTGACAGAGGCTGTGGAATTATTGGCTGTATGTTTTATAAAGCAAGCCAAATGAGGAACAAAAATAATTCGGATTCAAATTCCTCTAAGCCCAAGCTCTGCATTAGCTCTGCTGCTATTCATGGGATCCATAAAAATCTGCATTAAAGCCTTTTGGATTTGTTGAGTTCTTCTATTATCTTGCAGAATTTGGACCTTTAGCCTAATTAAACCCTGGAAAAACATGAATTTGGTGTAGATGGAAATTTGACAGCAGACATGGAAGAAGATGGCGCATAAACTGTTAAATTGCTGCCACGTGAGGAAAGGGACAGGAGGAATACATGGAGCAACGGGGACTGTGGTGTTAACATTTGGGAAAATCTGTTGTGTTTTCCAGACCATTTCTCTGGGATGGGGAATGACCTGGGACGCCCTGGAGACATACCTGGGCACCAAGTCAGAGTCACGCGCAAACACGTGGCGAGGGACTGACTTGCACTTGGCCCTGACTCTTTGCGTTTCCATTTGCATAGCAAGTAGGTCGGTCACCACACAGGCAAATTAAGAGGCTGCCATCTTCCTGTGGCACGAGAGCGAGCTCCTGAGGCTAGGAAAGCCACTGAGAGGGCAGTAAGAAAAGCCACAGCCAGATGGGATTGTAAACTGCTGGGAAAACCGGGAAGAATGGGGAAAACAGTTGTAATATTTGTAAATATTATCTGCATCAAACGGAATGTATCTTGGTGTTGTGAAAAGCTTTGTCACAGCTTTGTGAAGAATTAGGTCTGCAGTGAAATGGGAGCAGATGAAAACTGGAAGAGATTGTGCTAAAACTTGTGAGGTTTTTACCTTTCCAAATATTTATGTGGGACAGCATGTCTTGTGCCTGTTTTGATCACCTGCTTGCTGCTGAGTATTTTCCCTTTCCTCCTTGGACTTTAATGGAGCAGCAGTCTAATAAAGCACTTGGATTTCTTTTCCTCCCCTGTTCTCCCTGTTAGGAAGATGAGTTAAATGTCCTGGCAAGCAGATCCGAAGCATGTCCTTGAGCTTTTGGGAGACCTAGAGAAGGGTCCCTGTGTTGTGTGTCAAGCACTCCCAAGGGTCCTGTCAGACTAGAAATGGGCGTTTTGGTGTTGCTAAAAGGTGAGAAAAAATCCATATTTAGTTCCTTTCCTCATAAACACCAGTCTTGCTCAGCCCTGCATGTTATGGTGGACTGTGCTCAGGTCCTTGGTGAGCCTGGGCTTTCCCAGTCCATCCTCTGTCCTCCCACATATTTGGTGTGCAGTTAGACAGTCCAGGGCTGCATGTGTTGAACCAGAAGCTCCTGGGGGGTGTTCCCCCCAGTCTCCCCACGGTGTGCATCGTCCACACTTTCCTCACCATGGGGGGCACTTCTGGAGGCCGATATTTCATATTGCCACGTTGCCACAACCCTCCATGACAAGGAGAAAATTTCAGTCATTTGCCTCATTGGGTTGCAAACCTTTATGAATACCGCAACTAATAGCCCGGGTAAGTGGAAGATTAATTTCTATACCACCTGGCGGCAAGCTGTGGATTAGGCTGCTGTCCCTCGTGTGGGTTTAATGTTGGAGGAACGGGGCACTGGCGTACCCAGACAATTGGCCTCTTGTTTAAACAATGAACTTCTCGGTCTTGTTAGCCAGCGCTCTTAAATTTTCATTTTATTCTGGTATGCAGGCTTGTGTGATGTGGAGAATTGCTTCAGCTCAGAAAGACTGCAAACCTGTTCAATTAAAGGAAATGCTCAGATCCAGCTGTTGGCGTCCCATGAATGCCAGCGCTCCTCACAGAGTAAATAAGACCGACACACTCTGCCCTTGGAACAGATACGACAATTTGTGCCTTAATTCTCCTGAAAAAAAGAGCCTTTGTTAGGGAAGGACGGTTGGGGAAAAGGGTAGGAATGCAAAGCTTGGTGCAGAAAATGCCCAGCGAGACAAAGTCTTCTGCAGATAACAGTGAGGTCTCTATAGCATGAGCCCAGTATCAAGGCGCCATAAGAAGCACGTACAGTACAAGCTCCTGTTACAGCTATAGAATTGTCTTGTAAATTTTGAACGCTTTCCTCTCATGAAAAAACACATGTTGCAGAGTAACTTACCCTGTGCTTTCACTTCCAAGAAACTGGCTAACAAGCGTAGCTGTGGTGTACACGCACTTGCCGTGTGTGCAGGACCATACTCGGCACCATTTGCATCTGGTTTGTCAGTTGCGTTGGTTTTGGTTGACGTGTCGGTGCACTCATTTTTGGGTGACGGGATTGTCTGGGCAGTATTGGATGGTCAGTTGGTTATGCCAGATGCCTTTGTACAAGTCAGGAAAAAAAAAAAACGTGTGTGTATGTAAAAGGTCTTTTATATATTTTTGGTATATCTACATATATAAACATATATATATTATTTTATATATAGAAATTATAATATTTTATAGATATTTTATTTGTACAAAGGGCTGCAGCAGTTTCAGTAGGTGCGGAATACACTTCAACTACAAACGCACAGCAGCTGACCTAATGCTTGTGGCTCAACCAGGAGCTGAGTACCTGGGACTGGGTCAGGGGAAGGAAGGTGTTGAGATGGGACAAACCACTGGAAGAAATATCCATCTTCATCTGTCTGTCTACCCAAATATGTGTATATATATGTAAATAAAGATATATGTACTTGTGTGTGGCTCTGTGTGTATATATATAGCATTTAAGTACATGCACACGTTAAAAAATAAAACAAAATCAAATGCCTGAGTTTCTTGCCAGGTTGAGAAAGGGCCGCAGTGCTTTAAATTGCTGCAGACAATGCAACAGCCTTTGGGTCCGTTGTGCATCTTTTCGGATGTGTGATGCTTGTTTCAGACAGCAGCCGAGGCCACCGCCTCTGTGCGAGGACTTTCACCTCTTCTGGTGGATGGTGAAACACTGGAAGATCTTTGAAGGACTGCAAAGAAGGGAAGGAAACTGTTACTACGTGGCAACAATGCGTTTAAGGTATGAATAGCACCCCTCGTTCCTCCATTTATTATTGTATATATCTATTTATTATTATTGTGTACTTTAAATATACATTACTAGAAACAAAATGAAAGAGATGCTTTGTAAATAAAAAATAAATACTTCTGACATTCAGCATGACATGATGTATATATGGGTTTTTTCAGCTAAGTTAAAATAGCAAAACCAGAGAAGAGCTGTGGTCCAGTTGATGAAACGGTGTAAGTCAGAGTTGTGATGCTATGGCGAGTGGGCTGAAAACAAGCACTAAATGCCCCTGTGTTTGCATGAACTGTTACTGCGTAAGAACACAGAGTAAATAGTCAAAAGCATCCAAGCAGCTCCAGAGCCAAAGCCCCATTGAGGTTTTTGGTTCCTGACTAGTGTAGATGCTTTCAAGACTTCTCCCCCAGACTGACACCACCCTTAGACAAATAGTGGCAGATTGTCGCTGTGAGGAACGTCTCTAACCGTTAACCTTGTTTGTGCAGATATGCTGCCAGGAGGAGGAACAGCAGAAGGCTTGGTCCCAGGAGCTACAGTTCTGTCCCACCACACTTGGACATGTTCCTGCCCCCTCAGCATCCCTCCTGCTGCAGTGCACGTGCTGTGTTGGAGCAGTTTGCCTTGCCTGCGCCTTCACCCCTGGGACTGTGGCTGGTAGGGTGGGTCTTGCTGTAGCAGAAATGTGCACAGAGGGAACGTAACACACCACCTCCCTTGACAGGGCTTCAGCTCAGGCAGAGCAGGGCTGTGCAGTGGCGGGGAGCGGGACACACAAAACCCTTTCAGCCTTGAAAAATGCCAGTGGGCCTGCAGGCAGGCTCCTGTTGCACAGCAGCCAGACTGGCTGGCACCCCAACGGGGTGCTTCATCCCCAGACAGCTGCAGCCAGCCCTGACAGCACCCAGGCAGGAGGAGGGGGATGCGAGGGCTCAGAGCAGGCTGGAGGGCAGCTCTGGGGAGAACCTCTGTGGCACCCAGGGGCGCTGCTTCATGCGCTGCACAAACCACTCACCCTGCAGCTGTGAGACACCAACCGCTCGTGCACCCCCCACCTGCACACCACACCTGAGGCACAAAACACGCACCTAAACCACACAACACCCACTGGAGATAAAACCCGCTCCTGCACAGCACTTATGCACTGCACACATGAAAAACAGAATAGGTGCATGCTGCACGCTTGGGATACAAACCACGCTGGTGACACAGGACCTGCGTGCTACTCGCGCAATGCACAGGTGAGCCACAAAACAGTGGGGCAGTGCACAGGGTGTGCCCCACACCACCTCTGCTCGCTGCACAACATGCACTCTTGCACCACAATGCACTTGTGGGTACACATGACACGTGTGTGTCACACACGTGACACAGAACCTGCATTGCACACTTGTACCACAAGACACTCAGGCATTGCACGCTTCTGCTCCACAACATTTATTACACCGCACCCATGATGCTGCACGTGTGATGCACACGAGGACGTACCACACCTGTGCTGCACGTGTGTAACACTGCATTTGCCACAGACCTGTGACACGACACAACACCCCGCATGTGTGATGCTGCATGCATGTCAGACCCCATGTGCATGACACATCTGACCACACGCATGAGACACCTGTTACGCCTGTTATGCCCATACGTGAGGTACCACAAACAGCACGTGCTGCACACACCTGACACCACACACGTGATGCTGCACATGCATCACACCCCACATGCATGATATATCACACATGTGCTGCACACCCATGACACCACCCTTGTGATGCCACACACGTTTGCATACATGACATGCCACAAATACATGTGACACTGCACAAGCATGGTGCACTACACAGAACACTCCATGTGCATGTGCCAACATATACGCTACTGATGACACAAACCACACCCCACAATACAAGTCCCCTGAACACACACCATATGGCCACATATGACAGAACACATGCCGGTTGCTCGCTCACCCGACATACTCACACACAGCGCTCCTGTGCTCCACACTTGCCCCGACTTCTCACGTCTGCTTCCATAGATGCTGTTCCATAACTCAGGCTCAATAAAGTCTTGCAACATAACCATATTAGGTTGTTTGGTTGGTTGGTTTTTAAGACATGTTTACTTTATTATTATATTATTGGACCCTTTGCTCACATCAGATACTTCACTTTAACAACATGCCCACACATTGTGTGGACACTCTCGGTCTGTCCCCTGACAGCAGCCCACACCATCACTTACCTGTCAACCCCCCCGTATATCAGTGGCTGCTTTTACAGTTCAGGTCTCCCAGCTACTTGCTTCCTTACGCTGGTGGGACTGACAGGAAGAAAAAGCAAAGAACATCACCCCCAGCAGTAGCGCTCAGAAGGCAGCATCCGTCCCCCTTCACTCAGATGTAGTCCTTTCCTCTGCTCATCCCCTTTAACTACAACCAAGTAACAGCCATAACATTTGTCTTTAACTATCTCAGTCTTTTACCTTTCACAAGGCACTTATCCCTGTGACCCTCAGCAACACCAGCTTGCTTTCAAGCATCGCTTGAGGCAGTGCTGTAGCTGGCAAACCAGTATGAAACCCTGCACAGAAATAGAGCTGGACAGCACAGCACTAGAAGGCTGTTAGAGACTGACACTCATTTCCCCCAACCACTAACAGTGGTTAATTTCAGTTGACTGTAAAGTGTCTGCTCTGCTTCACCCCCAAAAGCTTTTATACCTTAGCATTATGGTACAGCAACCATCCCTCTGCAGTCTGGGCTTCAGTTCGGCTGAGTTAAGTTACAACACTGGTCAAAGCTTCAATTATATTTGCCAAGTGTGAGTACTCTTTCTCAAGCAAAGCAGTTCATCTAAGCAAGATGGCTATCAACACACCTGCTCCCTCATTTTGGGAGACATGTACCCCAACACCCTCAGCTAACATTACCTCCACAGGTGCGAGGCAGCGGTAGCCCCAGGCAACTCGGAGTGTGCTTGTGCTGTAGCACAGCATCTGCTCAGCCCTGAGAGTCAGCTCGCTTCTCTATGTGACCCAGCCTCCCAGTGCCACAGCTTGAGTGCTTCAGCGGCGAGCGTGCCTTCGCAGGAATGCTGCAGGACACTGCTGCTGGCTGCTAGGCATAGCGTTGATTCACTGTCTGGTGACACATCCCCTTCCCGCTCCCTGTGGGCACATCAGAGCACAGCATGCAGATGCTCTCTACGCCCAGCCTTCCCACATCTTAACCTCTCCCAGTGGTGGTAACACACCAAGCCTGGAGCAAGAGCTGTATTTTTATTGAGCCTGGACAGAGTAAAGCACCGGGATTGCTGTGCTGGGATGAGACCAGGACCCACTCTCCATCTTTGCGACTGAGCGCTATACGTAGCCAGGCAGCCCCGGAGCTGCCTCCCAGTCACGGAGATCTCACTGGAGACCTCCAAGTTTAAGAGCAGTAGATACAGATGTTTCCCTCTGTCTGCGCTCAGCTGGTTTCTGCCTCCGGCATCCCTATTTGAGCCCCACATTATAAAAGGGCCATGAAACTATTACATTTTGCTTATCTAGAATGAATTTCAGTTACAATACTTTTCTTTTGAACATAAGGTACCCATGTGCCAGCCATAGCACTTGAGCATTAATGCTTACGCACCATCACGGAGCACTACCATAAGATACCAGTCACGTCCATCACACCCATTCTGGTCCATAAAGCGTATGTTAAGACTAGTAGTTTCCAAATAAGCTACCACATTAATTATGTTATTAGGATCATTCATCAGGTTACTCACTCATGGTCCTATAGAGGTGAATGGCCCCTCGGTTTTGGCGTTTTAAAATTATTTATTTATTTTTTCATTGAGTCAGAGACAGGTGAGTGCACCCTCCTCCCATCTGGAGTCCTTCAGCATCTGAGAGACACTCAGTTCACCAACAGCCATCCACCAGAAGCTGCTCGCTTGCAGCTTGAGGGCACCAGCGGTACATGTCCATGAGAGCTCATGGGGGGGAGACGAGGACTTTACCTGCAGAGTTTATGAAAACTGGACACACTGAGCAGCTGGGAACTGCCACATAAGGAGTACAGCTTCTCAGTGCGTGGGACTACCTCCCACTATACCCCTCTGAGGCACTGCTGCCAATTTAACGGCTATTAGCAGTAGAGTGGTACAAGGTAGTTTCTGCTACGCCATGTCGAAGGGAAAATGCAGCTTGGATACTTTGTTATAGCTGAAAAAAAGTTTTTAAATTACACATCCAACTCCTGTTTTAGAAGGGCTTTTGATATCACTGAAAAAGAATGATATTGCTGGTAGGGGCGAGGGGGACCTGCACATCTTGCTGGTGAAGGGTCACACAACGAAGATGGACAGGTAACACAACACGCACCGGTGACTTTTCCCATCCTAAGCCTCAGGCACACCTGCTGCAACCTGCTGGCCATCCCAGGAAGCCTCACAGGTGTGTGGGGGGGTGGGAAGCAGCCAGAGAAACCTAAACCAGCTACAATCACACCAAGCAGTTAAGTGCTGCCTTACATAAAGCTGTACAGGTAAGACAGTACAACCGTTGCAGGTGTCAAAACCATGAGCTCTTCACGCCCTTATTCAACACCTCTTCTTCCAAGACAGAGGCATGGACAGATTGTACCAGAGGCATTGAGCCCAAGATTTTTTCTTCCAAGTTCATTATGTTCCTCTGTTGCACAGAGCTCATGCAAGTCCCACTCTTATTCAAACATTTACAGTGATCAAAGTACAACTCAATTAATCCAAACCAGTTTGCAAACCCAGTGGTTTTCTACAGTTTTCACCAAAGAAGTTGACTTAGACCCACTGTCTGAGACCACTTTTAGTCCAACACTCTACACAGAATGATTACAGCTAATAAAGGTACTTTTTCTAACGTAGGAATAGCTTTGGACCAGCTGCCCTCACTAAAAGAAAAGCCAGAAAGACTTATTTTGCCCTCTTCCTCCCCAGCATGTAGATACGTAATATGTTCTGGAGACTTTGAATATTTGAAACAAGAGATAGTCATTTGTCTTTATGGGCTGCATCAAATGGTGGATTTAAAACAGTTGGAAGTACACAGAGCGAGGCTAGGAATGAGGAAACTTAGTTTGCCTCCTTGGTAACAAAATCTACAGCACAGCAGGAGAACAGAGCATGATAATTAGGGAATTACAGCTGTTAGTCACAGAAAATATGCTGCAGTTGCAGGTCAGGGACCTGAGGTTGTGGTACAGGAAGGAAAACTGTAATTTAGAGTCTGCGAGGAACTCTGCATGCATTAGACTTCTTGCTACTTATAGCATCTCTACACCTGTTTTTCAGGGTGGAAATCAAACAGACAAGAACATAGATCAGCAACAAGCACCAAGGAAATAGAGTTTCTCTGCAAGAGTCAGGACAAGAACTACTTTCGTAAGAACCTTTTTTAATAAGAAGAAATTGATATTCCATCAGCTCCTGTTCATGGCAACCCTCTTTCTAAGCAGGACAATCAGAAGCATGATAAGATGAGGGAAAGGAATAACTTGATCCAAGGCGTTATGCTGGGAGATAGAAGCTCCCTTAAGAAGCACCAGTTGTTACAAGGGATGTACAACGCAAGTCACACTAAAACAGGGCTTGGCTTGGAGACTTCTCTGTGTTAAGCCAGAGCCTTGCATTAGTGTCCTGCAAGTGGTAGCTGTTCCTCAAGGGGACTGAAGGATACGCAGGGAAATACAAGCCTCAGACAGAAGAAAATACCACTTTATTCTCCTAGCTCTCACCTTAAAAAACAAACACCAAAGGCACAAGAACAAACCCAACAGGTACCTGCAATGACATCATTAAAGCAACTCTGATCATAGTTTGCCCAAAAGCCATTTAAAGGAGAAGATGCATTAGTACAGTTTATGATCAAGACACTCACCAAGCACCTTCTGAGAAATGCTATGCCACCTCCTCTTTGTCCAACGGGAGCTGGTCCCATCCCAGCAGAGCAGGGTGTGCTACAGCTACTGCACACGAGAAACCTTCACCTGACTTCAGCTGCCTCCGAAGCTGGGCAAGAGGCTGTCATGACCGCACGCTTTCAGAGGTGGATTTTTATCTGGACAGAGACCTTATGCCATTTTCCTCATCATAGTCCAAGTGAAGTCGTATGCAAACAATGTGCAAAGCAACTTGAAAACTGGACCCCCCCCCCGTTTAAGTTGAGGAGTGGCTTTTCCAGACCTGGGAAGGTGTTAAGTTTTAACATTCTTTCAACTAAGTTAACATGTTCACACTGCACTGATATGCATGACTCTTGGAAAGTTAATCTATTAAACTTGTGTGCTTTACTGCAACCTTTGATCCAGCCAAATCCTCCGTAAGGAGGTCCTTATTGCCATTACACTTGGGAAGGGAATTTTTATTTGTTTATTTCTCCAAATGTCCTCCACCCTGTGTTCCACACTGGTCATGTTTGGGCTTAGTTTCTTAGACAATCTTTTTTACTGAAATTTTAGTGCATGGAAAAGCATCTTCCTTATATCTCTGTCCTTAAATCAAGCTGCTTCAAAGACAGAGAGCTGACTCCCACAGGTAAGAACTGAAGCATAAGGGAACTTGAGGAAATCTAATTGTACTGAGGAACAGAAGAAACACCCACCACACCCTGAGCCTGACCAGGAGCTGGCAGCCTCTTTTCTTCAGACCTGCACCTGCACAGCCTGACCACACAGCTTGGATTCAAAGGCCAATACCTGGAGACCTCAGGCCGTGAGGCCCAAAGCTCTCCACAGGGCATAACTTGCTCATTCAAATATTAATAAACAAGACGTCCAGCATCTGCTTGCTGTACCAGTTAGCAGCTTTGCATCACATTTAAGCCAAACTCACGCTTTCCACAGAAGAGCAGCTATTAATAACTTCCCAGCCCAGCCTGCTGACCAATAGCCAGGCCTCCCCAGTTCTCCTTGAAGGCTGGCAGCACATCATGCAGATCAACTAATTCAAAATATTTTGGGCAGGAAAGTACTTTGATGTCCTAGACGCTCAGACTGCCCTGTGTCAGCCTCAGTTTCAAGGTGCTATCACATAAATTCACTCGCGGCTCACAGTTGTGCAAGGTGTCACAGCACGAGCTCAGAGCCGAGCAAACCCCTGGGCGCTGGGGTAAAACCCATCCCTCAGTACTCTGCCAGCCATCTGCATGTCATGTCTTTCCGACCTCGTGAGCTCTGGGGACAAGTGGCAATTGCTTACCCTCAACCAAAGGGGCAAAATACTTTTATTCTCCTTGGTGGGTTGCCCAACCTAGGACCTGTGCCTCACTCAGGGGTAGCTGTCAGACAGATGGTCTACTCACTTGGGGGCTGGGGAAGTCGTGCCAAACGCTTGATGGAGACTTCCTTCCTGCCCTGTTTCTGGTTATTAGCAGACTGGCAAAGGCAAGTCGGCTGCTAATCTCTACTCAGAAGACATCCTGTATTCTCTGCCTTATTGAGATACAGCACCTCACAAAGAAGAGGCATGGCTGCCGTTTGGGATGGAATTTCTTTACATTAAGAACAAATAGTAGCTGAGATGCACATCAGTCATGCAGCTTTTTCACAAGAGCCACTTAACCGTAATAATGTGATATTTGGTTTTAAAACCTTCCAGAGGAAGACTGTAATTTGCATTTTAGAGTCCTGTGCCGTGACTTGCCCAATATGTACCTACACCCAATAGTTTTCTTGTTGGTACTTGTGCAGCCATTTCTCTGGGGGAGACAAGGATTCACCAGGTCTTGGTGCGATGCAGCCAACACATCTCAGTAAAGTTTCAAATCCACCCTGATAGTGCCAGGTGCTTGATGCCATTTTTAGCAAGCAGAATAAGTAAGTATTTAAGGACAGATCTTTCTCCAAATAGACAAGAAGAGCCAATCGGCAGCTGTTTCTCTGGAAAGATTTTGCCAGCACTACAAATGCTCCATATGGAAGCGGAAAGATGCTAGTTCTGAGCAATAAATGCATGTCAGATGACACTGACACTAAATATACCTGGTGACTGTTAGCACAATTGTTTTGCTTCCAGTCTGGTTCCCCTCTTTGGTGCGGGCAGCAAGGGCATCTTAAATGAAACGGCCCCAAGATGAATTTAGTTTAATCACTGACTGAGGCGGGGGGGAGCAGAGGGCAGGGAAGAAGGAAGGAGAACCAATATTAAGTGTGGAAACTAATACAAAAAGCTGCTGGGATATTAATAGTGTGCTGAACTAATAAGATGCAGTCAAAGCTATGAAGTTTCTGTAACTCCGCAGCAGCTGCTACTGTGAAGTCAGAGACTAGAGTGGATCTGTGTATTTACAGCAGTTATCTGAAAGCCTGGGCATGTAATTCCACTCAGAATCCCCACCAACACAAATACATTAAAATCAGAGTCAAAAAGCTCCTGTAAACCCACTAAGCACAATAGCTAAAGTTTCCACAAGAAATAATTCATAGCATTACAGCTATTCTCCCAGAGATGGGCTAAGAGCCTTGCTGGACTGAGCACGGAGCAGAAGCTCTTGCCCAGAGCAGGCTATACTGTAGCAGCCCAAATGCCTTCCAGCCCTCTTGATGGCTTAAAAGCCTTCTGGGACAGGAACCTTTAACACAAGTCTGCCCCATATAAGTTTATACTAGATAGTGACTGTTTAAAAACCTTAGAAGCATATCCGCTTTTCCCCCCCCGCCCCAGGCACCTACAGGGAAAGTTGGTTTGCCTATTAATGGATGAGACAAGGCATCTGTTTCCTTCAAGAGCTTGATTCTGGAGACAAGAAGCCCCTTTGGCCAAGCACTCAGCCCTGCTACAGCTGCCTCAAGAACTGGGAGCCAGCAATGCCTGCACCATTCAGGGATACACCAGCCGTGTGGAGAAGGAATATCAAGGCCCAACTTCACACCTCTGAAGGGAGAAATCAAGTTTTTCTTTGGAAGCATTATCTCCGCACTGTTTCTGGCAGAGAGGACAGCCATACGAGGTCAAGGATGCAGCCTGCACAGACTGCTGGGCTAGCAAGCAGCAATGCCACTCACTAAGTCTTTGAAGGGTTGGTGCTGTAAGCAGTCCCTCAGAGGCAGGTCTGCCTGAGAGCTTTTGTTTTGGCAAGAGCAGGGGTTTGTAGCCTAACGCAGGCTGCTGAACATTTGCGCGTCTGCTGCTCAGCTCTTGCTCTTCCCCAGATGGAGCCATTGCAGTTACGCTTGCAGATGGTGGAGTGACTTGGTCTCGCTCCCTGGCAAGCCCATGTTAGACCCAGCTGCAGTCCCTTGCTGCTTCAGATTCTTCCATCTGATGGACATTTCAAGGTCTTAGAGAAGGAAGAAGTAAAAGGTTGTTTTGGACACTGCCCTAGCAGACAGCTTCTGGCTAGCTATCCAGACGCTTTAGGCTCATGACCCTTCATGAAGTAACCAGGACACACGCTTTCTTCTGTCAGCAGATCAGGAGGACCCACGTGCAGAGAACAGGCCCTGGCAGAGACTCATTCCCACAGAGTTAGGGCAACGCTCACAGCACCCATGCAGGGTGGGAACTCCCTGCGCTAGCTGGTAGATGACAGCGAGGTGCTCACTAACAGCTCTGTTGTGCCTCCTGTGCTTAAAAGCCACCCATGGGCTTTTATGCATCACCACAACCTTGCAAAAGGCTGAAGCCTACATGACTGAGATCCTTTCATGAAGCACAAGAAAGGCAGTATTCCGTGAACGCTATGGAACGGGGGGGGAAACCCCCAACACACCATACACGTGGCACCTGCCATGCCAGGGGCATACTAGAAGAGCTGCAACTGAATAGAAGAATAAGTACTGCTACTGCCCAGAAATGCTACAGTTCTGGGTATGGACCAGGATGCCACTACAGAATGAGTAGATAAGCTCATAATATATTATGGATTGGAGGGTGATGAACCTGGTCTCTATACAAGAAGACTGCAGTCAAACAAACAGGATCACCGTGATCCCCTTGGACTTCTCAAGATAAGCAGAAGCCCTAAAGTGCCTAAATCCCTTGCCATGGTTAACTATTCCAGTGAGAGCTCTCTGAAGGCCGAGCCACAGTCTAATATTAAGAAAGTAATAAGTGTCATTTTGTTCATGAAGATTTAGAGAAGAGTTACAGTTTTGAAGGCTCATTTTAAGCTTTCATCACTGGCAGGGGAGGGAAGACGCGAGGTTACTTAACTGCTGTTGTGACAGCTATCAAATGGAAGAGACCACTGACTTGAAGAGAACATTGCAGTTCATAGCAAAATTCCACTATGCCTTTCATTAGGTGTGTCCAATTACTGCCAGCATAGATTAGCCAGGTAGTTGAAAGCAGGTTTGCAGAAAATGAGTTTAACACTATTATCAAGTGGAAAAAAGAAATCAAGGAGAGATTTGTTTCCCATGAAATAGTCACAAAAGTCTAAAGCTACTTTGGAGCTCTCTCAGGCCCTGCAAAAATCTTTCAGGCTTCCCACGTGCTTCATTGGCAAGATTCAGGACTCCAAGACAGCACTTGATGTTAAGTTTGTGCAACAGTTCTGGGAATAAAAAACCAAGAACTTACTAGGGTCAGCTATGGTAGAGCTGACTTCCAAGTGCACTTTCAGGCTGCTGAGCAACTGCAGATGCAGGCAGATGGCTCATAACAACACTATTCTACCAACTTACTCATACAAAGTGTTGCTAATAGAGCCATGCGAGTAATATTACAGACTCTTTTCCCAGTCCTACTACAAGTTGAGTGACCATTCATGTTGCAAACTAACAAGTCAGCTTCAGCACCTTCAGTTATGCCGGAAGGCAAATAGGGAAAAGAAAATAGGAGTGATACCATGCAACTCTACCATTGGTAGCATGGACTGTAGATTTCTCTAAATTTTTAGGCAATCCTGCTGACTCAAACAAGTTTCTTCTAGAAAAACTTATGGTTTTCTATTGCCCTGATACACAGAAAGAGAGCCTCATCCTATTTGCAATACCCCATTCCAACAAAAGCAGAGAGTACATCATCCCATTTGCAATAGGAGACTTCAAAAGCAGAACATGTATTAAAATCTTGTTGAAAAGATGCTTTAACCACTTTACATATGGCAAAATCACAGACACCTATTCACTTTATTTCAAAACAGAGGTAGGGAGCGGTGCAAGCGCCAACCTGAGGACAGAAAGTTTGGAAGAGCCTGGCCCTCGCAGTAACCCCAGGACACCTCCACAGGCACCCTGAGGCTGAAAGGCACTCCCACCTGATCCCAGTGCCTGCTTACCTCAGCCTTCCCTCCCCCCATCAACCAGAAAGGGCCAACCCTCACCAAGGCAGCTCTCGGGAGTTCTTAACAGGATTACGAACACGAGGTGATAAGAACAGCAGCTCTGCATTGCAAGGAGACAGGCATGCCGTTGGCTTCAAGGCACGCTGCTGTCAGGTAAGCAGTAGGTTTCTCAGTGGCAGTTTATCCAGTCTACCAAACACTAAGGGCTGTTTATGCTCCAAATTTGATCATTAGCTGCCCGAGCACCACGCAACTTAAGACTATTCTCTAGAAGCAGACCAACTGGGGCCTATTCTTTCCATGTCAGAAAAAGAGGGGGAGGGATCTACAAGGAGGGCAAATAAGCGCCCAAAGCACACCTTTGCCTAGTTCCCTTATTGCCTGCATCTTATCCTTACTGAGGGGGATTAAGTCTGGAAAAAGCTCAATTGTCTGTAACAGTGCTGTGATCCTACACTTTGCCTTTTTGGAGTTGGGTGGGACCAGACTGGGCACACAGCAGTGAGGAGTGAGCCATACACACGACTGAGATAGGAAGAGACACTAATAAAACCTCCGGGGCTTTCTCAGACCATCCTGTCATTCAGTATAAGAATCACAGAGGAAATAACTCCACCTTACCTGAGCTGAGCATTGAAAATAGTCAAGCTCCAACATTAAATGAGTAGACACTTCCTCGTACACACAGCAGTACGGAAATAGGCTACGTGGTTTTTATATTAGCACCCAGTTTCAACCAGAAAACATTAGCAAGATCAAGAAGAGAGAGGCATGTTTTACAGTGGCTAACATGGAGTTTAAGGAGAATTTCACTATGGTACTCCTTTGTTCAAGGCAGACTTTCAATCAAGAGGCACCAAGGACAGGTTTTTCATGGCAGAAAGCTTATTCTTTAAAGCAACATCTGTTGCCAGTTACAATAGCTATATGAATACTCTGAGCCCTTACTACAACATACTCATAATACAGAGTTAAAGGTTATAATATCTAGACAATCAGATACAGTAGTCCATGACACTATCAGAAACATGAGTGAACAGGATGCCTGCATTAAACTTCCAGCAAAACAGTTTTCAGTGACTACACAGGAGCCAGGAGAGAACATTAAGATTTCACAGCCTTTTAAAGAAAGTACTTTCCACACACTTCAAGGAAAAACCCACCACTGCACATAGTGCCAGGAACCAAGTGCTGCTGCAGCAGATCAAGGGTGTCCCAGCCATCCCAAGGAAGAGCATTTCCATTGCTGCTCTTACCTGCCACAGCACCTACTCAGCAAGGGCTGTGGAATTTCAAACCCTTTTGCACAAGGGCTGCTGCAATGCACCCTCTCCACCCTTTGTAAGCTTTGTAGCTTAATTGAAGTTCACGCATATAGTTCTAAGCTAGAAACAACTGTTTTACTAATCAAATCATTATTACTCTGATATATTTGCCTTTATCCACAGACAGATTTCAGCATGGACCAAACCTGTAAGCTTTTCCCATCCTGTGTTTGGACCAGCCACTGCCTAATCATCAGAATCCAATTAGAGAAGGTCTTAAAACTAGCTAGGAAGAACAGGTAATGAATTTAAACCCTATATATGATAAACTTAAGATGTGGGATCATGCACAAGTAAAAGGAAACAATGTTTACTATTAGTTTCTCCTAGATCTGGGCCTCTTGACCGCACTCGGTGACCAGCAAGAGCAGCCATCACAGTCCAGGAAGAACCACAACAGATGACAGGTTCAGTGTTCTCCGTGCAACTGGAGGTCTACCCCGAGTGTTTTGAGTCTCAAACTGGAAGTACTTGGAAACGTGTGGGATTTATTATTCCAGATACATGCACCAGAAGTAGAGCTCCAGTAGAGATGAGAATATACAAATACAGTAAACACTCCTAGGCTGCTGTACGGCAAGCTGACCGTGATGTGACTCTAAAGGCTCTCATTACAGAGATCTGCAGTTCAGTGTCTGAATCTCACCCCTGGTCTCACCATCCCTAGATGTCAGGACTTCTGCGAATGACTTGATATTCCTCTAATTCTGGAAGTCTCTCCATCCAGGCTTTCTGTGCTTCTATTTTGATTCCTGTAGCATCTTTCACTCAATAGTCTAAAGATGAGCCAGAGAAAACAATTAAATTGCACCCCCTAAAAAAATTTCCTATTGAAGACCAAGCATCAAGTTACTGGAACCAAAGCTGAGCGCAAGTGGGAAAACAAAAAGACTCTTTCACTACAAAAGTGGCCACACAGTCAGGTCTTGCATACAGACCCCCTTTCCATGTTGTTAGGAGAGGATTAGCCAAGAGAGACAACTCAAGGCAGATGCGATGAGCACAAAAGCTCCACTTCCCTTTCCTGTGAACCATGTGGCTGCAGGCCTGGGGATCCTGCCTGGATAGTTAGGGTTACTCCCAGGTCTCACCCACAGCCTGTTACTGCTCCCCATCATTTTGCTCAAAATGCTTTGATATTTTTACCATTTCCTAAGGGCTGACTATGACTAGGTATCCACTGTAAAGCCTCAAGCCTGCAATGGAAGGAGGTTGTTAGGGGGAAGAAGATGGTTTGCACATGAGCTCAGTACCCCCATTTCTAAGCAAGCACCCAGAACCAGGCAATTAATTGGCCGCTGGCAGTGAAGGCAGTAAACGTGCCTGTTGCACAAGTGCATGACCACAGAGTGATAGAGTTTGCCCCTTTCCTCGAGTCCCCAGCTCCTCCCAACTATGTTGGGCTCATGCATCAAGAATTTACCACTCACTCCCTCTCCACATTTTTGCCGGCGAGGGAGAAGCAAGGAGACAGAGAGGCTGCTCCTTTGGTATTTTTGCTCACTGCTTCCATGGTGCAGTGACATCCTAAACAATACCAACCAAGCTCTACCAGATTTTTGGAAGTCTTAATTCAAGAGACCTTGTAACACCCCCGTGCGGTTAAGAAAAGGATATTGGCTCATGCCACCCACCAGTGAAACAGACACCCCTAGGCTGGAACGAAGCAGCTGTATGACACCATGCAGCAACACTTCACAGCATTTTAGGGTAGAAAGCAATTAACCTTTGGCTGAATCCCCTTAGCTCCAAGCTACAAAAAGAGTGTTCTGTTTTCTTCTTTACCCCCCACCTCCCCCATGTCTGCACAGCTCTGGTGTTCTCATTATCTCACTGACCTGGCTGCTTTCTGAACCCTGAAATGGAGAGCAACAGTTGTCATCAAATAAATGGGCTGTCTATTTAGATATTAATTTTGGGTTTTTCTTGCTTCTGCTCCATAGTAGTGGCAGCCGATTCAGACAAAATTAGGGTGAGGCTGTAGTGCATTGTTTTTCTGTTCAGACAGTAAATACACTAGAGCGGAGATGTACCCGAGATCTCAGCTGTACTTTAAAGCAAGTTCAGGTCCTCTTTACAGATCTGAAAAGAGCAGCTACTTCAGCTGAGGGAAGACATCTTTCTGCTCACTGCTACTTCTTTCTAGGTCTTAGAATTTAGTTCTATTTTCTGTCCTTACACAGAACCTTCATCTTCAGGTCCAACCCTAAGACAGAGCTTCCCAGAATCCAAGTCCGCCAGCTACACTGTGGAAGCATGGAAATCCCAGCAGTCCGCTGTCCCTTGGGTTTTAAGCCCTGAATGAATATCCTGTATAGCACAGGCAAAGAGTGAACGATCTCAAA
Source organism: Larus michahellis (assembly GCF_964199755.1). Lineage (NCBI taxonomy): Eukaryota > Metazoa > Chordata > Aves > Charadriiformes > Laridae > Larus > Larus michahellis. The sequence goes on along the minus strand of NC_133899.1, from coordinate 78,412,843 downwards.
AATCAGAAGGAAGATAAGTGAAGATTTAGGAATAAAATCTGGGTCTGAGTTAACAAGTGGGATGCCTCACAGGCAGAGAATGTGTTCCTCTCAATTAAAGACTACCATCAATTTAAGACAGGCCTGGTGAGTCCTGCCCTTGAAGGACCAGTACCTCCATCATCTAGGCTTAACTCTAGTCAACCCCTGTGCCACAGCAGCATGGCCACCTCTGTGTACTTCGGCACAAGCTCTCTGCTTCTGCTGAGGCAAATATTTGGTTTGTGTTGTCCTAAAAACATGCACCAAACTTTCCATAGTTGCATGCAAGCCCTGAATTTAAGTGAGGCCAGTTCCTAGCCAACATCAAGGAGATGCATTAAATGACCTTAGGGATTACGTTACATAGAGAAAAGCAGCACCTACACAGATAAAACTGCTAATCAGCTTAATTCTATTAGTCTTCCATACTCTTCCATAAAACACATTCATAAACAGGTATGGTTTGTAACTGCATCACTTCAAGCAGTTAAAGAAACCACTCTGACACCTTCATTTTGGTGCACGTGTCTAACAGTAACCTTTCCCACAGCATGCTCTGTTCTGAGCCATCAGAAATTGGAAGCTTTGGTGCCAATTTGGAAATTGGTGGCTGAGGCCGTGGTCACCTGCAGTAGCACTGGGCAAGCACAGCCAGACCAGCAGCAGTTTATGAACTGGAGGGGGGGAAATGCAAAGTCAGCCTGACACAGGAGGAAATATATTTGTAGCTTTGGAAGGCACCCTCAGGAGTGGTCTTTCCAGTAACCTTCAGGCACCACTAAGACCTGCCTGGTCATAGGGCCAGCAAGTGCATGCTCCCTCCAACTTGGTGAGAAGAGCAAGCCCACTGCAGATCCTCAGCCCCAGGCCAAAACCTATTTTCCTACCTTTTGTTTCCATCACCCAATTGATACAAGACCTTTCACTCGCCCTTCCCAAATTAGGGTTCTCAGTGAAGGAGTGAGCCAGATTAGAGCCACATAAAGCTACCTGGGTATAACTCTGCCTCTTGGGTTGGCTTCAGGTAGTTACTCATGTGAGCCTGTCAGCCCCAAAATCTGGTCACAGGCAGCGAGGGTCATGCTGTGCCTGGCCACTGCACCTCCCCTTGGGCTGCAAAACACCTCGGGCTGTATCTGCACAACAGCACAGGCGGTGCCCACCCAGGTCAGCAGCAGGATCGCCACTGAACTGCTGACAGCAGGTAACACCTTTCCTAGGTGTTATAGAAGTAGATTTGAGTATAATCCAATGCCCTCCAATTCCCATTGTAGATTTGCCATCATAGTCAAACATGAGTCTGTTACATTCATCCTTTCCAATACCTGAAGTCTCTTTTGCCTTAGTTATCTACAGAAAAGGCTGCTGTTAAGTGCTCCTTCGGGAGGCAAACAAGGAGTCAGAAGACAAAAGAAGTCAGAAGAGTCAAAAGAAAGCAGTGCTTTCCTAAGAGAGTCACTAGAGTGATGCAGGCAGGAAGAGAGTCTGCATTATCAGATACACTGCTAGTGGGCTTAAAGGAGATGGAATCCATAAAACCTCCAGGAATTCCAGCAGGCTGGGTACCCGGGATCACTTTCACAGTTTAGGAAACAGTTTCATCTCAACCCCCACAAACTGACCTTGGCAGAACATAGAAAGTTTGCACATAACAGCCATGTTTCTGCTGTGAGTAATCCAGTAATCTAAGCTAATGCTCCATTTTGTTGGTGGAACAAAATATTTTATTATCATATGAATAAGACATTGGGGGGAGGGGGGGGAGGGAGGCGCAGGGGGGAACCCACTAAACCACATTAAAATTATATTGATGAGAATTTCTTAAGTCCATTTAACAAGATCCTCCTACCCATGGAATTTCATCATTTTGTGCATCTTCATGTCTTTCACACATAATTTTCAGTTTTACACATTATCACATTTTTTCCAATACACCAGAAGCAAAGTATGTATGCTCAGGCTGAAACTATGTATGCAGAGCAGTTAAATGGGGGAGTATCTTCTTCAGAAACAACCTAGCATGGGTCTTTTGATTAGTCACAGCTCAGAGAAAGAAGAGAAGGCGAGTGACTCTACATTCACAGACAACATACATAGCCTTACAGCAATATCTTCCTTTTGCTCTCCATCTTGTCAAGTCTATCGCATACACTCAGAGGTAATCTCATTGAACTCCGCAGTTCAGGTTAGAGACTGACAGTGCACCTGACCATGACAGGAGACCATTGCCTGCTGCTGGCCAGCGAGGGAAGGAACAGCACGCTGGGACACGCAGAAGTGGGGAGTATTGCTTACATACCTGCCATCTTATCCAATCAGCTAGGGTAAAAATATAGAGTACTACATTTAGGGGGTTGTAGCTAAGTTGTATTTCTGGTTTTCACTCGTTTTGTCTTCCAACTTAACTAATTACAGCAACTCTCCAAAACAGAGTCTAAGCAAATGCAGACTTAAGCATCTAATGAGGACAATTCAGGAGTCTCACCTGTGTCCTATAAAAGCTCTAAGACTGCACACCAATACTCTGCGTGGCTTGCTTTCATCTCTTAGAAAAGAAAGCAACTTCAGCAAGTAATCTGGGCTAACTACATGAAAATTAGGTCAGGTACCTTATCTATATTAGTCACACTTGTAATCTTTTCAGATGACCTCTGAGATATAGCAGTTTCTGGAAATAAGAACTAACAGATTTGGACAAATAAGCTGTAACTTGGGGGGTGGGAGCAGTGAGAAGTATTTCAAGACTGATGAGGAGTTTAAGTCCAGTGGATGAGAGATGCCTGCTTTTCTAATGAGACAAGGTGCCTATTTCCAGCCCAGCTGGGCCAGGTAACACGAACTGTTATAGTTTGCTTATATTTAAAAGCCTGAATCTAGAGCCAGTGACAAGCTGGCTTTGCCACAGCAAAATGAAGGAAGTGAAAGCATGAAGGACAGATTTAAGTTGTGGTATGCCTTTGAAGCTCTTGTGTGCATTTGGTGTTAGAAGGATCTACGGAGAAAAGGAGAAATAATGCATTAAGTTAGTGGCATCCAAATTCATATAGCTTGTGGCTTTGCAAGTTCTCACAGAATTAGCACATTCACATGCATTAAAGGGTAGGTATATAAATACCTTTGCCTGCATTAATGGCATGCTTATTAGTACCAATAGTATTCATGGGCAACCCTTTTCTCCTGCCTCTTCCACACAGACACTGTAATATTCTGAACTGTATTAAAATTAGTAATTCATGGGAGATGCTCCCAACAGTAGTTGAAGCTTTTCCCTTCCAAAACCTCAGTCACTGTGCTGTGAGTTCAAACACACAGGAGCACCTTGCAAAGGACGACTGCTCAGCCTTCCAAAGAGTTTGACAGCAAAGACAGGAGCTGATGTAGTGATGAGGAAGTTAAAGGTGACTGATGGTTTCCCAACATCTTAAACACAGCAGGTAAGGTCAAGGTCATCAGTCCTTAGGCAGTAGACACAGCATAAAGCTAGCTAGCACAGTTTGTGCCTGACAGATGCACATCGATGGGCAGGCTGTGCCCAGAGGGGTGAGCAGTTACACACACCACACTTGCCACCATCAGAGGTTCTGCAGCTTTTAGGTTGACATCATGCAACTGCAGCTTTTCAATATGGAAAGTTTGACCCCCTATGGTTACTCATACCTCCATGGTCCAAACCAACACAAGGAAAAGAAAAGGAAAAGAAAAAACATCCTCTCTCCTAGGTGTTCCCATCTGAAAGGTGAAGCCAGGCATGGATTCACTGCTGAAAGCCAGAGGCTAAAGAGCAGTCCATCAGGACTCCATGCACACCAGCTAGGATAACTAGCACAGAGTGAAGGTGAGCCACTCCACAGGAAGAGGCAACTAACTCCTCTGGCGCAGAAAGAAAAGGCACAGCTCAGAGGTGTCTGCATACGGGTTCTCCACAGAGTGTTCCCAAAATGGTGCAGTAGACAGTACCCCATCTATGCTCCCCCCACACACACAGATGAACCTTGAAGCGGCATTCCCCAAGATGGGGGTGAAAGTGTTATTTCCAGCTCCCATGCTTAGGCTCACAGCTCCTACCTGACAGTAACTCGTGTCAGTCACACATGCAGCACACAGGCTTCCACAGCTCTCCCCATGCACGTACATACAGGCTTTTTGCTCTTGCAAAGAGGGAAGCAAATCAAGGAGAAAGGCATTCAGCCCTATGTTATTTGGCAATGCTGAGAGTGACAACGTGTATTAAGCAGCTAGTGCGAACCCACTATGCAATAACTAACAAGCTCCTGGAAGATCTATAAAGTGCCCTTTCATTCTTGCCTGCCCTCAGATGGGCAGGTGCAGGCAGTAAGGCAGGAGTGTAGAAAGAAACTCTTAGCCCTCCAGACAGTATAGTCTCCAAAGCTGATATTATGGTCAAACAGTACAACCCATAAACCAGCCCTTTTCTGTCTGTCATCATTCTTGCCTTATTGTCCTGGGCTTTGATTTGTCCGCTGTGAGCGGGCATGCTCCATTTCTCAGCCACATGCCAGCAAACATGCTGGCATGCCGCCCACCCTAAATACCGTGTAGGCAGGATGGCGCCTCCAATACTTAAAACAATATTTAATGTTTTACATCATTGTGGGCCTGTAGATTATTTTCTAAACCCATGAAGCAACAGTGGATCAGCATGTGGCTTGCTAATGCTGCACAAGGAAATAATGCATGAGGGGAAGAGATCAGCGTGGAGCACTTGAAATTACAGTTGGCTTTAGCTATAGAATAACGTATAGCCTGTGATGACCTACACATCTCAGACTCCACTGTGCATCTAACAGTGGACTCTAAGAAAGTCACATATGGCAGAAAGCCTGCCCAAGCAGCAGACAGTTTCAGTATTCTAGTTCTACCCTCCCAAATCTTTGAAGAAAAGTTTCTTTAGGAACTGCTTAGATGAATAGAATTGCTAAATATTAGTAGGGACATTGTTTTCAGAAGAGAGGACACGGGTGTAAGGTAAAAACCTCAAATACAAGCCCGCTTCTCATGCACAAGGAAGAAAAAAATAAATCAACATGACAGGCAAGGAATGACACACACTGGTTGATGCTGACATACCACAGATGTTCTTTCTGCCACTAGTGTTAAAAGTCACCTTAAAGACCTGAGCGAACACCATGGCACTAAAGTGATTAAGATAGTGGTATAAAATGCAAGAGTTCAAGAACAGTATCAAAAGTGAAAACTGTTAGCATTTGTTTATAGGAGAAAGTTGCCTCAAACCACCTGAGGATATCTTACACTGTCTTCCCATCTATATTTCCTTGTTCAGTGATCAACTCTGTTATGAAATTAATTTTGCAGGATTAGTTATGAGTCCCTTTTGGTTGCCTTATGCTTGTCACTGCTGAGGGTGACAGCAAGGAGCATATCAGCATTTCCAGAACAGAAGTCTGACAATAAAAAAAGAATCCAAGATGAACAGTGAGGTCCACCGACCTCTCAAGTTCAAGCAACACTGAAGTCTCAAATACTGCAGTTCGAGAAGCCACCCATACATTTGCATAGTAACTCCTTAGTAGATACTTAAAGCTGAAACTAACATAGTAGACACTGTAGGTACCTAGATTGCCCCCCACAGCCACCACAAGGAAACTAAGCAGCAAAGGAGAGAAGTTTCTCTTCAAGATGAGGAGCTGACAAAAAGAGGGATTAGCCATTTCGCTATGCCAGCAGCCACCTCTGAAATCCAAGTGCCTTGGTCCCACTCAGATCCTAAATACAAATAGAAGCTATTCTTGTCATGGTGACCAGTCCTGTGCTTTTCAGTAGAGTCACTTTAACAAGATGATGAAGACTTAGCCCTGGCTATCCGGTTGCGGTCATTGACCAGAAGTGACCGAGAGCACCATGGACACTGAGATCAAGTAGACCATAGCAGACAGCTCTTCCCCAGAAGGAGACACCGATAGCAGAGCAGCTCATCTTTGTTCCAGTACCAAAAATCTTTAGAACCAGGCTTCAAAGAAAATTTAAGCATATTTAAATGCATTTCATTTCAACAGTTAGCATTTAATTACTTGTCTGAACTAACCATAAACTCAAGTAGTGTTGGGCAAGGTTTAACTAGGAGAGGCTTCCCAGATTATTTGGGGGTGCCAGTCCTGCCCCGTCCCCATTCCCCTCCCCCAGTGCTAAAGAAAGCACTATATTTTGAAGTTACATCTGCATGGGAACTCAGGTACTGCATGACAGTTATGTTTGTTAGCTTTTCCAATTCATATTCTTCACTCAGGGCTCAGAACTATTTTTGGATCCACAAACTTGAATTTGGAGCCCTTTTTCAGCTCTGCCGGGCTCACAGGACAGTGTCAGCAGCTTTGTAACATACATGCTCACCCTACTGGTCGCACATAGAGGTAGAGACCCCCATGCTCCCTCCCACAGGTACTCTGGAGTTGTAAATGACTTCTGAACTCTACTCTGAAAAAAAAAGATTTCTTGCTTTTATTTAGAAAAATAAGTTTAAAAATCCCCCAAACTGAAGTGGTCTCCTGTTCTTAGAACACATTAATGCTTTCTTCATTCTCTAAGAAGTTTTTCTGGCCCCAGTTAATTTTCCCCCGCCTGTCCAGCTACCAAACTGAAGAAAATAACCAATTTTTATTCACACACCTCTGGTTTTCAGCAGAAGTCTGTTCAAAGGAAGCTTCACCATGTAGCCTTCAGTACTAGTATCTTCTCAATACTTCAAGAGCCTCCCCACATACACTTCTCAGTGCTTTTCCTCTTCAAAGAGGACTGACTACTGAAGTCACCTAGCAGCATCTTCTCTGCTTATTTACAGTACGGCAGAAAAATGCATTTTTGAAGTTATCTGTACCCTAGCAAGTGTCATTACCTCACATGCAGTGCAACTCTTATTCTTTTTACACTGAACTATTCTATTTTACTTAATGGCATTTTTCTGTTATTTCTCTGTAGAGACTTGGAACTGTTGCTGAATACAAAAACGCATCTACAACACTTGTGCTCCAGAGATATATGCCTACCCTATGACTCCAAAATTATTTCCTCTAAAATTTGATAGGGAGATGTGTACTACTTTGTAGTATGATCCATTTCAACTGTGTTACAGCAAGGTAGGTAATCCTACACTGTCCCAGTTTTATAAGAATCCAGGCAATTTGAATTAATAGCATAAAAGTATAGCACTTACCATAAACATGGAACAGTTGCTTTATTGCACTTGTCAAATGCATTCCTCTCTTTGGTCACAGTTATGGTCAAAGAATTTAACAAAAAATTAACAAGCAATTCATAATAAAAGGGAACTCAAAAAAAGTCAAAGCTGGAGAAAGCATCACATACCCTACATGTTTGAATTCTTATGTTTTTTCCAGCCTGGGTCACACTCTTAGGTCAGCAAGTTTCTTATAAGCCCCATCCCTCATTCAGTACAAATTCCAGAGTGGAAAGGACACCAGAGAGGCTCTTCCCTTCAGCCTCCCGATAAATACAGAGTGACTAAACAAGCAGTTCTAGAGGTGTTTACCAAGCTCATTTCAAACTGTTTTTCTGGCTGTATCTAAACTGCCCCATAGACCAGCCAGGAAGAAAGAGCCATCCTCACCATCTCACCTACTGAAACATGCTTATGACCAGCTTTATGGTGGGCACCACTGCCTGTGGCAAGTCTCAATGCTCCCAGGGCTTAGCGCACCTTTGGGTACTTTGCATGGCCTCCAGCTACTCCCCATCTGCCCTACGGTGACGGGGGATGACAGCTTGAGAAGTATTGCCTCCCCCAAACTCTTCCAAGGGCCAAGTGGGATCTGCAGACAGTCTGAGCTCATATTGAGTGCTGTCTCCTTACATGAATAGCAAGACAGGGTCCAGGCACCAGCTTGGCAGAGGGCTGTCCCAAAATTCGCATGCTTCAACAGGTCCACCTTGGACAAACCCCTAAGATCAAGACATTCAGAAGTATTCTGAGCCCTGACACAGAGCACCACCTCAAATCAACAAGGAGCACCACACAATTTCCTTGGGACCATCCACTCTGGAGGAAGTCATCTGAGACTGGCAGTCCACAGTTTGGAAGAGAGGACGGTAACACTTGCACCGTTCCTTTAGAAACCATTGCTGAAGGCAGAAGGTGTGGCTGGAAACAGAAACCCTCAATTTTGAGAAAAGTGAATGGATGCTGCACACAGGATAAAGATCTGCCCTATTTGCTAAATAGAAACAGAAGCAGTAGCTCTGCACAGAATGGCTGACAACATCATTGCCCAGGTTATTAACCTAGACGGCTCATCATGTGTACAGCCATCTGCCCACAGCTTAGCTTCAAGTCGCAGGTATCTGAGAGAGAGCCCACGGGCTGCCGTGCCCACACAGAGCACGGCTGGAGCAGACAAATCCTGCGGCACTGCCAGCCCCGCATCCTCACGCTGCTGCCAAGCCTCGAAGCTTGTCCACCTCATTCCAGGCTGTCCACAGAGCAAACACTTTAAAGTCTAAAATGTTCTTCTATTTTCCAGCACCAAAGAACAACAGTGGATAGAATGAAATCTCTACCATGGTATTTAGGAAACAGACCCCTTTATTTTTAAAATACTACAACTGATCTGAAAAATTCATGTGTTTGCTATAGTAGAGGCAAATAGCTTGACAGACCCACTATAAAACAAACAATTTCCCATTTTGATGTGGCGTGGTGGTGGTGGAAAGCATAATTTTATCTGCTTTTACTCCACTGACCTCTGAACCTTTGCATTATAATTTGAGAAGCAGCTGTGTATTTAGACTCACAACACCCTGCTACGTTCCTCAGTCTGTCCGGCCAGCGCAGAGAGCGTCTGTCACTCTCAGCGATTAGGCTGCCACCGGGGAAGATCCAGTGCCCCCTGCCCAAGACAGGTGCACACCACTGTCACATCCAACACGTGTCCTTTGGGCTTGTTACCACTGTTGTCATCAAAGCATATTATCAGTTTATTTATCAGTAAGTGCAACATCACACAAGAGACTCCCAGTAGTTTGAATTTAATTAACATCTTAGTGGTGCCTGTCAAAGGCTTCTTTTCTTCCAGAAGTGTAGCACGAAGAGTTTAAAGATAAGGTACTAGGGTCAAAGCAGAAGATGCTGCAGGAAGCTTTTTTTTTTTTTATCAAATTGAAAAATAAAATATCCTACTAAATAAAAATAATTTGAAGTAATCAAATAGATTTTTCTTCAAGTCTGCCACAGGCCTAGGCAAGAATTATTCTTGTACGCAAAGTGTAAAAGCCATAATATAGGAAAAACTCACAAAGTTTAAAAATGAAAAGTTTAAGAACCTAAGTGTCTAATACTTGTCAGTCATGGGTGTGTTTCAGTAATCCTGCAGGCCCAGGGGTCCATATGAAGGTCCCAAACACTGCCTGTTACTTGAGAAAGCAAGGGAACCTCCAGCACATTAGCATTTTGGCCCTGATCCAAGAAAGCACTTAAGCACATGCTTAACTTTAAGCACATGAGTGCTCCCACCCACATAAAAGGACCACTTATTCACTGAAAATTAAGCATCTGCAGAAATACTTTACTGTATCAGCTTCTTTGCTGAGCATCTTACAGGATTACACCCTATCAAGTGACTCTCTGGAAAAAAAAAAATACCACCTAAACAGAAGTTGACTTCAGGCAGGACTGCTGACTGCCAAGAGCTGCCTAAGCACATGTGGCACTCCCCTACGGAGGCCCACGTCCTCCTCGGCTCTCACAACAGCTGCACAGCAGCAAGGAGCCTCTCCCGAGGGCAGCGCATGTTTAGAGCTGCTGTTTCAGCCTTTGCCTTGTGCTTCTTAAAAAAAAAAAGTTATGTTGAAGCTATTCACTCCGACCAAAAGCTCGCCTGCTTCACTGAAGGCTGGGATGTAAAAGCACAGACCTGCTACAAGGCACTACGCTGCCTACATGAAGTGAGACTTGCTTCCAGTTAACATGAACAAGGTGTTAAGATGAAAAGCGGCAGTCTCCTCCAGGTTGGTTGCTTTGGATCACACTCTAAAGACCTTAAATTATTTACAGAAGGAGGTGGTGAGGGGATAAGAGCAGCACAGAAATTAATGTATACAGGCAGAGGGTAAGCCAGTAAAAATCAGTTCTAAGCAGGCTGTGGAAAGAGATTGTGTCATGTCTCCCATGTGCATTTTTGGAGGGTCATCACAATCAACCACAGATATTAAATATGGTTCAGGCTTCCACAGCAGAGTAATGCTCATCAGTTCCTCCAGCTACATTTAGAAAAGTGAAGTTACTCCCAGTGATAGATTAGATATCCCTAAAAAAAAAGTCCATGTCCAAACACCCTGAAGCCCTTCCAGGATGAAGCCTGCTTATGCTTCCCTCTTTGCATTCTGGATCTCCCTCCTTGGGTAACAAACCTGGGTGCAGAAGGCGGGATCCCAGTATGAGCAACTAGGGAACTGCAGGCTCAGGTGTTCCACAAAAACCACTTAACACTGCAGGTTAACCTTAAGGTTATCATGACTGTTACAGAACACAGAACTGGTTTAAAGTAACGGTTTGTTACTAATTACAAGCTACTGATACCGGTTTGTTAGTGGCAGTTTAAGACGCATTTGAGGGAAGCGATGGCAGAAACAGCGAGACAGCAGTTTGTGGTTTATACAGAAATACTAATGCAACCAAGGCTGCTGGATCTGTCTGAGCAGCTCGGCTTCGAGTCCCTCCTTCGCAGTGCATCTACATGGTGCTGCCAACCCACCTTGAAGTCAGAGCGTAAGCAGTAGTCAGTCCACTTTAAAGAATGTTTCTGTTTCTGCTCCAAGCTGTGCAACAGGCTGCTCCTGAGCAGAGAATTTGTATTATTTGTACTGAAGTCACAAGCTGGCCACCCACCACGCAGGTTTCCTACCTGCTGCTCCACACCAAGGCACACCCTGCGTGCAAGACACCAGCACAGGCACCTGTCAGCCCCCATGATTTGTGACCCATCTGACAAGGACGGCTGGAGCCACTGTTTACAGCCTGGTGTCACTTTTGGCTGTGTGTGTTCCAGCTGCTGTTGTTGGGAGCACTTTCCTTACCAGTTCAGATCAAAGGCTGCACCAAGACAAACACATGAGTTTCACAAGGCAGTCAGCTGTGCACTATAATGAAGGTGTGCTCGAGATGTTCCTTAACATTTCTCTCACTGTGCCTAAAATTGGCATCAGCTTGTGCAAGGATTAAGATCAGGTAGACGGGAGCTACCAGCCACAATGTTGGCACCAGAAGAAAAGGTGACTTTAAGCGAGACTTTCTAAGTAGTTTTGAATGCACATAAAGGACCAAGCCATAGTTCTTACTCAGCTTTCTATAGTGGACCAATTGCAAAACAGCTTTTTTTATTACTTGATCAGATACACGGAGTACTTCAATATCTAGATACACAACCTCATGGCACACGACAGAGGGTTTCAAGTGGTCCTGTAAAGAAATCCTTCATGCTTCGTAACTACACCATTTTAAAACCAGAAAAGCAATTAATCTTGCACGAAGATCCAACATGCACGTCTTGTTAAGCAAGAAACAGTGATGCACGTGGTGTGAGGTAGTCACTGGCCAGGCTGAAGTGAATGCAACAGGAGTCAAAGTTTCCTGCACCATTACCTTCCTGGTGACTCCTAACTTCAAAGTTTTACAAGGAATAAGACAACAATTTCCACATTTGACTGTTTCACTTTGAAAGGAATGTAACCTAGGCTTAGCTATTTTCTTTCCATGTGTATCTCGTATAGATATATTTATCATCAAGTGATTTTTCCTCCTCCTCTCCCCCCTACTTAACAGCTCTTGACTTTGTGTGGCCCCTCTATGCCAGTATATTGTTTGTGCTTTTTGTAAGACCCTACTTTAAAGTATGACATGTTTATGTAGGAGGCGTTGATGGCTAACACAGGCTTCGGCTCAGTAGGGCGTTTGGGATGGTGTCACAGAGGAATGCTCTCCCCTGATTTATGAGCATGTTACAGCTATTCAGGTGGAGTGGCAGGACCTGGCAGTAAGCACCATCATACAGATCAAATGTGTTTTAAATTCATAGATCAGGCTGAAGCACTGCCAATCGCCACAGAGTTGTGGCAATGGCAACTAAGCCCTCTATTTTTAAGAAGAAAGCAGTCTCTGAAGACAAGGAGTTGCCCTCCTCCTTAAGCCTTACTAACCAAAATCCTGCACTGTTCTTATGAACGCTGTTCTGCAGTTTGATGATGGCCTATGTGCAGATTCAGAGACAGATGCTTATGCTAGCCTACAAGTTTGACATATTACAACATTCTTTTCTTAAGACAAGTCTGATTCACCTGACTGTTTCCAGATATTTAACGACTTGAGGAAAATCCTTCAACCCTTCCCCTTTTAATCTGCTTTATTTATAATGGATAGAAGTTTAAGAGATGTTCTTTAGAGGCACATGACTGAAGCTTTCATGTTTATAAGCCCATTCACTCTATACTGTGCTCCACTATAGAAAAAAAGCTTTGGAGCATCACCTGCTTCCCAGCAGCCAAGTCCCATGCTCGGTGTTTGGCTGGATCCTTTCTACGCAAGGGTTTCTTTAACATCTTCAGCTGTCAATGAAGTAAGTTCCCCTCATTTCCTTCATTGTGTGAACAGCGTTGCAGCTTGTTCACATCTGTGGTTTGCACCTTTCAGAGGTGTGCAGCTCTATTTCTTCCTTATGCTGTTATACCTTCCTCTGATATTGTCAATTCTGCAACACAACTCTGTAAACCTATTCTCATATGCAAACCTATGCTGAATTAAGACACCTCCCAAGAAGTAACAGGAGTGCATTTTTGTAACATTTTTGTAAGAAGGGGAGAAGAAAAGTACGAAAACAAGTTATTCTCAGCATTTCTCATACTAAAAATCCTGGACTTGTTTAAGTGAAGCCATTTAGGATATGACCTGTTTCTAGGAGAAAGGTATAATGACTTTACTCCTAAAAGTCTGTTTAATAACTAAGTGAGCTTTATGCTGCTGCTGTCGCACATATAGGGAAGGAACACATCGCAAGGAAGAGGTTCCCTTGGCATGCATTGTTTCAAGTTAGGGAGTTACTCATCTCTACAGCGATCAAACAAGCAATACAACACATCATGAAGAAGTCTTCACTAATTGTCGCTGTCCTGACCAACTCAAAAGCCCTATAATCTTTTAATGAAGGCAGAACAGCACTCCCTTCCCCCCCCCCCCCGGCCCCTCCCCATTAGGGTTAATAAACAGGCTCAGGATTCAGCTCAAAAAAAACCCAGAAGACCCAGCCAGAAATAAGGTGATGAGCAATTCTGTACATAGCAGTTACATATGCTGATAACCAGCCTGTGGTGCACGACTTCAGCCATTCCACGCAGGTTTCCAGACAAGCAGTTCATGTTTACACAAATAAAGGATGATTAACTTCCACATAGGTACCAGTCGGGCAACAGAGGGAAACGACAACATAGTCAAAACCTGAAAGAAACAAACTACTTCAAACAGACCCAGGAGAAGAACCAAAGTCTCAGTGCATTGGAGCATACCTGATTGCTGCTCTTCCATAAGACGTTCAGCTATTATTGAGCAGATTTTGGAAATTACTTTTAACTTCCTTTTCATCAGCTACAACTCCAGAACAATAAATCAAGCTTCAAGGGTCAGTTACATGCATTATAAGCATAATAAAAGGCAACAGAATCTGTTACCATATTTTCTTACACTCAAAAAACCACCAGAACCACAACCCCCCAGAATAACCCCCACTGGCCATACTGCCATTGTATCCTTCAGAAATGACCTAGATCATTAAAAAGAGATCTCACCTAGACCTGAAGAGATCTAGAAGCTGAATGATTTGGAGAGGCCTGGTGAGCAGGTTCCTCCCGCAGGACTCATAGCTGATCTCTACCAGTTCCACTGACATTCACCAGAGGGTGCTTGTGAGTTTACAAGGCCAGGCTGCGTAAACCTGGCTGGCAATCCCATTTTGGGTCCAGGCTGTGGGAAAGGAAAGAAAAGTTTCCTTTTTTCATCTACTGAAATGCTTTTAGCTCCTTTCAGATTTGTCATAACAACAATACACTTAAGGAATAATCTAATGCTGGCTTAAACCTGTGTTCATAAAGACTGATAAAAATGCCTTTCTCAATTTGATATGCTACACTGACGTATTGCACCTTTCTGTATCTCTTTCATTCCCTTATGGTGGATGAAATTCAAAGGCATTTCACAAAGTAATCGCTAGCCCCAAGTGAGGCTGATAAACCTATAAATCTGGATGCACAATTAATATGATGTAGTGAAAGCTAATTAATTGCTCTATATCCATCATCATTCTGCCATTACAAAGTTCCTTCCCCTTCCTCTCAAGGGCTTTTTTTCTTCACTGTATACCATTTCTGACTTCTTTCCACTGATGTCCAATGCTCTAAGGCTCTCTTACATGAACGTAGGCTTTTTCCCCAGGCCTACTGGCATCATTTCCATGCATGCTTCTCTGAACTGAACACAAGCCCTCAGTGTCTTCTGGACGTGGCTCTGTAGATATTTTCTGCTCCTGCTTCACTCTCTGAGGCCTGTTCTGAAGTCAGCAGAGACAGGAGCAAGGTGCTGCAACTACCTTCTCTTGGTATTTCCTCTCCTCCTGTTTCAGTGGAGGGGTGACAAGGTATGGAGCAGGCTTGAATCTTCCTCATGCCCCTCTCCTTTCCGAGCAGAGCTCTAGGCACACCCGCAGAGAGGCACCACACTAACTGGCAGCTGGCACTGTCTGTCTCCCGACAGCAGGGCATTAATAACCATTAACAAAACGCTATACAGTTCCAACATGATGTCAGTGGTATTAACCTCTGTCATTCCTGTATCAGCACCAGTGAATGACTGGTTTTCTTTTTTTTCCTTTAAAACTTACCTTCGAAATATTCCATACTGTCAAAACCAACAGCGGCTACTTAGAACAGCTCTTATTTTCCAATTTCGAAAATGAACTACCAGTTATCAGTAGTAACTATGTGGAACAACAGCTGAATTTATCTCATTCATAATTTCTTAATGAGCTTTAAAAAAAAATGAACCAAAGCAAAGCCTTCATACCCTACAGACTTGTGATCAGCTTTTGGGAGGTACTAAGGATTTGCCACCTATTAGAGAAAATAGGTGCAAGAGATTTGGGAGTTTTCTGGAACTGAAAGTTTATGAGCAAAGTACTCTGAACTGCTGTATTATAGAAAATCTGCTACTGCTTTCAGGAGTATGAAATACAAGCATCTTTTCTCAGCTCAAACTAGTAACCAGAGTACAAGCAATTCTTTTGAAATGGTATACTCATAAAACCTCTTACAATCTTACAGTATCTAGGTATGCATTGCTTCCCAGCTCAAAATAAAGTAAATGCAAGGCTATAAACAAATCAGATAAGATCCATAGGGAGAGAGAGTTAGTATCATTTATTGCAGTAATAGAGATAACTGGAACAAGATACAGTTTTCCGTGTATTCAACCCCATCTACATTCTTAGATCACTAATAGGAACACACCTGCTGAATTTCACTGTGATGATTCAGGGCCAATACGCCTTAAGATGATTTGAAAGACTGCTGGATTTTCAAGACTGTCCTTTTCTTGTTTTTGTAGTTACAGATTAAGAAGGTTGTATTTCCATTGATTGTATACTTCGGTATTTACTGACAAACTCGAAGATATGAGATATGAGTAATCCAAACTCAGGTCAAGTGCAGTTACATCCCCCTATCTCCTGCAATGCTTTAAGATGTCCACTATCACAGTGAAATCTTTGGTTCTAGAAAATAGGATGGGGCCATCAGGTGAATGTCTACATGGCAAAGTAGTCCTTCCCATCTCCGGGTCTCACGCCTAACAGCTATCACATTTAATAGGTACAGGGAGTGGATGTACAAGACCAGATGGAATGGGATTGCAGTGTATCAGCCACACGATGCAGTTGTTTATCCAACTTGGGTTCAAACTGGTTTGTTTTTTTTTAAAAAAAGCTTTACCTCTCCAAAAAACCCAAAGACGTTCATGTGATGTAGACCTTCAACTGAAAAACAAAAAAGGGTATAGAAGATTTGCCACTTTTGATTCCTGTGTGTAGAGCAGTTGGTCCCAGAATAAAGGCAAGGATAAACCCATCTTCTCCATGAATGACATGGTAACAAGGGATACTGCCATCAAAAGCAGTACCAGCTCAGTACAAACCTCCATCACAAGGAGCGTTTCAGGGTGAGTGAGCTGAGAGCACAGCACAGATACTGCACTCACGTGGAAGCAGATGACAAGGGGGAAAGGATGCAACATTTGCAATTCTTCAGCCCTGTTGCAGACCTCCTGAGAAAGTGTATGCTTCAGGTTAAATCAGGTCTTAGACACCTTTTACCAGGCAGTGAACCAGCCAGCAGCACCTCAGTGAGAGGCAATCCGCATCCCTGTGGAAATGGCAGAAGATTGATTAATTTAATTCCATGCCCTTTCTCAGAAAAGATAGTAAGAGACAGTGATGGGCAAAATTTGTCCAAATGTACCAGTGTCTTCTTCCTTCTTTGGCAGAGAAAAGGAGAAGCAGATTCTACATGTCCACCCCTCCCCTGGTCACAGCAGTCGGTAGAAGCAGGGGGGAGAAGGGGTTTTCTGCAAAGCCTGTGCCTTTGAGGCAGCAGAAGGGCAAGGGCTCAGTTTTACGACTCTTGGCCCCAACACAATTTACCATTTACAAACTAATCCCCCTCCGTTCGAGAGCACAAGGCCTGCTAAAGCTCTCATGTCCACTTCTCTGATTCTTCATTGTCCACACTAACAGAGAGAAGCCGAAGACCTAATCGGTGTGTAATTCAATCGCTGTCCAGGCTGTGTCACAGCACAATGCTCTGCTTGTAGTGCCACGGGTTAAGTCAGCCAGCTACTGTTATGCACCACAGCAGGTGTGAAGAATGTCACTCGGTCTAACTGTATCTTACCACTCTGTCAAGGTCCGTTTCTGACGCTACTTTCACTCACCACTTAACGATTGTTTTTCCTACCGGCAGCAAGCTAATTGTCAGCTGTATGGTAAAAGGGCACTTTCAGTATTTTTGATCCTGAATTGGGAATTCCCGCTCAGCATAACATGGGCCTCATACACAGTAAAACCCCCTGTTCTTCAAATCCCCAAAACATGGAGGCCTGCTAAAAAGCTCTTTATTTCTTTAGTCTTAATCCAGCAATTAATAAGTTATGACTTACTACACCCAGAGTGCTTCACTCTGTTGTTCCTCACCAGACAGCACACTGGACGTTGCCATGCACCCTTTGAGAATGGCTTGAATCCACAAAGCTCCTTGGTACCTAGTTACATTTAAATCAGCAAGAGACAGACACTTCAAAAAATTCTTCTCCACATGTAGGTGGTTAAAAATCTCTGGAAAACAAAATTAAATGTGCTGCCACGCTTAAATACAGATCTCAGGCCGCTCTGAGAATGGCAGTTGTTTTTTTTTTTTTTAAAAAAATTACTACTCCAAAAGGAGTCAAAAGTTGCACTTCCATTTTTTTCTTGAGTCATACCACAGTGCAAGGAAGTTGAGGATAAGCACTACAGAGGAAGAAGGCAGGGCAACACCTGCCACTTCCTCGCCAGCGAAGCAGCAATGGGTGTGTGTATCACCCAGCCATGCCACAGGGCAGATAAGGAGACAGTGGGGAACTATTGCTGATAAACCCACAGCAGCACGAGTGAACTGTAATAACTGTAATTTACTCTTAAGTGGCAAAAACATAGGGACAGTAACCAGGGGCACATCAGAGGATGTCTTCCCCTTGCACAGATGTACATCACGCACTTTAAATAGTCATGCGTGATGTTTCTTTCCATGTATAACAGCGAAATGTCCAAGGGATGTGAGCACAGAATGAGAACAGAAACCCGCTATTTCTAATGAATCTATTTTCTTAACAGCCTTGAGAATTTCCTTCACGTAGAGTTTCTGATGCTGTTTCTCTAATTCCTTAGTTTTCATGTAGAAGCAATACAAATAGGAGAACTACCTCATGGAAGAGCTACATTGGGACAGAAATTATACAGGCCTGTACCAGCAGGAGTAGTTTTTCATCTGAAAGAACAAACAACTGAAGTCATCTGGATAACCTGACTATTCCAAGACGAAGATAAACAAAATGGAAATGATTTCTCTGCCACCACATAGATGATCTTAAATCAACGTATTTGGCTGTCTAGAGTATTTCTATGTAATTCTATACAAAATTATGGTTACCAATCTTACCTAATTCTGTAAAGGGATGAAATACTTTGTCACACTTTCAAATCCTGTGAAGGCAGCGAGGAGATGAAGAAAGACGATCCAGCCTCTTACCACTTGCTACAGAAAAGGTCATAATATTCATTACTCAAAATATGAATTGGACATCTGTATCTACAATGTTTAACAAGTCTTGCTTAGTGCTGAAGCCAAGCTGCTCATTTCACCCATACTAGTCTACTGTCATCATTGACGGCTGATTTCCAAACATGGCCAGATACCAGTTTACATGGCAGGGGTCATGAGACATTCTTGCATCCTGAATCAGGATTTCGAAATGCCATGTGCCAAGCCTTAGAAGCATGCAGAGCATTTGCAACTGAGCACCTGCAGAAATCCCATTTCCTGACAAAGACAGGCCTCCAATATTCATGTTTTTCTCCTGCTCTTAGGCCATGCTGTTACAAAATGTGGCCTGAATAATCCTTTTATAGCTACACAGGAAAAGGTCCTTACTTCGCATTTACTCCTACTTGTGGAGGTTCAGTGGGAACTTGGTTGGCCAATCAGCAAAGATACACAGACTGAAAAGCCTGGCTGATGGGATACAACCAAAACCATTCACAGGGTAGGGATACAAAGCGGACATGCAGGTTAGCAGAGAAACTGGAAGGCCGCTGGCAACTTTAGTGAATATATGTAAGAGGAGAAGAACCTAAGAAGTCACATTAAATTTGGTGTTAATGCTGACAGTGGCATACACAGACAGCCAAAAGAGTGACTAGTGGATGCTCATAGAAAGGGAGGCCAGGAGGGCTGTCGCTGGTAGCATGTGAATAATCAGAGAGTGCGGGACTGCACAGAGACCTCTCCCAGGTCAGTGAGAACAGTCCAAGGGGAATAAATTAGAGGCAAGCTGGAAGAGACATAGAAGGGGCTGGTTGTGAGGCCAGCAATGGGAACAACTTTGAACAACTTACACTGTAAGACTCCCTGCTCTGCAAGGCACTCCTAGAGTACCTCCTGCTGCAGGTCTGTGTTGCCCTTACTCTAAGCTGCCATCTTCCCTTTGAAGGCTGTGATTCCCTTAACCCAAGAAACCTGCATCCTTGTCCTGTCCCTTCACTCTAACCCTGGGCTGCTGCTGCTTTACCTCTGACATGGGCTATCTGAGCCCCCTCCTCGTACTCTGGCTGCTGCCTCCCAACCATCCACATCTCTGCATGCCCCCACATTGTCTCCTCACCCTCCATTTCCCTGACACTGTCCCCTGTGGCTGCTTCATAACCCCTGATGATCTCTGCTTTTGTTTTCGTCCCTTGCTGCTGGCTTTGGCAGTGTGAGCGTGAGGCCCAAGCTATCATATGTAGCAGACTATTAGCCCGTACACTGTTCCGCGCCTGATCTCACTTTCGCTGGGCTGCTCACTGGAGCTTTAGACCAATGACACTGAACAACTGTGAAACACTATCAGCCCTCAGTATTTCTCACACACTGCCATGTACCTGTATCCTATCTTCAGCTGACAATCTTGGCAGTTTAGAGATCAACCATTTTTCATGGCCCTGCTGGTCTTTAGTGGTCCCTCAGACTCATTTTGGGAACCACCATCCATCAGGGTGCTGTGGAGGCTCAGTGCACGCAGAGTGACAGCCACTATTTCCCATTTCCACAAGGAAATGCCAGAACAACTTTTGTCTGCTAAATGCTGGGTATAAAAATCAGGTCTCTGTAGCACATTCCCTTTTCCTTCCTTCCTGATGATCAGCTCTTCCTCTGGGTACTTCAGGGGACCCACCCCCTCCTCTTGGCCATGACAGTGTACATTCAAACAGCTGCTAGGGCTGGATGAAGCACCTGCTCTGGGCAACAGCAGCTGGAGTTCATTTTGGGTCCAAAGGGCCGAGGCCAAGCAGGCTGACTGCATGTGCACTAATCCAGTATCATCACCAACTCCACCAACAACAGGTGCCCCTTTGAAGAGGGAGGGAAAAACTATTTGGGGAGGAATCAGAGCTTTATAAAGAACATTATGGGCCAAATCCTCAGCTGGTAGATGCTCAGTTAAAGCATGTACTCTCTTGAAGTTATATGAGTAATGCTCATATACATCAGTAAAATATTTGGCCCACTCTCGGTGCTGCATTTCTTCTCTTTTTGGTTTTCCTAAGGATTTTTCACCTTCTCTCTTTGCTGTGCACTGACCTTCCTCTAAAAAAAAGCAGAAAAGAAACCTTCCTGTCCCTTGCTTTAGACCAAACAGCTGAAAGTCACAAGCTGCATATATTAGACTTCAACATCCTCCTCTACATAGGTAACACAATCTTACTGTTGCCTGACGTGTCCCTCAGTCCTGCTTGAGTCCTGGCGTCTAGATCACGAGCAGGCATCAACAGGAACAAGGGTGATCCCATTCTGGAACAAATCAATGAAATTAATGAAAGTGTCTATGTTTTTTATTTTCTGAGTCCTACCATTCTGAGCTCCAAAGGTCAGTTCCACAAACCTGGTCGCACTCCTTGCAGTTACTCTTGTGCCTGCTTCTAGAGAACCTGGAAGCTCTCTGGAGCCTGAGAATGGAGCTGGCTTCACAAAGGCAGCACCACAGAGCACTGCAAAAACCACACTGCTCACACAACATGAGTAAAAGCAGGCTTTCCAAATTCCTGTTTATGTACTATTAGAGGAAAACATGACCTCGCTAAAAGCTGCTCATGTGAACTGGTCACAGCCTTCATAACTTCGTATGCCAAAGTTTATTTTCCTGAACTGCACACATTTTAATTCACGACTTTCTGAGATTTAGATTTGTTTAAGTCACTTTTCCCTTGGGACCATGTCTCAGCTGGGTTATATTACAAAAAGAAGCAAAGTGGACACAATTGAAGGAGCAGAGAGCTGGTGGTGAGAATAGCACGGCAGAAAAAATAGTCTCCAATCCATAACAATTACTGGCATCTCATCCACAAGTAGACACAAGCGTAAATTGTACTGTGTTGGCTTGCCCATTTAAATAAGTCTCCGAGAATTTCCCTCCACAAACACTGCAGTACAGGCTAGACAACACCGTTTCCTCACCAATGAAGAGACATTGACACAACCACACAGGAACGTCCAGTGCTACAAACATATTCTCAGCTGCTGCAGACTCACGGATTCTCTTTGAGGCTTTAACCACAGCTCCAAAGTTGGAAAACATCAAAGCATATATAAACATACAAAGAAGGTAATATTGCACACTTATGCATCAGTTTTGTCCACGTATATGCCTGAGGGAAACACATGGCAATCACCACTTTGCGCACTTAATACTGAACAGTATGGATACCTATATGTTACTGCCCTTCACAGTCAAAGCCATAAAACACTCCTAGCATCTGACAGGTACAGAGCTCCTCCTAACCCTCTGAATCCTCTCTGCGGCTTGCTGTCACTGGGCACATTTCACGCAGGCCAGCTGCACAGGATTTATTCAACCAGTTTTGGAGTATCAAAGCTAACTCTTTTTTGTCTGTGCCCCAGGCAGGCACTTGGTATGCAGGATTTAAATCAGAGAACAAAATGTTCTGTGAAATTTGTAAATACTCAGCACAGTAATTTCTAAATTCTAAAAAAGATAGCAACTGGAGCTAGTGGTTTAAAAATCAAAAAGTAAAGCATTTCACTGCATCACTGTGAGTAATGCCACTGTGTCCTGAAGACCAGAATAAATACTTTCCCAAGATTATCAATTAATGGTGCTGACTGCCTTAAGTGATAGGAACCAAACACACTCTGAGTTACACCTCATAATTCCAATGAAATCAGGAGAATGCCCAATTCAACAAGTGCTCTGCTCAAAGATGCTGAAATTGAAAATAATTTGCTTGATCCTTGAAAACTGGCACAAAAGACTTTGCCTGGGACATACTGCCACAAACAGACTACAATCTAACACCTACCATTGTAAGATTTTTATGATGTATTTAAAGCCAGTAAAATGGAATTAGGAAGAAAATGATAGGGAAAGAGATACCCTAAGGAATCATGACACACTACGAAGGATAATATGTAGATGGCCTATAAGAGGTGTTTTGAGCAGAAAGGAGCAATAAAGGGTCATTTGTGACTGGAACTAGAAGAATTACTTCATCGGAATTTGGCATAGCCTTTAAGGTCTATGATGTTTGAGTGAAATTATCCTCTTCTGTTTTGTCTGATTCACCACCACTGAATCCATATTAATACAAAATTTAAACCAAACATCTAGCTGATGAATGTTCACATTAAAGTTTCACATAAAGAACCTTTTCATATTTTTTTTCTCAAGCGGTTTCATTTAAACTTTGAAAGGATTCTTTTTCAAACAAAAACTGTGAAAAGGGTTCATTCATTATTTTTTGGTGAATACCAAAGCTAAAACATTTAGAATAATTTCCTCTTCACCTGCAAACATTTCACACACCTCTCACCACATCTGTGGCTTTCATTTCTTCTCTCTCAAGCCAAGTAGCAAATGGCATCAGTCAAACCATTTAATTCGCAGGAGTACCTGTACTTCAGAAGCAGGTGCTCCCGGTACTAGCAGGGACTCTATGAACATTGATTATCAGTAGCATACAGCAGCAAGACAGTAAATGGTTTCTGGATCTTCATCCCATGCCTGTAGTTTACTTCTGCTAGCCCAAATATTCTGAGTATGTACAGAGTGTATTTGCTCACGCTCACCTCGAAGATATAAGTCTGATGCTCCCTCAAGGGCCACGTGGAGCACAGAGTGCACCTACCAAAGTTTACACTGCCTGGAAGGCATTACCTGAGGTCACTGATTTCAGATGGCACAGACTGTACAAAACAAGGCACTGCCTTTTTCAACATGTCAAGTCTTATTTTCTCATTTGCCCAAAAGTAAGTACAGATTCTTATCCACAGCTGTGGAAAGGAAGGTAGAACAGAAGGGCAAGGTATACAAATTAAGACAGACTCTAGGCAGTTTGGGATTGCACAACCTCCTTACGCAACACGTTGCCTGGGGTGCGCCACATGTTTTCAGAAATGCCACAGAATCTCCTTAAATTTGCTCCAGTGCTGAGACCCAGTGGCTTCAACCTGCAATAAGTGACTGGACTTATGATGCAACAGACAGATGGCAAGGATGAGCCTTACGTTTGATGGCCTGTGCTTTTTTAAATGTGGCTTGAAATAACAATTGCAAGGCAGACGAACCTTGACAATTTATTCTAACTTACTCCTAAGCACAGCTTCTTTAAAAAAATCAGATGGGTAGTATCAGCCAGTACTGCTTGAAATTAATAGTCCACTTACAGCTTAAGTGTATTTATAAGAGAAGAAATGGAGACTGAAGGGCCAAATATCATGCTGCTGACTAGGCTGAAGCTTGCTCAGCCTGGCTGCCGGCCCTCTGCAGCCAGCAGGCAGAGAGGCAAGGGTCTTAAAGACACAGATGAGCCTAGTCGGCACACCTAACAATTCTGTACATATAAGGAAAAAAGACACGGGGAGAACAACACAGTGCAGGTGAATCGTCAACGTTTATGATTGCATTGGAAAGAGTGATACATTTTTAAGGTAAAATAGTAATATATGGCTCCTAGACACAAGTTAGTAGAGGTCACAGTGCAATTTTACCTGCAGCCCCAGCATTAAGAAGTCAACGCGCATGCACACAGTCACACACACACACAAACATGGCCATATGCAGCTTGACTTGAGATGCAACAGGATAGCTGAAGGTGTCAAACGAAACCAGGCTGCGGCAGGACAACAGCCATAGCCAAGAGTCTACCTGTGCAGTTAGCTGAGATGCAGTTACATCTTCCAGGCTCGACTGCAGAGCTCACACCCAGTCCCCAAAGCTGCTGCTGGGATGGAGCTTTCTTGAAGGCCCACAGAAGGGAGGGTGGGGAGCAAAGGGAGAGGATGAGTCTGCCTGAGCACTGTGGTTGTGGCAGCAGCTAGAAACAGCCTACAGGGAGAGAGAGCAGAAGGGAGGGGCGCCCTGGGGACTGGCAGGAGGGTGAGGGCAGGGCCTATGCAGGCAGGATGTGCCCTCAACATCAAAGTCCCAGGGCAGCTCTGAGCATCAGCCACAGCGGCCACAGAGGCTCCCTGCTGCGCTGCAGAGCAATGGGCCTCTCCGGGACCCTGCAGCACCCTGAGCCGAGGCTGCCTGTCTCCTCACGGCATTACCTGAAGCAAACTCTCTGCTACTGGAAGGGTCCCATGGTAAAAGCAAGTGTTAATTACAGATAAACTAATTTAAGCACTGCAGAGAAGAAAATTAAGAAACCCTTCTATACCTGTTCTGTGACACAAGGTTAAAGATAAGCTTTGCATGTATTTCAGAAACTCTTACGAGCTTGTCTTCTAGGTTTGTTTTAGACACGGCACAGACATGCCCACACGCTGTGGGCATATTCTGTTTGAAGGACAGATTTCAATCAGTAAAGTTTCAAAGAACGCTATATATATCACAATGGTTTATATTATCCAGTGTTTGGAAAGTTCCTTAAGGAACAAGTTCATTGCAAAAGAAGACAGACAAATGAGCCAACTTCTCAGTATCTGTGCCACGCAGACCTGTGTCGAGGAAGCCTATGGAACTGAACTGCCCCAGATAAAAGTTACATCAGAGGCATCAAGTGTTGCAAATTTATCAGGCTACTGAAAAAACTGAATGAAGACAAAAAAGACATGGCTGTTTCCAATACAACTTAAGAACATCCTCAAACATCTCAAACGGCTTTAAACAATGCAGTAATGAATGTTTTGCAAATACAAAATTATCAATGAGTGGAACAAAATCTTTTACTCTCTAGAAAAGGAAATCAATGGAAAACTACGCTTTAGAGTATTCCAGGTGAGCGCCAAAAAAAGGCACTTCCAAAATTACTTCCCAAATCAAAATTAATACAAGTATTTTACAAACAGAATTTCATTGCAATACCTCCTTTTGGTAAACTGAATATATATAAAATACATGTAGATACCGTAGCACCGTATAGTAATTTTCAGTACCTGTAAGCCCAAAAAATAGGCTCCTGTCTGCTCCGATACCAACAAGATTCTGACTTCAAAGGGATTAGGCTTTAACTTTTAGTTTTGGGAAAACCTTCTTTTGTATCTCTAAAAGATGCCAATTTCACAGCACGACAACAAACTGGACCTTTCCAATTTCCCAGTGACATACAGGCAAAAAGCATTTTCCAGAATGTCCGCATCACAGCCTGGTCACAGTGCTATTGTCACCCCAGGGCCATCTCATGTTTTGCTGATGACTACTTTTACTGTAAGGGAGTTAAAAAAAGTTATTTTTCTAAAAAAAGTTATTTTTCTATGCTTATTTAAATAGTAACCTCCCAAATTTCAGGCTGCTTTTTTAACTTAATGAGTCACACAGTGCAAAAAGGCAACAAAACAACCCAGAAGTCTTGCTGGTTTTTCCTCCATGCAAAAAGGAAATAAAAAAGAGTGGGATCAGATAAAATAGTGAAATGAAGCACCTGTTGAGAACAGAAAAGCATATAGAAAAATGGGTTAAGTGACTTCAAGTCTAATATAAGCAATTGTGAATTCACTGGCGTTCATATGAATCATTCTCTATTTCCTGCCAGAGATCTTAGGTTTCACTTAATTACAAACAAACTCATGAAAGAAGGCGCCTAATTCACAGGCATACATATCATACATTTTATTTCTTACTTTTTCCTCACATAGCCCTCTGTTTTCATCATAGCTATTGATGGGCACTGAATGATCACATGAGAAAAAAGTTTGGCAGCATTAGACACACTATTTGCTAAGCCCATGAAAAATCCGTCACAGTTAGAAAGAAGCTTACAGATGGTAGCCGGATACAAGCAACAGCCACAGCTCTTGCTACCTGTGGTTAAAGAACAAGCAATATCAACTCCAGATTACAAAGCGCATCTTAAAAAGCCTGGCTTTAAGTGAGAGAGAATCAAGGTAGGAAATGGCCAAACATAACTAAATGTTTGCAAAGTAGTCTCAGCAGAAGAGATGTTTTCAGATGATTTCTAAAGCCTGCTGACTGCAACAGTCCTCTCTGCTGCACTTTGCCAAAGAATGAAAAGAAACAGGGAGGGAAGGAGGAGGGGATAAGAGATGGTGTGGGAGTGTGTGTAAGAGAGCTTATTTTACTGGAATTTTAATTGCAGTTCTGTATACCATGCTGTGGTTGTTTGGCTTCCCACTTTGCCATACGCTTTCAACACTCTTTAAAATGTGTTGCATCAAATCATAGAAATTAATAAAGACATCTTTCATCAAGGCATGTGCCTACCATTGCGCATTTAAATAATCCCAGATTATGGGAATAAACAGGGTCAATCCTGTCACCAACCCTATTTCCAGATGTCACCCACCCTTTTTGCACATAACTATCTGCTCTTGCTTTCCCTCAGTCAAGATCGGTCAGTGTCCAATCCTCTTCACCCCAACATCAGTTCATTGAGGAAATCTGTAAAGTACCTTCATACTTCAGGATTTAGTGAGAATAACCCAGATTCACCTGTTGTATCAAAGTCATATACAGATATTGCTACCCCAAGCGGGTAGTAGCTTTTCTAAAGCACATAGTCTGGGAGAAAGATGCAAGACTTTCCCCTTCAGTTTAGGGCATGTAGGGAAAAAAAGCAACCTATCTTAAAAGCAGCCCTAGCTGATAGCATGCAGCTGCACTTATTCCATGCCACGTTGAAATACTGTAACTAAGAAACTGAATAAAGCACTTGTTCCCCAGGATACAGAATTTCTTGAAAACCAAGACTTGAGATCACAAGTTTTTGGAACAGATGAGCTTTTCCTTAGTCCAGACACAACTGGCATGTGACACTACCTCATTCTGTGTAGCAAGAACCCCTACATTACTTTGTAATGGAATTTTTCCACAATACATTTGATTACAGTACAAATGACAGGTATTTCCTTGAGTTCTATGAAGCACAAAGCAAAATAATTTTAACAGTGTTCTCATAAAAAGAGGGTGTTAAAGAACATACAGAGATTAAGGAAATTTAGAGTCAGTTTTCAGATCAGGCTCATACATCATAGGTGGCCTTAAGAAATGTCTTTGTGTCTTAGTTCTCCATCACTGAAATGGCATAACTTAATACTGACTTCCAAGGGATCAGGAGACCACTAATACAGATACAAGCATCTATGAGCTGATAAGATGAAAAATTATTGTCATTAACGCCCAACTAACAAAATACAACTACAAACTTTTCCACAGAGACACTAGCTAACTTGCTTTCTATTGCCATTTCACACTTCAGATTATCTGGACTGTGTACAGAAAGGAGGTCATCAAGTATACACACACACAGACACCACACTTGCTCTTCCTCTTGTGAGGCTGTCAAAGGATTACTCTGGGATCATAAAACACTATTTTACCAGCTAAAACAAAGACAGTTGTAATGGAAGGAGCTAAAAGGTAACTGGTAGAAGTACATCTTCCCAGCAAAAGTCCCTAGTGCCCCAGCAAAAAAAAAGGGCCCTTATTGAGAACTTCAGAACAAGGTAATTTATTGTTAAACTGTCTTGTCAATAAATATATTGCAATTTATGAATTTAGGTACTTACTTTAGCCTTGCAAACACTACAGCTATACTTTATTCACATGCAGTTTTACTCAAATGCTTAA
Source organism: Larus michahellis (assembly GCF_964199755.1). Classification (NCBI taxonomy): domain Eukaryota; kingdom Metazoa; phylum Chordata; class Aves; order Charadriiformes; family Laridae; genus Larus; species Larus michahellis. The sequence continues at coordinate 78,384,906 of NC_133899.1, read as the reverse complement.
AATGAGCATATGCTTACATGTGTTTTTTTAAAAAAGTGAACTTAGAACAGTTTTACATTTTAATTGCTGAAACTTCTAATTTAACTACAGCATGAAGAACTAGAAGAATGAAAAAATTGACAATTACAGTAAACAAAGAGGGCTGAATAGCATACAAGATAGAGGCACTGAACTAGAAGTACTTAAGTTTCTCATGGGCAATTTTCTCACATCTTTATGTGACTACTCCCAGATGATGTGTGTTCTGCTCTAGGTAGTCAGATCCAATAACAATTAAAACGCGCAACAGAGTAAAAATTCTGCCCCTAGCATCCTGGGTTTGTGGGGGAGTGGTGTGATCTGCTAGAAAAATATTCCACAGAATGGCACGTAACATTAAACTTACTAAACAGAAAGTCACTGAACAGAAAATTAACAAATTTGAAGGGTGTCCAGATTACTCATATTTCCACTCCACTGGCTTGAATCTATTGAAGGTAAATAAATGCTCAAGCAGAAACACACAGAGCTCCATCCATATGGTAAAGTAGCTGAAAAAGTCAGAAACCTGTATTTTGAAGTTACTGCACAAACTGATGATTATTAAATTACTAAAATACTGAAGGTGGTTTAATCTGCCCAGATAGGACCAGACCATAAACATTTTCCGGTCTAAATCAAAAAAAGATAGTATTTACGCTGTAGCCAAGCCACATGTAGATACACTGTTAAATTCCCAAGATTTTTTTACTGATTGCTCCCTCCCCATGACAAGCCACGATCAGCCACTCCGGCCTGGACTCTCACACTGCGCTTTCGCACATCCCTCGCTATTAAAAGGAGATATTTAAGCGTGGGCGTCCCTGACAACCGTCCCTCAAGCAAGCTGTAGAAATGACGGCGGGCCCTTGGCGCCCTGGCCACCGACGCCTGGCAGAGGGAGGGGACGAGCGCTAGGGCCGAGAGGCGACCTGCCGCAGTGCTTCGTGGGCTGCCGTGAGCACCTGCCGAGTGGCCCACCGCCGGCTGCTCGCCGCGCAGGCCGGCGAGTATCGGCAGAGATCGCCCAGAGGGACGAGGCTCCGCGGGCGCAGGGAGCGCCCAACGGGCACGCACGAAATGGCGGCGGCCGCCGCGGCCCCCCCCTACCGTCCCCAGGCGTGGGCGGGCGGCCCCACGCACCCCGGGAGGGAGGCGGGGAGGGGGCGGCCCGGCGCCGCCGTGCGCGGCAAGGTGTGTCCCAGGTGCCCGGGCTATATGAGGCGGCGCGGCGAGGCGGCGCGGCTGCCCCATGGCGGCTCCCGTCATGGCTGAGCCGCGCTCCAAGCGGCCTCGCGTCACGCTGCCCGCCTGCCCGGCGCACCGCCCGCTGACCGGCAGCCGGGTGAGGCAGAGCTTCCCGCCCGCCGTGGAGGAAGGCCTCTGCGGTGTGACCGGCGCCCTGCTGGAGCTCGCCTACTGCCTGCAGGCGCTGGTAAGGCGGCGGGCCGGGAGCGGGCGCGGAGGTCCCGGCAGGCGGCCGAGGGCCCTGCCCGGGCGGCGGGGAAGGAGGTGCCCGGGGAGCGGGGCAGGTCCCGCCGGCGCTCAAGAGAGTTTCGGAGTCGGGCGGGGACGGGAGAGCGGTGCCTGTCCCGGTACTTGGCCCAGCGGGATTTGGGGTCTCTCTGCGCCCCCGGAGCCCGCAGGCCGGGCGTCCGCGCCGCTGCCCGGGTGCTTACCCCGGGGCGGCCGGTGACGGGGCGAGAAAAACAGAGACCGAGGTCTGGAACAAGTGGGTGATGAATCGGGCACTCGTGTGTTTTGGGTAATTCACAAACAGAGCTGTGCCTGTGGAAAGAGGGACAGGAACAGGGACGCTGACAGGTTTGGAGTATAACTCTTGGGGGGCTCTTTCACAAACTTTGTATGTAAAATAGTCGTGTGTGGTTAACTGATGAAATAAGAGTTTGCGGATGTTGCGGTTGGCTGAGGGGTTTTTGCTCCACAGGCAGGAACATTGGACATGAATTAAAACATTTGTCTCTGATACTGTGTAACATAGCTGTGAAAATTGTCTGGCTATATATCAAATATTAAGGCAACATATAGTTTAAGAAAGCCATTAAAATCAAAAACCAAAATGATCAATGCCATCCCTTCTTATGCCAAGCATCCACTGAGAAGCAACACAAGCTATATTCAATATATCCCCAAGCTTTGATCAAGCTTGGTGTTAAGTATTAGTCCAATAAAAACTTAAGTATGCAGTAAAACCTCTGCTTGTTAAGCATGTGGATTAAAATAACGCTAGTGATTGGCAGCTGGATGGGGTGGAGAAAGCTCAATTAGGAATTGACTGTGGATAAATCAAACCTATAAATGTGAACATCTTAAATGGTTAATGATTGATATAAAAGATTTACCTTAACAGTTTAGCAGGTGCAGTAACTGGTGCTCTGCTTGAAGTCAGGCAGGAGGTTCGTGCTGAGGAACTGGTTATAAAACCCTGAGTCTTGACTCTTCTGTCAACAAAAACATGAATGACTGACTTCAGGAAAAGGATTATGCAAATATTGCAATGAATGTTCTTAATAAAACATTCCAGTATGTACTTTCTCTTGTATGGTTTAGGGTCACACACGTGTATGTGTGCCACAGGTTTGGGGTATCCCAGATGGCCATAAAAATATAAGATAAAACCATAAACTTGTTTTGTGTATGTAACTTTTCTGCATTTTTTCTAAACAGAGCAACATAGATGAAACACAGGTATTTAATATTTAAGCAGGGTAATAGATGAAAGCGGTGAAGAAAATAAGAAGCAGAAAAACTTATGAAATGCACATACTTGTTCCTTACCCCCTCCTAGGCAGGCCACAAGCCAACAGCTGGATCTGCAGTACTCCAATTGAGAGTGTGTCTGAGAGACAAAAGCTGTGCTGCATTGCATGCGCATGTTTAGGGAACCAGCAGATCAAGATCAAGATGCTGTTGCTCCCTCAGTTCAGTTCTTGGCATATTCCCAGCTGCTGCCTCTCATTCTCCTCAACATCGGAGCTGCGCAGAGCCAGTGTTGAAGCTAGTATAACCTGGTGGCTGGTAGCTCTCCTTCACTACCTGTCTCTAATACATTCTCTTTATGGGACAGCAACACCATGGATAAAATTCTTCTAATGTAAGAGCTGATAGATCTGTTAGCACAGTCAAATATTGCAGTGGCTAAAGCTGTTACTTTCCCATACAGAGTAAAACAAGGCCTGCAGCGGGTTTAGGGTTGTATTACTTCTGAAGTATTCCTAGGCATAAGCTACATATGATATTAAAGGTATATACAGTATAGTTCAGTAGCAGTATTCTTTATTTTGGAATAACATTATCCATAATGAAGCTGATAAACAGATGCAAAGTTGTGCTTGTTTTCTTTTTTGGTATCTGTCTCATCTTTCTCATACCTTTGAAAGCTAACTTTTCACTGGAATGCTGGCCTGAAGGGATAAATCTTGATGTTCCCTGCTCTGAGACTATGTTTAAAAAAAAAAAAAAGCCACAAAAAAACCAAACAAAACCCCCACACAAAACACAACAAAAAAACCCCCACACACCTCCAACCACTCATAAATAAAATATTCTGAGGATCTCTGACTGTTGTTGAGAGAGGACATCAGTACTACAGTTACCTGTCTAGTATTAAAGGACAGAAGAAGTTCTAGTAGAAGTAAAGAGATTTTTTCATTTAAGAAGGGCACAAACTTGAGCACAAGAAGTTACATCTAAATGTGAGAAGGAACTTCTTTACTTTGAGGGTGGCAGAGCACTGGAACAGGCTGCCCAGAGAGGTGGTGGAGTCTCTGTCTCTGGAGACATTCAAAACCTGCCTGGATGCGTCCCTGTGCAACCTGCTCTAGGTGACCCTGCTTTGGCAGGTTGGACTAGATGATCTCCAGAGGTCCCTTCCAACCCCTATGATTCTGTGACTGTAACTACTTACTTCATTTATTGCAGAAATTTGGATTAAGGTCTTCAGAGTGATTGTGCTGGTAGAACAACTTCCATTGGAAGGGTCTCTGGAGTTCTGATAAAACCATGTTCTGCTGCAACTCAGTCCCATCTCCAGCAAATCTTAACATTCCTGTTTTGTGTGCTTAGGGTGAATATTTTCATCAGTCGCATGTGGCTCTACCAAATGTTTCCAAGTTCTTCTTGCATCAAGCTCTGGAAGAGAGAAAAGCTGCAGAGGCTTTAATGAAATATCAGCAAGAAAGAGGTGGCCATTACTGTTCTAAAACCATCCAGGTGGGTAATAGACAACAAGCTTTCAAGCAGCTGCAATCTGCAGCAATTACTCTAACTTCTTGCATTATATTGTTGGTACTTCAGATCTCTGCATTCATCCACTCTTGGATTTCCAGATGTAATTTCCCTGTCATATTAGTGTACAAGGTTTTGTTCTTGATTGTGATGCCTAGAAACTGTCAGACATACAGACCTAACTCTACGTAGCTGCTTTCTAGCCCAAAAGAACATGAAGAATGGTCCCCTTTTTATTCACTCAGCTGGAGACTCCTGTTTCCCATGTGCTGTAATGAATAATAACACTACTTAAACTGTGTTGAAACAACCCATTTGTCTCCTTCACATTTAAATTAAATAGAAGCCATTAGCACCTAAGAAAGGTGGTAAGGAAGGAGGTAAAAGAAACATCCAGCTTGGGGCAGTAGTTGATCTGTTGGAGCACAGCCCAAGATAGAATCTGAACTAGAGATCTGAGTCAGGCTTGCACAGGTACAAAGGAATAACTCAAACCCACCTCATTTGTTGGAAGACCCAAGGGGCTGATTCTTCTCTTCCAAATTAGTATTCTGTAAATAGTTAATACAGAATGCTCTTCTTTAGCCTATCATAGCAGTTGTTAAGCTGTAGAAAGTAAAAATAAAAAGGCCATCTTGAAAAGTTTCTATATATTCAGTTTGAATCAGGGAAGACCTTATAGCAGCCTTCCAGTATTTAAAAGGGACCTACAGGAGAGATGGGGAGGGACTCTTTATGAGGGGGCGTAGTGATAGGACAAGGGGTAACAGTTTTAAACTGAAAGAGGGGAGATCTGGAGTAGATACTAGGAAGAAATTCTTTACTGTGAGGGTGGTGAGACACTGGAACAGGTTGCCCAGAGAAGTTGTGCCTGCCCCATTCCTTGAAGTGTTCAAGGCCAGGCTGGATGGGGCTTTGAGCAGCCTGGTCTGGTGGAAGGTGTCCCTACCCAGGGCAGGGGCGTTGGGACTAGATGATCTTTAAGGTCCCTTCCAACCTAAACCATTCTGTGATTCTGCGGTAGGGTCTCCTGGTGTAAGAACTCTCCTCAGGCAAAGCAGCAGCTTTGCCTAAATCTCTCTTACTTGAAAAAGTGCTTGGGTTCTGCCACTTCTGTATGTTTACAGCCATTCAACTCTGCAAAAAAACAATGAATGCTCTAAAGTAGAAGGAGCTGTTGCAAAATCTTAGCACATCTTGTTTAGAGCGCCCAGGTAAGTTGCAGGAAACCATCAATGAATACAGTAAAATGAGCTGTTCTGAATAAATGTAATTCTGTCTTTGTTTTTAGAAACCAAACTGTGAGTATGCAGTTGGTCTGATGAAAGCCCTGGAATTAGCAATGATACAGTGGAAGACTATGATACGATATTTTGAAGAGCTTTATGCCCTGAGTATTGAAAATGCAGACCCTCATAGCGCAAGCACTATCAAGAAACAATTTATCGGGCCCAAAATCCGGAAGATCAAGATGATGGGAGATCTACTGACCAATGCTCGCAGGCTTGACTGTTCCCAAGATGGCAGAAATAGTCTTGGGGATTACTTTATGGACCGGTTGCAGAAAGAGTTCAGAACAGGCATAGAGCCAGAGTCTAGTCAGCACTGCAGCCCCTGCCCACCTCTCCAGCAGTGTACAGGGGCTGCAGAGGGTCTGAAGCGACCCCAGAGAGAATCTTTCCAGCACAGAAATGGCATAGGGCCAATATATGCAACCATACACTGCACTACCACGCTGCCACAGTGTAATGATGGGACAGGCGCAAAAGCAAAGCAGGGCAGGGAGGGCCTTTAATGCTGTGGCTGTTGCAGTTCCTAAGGCAGACCTGTACAGCAGGTGGACTTGAGACCAGAACTCAGGAGACATGATGCTGTATCGCTCCTCCTGCTCTACAACCTGTTCCCTCATCATCTGTTGAGCCACAGCTGAAAACTTAGCCCACACCATTATTTTGGTTAAATCATAGCAAGGTTGCTAGTTATGTAAATTGCCAGCATTAGTCACCCTTTTATCTATGCAATTCTTCCTAGAAGCCAGAAGCCTTTAAGCCTCCTTTCTGTTTTAAATTACTAACAGGACTAGTTAGTGCAAATTATTTTTAACAGTATATATAACTTTTATTAAAAATAAATAAATGAAAATGTAACTTCAGTACAAGGAAACATCTGTGTGGCAGAAAATCTAAAGATTTAGTTTTATATTATTGAATATTTATATTACTGTATAACAGATATTTTACATTACTAACAAGTATACTAACATAATGAACTTTTTTAAAAAACTTGTTTTAAAATAAAGTTATCTTGTCTTATTTCGATCACAGCAGCAATTTAAATAAGTAATCTAATTAATTTACTTATCACCCAGCTATTTTCAGTGTATACTTATCCAAGATGAAGGATGAAAACATTTCCTCAGCGGTGGGAATAAGACAATGTGCTGGGTTTCTCTACAGTTATTTGCCTAGTTGGCTTTTCTCATCATCAGAAAGCAGATGAGGGGGAAATTACGGGTTCTCATTAGAAGTGATCTTTACAGGTTCTAGTGCATATTTTGCAAGTGTCACTGAAGACACTAACTCTAGGGCTCTGTCCAGACTTAACCTAGGATCGTTGCTTTAACTACCATACAGACCCCTATTTCAGCTAACTAAATTATGGTACTACTACTATTTCTTGTATTCCCTATCTTGGTCCTCAGTAGAGGAATAAGATCCTAGTGAAAATGCAGCACACTTAACTAGAGTTGCATCATAGAGCGTGGCCACTCATTAGTTTTGCATTTCAGTTTGGCCAGTGTTCAATTAGAGGGGCTATTAGCACCACCACATCTAAGGCTTTTACTGTAGCCAGCTTGGTTAAAGTTCAGAGGTGTCCAAATTCCTTCCATTCATCTCCTACAGGGGAGTGCATCTCTTTCTGTACACTGGCTACCAAGGTCACCTAAGAAGAGCAACTGGCTAGATCAGCTGCCTGCAGCTAGCTTTTTTGGTCATTATGTACAACATCTTTTATGCAATTAGGGTTTGCTTAATTGAAAGACTGTCTCATACTTCTATGTAATACTGTAAGCGATACTCCTGTTATGCTTGAAAATAAATTCAGTTAAAAATGGCACTTTGCATCTACATTATATTCCTCAATTTACCACATAGGCATGCTAGTATATAAAACTGCACCAGTACTTTTCTACTACTAAGAAAGTTGCACAAGATGGGAGAGTAAACCACAGAATGAAAATAAATGTCAGAAAACTGCATTAAGATAAGAACGCTGCACAATGAAACATTTTCAGTAAACTGGCTTTTATAGACAGCTGCTGTTAAGTAGCCATTTCTGCAAAACTGCCTTAGCCCACCTACTTTCTGTTGGTGTTGTAGCACAGGACAATTACAATGCAGATGTCTCCCCAATCTTTCTGCTAATACAATTCAATCTTGGGGGCGTGGGGCATCATTTTAAAACACCCCCTGTATTCCTCTGTAAAAAAAACTGCAGTGTGCCACAAGAATGACTTGAAGCACTTTTAGCAACATGCTAGATTTGTCTATGTTGACATGGCTGCTCTCTAATACAGCAGTAGTTTAAAATATATTTCCATCTGGGCTAGATTCCATCACCCATCTTCATGCTGAGCATACCTTATTCAACAATTAGTTCCACTGACTGCAACTCAACATGAATAAGAGCAATGGAATCCCTCCCTCTCAGTATTAAAATACATCTCAGTAAGTATGAACGGAGCAAAGCTACTAACGGAATTATAAACTAGTGCCATATAAAACCACTTCAAATACTACTGGTAACGTCTGACCTATTTCTACAACAGTCTTCTCTTTTAAGAGTTGGTGACCTTCTGAAATGTAGGTACAGCCTCCTCCGTTGTTTCCAGCACTTAAGATTTTTACTTTAAATGAATTCCGACATAACAAAGAGCCCAACATTTACATTTTCAAAGCAAGACTGACTTACTTGCCTTTTCTTTTTCCCTGATATACTGCCACGTCTGTTTCTCAGAGACTCTTCTCATATTCATCTTTCTAGCCAAATGTATCCACACGTTCTCAGATTTTAGGTCTTTCTTTCTCTCTTTTCCATACACGTTCTGGGCCCTCTGTCTGAAGAGACAATTCTGTTCATTTTAGATAAACTCACAATCAGCTATTTTCCCAGTCTCTATCCTCTGAAAAAGAAAAGAGAAATCAATCAGTTACTGTAGATAAGCTCTTGTCCACATACTGCTTCTGCTGAGAGGGCAGAAGATGCTTGTGAATATGATCTCCAACTTTGTTAACAATATCTGTCTATCGTCTATAGGATGAGTCTATCCATGCTTCTCAGCCTGAAAAAAAGGAGACGAAGGATGAATGTGGAAGAGGTATAGGGGCAATAACACTTACAGAAACTTTACAAATTCTCTCTCTCTGCTGAATGCTTGTTTACACACACACTCTGTATCTGTACTTCCAAAGCCACGCCCAAACCATCCAAACGCACAATCTGGGGCAGCTCAGAATAGCTATAGCAGCACCAATACCCTAAATACAGCATCCAAACTGGAAGCTCTGGAGGGATCTAATCTTTACTGAAATCATGAGTTACGGCTGCAGAGGCTTCCAGACAGGTACTAACTATGGCATACTTCTAAATTCTTGCCATAAGCACTACCTATGGTTGCATGGAAAGGGCCCTTGCTGCTGCCTACTCTCAGAGTGAGGAATTCACTTAAAGTCTCTAGGTGGACATCACGCTGTCCTTCATCCTCTCCACTGTGGCTATAAAAAATTGAGAAGAGCACCTCAGGATTTCTTCTTTGCAAGGACCTTTTCTTTCAGGCCGCACCACACAAGGCAACATCTTTCTGGACAAACCCATCTTTGGCAATGATACTGGAATGTGAATGTTAGTTCTGGTGGCAGCAGCAGGAAAGGGGTCCTCAAGGGCACCTTCACTGGAAGATCACTCCAAGTGGAATTCACCATCTGGTCAAGGCCGCCTTTTGACTTTTTTACTTCGGTGAATTCATGCACTTAAGTGCATTCAGGGCAATTATTGGCAGTCTCTTTGTACTGCTTGTCCAAGTCCCACCATTTGTTACCACTTTGCCCCAGGTAACCACTATGCGCACAAGTCTCAAGAGTGCCTTTTCCTGGGGTCATATATAACCTAGTGGCAGAATACACTACAACACTGGATAAATATTAGGTAAAATTACCTTGTCCACAAATGAAACCAATGATCTGGAGAGGGTTTAAGCATCTTGAGTGGGTTGCACAGCCAGCACTAAGCTTTGATATCCCAATTTACACACTCAGTTACAGCATACAACTATTTCTCATTTATACTTATTATGCATTATTGTATACCTAGCACTATTTCAAATACAAATTATTTTTATTTTTTTAACTGTTCAATAAAGATTTAAAAATAAATAATAATAAGCTGTTCATTCCTTCTAGATCAAAGAACCTCTGTAATAACAGTGAAGTGTTTTCACAAGTTTGCTACTCTGCCTCTCAGAAACAGCTGGGAGATACACTTCTAGACGTGTAAGGGTGGTCAATAGCTGATCTCCTTGGGACATATCGCTTTTCAGCATTGGATACAGTGAAAGAACAAACTTGTACGGAGCCCAAAACATATACTTTTTTTCTTTAAATAACAATTTTATCTTTGGGGCATAATGACAGAATGTGACTAACAGTTTTTATCTTTGTACTCAAAGACACTTAAGTAAGTAGAAAATGGGGACGGCATAATAGGACTTTTTGCAAAAAAAATATAAATCATTTAACAACAGAAGAAGCCACCATCACAATAGCCCCTCTAAAAAGTCATAGGCACAAGGACTGGGGACTAGACCATTGATGGGATGTTTTCTACCTTTGCAGATTCTCTCAGTCAGCCCTTCGTCCCACAGAAGAGTGAGCTTTGCCTTTGATTTTGAATTAGTTGAAATTTCACCAATATTTATAACTGCAGAATGGAGATTAATTTTAGCTCATGGTACATTAAAAATACCCAGAACTATTTTAATCATGAAGTCAATGAAATCACACAGTTGCATTGCTGAAGTGCCTCAATATCGGAACAACAACCACCTAATTTCTCATCTCAAATGATATTCCAAAAACAGAGTAAAAACTCTAGCATCCTTGAGAGACATTACCAAAAACCATCCCATCTCTCCAAGGTACAAATTCTGCCACTGCTAGTTATTGGAAATAACAAATTCTTATTGCACAAGCAATCCAGCAGTGCAACTACATGTGCAGCAACATGCTGCTTCAGGAGGTTAAGTCAATCTCTTCAAAGATTTCAGAATAAAGGTAAGCACAGGCTTGAGCTGAAAGAGGAACCTGAAACGCAAATTTATACATCATAGCTCATGTGAAAAGAGTCATTTGCTAAAGTGATAGCTGAACGTAACTCTGGCCTCAGCTCGCCTCCGGTACGTCATGACTGAACCATTACTGCATCGCTTTATTGGAGGAATCAAATACTTCCTGTGATAAATATGGTTGCAGCTTGCTCAGGCAGTAGCTGGTCTCAGCCTCTCCAGACCTCACCCTCCCACACAGCTTCTTTTTGCTCCGAGGTCAAATAGTTTCAGTAACTGCACTTGAGTCTTGCTGAACATTCTCCATCCTCGGTGCGTGTCTCTGACCTCTACCTGGCTCAGACGTGGGCAGGGACACCCCGATTCCCCAGAAAAAGCCTAACACGCTCCCACGGGACACAGACACGTCTGCTTTTCCGGCTGGGAATTTTTTTTTCCCTCAGGTGAGAGCGGAGTAACGGCCCTCACGGACGGGCCCGCTCCCTCCCTCACCTCCCTGGCCCGCAGACCCGGCGGGAGCTGAGCCCCTAATACCTGCCCCAGCCCGCAGTCCCCGCTCAGGGCGCGGAGGTGCGGCGGGAACCCCCGGCGCCGGGCGGCCCAGGCGGCGGAGCCCGGCGGGCCGCTACCCCCCCCTAGAGGCGGCCATGTCACGCCGCCGCCGAGTGCCCAGCGCAGCGCCACCAGGCGGCCGCCATGTTTAGCGCGGCCGCCCCGGCGGCTCCCCCCAGCCAAGACCTTTCCGTCCTGCCACTGCCCCGGTACCCGCTGCCCCCGCGGGACGGGCGCGGCCCCGGCTCTCCGCGGTGTCCCCGGGCCCTGCGCGGCCGGACCCCGGCCCCGGAGCCTCGCCGCCGCCCTGAGGTGCCGCCCGCACCGTCCGCCCTCACCATCGCCCCCGAGGTAGTTACCCTGTGGCCGCAGAGACGCACAGCCGCGGCCGGCGCGGAGAAACCTGTCGCGGGGCTGGGGGGGTTTCTTCCCCGGGAGAAACCAGCGGAACCGCTGCCGCTGCCCTGCCGCGAAGCGTGCACCGCCGCCGGCCACCGGCCGGGACGCGCCGGGAAACGCGCCGCGGCGTGCGGAAGAAGCGGGGAGCGGCGCCGTCCCCCGGGGCGAGACTGCCGGCACCTTCGGGCATCGGGAAGCCTGGCTTCCACGGACCGGCTGGGCAGGGCGGGCTGCTTAAAGCGGGAAAAAAATAGAGGAAAAGGGAAAAAAAAAAAAAAAAAGACAGCCGGGCAGCGGCCGGCGTTAGCTCTGCGGCAGCCCCAGCGCCCGCAGCTGCGCCCCGACGGCGCCCCGCGCCCGCGGGACACCGCGCCCCGCCGCCCCCCCGGGGGCTCCGGCGGCCGCGGCCCCCGCCCCGCCCCGCCCCGTCCCGACCCGACCCGCCGCGACGGGGGGGCTCCGGCATAAATACGGCCTGAGTGGCGCTCCCGGACCGGCGCGGCTGGGGAGGGGGTCGGCGGTGGCAGAAGCTAGAGCTGGTGGCCTCGCCTGGCAGAGCGTGCGAGGGCCCCCGCTCCGCACAGCCGCCTGGCTGGTGACAGCCGCCAAACAGCCCCATCGAAGCCCCCTCTCTTCTGACCCCCTCACTCACCCTCTCTGGCCCAGCTGCTGTCTCCTCTGCTGCCGCCCACATGGATTTACTGGGCCCCATGGAGATGACGGAGGGCTCCCTCTGCTCCTTCACAGCCGCTGATGACTTCTACGATGACCCGTGCTTCAACACGTCGGACATGCACTTCTTCGAGGACCTGGACCCCCGGCTGGTGCACGTGGGGGGCCTGCTGAAGCCCGAGGAGCACCCGCATCACCACGGCCACCACCATGGGCACCCGCACGAGGAGGAGCACGTCCGGGCGCCCAGCGGGCACCACCAGGCCGGCCGCTGCCTGCTGTGGGCCTGCAAGGCTTGCAAGAGGAAGACCACCAATGCTGACCGCCGTAAGGCTGCCACCATGAGGGAGCGGCGGCGGCTCAGCAAGGTCAATGAGGCCTTTGAGACCCTCAAGCGCTGCACTTCCACCAACCCCAACCAGCGCCTGCCCAAGGTGGAGATCCTGCGCAACGCCATCCGCTACATTGAGAGCCTGCAGGCGCTGCTGCGGGAGCAGGAGGACGCTTATTACCCGGTGCTGGAGCACTACAGTGGGGAATCGGATGCCTCCAGCCCCCGCTCCAACTGCTCCGACGGCATGGTGAGTGCCCCAGGGAGGACACCCTGCCACCAAGGCGCCCCGGACACTGTCGGTCCAAACCTGCGCAGGGCGAGTCGCCTCCTCCTGCCTTTCTGATAGCAGCTGCCTTCCGTACCTCCCCAGGCAGAAGACAAAGTCCTTTTTTATGCCTTGAGCTCCAGTAGCAAAGGGAGGTGGGGTTCCCACATGCCAGGATCTCTGGGAAAGAAGAAAAAATCTCTTAAACACTTTTTCCCTGGGATGAGAAGTTAGGCAGGTCGTTCTTTGTCTTGGGGGAGCCAGGGGAGAGCTGCTGGCTTTGGGAAGCTGCCTGGGATGGATACCTGGGGGCATGGTGAGGTCTGAGCCCTGCCTGTGCTCCCATAGCTGCTGGGGCATCTCTGTTTCCATCTTCTGCTGTGTCATTACCTTTGAATCCTCTAAGGACAGCAGAGAGGAAGGTCCCGCTTGGTCATGGTAGTTACAGGGGAATTGATTTGAAGTCTGGGTTTTGTTTTCTGTGATTCGTCATGATAACAGCAGGAGGTTCTAAGCAACAGGAGTTGTTTGTCTTGACCCTTAAGAAAAAGGTTCTCCATTTCTCCTCTCACCATCCCCTCCATAGACGTTTACCAGCAATAGGAAGGAGACCCCAGGCTTTCAGTCCTGCTTGTACACTATGGGGAGGGGAGAAGGGTGGGTGCCAGACAGGTGTCTCATCGCTGCACCTTTTCAGTGGGACTATACACTCGGACTCTGGTCTGACTCTGGGCTGGCGGGATGTGGTGACTGGAGTGCAGGACAGCTGTCTGGGACGGGATATCCACGGCACTTTAAGACCTGAGATTTTTTTTTTCTGTGCTGTGGTGGGTATAATCATTAATGAGTTGAATATCTGCAATCATGAGATAGTTGGCAGATTGGAGAGATTTACACAAATGACCTCTCCTCAAAATACAGCTTTTTTCTTTTGTCAGAAAGAGTAATTTCATTGCAGGTTAAAGTATTAGAAACAAATATATTGGTCAGTGTTTGGGTATTTTTTTTGGTACAAAATGGAAATGGGAAGAGAAACTAAAGGAAATAAAAAGGGACAAAGCTAGACAGAGTCTTTTTAAGAAGAACTCATATTTGGAAAAACCTTCAAAAATTAAAATCAAAAAAGGACTCATTCCCCCTTTGGTCTCCCAGTTGTAAATTGAGGCAGTAAAGTAAATTGTAAAGTGTAGGGCAGTATCCGATCAGAATGCTGGAAAAGCTCATCTCATTTGTAAACCTACAGCATTTGATGCAATAACAATGGTAATTTTCGTTTGCAACAGCTGTGCCACATAAAATATTCTGGGGTGAATCCCCTTCTAGCAAAGTTAAGTTCTACCTCATTCAAAGAAACTACAACTTGCTGGTGTTTCAGCCAGTACTGGAATGATGGCACAGACTAGGGAGTGAAATACGAAATTGGGGTTCCTGGGATTTCAGTAAACGTTGTCCCCAACCAGTGCCCTCAATCAGATTGCTCTCCTTTCCAGATGGAGTACAGCGGGCCTCCTTGCAGCTCTCGCAGACGAAACAGCTATGACAGCAGCTACTACACAGAATCACCCAATGGTGAGTATGTGCCGTTAACGGCTGTGTGAAACATGGAGACAGAGGCAGTCAAGGCAGCAGATTTCCCCGTGCCTTCTCTGTCCCCAGTTGTTTAGCTGACCCCATCTGGGCTGAAAGAGAAACCTGCCTTTTCAGCCAGCAAGCTGTCGATGCTAATAGAAGCGCTGGATTTCCTCTAGATGTATTTGCAAGTATGGGGACATGTTATAGCTGCATTTCTTATTTTGCCAATATAACAGCTGGATAAAAATACATTTCTCCCTGCAACTAATTTTCAGTGTTAACCGTGTTTTGCATGAAGACTCTTCTAACTCTATCTGTCCTTGATCCAAAGTGGAGAAACTGCTGATTGTTTTAAAATCTTCCCTTCCCTTTCTATGGACCGAAGCCCTGGATCCACCCTGCTCCAAAAGTAGCATACTTTAGTTGGAGCTCTCTTCCATTTTGCAATTACAGTATCTGTTTTCTGATTATTGGTGTTCTTCACCAATATTCATTTCCTCTGAATTTACATGCTCACAGATGCATACTGTCAGCCACTTCCTAGGGTTTTATGAAAGAACTGCATCCTACTGACATTAAGTATCCATTGGATAAATTGAGCACCTTTTTTGTCTGTTTTTTAGATCCAAAGCATGGCAAGAGTTCTGTTGTTTCCAGCCTCGATTGCCTCTCAAGCATTGTAGAGAGGATTTCCACAGATAACTCCACATGTCCTATACTGCCTCCAGTGGAAACTGTTGCTGAGGGGAGTCCCTGTTCCCCCCCAGAAGGAGCAAGTCTGAATGATAGCGGAGCCCAAATTCCCTCCCCCACCAACTGCACCCCACTTCCCCAAGATAACGGCAGCAGCAACCCCATCTACCAAGTGCTATAAAGGCAGGTCCAGCTGGACTGCGGTGAAAACAAATTGCTCCATTCAGCCATGCTCCGAGACCTGCCTTCTAAGACTGAAGAGACAATTCTTAAGACTTGTTCCAGTTTTAAAATATCACTCAAAATTCCTTCAAATGTATAACTTTTCAAACCTGTAGTACTTCAAAATACACCCAGTTATTTATTGGTTGTTAAACTAAAGTTATTTAATATGTCTAGAGATAAAATTGTATACCATGAAATGGCCAATGTTTAATCTGGGCTTTGGGGAATAGGAGCCTGGCTATTGAAAGCGGAGGAGAATAGAAATCTACGACAGTAGTGGCATGACACATCCTTCCTATTACTCCTGTTCTGGCCAAAATAAGGTTGTGGACCATTTTTTATAAACCTTTTTGTATAATTGTAAATAAGAGTTGCTTTGCAAAAAAAAGAGAAAAAATAGGAAAAGAAAGAAAAAAAAGAAACAAAAGCAAAAATTAAAAACAAAGCAAAAATTAAAAACAAAACAAAAAGGGGGGAAAATTTAAAAAATATTTAATATTGCTTGGTTTGTTGTGTCAAACTTTAACTTTATATATTTATACGATGTGGTTGCCAAGAATGTTTTCAACAGTATTCTAAATAAAGACCCTTATTTATAAAATCTGTGGCGTTATCTTGACTTTCATTAGGGCTTCTAGAATTACTAGTGCATTTAGGAGTGGTATTAAGATCGCTGCCTTGGCAGGAAGAAGATACAGGCTCTGATTCAGCAAAGAAATCAAGAACATAGTTCAGTTGCACTACTTTCAACTACTTTGCATAAATACATTGCTGAAAAGGGATCTATTTTCTTCATAGTCTATCTTGGTGATTTCTAAACCAAGTCTTGTGCATCAGAGGTTGTTATTAAAAAGATCTGTAAGGTAAATCAGCATGTCTCTCTTCCTTCCCCCAAAGTTTACAATTACATGATAGGACTTGATCTTACAAAGATGCATTAGAACTAGGAATCACAATAAATTAGACTCTCCAAATTCCAGTGCAGCTACCATAACTTGAAGTCATACAAGAGTATCTCACAAGACCAAGTACTACATTCTTGAACAAATGTTTATATTTTTCATTCAAGTTCTAATTTTCAAGTCTTTGTGCCATGTTCATATGTTCTCAGGTGTCAGCAAATCATTGCAAAGGATTTTTTGTCAAAAAGTTCAAGGTATAAATCACAGTTTTCCTCAAGTTCAGGTTGGAATTCATGCCAAAGATAGGCAGTTTTAATTTGGATTTGAACTTTATGCATCTCTGGCAGCACTACTCCAGGGATTTGCTTCTTGTTTAGAGCCTCTCTAAAAATAACCAGTGGGCTATGTTTCATTCAGTATATATGTGTAACCTTGCAAGCTTGCCATGAAACTGAAAAATGTTAAGCCCCGAGCAGGTTGTCATTGGTAAGTAACCAGCAGGGCATTTCTGTACATTTGGACAAGAATAACCATCAGCTACAGCCAATATGAAACAACCCATTTCACGGAATCAGGGAATTTTCAGAGTTGGAAGGGACCTCTAGAGATCATCTAGTCCAACTCCCCTGCTAAAGCAGGATTGCCCAGAGCACATTACTCAGGGCTGCATCCAGGCGGGTCTTGAAAGTCTCCAGTGAAGGGGACTCCACAGCCTCCCCGGGCAGCCTGTTCCAGTGCTCTGTCACCCTCACCATAAAGAAGTTTTTTCTCATATTTGATTGGAACTTCTTGTCATATCCCTGTGATTTATGGATTTTGTTTAAACATCACAGAAAAAACCCAAGCAACACAACCCCCAAAACCAACCCAGATATCGTCATCAGCTCTAAATACTTTGATGACAGATCAATTGCTGTATTTTCTCTTAGGTGACTATTAATGAGGGAATTTGTGCAGCTCTTACCTCTTAAGCAGGAAAAAGAACGAGGGAACAGCTAATTCCATAGGAATGTTTCCCAGTCCTTTAGTCATGGGGGCCTTGAAGATCAATGCTCCATGGAGAGGAGAAGAGTGAGCCGCCTTGTGTCAAGCAGAGCAATGCACTTGCTTCTCCTTCCTCCTGGGGCAGAGGCATGCTCTGAGCTTGCTGTCTTATCTGAAGCCAGAGGGGCAGGGAAGGTGGCAGCTACAGGGATTCCTTCCTCATTTGTGCGCTTGTGACCACGGTAGATGATAAATCGGCATCGAGGCACAGGACCACACTGCAGAGCAGGCCAGGCTCCTGTAGATCGGAGGGGACTCTGAGGCAGGACTGGCCCCTCAACGTCTGCATCAAAGTCCAACTTTGTAAAGGTCTCCCATTGATTTCACTGTGGGCAGAAAACAGTCCAGACCATAAAGGTTGAGCTTACCCCTTTCATTTTTCCATTAAAAATAGAAATAAAATGAACTTGAGAATGTGCTAATTCATACTAACGTGAATCAGGAGGGTCTCTACTAAGGTCAGAAAAATGCCCCGGGTTAGTTTGAAGCCAATATCACTAACTTACAAAAACTAAAGAGAGACAGTCAGAGCCTCATAAATCAATGCCTCGCACATCAACAGTAACATTTTCATTGCCTCCAGCAAACACTCAATCAGGCCCACAATGCAAAAGATCAAAAGAAGCTTTTGTAAAATACCATAAACCTTGCCATGCCCATACTCTGAGGCCAGTAAAAGTATTAATTTTACTGTCATGTAAATGGCAACCAAGAAATATTTTGCCAGCTCAGGAAGTACAGTGACCCTATACATACTGGCAGCACAAAGTTCATGCCCGCCTCACTCCAGCACGCTTCTGTGGGACACAATAGGTTTTACCTGGCTGTAAAGCTGGCACAGCACGGTGGACATGGGGTGCTTGTGCTCAACAATGTACATGCAGTTCCATGTGAAGTCATGTATATTGCATTTCACCGATTTATTTTAGCAACCCAAGTTTCCACATACTGATGTTAATGTTACAACAGAGAACAAGCATTTAGCACATCCCAAAATAGATGGATGGATGAAGAAGAAAAAAAATACATTCACAGATTTCCTATGCAGAGCCCATCTTTTTCCCATTGATGTCAGTGAGAAAAGTCCACTGGAGTAAGGCCAAAGGGCGTCAGTGCTGATAAATGCACGTTTAGGTTACAGCTATATTTATTTTTGAACTTAAATAAAGAAAATGTGTTCCCTGTGCAATTTCTTCCTGTCTATTTCTAAGGTAATATATTTAAAACAAATGCCTGAAGTTACTCTACTGCCCTGTATATCAAGAGGACGGCATGTTACTGACAGCAGTATATCCCAGTCTATGTGCACATATTTCAAAGCTGGAAATATTTGGATTCAGAGCTTTAGTTTAGTTCCAACAGTGGCAGGGAACATAAGCAGAGCTGAAGAACAGATACATGACTGATACAACATTTACAAACTTTTTGTTCTTAAATTGGGCTCCTGAAGGTGTATTTAGGCATTTAGGGCTGATCCTACAAGACAAACTGCAGTCTAGCTTGGTCTGGGAAACACTCCAGCATGGGTTTCAAACACACACCAATAACCTGAAACCACCAGTTTATACCACACAGGTTCCAGTTCAATATTCTGCAGGATGGGGCACCTAAAGAAATACAGTCTGATTTTAAAAAATCCAAATCCCGCAGATTGCACTGAGTTGTAGAGCCTGGGAGAAACGGGGTGAGTGCAAACCAGACCGTTCCTTTCCCCGAGCTGCCTCGGCGGGACAGCACGGAGCCTGCCTCACCGTGGGTTTGGAGCTCTTCACTAAAGATATTAGAATTGTCTTACGTTTCCTATGGAATGCTACCTCAAAAGGGAAAGCCATGCAGCTACAAATAATTAACAGAAAGTAGCTGTCTTTGAACACAAAGATAAATGTGTATCTTGGGAATACTCAATTTCATCTGGTAACTTAAAAAAGCCCCAGCGGGGCTGCATGAGAAAACCAGTATTATCGATTTATCTTACTCAAACTATTGCTATGGAAAAAGTGGAGAGGAATACATTTATACCTCACTTATATATACTAAGTACTTTGATTTTAAATTTCATTGGATCATTTGCAAATGTGAGAATGAAGAGGATCCTTTTTCTACTTTCAGTATTTCACAACAAAAAAGTGCAATAAAGTTACTGTTTTTTAAAAATAACAATGTTATACACCATTTCCCACATTATCATTGAGGCCGATAGAGAAATTTTTAACATACTGAAAATTCGATTTTGGATAAAAGAAATAGATGAACCATTCCTTGTATGTCGGTCCTTTTAAAATATTTTATCATCTGTATCTACAAATATTAAAGAAATATTAAGTTGGCAGTTGCTTTGCACCAGATGCTGCTCTTTTAAATGATTTGTCATTTAAAACACAAGATAAAGACCTTACAAAACTCCACTGAAAGTGCAAGGAAAGACAGTTTTCATTTTACAGCTTGTATTTTGCAGAAATATTCGAAAGGGTCAAATTGTGAAGAGGGCAAAACCTGCTCATTTTACTCACAAAAGCAGTACTATCATCTTCAGAAGAACTACATCCAAAAGTGAACAGACAAGCAAACATTTGTACCTCATAGCACCCAAATGGTAACGAGAAGAAATGTATATTTCCCTTCCGTTTAAAAAATATTAATTTGTTCCTTGAAATCAGGGGGGAAACTTCCAGCTTCAGTGGGAAGAGTTTCAAGCTACTGCATGTAATACTGCCTGGGATAGTGTTCATGCAGCACTGCAAAGCCATGACATAAACTCCCTGCCGTGCCCCTTCGCTCGTGCTCTGCTCACTGACCCATTTCTATCCCAGCCCCTTTGGATATGCCGATCCCCTGAGCACAACTGCGCTGCACGAGCTGGCAGGCTTTACCGCTCACCTGATCTTGAAAATACAAACAAGAAACTATTCCCATAATAATGCTGAAAATCTACAACATTTCCAAAATGTGTGGCTGACATGGAGCCTGTGCGAGCAGGAGATGGTATGAAGGTCATTTTGCATAACTTGCATACGGCAATTTTGGCTTTGATAACAGTAGGTAAAACGGTCTTCGTACAGAGTGCAAATCTTTGACAACACGATCTGCATTCAGCGTGTGTGAGAGAGTGTGGGACAGAGAGAACAGGCCGAACATCCCAGGGATCGTCCCGTGAGGCATACCTGAGTATCTCATTAAGCACTATTTACTAACGCTTCTCAGCTCGCCCTCCCTCAGCATTTCAAATCACTTGTTTTCCAGTAAATCTGTTGAACAGTCATGACTTTATCTCCTTGATCTATGCAGCACGTTCCCTTCTCAAAAGGTTTGTTGCACAACTGGGAATGTTATTAAGTGGACACCAATGGCTCTCCTTTCAATATTTGAGAGTTTAGGGCTAATGAGGGAGAGAATGGTCCCTAGTGTAATACAGAAGAGCCTCCAGATAGTTCTTTCCCACCCAGGTTCCACCAGGAATCAGGAGCGTCTGGCATAAAGCCACATGGGCCAGTAGAAGGAATCCAGAAATTTCCCTGGAGACCCAGAAATTTATCTTTTGTGTACACAGACACTTCTGAACAAAGACCTCAATATTGTAAGCTTAATAGTAAAAATTGACCTAACCTGTAACCACAGGGTGATAGAAAACCTCAGGGTTTTCCCAATAATACAGTCACCATGGCATTGAACATATTTTCTTTCTAAAACAGCAATAATTTTTATCTTCTACATGCATCTTAGCAACACCAACAAGTGTGCTATTTGATGTAAGAGTCGATGAATAACCCAATGCGGAGTTGAATAACACAATGTGTGAATGTGCATCAATAGGGAGGCAAATACTGTCTATGAAGTGAAGCTTTCCATTATTTATAAAAAAATTATTAAAAACTCAGACAGACAATAACCCACTCAACCAGAAGATTGAGGGAGACCGTGATTGTGGTTGGGGTGTTGTTGGTTTTTTGCTTGGAGTCAGATTCACTCAGAGGTCTGTGTCAGCCACAGTCACCTAGTGTTGCAAGTCCGTGGCTGTAAAAGGGGGTCTCTCAGTCTCAAGGGACCAGATCTGGTCTGGAGATGCTGGATAAAATCCTGGAACTGTTGAAACCTGTAATACAGTCCTCCCTAACCCACCTGAACTGACCTCGAGCCGTTTTTTGGTCCAACAGCAACATCTGCTGGATAACACGTAAATTGCAGTTCTTTCTGAACTCGGTGAATTCAACGTTCTTTTTTCTCATCTTTCTATAACAGAAAATTTGTTGGTGGGGAAACAGTAAAAATATTCACAGTCTTCAGTCAGCACCTGGAGCCCCATAAACTAGGAAAAGCAGGAAAAATATGTTGGAAAAGGCAAGCTTTTCCTTACCAGAAGCCTTCTACAGAAACAGAAATATTGTAGGAATAGTAAGGGTTGTTTTTTTTTTTTTATTACTGAGCAAATTTTATTTATCTTTGTTTTAAGTAAAAAAAGAAAGAGAAAAGGAGAAAGAAAATGGAAGGTCTTTGAAGGCATTATATGGCCCGTGTCACAAGCAATGGTCCCGGGGGGGAGATAGGTTGCTTACCAGAAGGCAGGTGGGGCAGATGCGCAGGAACAGGAGATGACAGTGGGACCAGGATGCAATTCTCTGGTGTCCAAGTCCCTCAGTGGGGTGCAAATCACCTCAGCATGCATGGTAACCTCCGCTTAACATGCAGGTGTAGAACAGGACAAGCTGAGAAGCAATCTTGCACATTTGGAAAGAGCGTTTGAAGCCACGCAAGGGAAAGGTAAGCAAGGGCAGAGATTACATACCTAAAGATCATCTACCTTATACTCTGGCCATACAACATTCTTTTCTTTGGTATTGATGCTTTACTTCTGAATCCTAAAACAAATGCACTTGGCTGCCATAACTGAAAGACAAAACCTGGAGAACTTGTATTTTTTTCTGTGGCTTGCGATTCATGCTCTCATGGTTGAAGGATCCTCATGGTTCACTGACAACCACTCTCTGCAGAACTCTCTGTCTGACTGACTGACCGAATGGCAGGCCAGGCTGGTTTTTTTTCCATTACAATCCATCACATTTGGGAACAAACGTCCTGAGAGACATGTCCATACAACTTGTGACCATTTTCTTACATGTGGTTGGTTGAAGTCAGAGGTTTTGTCTGTCACTGTGGGGCAGACTATTACAATCTTGCCATTTGCGAGAAAGAGTTTTCATTTTTAGTCGGTTCTTTACAAAGAGAGTCGGTAGCACTGTACTGGTAAAGTAATACCTTTTTGTTAGGAATACCTTTGTTACAAATGCCACCTGTGGGTTTCCTGAGGCTGGAGCCTAGACAACCCATGTACCTGTGATACTAAGAGGTACATTTGATACAGAGGTACAGTGTAAATGGAAACTACATTATTGCCATAAATAAGCAATATGTATGCTCTTTTCCTAGACCACTGGAGGGCAGCATTGCTATGGAAAAAAGAGGACTTGGTCATAATTTCTTTAGTGCATACACATACATGTTCTTTTAGTGCGTACATATATAGCTCTTTCCTAAACTTTTATATCTAACTCTTCCTCAGTTCAGGTACAGAATATCATGTCACACCAAGACAACTGGAGTTCCTACCTAGTGTAAATTCATCAATCTTATTGGCAGTTGACATAGTATTGGCACCCTTATCTGTTGGAATTACCACAGCAAGTCCAAATTCATGGCTTGCAAAGATGCACTTCTATGTGAAAAACCACAGGCTTTTGTGCCTATGTGTCAAGGTTGCCTAAAGGTGGTTAGGATGAAGATCATCTTAAAGCAAAGCATTTATACAACAGCTTGTAGAGGGAGTCCTGTTCTTCAAACAGGGCACGTAATGCTCCCATTACAAATACCATACCATAGAAATACAAATGTATTCAGGAGAAACATGTGTCACACTGGTCACTTTTGTTCCTTTTGGAAAGGAAGCACGGTATGTGCTGAGCACACATGCTTTACACTCTCAAAGGCTGTCCTCTACAGAGCTAGACACTTCATGCAGCATGCAGTTTAAGCCAGCTGCACAAAACGTAGTCCCAAACATGCCTTTCAAAAGCTTCACAAATGCCAATTACATTAAATGATATGAAAAAAGCAACTAAGTAATGTGCTTAATTAACAAAGCTAGAGATGGAGCCAGCCATTTGGTTTGAAGTACTTCCAAAAGAGATGTTAAATCCAATGGCCAGGGCAACTCTGGAAGAAATAAATTAACATGCTGGGTTAATATTTCAAACTCTGTGGGAGTAAACAGTGTGCGTGGTGAGGGGAAGCAAAGGTAAAAATATCACAGGGTGCTATTTTCTTTGTTTATTTGCCAAGGACTCTTTAGCTTTTGCCATTTATTATTCTTCATGGTATGCTAGAAAATACGCAAGAAGACATAAAAGTACCAGCATTGCGTCACTGGATTTCCTAATTTTATCTTTTCCCCACCTGTTAAATCTTAGCTCAAGGTCAAGAGAAACCACCATTTTGAGTGAATGAATTATGGGATAGACACAATCACGAAAAATACATCAGCAGTGTTCTTTTATCTTTAGTACTATGAGCAACCGCAGCTTAAAGATTCCTCTCACCATAGGACTTCTCTGAGAAATAAACTCTGATGGCTTGTTCAGAGAATGCCCTGTACATGTCTTTTGTTCCACAATAGTTTTTTTCTGATTCTCATAGCTAAGAACTGACCGACAGGTGTCTGGTCTAAATTGTACATACCTCTCAATGGGTAAGCTCAGGCCATTACTAACTCCCAAGTTCCAGCAAGTACCGTGGCTTGAATCTTTTCCAGCAGGCATCTGTTGGCAGCTGCTTCCATCTGCTCCTTCTTGAACAGTCCTGCCCGGTCCCTAGGGAAGAGCAGGAAGATTGTCACGCACTGAACTTGCTTGTTGTAAGCTGGCTGCTCATGTTTTACCTGAATCTGTCATTTTATCTCGTCTGCTCTCTGGCTTTTTTTTTTTTTGCAATAAGAATTCTGAGTTCCGCTGTGCAACAAAGACAAAAAAAAAAAAAGATATTCCTCAGATGTGGATGACAAAACATTATTCCTTATTTTAAGTACAAATAATTATTATTTTAAAAAGATACAGAAAATATTGATCAGATTACTTAATCCTCACAGCTGCTAGGTATGTAGTGATTCCTGCATGTATGTTCTGTAGCTGAAGCAACATGTCTTTGACATGTCTTTGCTTTGTGGTGAGTGAAGGCATATGCCCTTCAAGCAATCCCTGATCACAACCATTACCCGTGGCCTTTTTTTTATGTCTGTTTGTGGTAAACTGCACAATGTAGAAAGAGAAAAACAAACAAACAAACCAACCCCCCATCTATTTCCATGTCTTCTATTTTAGACACCAGTGGTTAGGTTTCCAGACTCGCAGCTGAATCTTTAGGAACTTTGGTTGGCTGAGCAGATGTCTATGCACACAAGACTCCTCTGTTAATTTGTCCCATTGCTATTTATGTACATGTTCATTTGCTTTCTAAAGACTAACACTAATTGATCAGAGTGAATTAAAAGATTTTACTTTTTCTTAACCGAGATAATTATTTTTATATTTTCAGCTCTGAAAGTTTTAATTCATAATTTGATGTACCATCTCTAGCCTGATTTTCAACTGTATCAAATCCTCTTTAAATCTCCTGGGCTTTCAGGTGTGGCTGAAAATGCAAACCTTTGTGCATAAACATGATTTTTCTCTTTCAAAGTACCTCAGAGTACATTGCTAAATATAAGCGACATTGTGCAGATCCTACCCAGTCTTAGCTTGGGAGGGGAGAAATAGTTAATAAGACAAGCAATATAACATAACATGGAAACAAAGCTGCAGAAGAATCCACTAGAAATCCAAATGTAATCATCTGAATTTTGCCCCAATGAAAATTATATATATTTGTGGACATACAGGCAAAAACACAGGCAAAACGACCTCCTAAGGGCTGTGTAAGTACACACTCAGGAAAACTGACAGTAATTTCATTGACTTTGCACATCACATTTTCTGCGGTGCACTGTCCTTTTGAGCATACATCTCTCTGCTTGGATCATGCAGTGGCCAAACTGGGCTACAGAAGCACAGCACCACTGTAGTACTTCTGCATGAAGACCTTTTCATATACTGAAGAGTTCTTCAGGGGTTCGGCATGATAAAGAAAATAAGAAACTAAAATACTTCTACATATATGACACAGAACGTAATCTTTTTCTCCACTTTTTAACAGGCAGGATGCCTATGATATAGAGAACAATTTTAAAAGAACCTGTAGAAATGTATTTAATTTTTGATTACAGCCTGAAAAATTCCATAGAAAGAAGGCCTAAAGGCTTTGGATGGATTATGGATTTGAGAACTGGGCAGCCCTTTTCTCTCATCCCTTCATAGGAAAGCCAATGAACACGCTATGGTAGGCTTTCGTATAGCTTAGGAATCCATCCTACAAGCACAGAAAGGTCCAATTTTACAGGAGAATGGAGCATCTCTGAAGGAAGATTCACTTCTGATTTCTTGTTGGTGAACTCTGAATATCTTGTGTCACTGTGATCTTTCTCTGCTTCCTCATTATTCCACAACCCCTTCTACTTCAGGAATACCTAAAGGCAAGGAGTACAACTGCAAAACCTGGCAGAATCCACAGATGAATCAGACTGAATCAGTAAACAATGACTAACAGTGCGGTGTCTTAGGAACAAGTGTATCACTGTGCTTCGTAAGCTAAACCATTTAAATACAAACCTGATGTAAATCTTGTGTGTTAGCAGGAATCCCAGACACAATCCGGGGTCTATTACCCCCGTTTGCACTGAGATTCCAACAGAAAGCTTTCCCAGGTTCTGGAAACTTTGGGTAGCACATCTTCCTCTTCCCGGGAGTGCAGAGACCATTCATTATAGCATATCCCAGAAAGGCAAGGCTCAGGACAAGCTAATAGAGGTGCCATCCTTTCACTATTTGCCCTGATCTAGCTCTCAACACCTCATTTAAGTGGAACAAAAGGCTGCTGTTAATGCTGAGCCACAGGCTCAGGCACAAGCCAGGATCAAGAAATCTGCATTCCCAGCAGCTGGCCCAAGATTTGTGACAGACGGTGGATTTTGCTTTCCATTCACTCACACTTACATTGTATAAATCCTGGTTATTGACAAAAGAAATGCAGCAGATTTCATCCTTAGTGCCAATTATTTAACTAGCATCCCTGAACTATTATACTTTATATCTCTTCACATGCAGCATACCAAGAATTACTTCAATGGGATTAAATATGATATTTCATGGGACTGGCTGCATAAATATTTACGAAGCTAGAGAACAGCAAAGAGATCTCACAGTTACTGATTCATGTCAAATACTGAGAAGCTGGGTTAATCAAGGGATTTAGGCAATACTTGAAACCTTTGAGTAAGCATTGTTGAGATTTATTTGAACTACTCTTACCTTTCAACACTCAAAGTTTTACAAACCATTTATAACAATAAAGATTTACAGGCCATTTTCCCATCTGCTTGTCTGAGAACATTTCAGTCACTATTGCAAACTCAAAGTAGGCTGGAGAAGTAATAACAGTTGTGGAAAATGAATCATTCAATAAAAATAAAGTTCTTGCTTCTGTTTAAAAAAAGAAAAAAGAGAAGAAATATTCTAATTATTTTGAGAAATAATTATTAGAGAAATAGTCAGCTGACAGGTGGGTATATATATTGTATAAAATGGAGCATGTTCTATACTCAGTCAGAAACAGACACTAATTTTTTCTTTTATATGGTTAAATAAAAAGATATACTTGAGACACTGAAAACTGCATACCTTGTTCAAGAAAAGACTAGCACCTCCTGTTTCGTATTCTGTATACAGTATATGTGAAATACATATGTCTGTATCTATGTGTTTGTGTCTGTTGCTATGTTCACGCACCTGCAAATTGCTTGAGACTTTAAAAACGTAGTGACAGCATTAGTACAGTTTTGTTTTCAGAAAAAGCTGACTAGGCCAGTCTCAGAAAGTCAAGGACCTTTTAGGACTGTGCCAAACAAATCATCTAATAAAATAAAGCCAAACCACTAGCCATTTCTGAAACTCCAGTTATAGTACATGGTAAGAGTTAAATAGTTCAGATATATGTGCACTCATTTACTCTTTTAGAAATGTAGATTTAGAGCCTTCAGGATGACTGCACTCAGCTCATAGTAACACATATTTAGCAGCTTTCATAACCATGTTTTTTCGTATGTGTTGACATGAATCTTCCAATTGTGTAAGTTGAGTTTTCCTTATCACCAGCTGCTTGTTTTTCTGTATGACACCTAGGTCAGCACAAAGATGACAAGAGGCAAATCTATACCCTTCCTATAACTCCACGTTGTAACAAAGAGCACATTCGCCAAGCTGTATGCCTAATTTCAGTTACTTAAAGTAGATTTTGCTGTGATTTAACACCGTGATTTCTGGAGGAACTATTATTTCTGTTTGGGGGAATGCCTCATCAAAGACAAATCCTGACAGTTTTACTACAGCCTTGACTAAAGTACGTCTGGAAACCCACATTGTTTCAGATCAATATATGTGCTCCGAGAGAAGCACAGTGCCTGACCCAGTCCAGCTACGTGCTGGATTCGAGCAGGTGCTGTGTGTAAGACAGACAACTCCAGAGCTGTTTGCAGTGCTTACTGCCCCTCTTGCCAGGAAGGAACGATCACCTCTTTCCCTACAGGAAACACAGTTTGGAAACCTCCCTAGTCCTTTATCAAGCATCAGAACACTCCTTCCACTCGTGTGCACCATCCCAGTCATCTTATTTACTCAGTTCCATCTCCCATACGTTTTCAGGAAAACCAAATGAATTCACATGGGAGTTTCTCTTACTTAATGGAATAAGTAAAGACCAATTATGATCTCTAAAATATCACAATATTACTTCCATTTTTTTCCAGAGCAACTTCCATTTATCTCACAGTTTGATACGCATTTGTGCAACACTGATGTTTCTACACCAGCACTCTTTCTGAAGCATCCTAAAGCTATTTCCAAAACAAAAAGAACGTTCACTCATAATCAAACACAGCCCAGTATCAATGGATGGAGAAAAAAACACAACCCAGCAGGCAGAGTGTAGCAAAAGCTTCTCAGCTCACAGCAAAGCCATGTAACAGTTGAAGAGCATGGATGAAAACAAAGCACATACTCAAGCAAAACTTAGATAATTAAGAAAAAAAGATCTCGCTAGACAAAAGTACAGGAACGAGCATTCAATCATTACTTCTGCTGCTCTGGCTACTCTCATTAAAAGCAGTATGACTTCTTTGAATCAGGCTTTGGGCTACACAGCTCTTCAGACATGCAGTACCTCTATGACTCCCTCAGTCAACATCAAGCACCAACCAGCTATTTTCTCCTCCATTCTCATTCTTTTCACGGAAGGCTTTTGTCCAACTGTTGGCAGTTCAAAGGGGTAAATCTAACCTTTCAGAAAAGTAATATCATCTATGTAATTGCAGCTTGCTTTGTTTTTAAATAAGTTTCAAGGACAAAGTGAGTACATTGCATGCTGTAGTGCATCACAGATTTCCATTTGAAGACCTGAAACCAAATGATTTACAAGGATCAATATCAACAGATAGAGCAACTCACAGCATGATGCATTCTAAAACTGATAAATAACTGCATTGAAATACTGTTGAGTTGTCATGAATTTAATACAAGAGAGCACAGACTGAGTTATAGCATTCAAGCATTGCAAAACTGGTGTTCCAGCACTGGCTGCCTTTTTTTTTTTGAGATTATAACCTTTATAAATAAATCTCTCTCTCTCAGCTTCCTCCAGCTTTAAAACATTTTGAATGTGCTCTCCAGTTGTATTCAGAGTTGCACACAAAGTCACAGTTCTCTCAACATATCTTTTCCCTTTTTATATTGTTGAGTTTGTTAGAATTGGTCAACAAGTTTTTAATAATAACCATTTTGTTTGAATATAATCTGGCTGATGAACTCAGACTAGGTAGGCTTAAATTTCAGGAGTGAGTGCTTTGTTAGCTGTCACCATTGTCGCTATCCTTGCTAGGAACTTCAGTGAATTAAGAGGCTAAAGAGGTGTGCAGAATGCGATACTCTTGTACTAGCAAAGCACCAAAGCATAAAGCAAAGCTTCCCTATGCGCTCTCTGTGCCTATACAACACACTGTGATTTTGATCTGTCAAACCAGCATCTTCCATACGTGGTAAAATGTCTTCATAAAAAATCAAAACAAATAAATAAAAGTTAAAATTGCACTCTAAAGTTATAAGTTACCAGCTTGACGAATATTAGGGAATATATGCTCAGTCGCCCCCCACATTGAGAAGAAAGCTCCTTTGGAGTTACATTAGAAATCACTGCAGTCCTCAGCTAAAGTGGTAAGTAGAGAGCAGGGGGGATAACAAATGAATAGCATGTAAACCCACAAGCTAAATTTTTCTTTGTAGACAAAATTTAGACTTCTGTCTGAAAGACAACCTACCTTTCATTCTATATTATTACCCTAGGGATGCTGAAACATAGGGCAACAAAGGTGATCCCAGGACACCAGATACAGAGGTGAAAGAAGGACTTACTCTTCCTGTGTCATCAGAACACAAAGGACAGTAGGGTGACCTGACACAAGTGATAAAATTAGTAAGGGGACTCACTCTCTTTTTCTGCTACACAGTAGTTTACAAACTAAAATAGATCTATGGCTTAAAGCTATTCTTCCACTGTCACCATTAAAAATGTTGATTTAGAAGAACAGCTAAGGTCATAAGAAGACCCAATGACTTTAACAGGACTGCTTAAAGCACATATAATACACTCTCCTGCGTAGTAGCTGTGTAACTCTGGCTACTGAGAATGCCCTCAAAAGGGAGGCCTTTAGAAGGGCCTTTCTAAACTCTACAGCTTATTTGTCCCTACTTGTGCGAGGTTTTGGTCAGGCCAAGCTCAGGATAGATGATCATCAAAATCTCTTCCCAGTTGTGAGAATCAGCTTAGGAAACAAAATGTAATTCCCATGTTTGGGAACAACAAAATGTAATTCCCAATGTTTGAATCCTTTTTCAAACAGACTGTGAACTATTGGAATAACCTACCACCTCCATGCCTCCCACAGAGTTCTCCCAGCACTATTAAAGTTGGTTTAGTTCTTTTCAACAAGCAAAACTT
Organism: Larus michahellis; assembly: GCF_964199755.1. Classification (NCBI taxonomy): domain Eukaryota; kingdom Metazoa; phylum Chordata; class Aves; order Charadriiformes; family Laridae; genus Larus; species Larus michahellis. The sequence continues at coordinate 78,354,460 of NC_133899.1, read as the reverse complement.
AGTAAGGTAATTACTAAGTAAGGTACTTACTAATTTAACTTAAAACAAGAGATATTCCAGAAAAACTAGATAATTCCTGGACATACACATCCCCTTTCACATTAAGTCCCCCCTGCCTAACTTCTCTTTCCAGTGGGAAGTGTGGAGGTGACTGCTCTCAGTTCGTTGACAAGGGACCTAAACTTTCAATCAATTCGTTCATTCATCCTTTAACTCCACTGAAGTCAACGGAGTGACCAAATGCATGATCCTGCTTCTGCAAATTACTGTGTTGTCTCTTAAGGAAGTCTAAAGGCATAGGGGAGACACACAGCTGTTTTGAAACCAAAAAGGCTGAATATGGATCTGTCTAACTGTGGCAAATTCATTCATATGTTCATCTCATGTACACAGGGGATTACAAAATCTCATTATAGTGTTGGAAGTCTTTGTAGAGTGAGGGGAGAGCCTTCAGCATCCCAGCACCTGAAGATGGAAGCTTCTAGTTTAAGATATCAAGTCTGCATAAGCAGTTATTCTGCATCCAGAAGGAATCTTTAAAGATGTCAAATATAAATCAGAATAAAAAATAGTTATAATATTGTTATTTTTCAGTGAGACTAGGAGGGCAGAAGTGCCACTATACAGTTTGGGATTAACCAAACTTCCATGGAAATCTTTTGTCTGCAAATTAGATATTTGAAAATGATTTGGTTTGTTTTGTCTATCATAGTCCAAGCATTTCCAATTATGGATTTATTTTTTTTTTAAATTAAACCAGAATTTTATATCACTATATGGCAGGCTTAAAGCAAATCTTTGCTGATATACAGCACCTTCTGGACTGACTTAAAATGTTCATTTTGTGTAAATCAAAATGATATCTGGTGACATCAACTATCACTAATTAAAACAATGTAAATTATGCTATAATCTACAACGCAAAGCGAAATCTTTGTGTCTTAACATGCAGTTCTTTTGTGCCACGATCCTTGTTTAATAAAGATATTGTTTTCTAATACTTTCCCTCTCAAACTTCAATATAAGCTTCAAACGTGATGTTATTTTCCGTTTTCCACATCCAAATAACGTATAAACTTCATTTACCAATTTATATTTTTAAGACAGCTTCCCACTTCAGCATCTATCTTGCTCCAGATCTCACAGCTCCCCCCTTCCTATCAATCTCTGATTTGAGTCCCTCTCACACTTCTTTTGAAATATCCAACTCTTCCATGTCTACCAACGCTCCTTTATCAATTACAGCCTTAGTAACTTCAAAGAAACCTCACAGGTCACTTCAGTATGGCCTCCCCACCTGAGTCCATGAAAACTATCTTTAAACAAGCTTTCCATTTTTTAAGATACACTTTCAGATGACTTCTAAGGTCCTGTACAACCCTCCTGCAGATGCCCAGATGAGAAGAGAAACTGAAGCGACCCAAGCTGCAAGATATCCCTTTTAGCCACACAGTCCTCTTAGATCTCAACACCGAAATTCCTAAAGAGGAATCACTGATGTAGGGTAAGGTAACATGGAAGACAGGAGCTAATGAGCTGGGCAAGAGCCTCTACAGTTGTGGACGTGACCAGAAGAACACAGTGGCCTAGGATTCACAGGTCCTTAAACCTTGTTCCTGGGTCCCCTACCTCCCTCAGCCTCTTTAACTCGCAGAATCTACCCTAACGGTGCTTTCCCATTGATCCCCAGATCTATTATTATCAAAAGTAGTGACTTACTATGATTACAAAATAATTGTCACCTTTATTATTTCTGTCAATGGGTCATCATCCTCTTTTTCTTTCTTAATGCCAGGCTTGGGTTCACAGACTTGCCCTCTTCTCCCTTTGTGGCAATTCTTAAGGATTTTAGATAGCTTTTCTGTACTTGCAATTCTCACATTTCTCCCTCTGTCATCAACCTTTCTCCCTCTGTTCAATCTCAATGCTCAAGTGGCTGTCTGGCACCTCTTCCTGGAGATTTTGTCATCAGTTTATGCTAGCTGAAGTGCAGGGTTGCCTTGGTTTAGCCTCACTTTCCCTTTTGTCTTTCACCCTTTTCCCACAAGTCATGCACAAACAGCAGCCAGCTCCTGGGTCTTCCTTCAGCCTCTCCAGATTCAAGACCAATCTCTTATCATTTTCACAGGCAACTCTGCTGTTTAGGCCTCAACTATTGGACCACAGACTTAGAGCTCAACTATTGGAAAGCGCTCTTCTCTGCATCTCAAACATGCGCAATGCTCCTTTGCAACCCAAGGAAGCTGTGCATGGCCAAACACCTCCTCTCACAAGCCTGACCACACCACTCACTCCTTGGCAGCCCTCCACTTGTTCTTCACCTGCTGTTCCAGCACATCCAAATCTCTGTTCTCCTTCAAGGCTCAACCTAACTGCATTCCCCCAGTCTACCCTCTTCTGTTGGGCACTGTGTTGTCCCTACCACTTCTGCACTCCAGTAGCATTCCTCAACCATGTACCCTTCAATCGTATTCTATGTCTATTCTATGACTCTATATGTTTCTCCACCTCATCCACTCACCATGACACGACCTCACAGAGGTCATCCACGACAGCGAGCTTTCAAGGCTCCCTCATATGCCCACTCCTCCTGAGATGCTGGCAGCAAATAAACCAAAATACAGCACATGTCTACATACTTCTGTTACTCCCCCTCCACACAACCATCTCCCTGCTTCCCTTCTTCAAGCTCCTCCTAGGGCACAAACTGTTCTTTTTGAAGATGTGAAACCTCCCTTTGCAAATTAATGAGAATAAAAAAGAATAAACACAAACCCAAATCACAGCCTCCTACCAACCCAGGCTTTAGAGAAGAACGAAGTGAACAGTAGAAAAATAGAAAAAAAGATGGAGAAATGAAGCAGGTGTGTGGGACCAGGTGAAGGTGTGATGCAACAGGAAATGCAAACCCCGGCAAGCCCTGCTCACGACGTGAGAATTTTATGTCTGAGGAGATCTTGAATTTTGCCTCTTTGCCCTTCAGTGAGTTCAGTCCACGAAGGACGGGAACAGCCGTGAATTACTTCAATAGCGCTGGAGAGGGTCACTCGGAGCCGAGTGCGGGGCAGCACCAGAAAACCCAACGGATCCTCAGTGCGACAGGCCGGTTACTCGGGACGTGAGCGGAGTGTGAGGGCGCTCTTCCTCCAGCCGGGGCTACCGGAGCAGGGAGCCCCGTCCCGGCGTCGGTTCGGAAGTACGGGGGGCGGCGGCGGGACCCGGGGACGGCGCCCTCGGGGCGCGGCCGGCGCTAGGACCCGGCGAGCGGCGGGGGTGCGGGAGCAGCGCGCCTGCGCGGCGCTGTCCGGCGAGCGGGCGGGCTGCACCGAGCCGCCCGGCAGCGGCAGCGGCGGCAGCGGGACGAGCAGCGGCGGCGCCGCGGGTCCCCGCCGCCCGCACCGGCATCGCGCTCGACCCGGCCCGGCCCGGCCCGGCCGCAGGGGCAGGGGCGGCGGCGGCGCGGCGGGAGGGCGGTGCGCGGCGCTGTCCCTTCAGCACCGGCGGGAGGGGCGGGGGCGCAGCCCCGCTGGACCCCCCCGGGGGCTGCAGCCCGCCCCGGCGCCCACCTCCGCCTCCTGCCCGGCGCCCCGCAGCCCCCGCCCGGAGCACCTGTGGGCAGCGCCGGCGCTGCGATTTTTCTCCCCCCTCTTTTTTTTTTTCTCCCCCCCCCCCCTTTTTTTTTTTTTGTGCTTTTGGCCACGTCCAACCAGGGAAGGGCCCTCCCCCTCCGGCACGTCCCCGCACCCGGCACCGCAGCGCCCGCGCTCCCGGAGCATGGCCCCCCCTGCCCCTGCCCCTCCGCCGCCGCTGCAGCTACCACGGCCCCCGAGCGTCTGACTTCAGACGAAGGCGGTGCAGCGCCGGGAGACACCGGCACCGGCTTCCCCTCGGAGCGGCCCCCGGGGAGCAGAGCTGGCCGGGGCCCTTCGCCCCCCGCGGGCCTGCATCGGGGCTCGGATTAGGCACCGACTGCCGCCGAGCAGCCGTCCCCTTATGGGCTTGCTGCCTGCCGTGCTTGCTTGGATGAGTCTGCGACATGCCTAATAAGAGACGAGATGGGCCAGGGCGACGAGAGCGACCGCATTGTGATCAACGTGGGAGGGACTAGGCACCAGACTTACCGCAGCACCCTACGCACCCTGCCCGGCACTCGGCTGGCCTGGATCGCCGAACCCGATGCCCACAGCCACTTCGACTATGACCCTCGCACGGATGAGTTTTTCTTTGACCGGCACCCGGGCGTCTTTGCCCACATCCTGAATTACTACCGCACTGGCAAGCTGCACTGCCCCGCGGACGTGTGTGGGCCCCTGTATGAGGAGGAGCTGGCCTTCTGGGGCATCGATGAGACCGATGTGGAGCCCTGCTGTTGGATGACCTACCGGCAGCATCGCGACGCCGAAGAGGCTCTGGACAGCTTTGGTGGGGCACCCCTGGATAGCAGTGCTGAGGACGGAGACATAGATGGCACCGGAGACTCTGGTGATGGTGAAGAGGAGCTGGAGATGACAAAACGCCTAGCACTTAGTGACTCCCCAGATGGCAGGTCTGGGGGCTTCTGGAGACGGTGGCAGCCCCGCATCTGGGCACTCTTTGAGGATCCCTACTCCTCCAGATATGCAAGGGTAAGCTATGCAATCAGCACCTTCATCAAAACACTCGAACCTCCCTTCAGTCCCACTTCCTCCCAGCATCATCAGGGTTATCTCCTCTGTCAGCGCAGAGCAGCCATCCATGTGTGTAGCCATACAAAATTCATGCATAGGCTATGAGGACATAACCCATGCTCTCAAGCAGGCCCCATGCATGGGCCACGAGTGGACACCAAGGCATGAGCTCATGTACTCATATGTGGGCTTCCAGAGACCCTTATTCTCTAAAAACCCACAGCCTGGGGCAAGCTCCCATTCACGGGCCAGGGAGATCTCCATTATACCAGGTAATTTCCTTCAATGCACAGATTTTTACAGTCAGTCATCCCCCACTAAAGAGAGACACCTTGTCCATCCCTCTTATGAGCTAACGGCTCTCTCCCCTTTACAAGATGGAAAAAGGATCACGGGAGCAGGCAGTCCCTGGGAGGCCAGGGGATTTAGAGAGTTTCTCAGCCTGGACTGGAAAGGGACTCTGTTCCTTTCTCTTTTCTCATACGTACCATGTTAAATATTTATGATCATGCTTTTCTGAGAATGGGTAATTCAGTTCCTCACTTACCTCCTTACTCTGTCTTTTCCCTTGAGGTAAATGCAAAGTATTAATCAGAGAAGAGGGTTCATTCATGTGGAAGGGACACTGTGGTTGACAGGTTTCTTGCCTGGCTACTGAAGGGCAACTCCTCCTCTCCTGGTGCCTGCGGTTGTTTTGGAAAGGGAATGCACACGGGTGCAGTTCACAGCATAGCTGTGGATAAAGATGGTCTTAAACAGTCACGCAACTCCTCTAAGAAGGCACCTTTCATGGTGTCACATATGAGGATAATTACATTAATTAGGGCCTGATTCTGCTCCTGAAGTCAAAAGTAAAGAAAACATTTCCTTCAGGAGCAGCATCAGGATTAGCCCCCAAGATACCCATATTGATAAACAGGAAAACAGATGAAGGATAGTGCCTTCACAAAGAAATTGGTTTGGATAGCTTCTACTCCTCTCTTAAATGTACCTTTGTTACAGCCAAATTGCTGCCAGCCTTCGGTAGGGATGAGTGGTGCTTTGGTGTGGGAGGATGATCAGTGTTTCTGACGAGGATCAAAGAAGCAAGATCAGATTAGGGAGCAAATTGGATGGATGGAGGAAAGAGAAGTGGAAATGCAGGGAGCAGGGACAGGGAAGCTGGTCATGTATGAATGGGTGGTGGAACAGCAGCTGCTGGAGACTTTTGGTCTGAGCAGAGAGTTCCAGCAAGGAGCCACCAGGTCTGACTGAATGAATTGGGAAAGCTGGAGCAGAGCCTGGAGTTATATCTCGGTGCATTTCTAAAGATTCTTTTTTGCATACCCTTTGGAGATTTCCCTCCTGAACAAAGAAGTTAATATTTTAAATGAATTCCTTTAAACAGCATGGAGGATAAAGGAATAATAAAATATTTACCATGAGATGAAAGGATGATGCTGTTGAATTGCAGCTTTCAAATCACTGATTTCTGCCAAGGGAACATGGAAACGGAGAGGGAAGGCTGGAGGGTATCCTTCAAAAGGCTTAGTTAGCTTCCTTTAATCAAGCCCAACATTAGCAGGCGTTGATTTGAATAGCAGATCTCTCTGGTGCCCAGGAATCTGTTGGTGAAACACATTTCAAGTCAAAGCAGTGTGCTTGTCCAAGACTTTGTGGAATGGTCCAAAAGCCAAATGGATAATGCTGTCCCGATGAAAAGGATACAAACAGAGGCTAAAACACCCCTTTGCTTGGAAGCATTATGATACTTTAGGTCAGAGGACAAAATTTATAACCAATATTAAGAGTCCTTGTGATGTACAAGCTGTAGGATATAAACTCCATTTTCTAATTCTCTACGGGTATTTTCATTTAGGAATAGGCATTTCTATAGTGACTTGGTGGTTTGGGGTTTTTTTTTTTGCACTGGATGTTATACCATTTATTCACAATTATGTATGCATACCTGGTAGAATTCAACCCCTGATTTACCTCTAACTTGTTCTTTCCTTAAAGGATTGTTATACTAGAGAAATATGAATTCTGGGCAAAGTTGAAGTGTATACTGAATATTTCATGGGTTAAATATGATTCTTTAACTTGTATCTATGGAGACGTAGGCCACAGGCATTAATATTTTGCATGAAGGAAGATGGCTTTCATCATCAACACATGCACACACTGTCCATTAAGACGACATTATAAGAGACTTAACATTTTCTAATAAAAGCCGTATGTTATGGTTATGGATGTAAAAGGAGATGGGAGTTTGATTTATGCTCCTGTAACCTAACACAGACATTGCAAAAAGACCTTCAACTCACAATAGCTAATTTACAGTAACATAATTGATAGCATCATTAACAAGTGAATGGTATATTAGAGCAATCATTAGCAAAGTACAGTCAGGCAACAAATCCACTGTTACCTCACCTTTCATTGTGTTTGCTACTTTCAATTGCAAACTGTATTTCAGTCATGCAAAAATCTAAATTCACATTGCCATTTTGTTGAAAAAATACATCACAAAAATTTGTCATCCTGATTGGATGTGGGACTTCTACTAATGGTGGTTATTATATACGTTTGGTGTTTACATATGGCACCAAAATGTCTGTCAAAATAACACCTTAATATAAACATCAGTTTACATAACCATCATACTGTTACACTGGGGCAAGTAAAAGCAATACAGTATATGAATTTTAAGATAAAATGAAAACCTGCATATCTGAATAAAGCAAGATTTCTCTGGACTAATTCAGTGAATGTTTAGTAACTGTCTACGGAAAACTCAGCATTTACTCAAATCTAGCCATTCTTGGAGCATTTTGATGGACACTGCTTACAAATACAAGTACATTTGACTGTTTTGCTTCACCAGCACCTAACTCATACTAAATTACATCTGTTCTCATTGTAGGTGGCCAGGGGAGACTGGAAGAGCATTTGTGTATGTCAGGCAAAATCAGCTAACTCTGCAAATTTTTTCTATTTCTAAACTTACTTCGAATAAAGCATAAGCTCCCAGTCATTAATCGTTTGTCTTCAGGTGCAACATAGTCAACCGTTTCTTGTTAAAACAATAGTGCCTGAGTTTAATTAAATTCTAGTTTTCTAAACACTAATGTCTTAAATAAGGTAGTTCTTTCTAAAAATATTAAATACTTCTAAAAATTGCGTTGTCTTCTAAATTTGTAATAAGAAAAGGTATCTTGTTTCAAATCATATATTACCTTAGACACCTACCTTAATAAGATAAACGGATGTCGCACTTCTCCATAACTTAAAGAATCCACATTTGGATAACGGAGGCAAAGTCTGGTACCTGGAGGTCTGAACAGAGTAATAGATAAGGTGATGGAAAAGATCAGATTTACAGAGATACTGGGGGCATAGGCAGACAGACAGGTGGATTTTCAGAAGCATCTGATCAGGCAGCTAAATATCACTGCATGTCAATGGATATTGTGCACCTCAATTGGTGAGACATTTCTTTAAAGCTTATTAGAGCTGTCTTTTTTGCATGGTCAGGCAACTTTGTAAATTTATTTTTCATAAGCAGACACAAAGGGGGAAATAGAGTCACACAGAAAGCTACACAGATACACTAAAGCAGCATATCTCATATTGTAATAGAGTTCCCGCCTTCCGCACTCATTAGACTTCACAGGCCCTTCAGTACACAAATGTGTGAAAAATATTTTCCTAGCATCTTGTCTCCTTTATATTTATGTCTGGTCATGCTGTTCTTACACTAGCGAAACTCCCACTGACTTCCTGGGGAGCTTAGCCTGCAGGTATCTAACATCTTTGCTCCCTTCCCTCTTGTTTTCCCCAGCAGGATAAGGTTGTGTTTGTGTTAACTCACAGTCATTAGGTTTGTCAGTGCTTGGGAACCAGGAGCTTTCAGCTGAGATTCTGCGCTAGTGCTCGCATTCAAATTGGACAGTTAAGCTTCATTAGTGAACCCTCAGGAAAGCTTTTGTAGTCCTTCCAAATAAATATTTTTACTGTTTTAAAATAAAAGCTGCTTGGGATCCTATGGAAAGTCCTCAACGGCTTGACTTGCCATCCTGGCATATGCTATACAGCTCTCATCTGAAAGAGGAAAGGCTTATGGCAAAACTCTCACTCACCCTTCCCTCGTGTTCTCCCTTCACATTCTGCAGAAGGATCTGCTTTCCTCAGTGGGTGATTTTTGAAGGACAAGTTTCCGACACTGAGAAGGAGACAGGAAAAAGGATAGTTGGGAAGAGATGAGGAAAAATGTATTCCCCAGGGATTTCTTCCAGCTGTCTTTTGTACACTCCAGAGCATTTCAACCTTGTTGTGTTCATTTAAACTGATTTTTCTCTATATAAACTACATCACGTAGGTACGAGAAAGCTTATGGGATTTGAGTTCCTGAATAACCATAGTGTCTTGGGTTATAGAGACACTATAGAGTCTGGGGTGATTTCTGCTCATCCTTTACCCTGGCCCAGTACAGCTAAACTCAGAAATTGGGGAAGTATCAGGGGGTGGGAATGGATACTCATCGCCTTGCACAAGGGGAACTTATTCTGCAGCTGTCTGACGCAGGACATGTTTCGCACAGGAACACTCCACAGACAGTGCTCCGGGGGGTCCCACCAAGCGTGAGCAGACAGGGAGAGAAAGGAGGAGAGCTGCCCCCCACGCTTTCCCCTTCCCACAGGCATCCCATCTCCCCAGAGAGAGATTTCATCAAAGGGGCCCTGATGGAGTTGCCCTTCCACCTTGGGCCTTTCTGCAAGGTCTCCCCTGCAGAGACATATCTAATCCTGCACTGAATCTTGCTGCAGTAATTCTCACCATATACTTTGACAATTAACGAGACAGCCTAATTTTAACTGCACGCTGCATTACAGCTCTGGAAAAATGAGAATCTTTCCACATTAAATGAAGTTTCCCCTGCACTTGTAGTATAATGGAATTACAGACAGACATCTATTAACGACCATTCTGTCATTCATTATTAATATAGTTCCTAAAATCCCATTTTATTCCTATTTTCTTCCATCAAAGGACATGTTACTGCAAATCCTTATATAACCCATTAGTAAGCATGGTATAGTCTTCTCTGCATCCTGTCCAAAGAAGCCTTTGCAATGCCAGCTAGAAAGTGTTCACCACTCACGTGAAGTCCCATGTTCAGCCCCTATCGAGTTAGCCAAGGTGGGAGCAGGCACGCTCATAAATAACTCCTGGGAATTGTCCCTCTAACTTCAGAAGTAATACATTTTAAAACCATCACCAAAAAAAAGATCATAGCAGCTGTGCAGGATCATGACTTCATTGGTCTGAGTTGTTCAGAAACACATAGGAAGATATGATGTCGGCCCAAAACATCTCACAATGTCTTTGAAGTCACAACCTCAGAGGGAGATGAGAGGGATGATGTTATCCATCTGAAAAATCTATGGCTGGCTAGTACAGACTTAGCAGTTTTAATTCAAGGAAGGTTTTTTAAATCCATTTGCCTATTTCCAATTTTATTTCTATTATTCTAAAACCTTAAAAAAGAACAGCATCTGTTGCCATTTTATTTTTTTAAATCTTACTTAATTTTAATGTTTCTAGGTTACAAAATTTACTTGATTTAGCCAAGGCTGTGATTGTATGGATCATACCATCATATGCATACACATATATATGTCTTCCTATCACTACCACCTCCTACGATGATGAGTGGGATTTCCATATGAGGAAGGACTTCTAAATTAAACCGTCCCGAAATACTTCTGAAAATGTAACCTTAGTGCCACTGAAATCAATATGAATTTAGTGACTGGTTTTGGTATGATATTTGGCCCCTTCTCTCTTTAATTCATCCCTATGTGCCTTCAATTATTTTCTTTGCCCTTCTCCTGACATTTGCTATTTTGGCTTTGGTTCGGAAAAAGAGGCAACAAAATACTGGTATCCTCTGTTCGTATATCATGAGACAAAGGATGACAAGATCTATGGATCAATTATAATATTTCTATTTTAGAACTGCTCACAAAAATGTGATATATTGGACTACACCTAGGAAGACTATTTTTCCATCTTGTTTTTCCTTCTGCTGTGCAGCCTAGTATTCATCGGTATTCGTCTTTCTTATTTTTAAAAATAAGTGACTGATCTGTGTTTATTTATGGTAATACTTTAGTAAAGTCTATACATATTGCTTTTCTTTTAACATAAGGAGAGATTTTAGCAAATCAGCAACAGAGGGCCCAGCCTTACTGTTACTGAAATTCAGTGCCAAAATTACCACCAACTTCAAAGATAGAAATGATTTTTCCTGCAGTGTTGTTCAAGATAACAAATTAATTGCAGCATACTGCTTTTTTAATAGATACATTGCATATTCCCATTCCGAAGCACTGAAGCGCAATAGATCTTAGCAATTTATTAGGAACATACATATTCAAATATATATTTTCATAATTGTTTAAAGACATGAGCATCTTGAGCACATTGCATCAAAACATAGAGCTCTAATACTGACAAAGGTCTTCATGATTGTACTGGCATTTTTTACTGCAAAGGGCTATAGAATACATCCCCACTCAAACCACATGACTTCAATTAATGTTCAACCAAGTCGTAGCCAAGCGCTGTATTTCATAATCAAAAGGACAAGCAGGGGTATTCAGATTGAAAAATTGGGCCCTAATTGATAATCAAGTGCATAATTCTTTCTCATGCAAATACAGATGGCAAAACTGAGTTTCCATTTTGTATAGGCTTGATTTTATGAAATTTCAGTGCATTTTGGGGGGATAAGACTAATAGAACAGCCATTTTGAGATCTTTGCAATTGTATTACAATGAGCTTCTCACTTACTATATGCTGAATTTGATCTGAGGAAAGAACAGTATTAGAAGGCTGACTTGGCTTTCTCTACCGAATATTGCATTACATAAATATGTGATTCACTCCAAATGGTACACAGGAGTGTTAGGATCGGATGAAATCAGAGAAATCTATGAATCCATGGAGAACCACCCCCTCCCCCCGAAATATAAACCGAATGCTGTCATTTCTGGAATAATTTTTACATCTGTCTCCTGTGCTCAGTAAGGACCCAGATTTTGCTGTCTTCACTCCTACTCTTGTAGTGATAGCTTACTCCAGGAATATCCCTGTTTCCTTCGGGCTGAGAACAGGGTACTACCCCACACGGGTAAAGGTGAAAGGACGTAGCCCTAATTGCTTTTCATTTTTTCAGATATGATTTATAAGATACAATGGGGGCTCTAATAAATCATGCTATAAAATTATGAATAAATCTCAGTCCAAGGCTTTTTGCAGTGATTGCTTATGATGTAAGACCCTTTAATGACAGTAAGTTAAAATTGCATTGTAATGGCCCTTTGTAAATGCAATAAATCTCCGATTTCAGTGCACTGCAGACAGCCAGTGATGTGTGTGCTGCACACGAGCTACCAACACAGGCACACGCTGCTGGCACACACTTACGTAATTTTGTTGATAGTTCAGGAGCAGCAGCACATCTTAGCACTGCTAGATTTACTTTGGGAAAATGTTCGGTCAAGACCACTGTAGTGTTGTGACCACATGAAACGGTTTAAAATATCCCACTTGCTGTTTACTTGAAAAGCTGGGAAAGGATGTCCCTTTTAAGAATTAGTAAAATGGATTATCTTGTTTTAAATAACAAAGGCAAAAGCTGTTCCTACCGAGTCTTATAATTTCTCAGAAACAAATATGAGTTAAACCAGGCATTTTAACTGCACAACCAAACTGAATCCATCTATTTTCCTGAACTTCCTGGATCACCTACTCAGCATTCACAAAAAAAAATTAAAAATGTGCACAGAAATACACCAACAGAATAATAGCTCTTTGTTTCAACTGCAGCAGAATCCCTATTCCTGCCCACTTTGGTCCTCCAAAAACACATTTAAAACATTATCTGCATTTCCTTATTCAAATACAGAAAGATCTGGTCAGTTCAGGTCCCTTATTATTTGACAGGCATCAGAAATGCAGCTACAGATTTCACTTTGAAAATTCATTCCAATAAGCACGTTCTGTTTTTCAGTTTGGATTCTTGCAGTCTTCATTATGCTGGATCAATTGACAGGTATAGGCGGTGGAGGCCAGCTTTGTGATTTACCCAGCTATTAATTAAATGAAAACCTTCCATCAGAATGCTTCTAATTTGACAACAGACTTCAAAAATAGGGAGAAAGCCCTAAAAATGCTGAGCACCTACAACCTCCAGCGGAAGGGAGGTCATGTCTTATAGCAGAAAAGGACATGGGCAAGGAGTTAAGAGACCATCAGCAAAATCCCACCCCACCTCATAGGGCCACTGCCACAGCTACCACTGATTTTAGTGGGATCCAGCCAGAGACCCATGCAGACCTATTTCAGGAAAAATTTTTCAGGACAAGGACAATTGTGTAATTGCCACAATACTCAATGCAAAAGGGCTTGCCTTCACAGCAGCCTCTGATCTCTACTCTAAAAACATGACAACATCCTATCAGCCACATCATGCTATTCCTGTTTCTTTTTTTAGCATGGATCTCCCCATTGCTTATAGTGTGGAGTTTTGCAAGAAATCTAGTGACAGTACGTCTTAGCACTTCTCGGGAATGTGTCCCGCATACTGCGGAACTGATTTTAACTCAGGCTTTTTCAGTAAAGCGCTTTGTAAGGACAAACCAAGAACAACCTATGCTAGCTCAACCAATACCAAACTGAGTCAGTTGCTGGGGGTGGTGGTGGGGAGTGTTTGGTTTTCTTTTTTTGGGGCGGCAGCAGATCAGCTTGTATCTGAATTTTGCTTAAGCGATATTGAAATTTAGCATTCAGCTGATAGGAGTTTCAGTGTTTATCCTACCAAGAAGTCCCAAAGGTGCCAGTGATTTTATTAAAAGACCTAATGTAAATTTCAAAACCGTATAGATTACTCGAAATGTTAGTTATGTCTAAGCAGCAGGAAATCAATAGTGCAAAAGTGCATTCACTGTTTTGGAGAACCTGCTCCTCTAAGAAAAGAAGCTCATTTTACCTTGTAAGTGTCAGTGACGTGAACTAAAGGCAAATGAAAAGTTTGAAATTCAATAGCAATTCTATAGTGTCTTCAACTGCAAACCACAAATTTATCTTCATGTATATACTGCCATGAGCTACAGCACTTCCTCCCAAAACTGCGCACTTACTGTCCTCAAAGGATGTCTTGGCTAGGACAGCAGGGTAAGCCTTTGTTCTTATTATGTGATCTTTAACGTTCATTCAGAACAGTCCACACATGTCCGCAGGAATATACACAGATCTGCATGGTCTGAATTTACGAGAAAGAAAAAAAAAAACCCAACCTAAAATAAACGCCAAAACCTGAGATTTGGACAGATGATTGCAAGCAACTGAATTAATGCGGCTCGTCAAGCGAGCATTTCTTAGCACATCTGACTAAAGTCATTATTTGTGCACCCTACTTGCTTGCATATGTTAGCTCTGAAGAATCCGCTCAGGGATTTCAGCTAGTATCTACAGCGTGCCAGTAGTATGAAGGCAGGCCATATTCGTATAGCTCAGCACCTGAAAATTTGCAATGGCACAAGCTCACAAACAGCACATTATATTAGCTCATTAAGCGACGTCATTTGGATATGCTTCAGCCCTTCTCATTTGCTATGAATTTTACTCCGTGTGGAATCATACAAGACATTTAATCTTACTACGTCATATTCAAAATAGGAAAACAACTTTTCTCAGGTTACTTGCTTTGCTTTATTTTGTCTCTCCCTTACTATGTGTTTATTTCAGTAACTAGCACAATAAGGTTATAATCTCTGTTTACACCTCTAAATTCTATTGCCATTAAACCAGCAAGTTAACAGTAAGCATCTCTGGGAAGAATTTACACTATACCCAGATGCAGTGTTTCCCAAACCAACCTGGACTGGAGCAGAAGACCACCCAAAGCTATAATTCTTCAAAACGTGTGGTATTAGCTGTGCCAGCTAGTGCAAAGACAGCAGGGTTGGGCACCCACCATCTCTCTCCATCACTCCAGCGTCATGGAAATCTAGTGGTTAGTTCCTACATCTTCACTTCTGAGGCCAGAATCATGAAAGGATATAGCCATGGGAGTTCAAACTTACAATTCCCAAAACACTAACCTTGCAGATGTAATTTTTTTAAATGCATATTAAAATTTCCCAGTGCCTACAGTATTGTCTCTGCCTGTGCCCAGAACTGCTTTAGTATTATTGGCAACTGCCTTATATCAAAGCCTTGTTAATGCCCATAATTTTTCTTCACTAACAGGCACGGACTTTTAAATATGCTTGCCGAATACAGACCGAATATAAGCTGTTTTCAAAAACACGCTCAAATGAAAACAGGAGATATTAGTACTGTGAAACAGTTCCCCGGATGCAATAATCCAGTGGCTACATTTTTTTGCTTCAACTGTGAAATTTCAGGTTTAAACATCCTCCTTGAACTGCAGGATTTCAAATTTTCATCCATCTCTGCTCAAGAGACTTCCCAACTTCAGACAGCTGCATAACCCAGGCAGTTAGTGAAGTTGATCCAGTTTGCACGGAATGAGGAATTCACAAACTAATATACTGGGTATGTGGCAAAGCAGCATTTCCCAGTAATGTTCCTGTGTGGTAATTCTGGGCTACTGGTAATGCAGCAAGATTAAGGGCAGAAAACAGATATATGCAGTGACATTGTCAGAGACAGCACAACTTCAGCATGTGACAATGCTTGGTTTTTATTTTCAATCACTCACTAGTTCGAAGCTGGTTCCTGTTAGGAAATAACCGAATGTTGTCATCATGCGGTTGACTGCAGGATGACCCAGGTGCAATGATTTAGTGATCTCTGTGCAGCCCCTATGGAGGAGGAATGTACAAAACACATAAAAAAGTATGAGATGATACACAGTAGTAGAGGATACAGAGAAGTAGAACTTTTTCACCCCAAAGTCTGAGCAGTTCTGCCACACTGGAAAGCGAGCTCCAAGTCAATGTAAGGACACATCACATAATTTGTTTTGAAAAGACCTACATTTCCCAGGGCTATCAATCTGTCACCTTTCAGTCATGCCATGTAAATATAGCATTCTTAAAATCTTTAAAGATTGCCTTTTCATCAATATTTTAACATAAACATTCTTTTAATTTAAATGGAAACTGATCACTTACATTTTATTACTTCTTAATATTTCAAAGTGCATTATAACCATTAAAGGAAAGTGATCTGAATTAAACTATTGCCAGGATAAATTTGACTTGGAAAAGCATTAGAACAAATCTTTGCAAGATTAAGGCCTTTTACAGCATGTATGCTTTAGCTCTGGCATTAAGAACCAACACAGAAGTGATCAATAAACATTCTAGCTATTACATTCACTGCCTTTATGATACATGTAATACTAGTTCAAAATCATAGTGGAAACTGTGAAGGGTATATTGTTAAATATCCCTCTCTACTGTAATTTACCTTACATATAGGAGTCTTGCCAGGGACTCTAATGAAGCAGAGGCAGTTTTGCAGTTCTACCATCTGTTGTCAGATCTACTCCTGCTGTAACCGAAACACAATTGTATTAGAATTTAGAAGTGACAAATATTGAAAAAAATATTTTCTTTCATTGTTTAAATAGCTTTGCTGTGCAGCCTAAAGAACAAAACTTTTGGACAATGATAGAGTAATGATAGAGTTGTTCTGCATAACTACAACACAACAAAGAGGTATAAATAAGAAATCATGTTATATTCCACAGCCTTCAGATTTTAATTCAGGGTAACACATTCTATTTTTATATCCTGCAGAAGAAAAAAAAGATCAACAAAAAACCCCTTTAAAATATAAATAGCATTGCAAATTTTAAAAATGCTACATCTATGCTATCTAATATAGGACCATAGCATCAAATTGCAGAGTACTCAGGAACTGAATCCTCCTATCCCTCTTTCCATCCTAAGGAAGGACCTGCAGGGTAAAAATTGCAAAGAACACTACAGTTTAGCTTCACTTATGTGCAATGGACTAAAAATGAATACTTAATATTTATATGAATCATTGTCAGTGTCAAGTAAAATGAGGCTTATAAAAATAGAACCAAATCAGGGAATGAGTTTTAAGACTCAGTGGGTAAATGCTTCTTTACGTACGGTATTATTTATAGGTATTTTTCTAATCTGTTCTGTCATCTTGTCTCTTAAATTATTAGAAAGGGAGAAAGGAGGGACTACGGCAAATGTAGATGAAAGAGGAGTCTTACTGGGAAGTGTGGCAGGAATATGAGCAAAAGCCAGGAAGTTTGGAGCTGTGTTCCTAGACCTCTTGTTCTTTGTATGTTCTACATGAAAACCATTCCAGCCTATTTTGTAATTAAATATGTACATTTTTTTAACTACTGTCTTGCAACAAGAAGAATAGTGTTTTCAAGACGCTGTGTTTGGCATCCAAAAGGCCCACTACTGCATCTGAAAACATGCTGAAAACAAGGTAATCACAAGCAGGTTTTTAGACACTGGGATAACTGCTATGTCAATGGGCTTGCTAAGCCTTGGAGACCCTGCAGTAGCAAAATTCCTCCTTAGATATAAATGTTGATCTCACAAAGGAGGTTGCAACAGGAATTTCAGCGCCAGAGCCTGATTTTCATAGCTCCCCTTGAAGTCAGTGACAGCTGCAGATTATCTCCTTAGGCTGATCCCCAAAGGTTCTTAAGCTAGGCATTGAAAACTTTTAAAAATGTCAGTTGTGATAGCTTTGTGCATCTATTTATCATCATCTGATAAGAAGACTGAGATAAGATATCTCAGATAAGGAGATATCTCCTTGAATCATGAAGGTTCTGTGAGTCATAACTATTTATGAAAATCCTTTAAAAAACTTCTACAAAAAGGACAAGAAATAAACAAAATATCGTTAGAATTTAAGCAATTATTCAATATTGAAGTGCAAAATATCCAAGACAACAAGTTTTTCCTGCTCTTGACTTCAGCATCAAGGTCTAATTCAGACCAGCGAGAAATTTCATCTAATCTCTTTTTATCCTGATTGTCCTAAATCTATTGTGGAAGTAAGATGTACATGTTTACAGGTATTTTAATTACAGGAATTGTGGTAAATTTAAGCAGAGATCCTAGACATGAATGTTAGGAACAACAGCTCTTTTTTTTTTTTTTGCCACAAGGATATCTGACTACATTGTTCATCCCAATAGCCAACAGGTTTCATTTAGCAATGCCAGTCTAACATGTAATTTCCACTTACGGTAGCTGTGGGCACATCGTTAATTGTAGTAACTGCAAAACTTCTAGTAGAAACCCCTTTCTGTGGCATCCCCTGCTTCTCACTTTGACAGCTTTAGGAAAAGAACAACAACAACAAAAAAGACATTTTTACTATGAGCTTGTACATGACCGTCCACATACAGCAGTAGTTTGGTCTAAAGATCTTCCTACAAGAGCTGTAATGTACACAGATGGCAAAGGGCTCAGAAATACATTCAGAAAGGTGCAGTAGACAATTTACGTGTGGGAACTACGTTCACAAGTCCTGTACCATGTTTATTGAGAGACCAGAAGCTGTATTTTGAGAGGCATATCAATAAAGATTTGGATACAAATGGAAAAAAATACATTCTCATTCACTACCTGCACTGCATATGATACTAGCTGTAATCAGGAAAAATTTCAAGATGACACGAAGCTATCAAGCTGCATAATTCCTGCTAGTGCTCGCTGCAAGTGCTCACCGCAGTCCTGCTATTAAAATGCCCACAGGCCACAAAAACACTCTTAAGCCAACTCACTAGCCCAAATTACCAATTCTTCTAGTTAACAAAACTCACCACAGGCTTGCAGCTTAGGGTAGAATACATTTTTTTCTTAAAATACACCTACCTTCATCAAAATGCTACGTAGTCATTCATGGTTTTGAATCTCCCTTTATGCTGTGGCAGCGATTTTATTTTTTAAACACACACATAGAAAAAGATGAGCCAAAAGTAAAGTCACCATGCATGTCTCCAGCCCCTCTTTAACATTTATTCCACAGCTTTATTTGTCTTTCAAATCTTGCTACTCATGAGGGTTGTGAGGGAGGGAAAAGGTTGATGAATTTTTTTGGGTTTGTGTTTTTGGAAACTTTGCAGATGATGTTTAGGAAGCCTTCTCACAATACACAGATTTTTTGGCTAAGAAACAGGTTTTGGCATATCAACAGTATTATATGTATTCTGCAGTTTCAGATCTAGAGCTGGTCAAATAAATGTAGATACATTTTCTTTTTGGCAAGAAAAGATGTTTTTTTCTCCCATTTCCCCCCCTCCTCTCAAAGAAGGTTTATTCAAATTTTCTCGCTTTTCACCGTAAGAAAAATACCAAAAGTTTTTTCCCCCCAGTATTAGTTTTCTTTGTCCCCTCACAGTTAATAAAAAAGTGAAAAAGTAAAATGGTAGGCAGAAAGAAAGAACAAACCAGCAAAGTTTAAGACAGAATGACTGAAAGATAAAAATAAAAGAATTTTCTGCACAAAATTTTGTTAAAATCTTTTCATAAGGAAAAAGCCTTGCCAGTTTTAAGTCTGCAGGACAAATACGACAAATTTTGTTGAATGTTTTCAAGGGAAAAAGAATCGCTTTTTTCCAAATTGCTTTTCTAATTTCCAGTGAGTTATTTACAAATACACATCATCTGCTTGTAGTCCTTTAGCCTGTTTGAAGTGGGGGTTTATTGTTTATTTGTTTTTAAATCAGTTGAGAATAAAAACAGGTTTCCATGTAGATCAGGAAAATACAGGCTTGCTCATGAATTTTTCTTCAAATGGTTCTCAGCCTGGCTCTGTGTTTCTCTAGTCCTTTCTGGACATGAAAGTACTCTTCCTTTTTAGAAGGATCAGCATCATCTTGTCCTTCTGATTGTTCCTCTTTCACCCAGAGGCTGTGGTACCAATTCTTTTTTTTAAACAACATTTTACTTGTTGTTGGATAACTGATCTCTTGCTCACAGAGCATGGGATGCTATGCAGTGGAGGAACTGCAGTCATCATCAGACATTAGAAGGACACTCTTGAAGTGGAACTACAGAAAATAGTGGTTCCAATGTAAGCAATGAGAAGGAAAATGCCTGGAGTAGGGTGTACCAACTGTAAATAGCAGATGGGAGGAGGCTTCAGAATTAGAACAAATCACTGCGGGGAGAAGGAAGCCTCACCCTTCAATGTTCACTAGACATTGAAGAACAAACAGTGTTGGGACCCTGGAAAGGGAATGTAGGATGACAAATCACCAGCCCGCTAGTGGAGAAACAAGACTGTCAAGAGCTTGAAATCTCAGTCTGTGGCAACTTACAGCAAATCCTTTTCCAGCAAGGTGAGAACAACCTAATCAGAATAATTCAAATGAGTTAGCAATATGCCAGTACATTCTGCGTGTGCCGCGAGCAAGAAAGCAGCCCTCACAAGAGCCCAGGAAGAAGGGAATTTGCAGTAATAAATTTTGTGGTCAGAAGAGCACATTTTGCTGTTGTGAGCTTGCCAAAGAATAAAAA
Organism: Larus michahellis; assembly: GCF_964199755.1. Lineage (NCBI taxonomy): Eukaryota > Metazoa > Chordata > Aves > Charadriiformes > Laridae > Larus > Larus michahellis. The sequence continues at coordinate 78,334,241 of NC_133899.1, read as the reverse complement.
AAAGGGTTAGGCTCCACAGTGAAAAGCCTCATGTATTATCACCAGTGCTAGCACTGGAGAAGCCTTTGCTATAAGGACATTTGAGGATTTTGGACGGCATGTTCTGATGCACTCAGTTTTTTCTGTGGCCTGTGAAGGTCAAACACCTTAACGGCTGGCACAAGAGCTTGTCAGGGAAAAAAAAAAAAAGAAAAAAAAGAAAGAAAAAAAAAAGGCCAACTTAATCTCTTTAAGAGCTCTAGGGCAGAGACTTCCATGTTCCAATGTAGCCAAACCAGCTTTGCTTCTTAGCAGTCCTGCACAAGAATTATGGCCTTCACCACACGCACAAACTCCTTTCAGCTGTGATCCAAGACTAAAAGGGATTTCAAGAGAAAACAACAACTGGCCTAATAAATATATAGGGCACTTGTGGAAGTGAGAGGGAGCCACATGCTCTTCTCTGTCATATTAAAAGATGCCATGCAAGTTTCCACAGCTGTCCCCGGAGGTATTATTCTGGGGGTGATTCTCATTGTGCATTAAATCCCTGGGACAATTAGCACCCCTTCGCCCTTGTTTGATGACATCAATTGAGAAAAAAAAAAGTCTAGAATAAATGGGCAATCTTTAATTGAGAATATATGCTGTCTAATATACTCTGTTCACTGAGGACTCCAATATGAATATACATTTAAGATTCAGTAGCAATACAGTGATGGAGCTGATGCAACAAGGAGAGATGAGGTATCAGACAGAAGTGGTATGATCTTGTGTAGGAAGCACGGGAATGCACCAACTCTTGAGCTGACTTCAAATGTGACCTCTGGCAAATCACAGCTTCCTGATAGTGATTTACATCTACAATCAGGATAATAGAATATTATTTATGCACTTCTTCTAGGTAATTAATCTCTGTGGAGATTAATTAACGTTTGCCCAGTAATGTGGAAATAAATTGGGGATGCTGGATGAATTTCCAGTATCGTGTTTGCTTTAAGCAGGTGAAGTGAGGACAGCTTTTTGACACAGAAAGAACTAAAGTTGTTCTCAAAATAAATCAGAGGCATCAGGAGGCAATTTTATCTTTGCTTCATTCTGATTATTCAGCATTCCTCAATAAGATTGACAGGAAATGAGAAGGCAAAGCTTTTGTGAGTCAAGGATGTAAAATTTAGGAACATTTAATACTGTATCTACAAAAACCTTTCTAAACAACAGTTAAAAAACGCAGAAGAATCTTTTTGCTGTTTCAGATGAAAAATTAAAACGACACACCCAGTAGAACATGCATAACACATTACTGACAGATCTACTGAATAATTTTTAATTAAATAATGACAAAGTTTAAAAATGAAATACATATATCCCTACATAGACATTTTAAAGCAAAACGTATAAAATTAAAGCACTAGCAGACTTAATCATACCCTACATTTTAACTGGCCCCAGTCTGCAGCAACCTCATAAAGCCAGAAAATAGTCTAAGTGAATTAACCCATCGTCTCCATAATCTGTGTATTCTGAATAGAGATTTCAAATTGAAGGAGCAAGTTACACATCAGCCCTGAAGTGGCAATAGAATGAACCCTTGATTTTTATCTTGGCTGTTGTCAGAAAACACATTGCCTTCCCTGAGCAGGCAGACTAAGTATGGGCTGAGAGCTGTGTCTAGCAAAGTGGGTCTCTTCCAAGAAGACCAACACCCTACAGAATAAGATGCCAGAGCAGATGCTGTATATGCTGAAGCCTGACATATGCTGAAGCTCCCTGAACAATCACAGAAAGGCACAAACTGGGAGTAGCCACCTTTTCCTCATCTGGGTTGGCTTTAGCTTCAGGATCATCTTTGTATTATGAGACCTCTGACACAAAGGCATGAGACAGATACTGAAGATAAACTATTCACTTTCTGAGGAAACATTCAGCCAGAAGTGGCAGAAGTATTGTTACAGACCAGGATGAGAGGCAAAGAAGTCAGAACAGACACGCAGAATGACACTTGGACCTCTTCTGTCACTGGCAGTTTGTTCGGACAGGGAGTAGCCTAGTTATTCCCCTGCAGACTTAAGGAGCAAGGCAGATGATACAAGAGTTGCATATCTGCTTTGAAGATACCATTCTCTTCAAAAATACCCTTTGACTAGGATGCAGACCATAGAGTGTGTTGGAGATATGTGAAGAGCACAAGACCCACTTGCTGGTGCCTCCTTCCACTGTAATAGTCTGGAAATTCTTGCTATAGGTGAGCAGAAAATGGCTAGGTGCCTTTGATACCGCTCAAGGGCCATTGTGTTCCTCAGAAAATGCACTGTTTTGAAAAATTATTTCTAACTTATATTTACCATGGTTTTGTTTCTTTATGACATACAGGGATGGTCAGAAATTGCTTATATCCTTGTTGTCTAGCTTAAGGGATCAAACGTGTCAAATTTGACCTCCCTGTTTTTTTTCCCTCCTCTTCCAAATGGAAGAACAAGGGGAAACTGCTGGAATTTTAACAAAAAAACCCTTTCTTCCCCAGCGTTCACTGATTATAATTAATGTGAAGTTAATCAAAACTCAAAGCAAAACAAAAAAAAAGGTCAGAAAGCAATTATATTAGAAATACGTTCCCCAGTCAATTGCTTGCTTTTCAGGCTTTAGCAATGTTGTAATTTCAATACTTATGCAACCACCACAGAATTTTCTAGGTCTGAATTTTACTTCAAGAGCAGAAACTTCTCACCAACCAACCCATTCAGGTCCAAGCCCAGGAACTTTTTTCTCATAAGGGAAAAAAAAAAAGAAAAGGACTGAGCTTCCTTTTAAGTCTCCTTCACACTTTCAGCCTCCTCAGATGCCACCAGTGCATCACAGAAGAAACTATCAGGCACCTTCCTTCCTGCTTACTGCAGATCAAGTCAAGGGCATTTTGAATCATCTGGGAGACACTGCCTCATAGCACACAGCCCTTGCGGAAAGAAATCCTCTGGGGAAATCAGTTTATGGCAGATTTCATATTGTGCCAGGTTAAGAGCATAGGTATCCCCGTCCTTTTAGCACAGCCTGGAAGAAATTGTATTTGCTAAAGCTACATAGCCACAAAGCATACTTCAAAAATCTACACCGTAATCAAATGTCTGCTTGTAACATTTATGACTTGGCAGATTGACTTGCACATCAGGCACACATTTTGGTGGTTAATTTTGAGCCCTAATGCAGCAGAGCAGTCTTCTATCTGGCTGGTGTCTATCCTTTTCAAAAGGCAAAGGAGTGCATAAATTACGTTTAAAAAGAGGTAGGCATTTTCTACCCACAGAGTGGAGTCACTGTAGGTGGATTATTATCCAGGAATACCGAAGAGGTAGGAAGTCTGTGATTTAACCCATTCTTTGTAGTCTTCTTGCTTGCTATTGTTTTTACTGCTGACAGCCTGAAATTATCCATATGATAGGATTTTTCAGGTAGTTCAGCAGCACAGCAGCTGCATTTCAGACAGTCAGCAGGAGTTAAAGCCCTAAAGCAAGGATTTTATTCTGAAAGAATATCTGGTAAGCCCTGCAGTAGCATCCCGTTGCCTCTGATGATGTTGGCAACTATGAGGTTTTTCCGGTTTACTCCTGTTAATATTTCCCTCACCAGACCCTGCACTACAAATTCCAAATATTAGCAGAACAGGATGAACTCTAAACCATCTTTCAGATGACCATCAGGATTTTGATGCCTATTTCTTATGCATTATCTTTACTACTGGAAAAATAGAAAGCAATAGCTTTCACACTGCAAACTGAGACATTTGAACGTCAGGGTATGGGCATGACCTTTAGCTAATACAAATAGGCATAGAGATGTTCAGCTGAACAGAGCTACCTGCACTTACTCCAGCTGAGAACTTGGCCTTCTATATGTGAGCTCAAAGGAAATATTCTGAATTGTGATAACGAAAAATAACGGTCATCAGGGCTGAGCAACCCTAAATTCCAGTGATTTGCCTACAAATTGCCAATAGTAAGCATCTTAGAAATAGCCAAAAAAGAGGAGCATTTATAAATGTTTAAGATGAGTTTTAGATTGTCTAGGTGTCACTGTTCAACTTCTACATTTAGTATTTACGCAGAGAGAATATTTTGCTTATCCATTAACATCTCTTTTTCCAGAAATTCAAAATATTTCACAAAAATTACTTAATCCTTTCAGTATCTCTAGTGGGATATGCAGCAACTCTTCCAATTTTCTCACAAAATCTGCAAACTGAGCCATAGAAAGCACCCAGTTTTTTCTCGAGCTAGTCAAAAGAAATCATTAATAGAAATGAGAATGGAATCCTGCCTCCCACTGCTTAAAAAAACCCCAGGATTTCACCAGACTCACCATTGTAAATAGGTCTAAACAGGTCAAAAGCAACTGTGCCATGCTTAGTTCCAATGGATGCTGCTCTAAAACCTAGTATTTCTTCTCCTTGATAATGGTAGGAAAAGCTCAGTATTTTCCAGGCAGATTGGCATCTGTCACAACCTTGGTCTTCTTCCCCAAATACTGATTTTTGTTCTCCAGAAAACAAACAAATATCTTACTAGACTCACTGAGTGCTACCAAGATGCAGGCAGGGACATAGATTTGTCCCATTCCCTCCTGACCACGTTCAGGGAGGAGGCCAAGAGCTGCTGGCCGATGCAGCTTCCAAGAGAAAGAGACCAGGCAAGGTGAGCCAGACCCGCCTTCTGAGAGAGGAGAGAGGGGATATTTTGGTATTGTAATGAAAATAAAAGCTGCGCTATGTTAGTCAACAGAGCTGGTCATGCTTGAGGATGCTAATGAGAAAGGAATCCCTCAAGAGGGGAGAGGAGTGCAGAAACATTTCACTCCTCTCCTTGGCAGCAACACAGCAGCCGCCTTTCCCACCTTCCTCTTTGCCATCCTCTGCGCGTGCTACCCTTACTGATTTGGCCATACTGGCTTGCAAGCTGCTCAGTTTCAAACTATCGCCAACAAACTGAAATTCTTATTTCTACTCTGAACCTCGGAGCACTCAGCAGAATTTCCATCATAGTCAGACATCTTCTGCCACATAACAAAGGATACTAAACAGTACCAGAACACCTTCACCTTCCTTCAGCAGCTTGTGCATGAGATTGCCTAAGGGTCCCAATTTTAAATCCCATACATGTGGAATTCATACCTTCACATTCCTGTTTCTGCTTATAGGAATACTTCAGTTAATCAGTTGAGATCAGCCGTCATACACGGAGCATTAAAGTTCAGGCTCCTTCCTAAACAGAAGCCTCGGCAATGACTTTCTGACTACCTTAAACTCCTGAGGTAGCTCTCTTAAATAAAGCACTGCTCGGCTCTTCTCTTGGAGTTCTTGAGGAGTAGTTGTATTTTGTTTGATAGTTGACCCCTGCCACCCTGTACTTGCTGGCGTAGCTGAGCTGAAATTCTTATCTGTGATCTTGTCATGGCTGAAATTTTTATTTTGCAACTATTTCCACTTTCCACCCAAATAAAAGTGAATAAAAAGCAAGGAGAATTTTATTTTCCCAATCTTTTGTAACACAAATTACAGGGAATTATTTTAAGATAACATATGAATTAAGGGCACCAATCAGCATAAATCTAAATTCTGTTTCAAGACTGCCAAATGCTGCTGCTCAGGAACAGATAGAGATTTCCAAAAATAACTTCTCTACCATGAAAAATTCACACAAAATTCCCGCCAAAAAAACCCCAAAATTATTTAAATAGCATACTACAGCCTTCATTACTTTATTGTCCTGAATGTTATTCAGTATTTTCTTGGAGGAACACCCAGAGACCCCATTAAAGACCAAGGCTGTGCTATGCTAGCTCATTTAACTAGGGAGACTGAGATTGCTTTCAGTGGTAATCGATATGAGTAAAAGACCCTAATTTATATAGATACATACATCCATCTATATATTCAAACTCTGAGAAACATTTCCTTCTTTTTTACAAATGTGAAGCCTAGCTGAAGACTACAAAAGACATCCCTCTACAGAAAACAGAGCAGAGATCCTCTCGCAGCATTAACCTCTGGGATCTTAAGTCATTACATTTTTAAAATTAGGAAAGTTACTGGGATTTTTAATAAGTTTTCATACTCTTCTTGAGCCCTGAAAAGATGAACCGATAGCACCTATTCATTTGTTTCTATAGGTGTGGCTTATGAATAATAGTATCTACATGTTTCCAAATATTTCTAAAGCACTCAAAAAATAGTTGTTTAACATAGTCCATACAGCAATTTGCGGTAATGCTTTTGGCCTCCTAGATCAGAGTCCACCACTCAACCCAATTTTCCCTTTGCGTATTCCTAAGTTTGTGCCTCTCTAAGGATAACACCCGTGGAAACAGGCATTTAAATGCTATTTCTCAATACCTGTAGCTGTATTTTCTTTTATTGCCTATATACTGTACCTTTTCTCAGCAGAATGTTTTCCTATCATAGGAAAAACTAAGGCAGTACATTAATGCCAATATATCCAATTTTAAATCTTATGCTACTCTGATATATTAAAATCAATTTTGCCACCGAGAAGGATACTTTCCCCAAGGATGGCTGTCATCTTGGGTCTCATCAGCTTCCAGATCTCTTGGCTGACAAGTTTTTACTGATAATTCAATTATTTTTTTAAATCATCTTTTGTCAAGGACCACCCCAAGGAAAAACAGATTGAGATGCTACTGGTTAAAGAAACTGAAAACAGAAGGGGTTAGAGCTTGCTAAAGCATGTGATGAATTCAGGCACATACTGTAATGTGCTACACTATTTCTATAGAAGAGTTAGATGCCACATTGCTTATATAGTGCACACAGTTATTATGACTTTCTCAGGAGACTGACTTTACACACCTCTAGTTTGCACCCTCTGTTAAGGGAAACGAATGAGGAAGTGCAAGTTTTGGTTCTATCTGACTGAGGCAGGACACATTGGCAACCACAATGCTGGGAGCTCAGAGATCCAGCACAGCAGCCTGGATGTTATCCATCTAATTTCAGTATCTAATCTCTCTAGACACTTATAATATGCCACTCACTGGTGTGCTCCATCTTAGCTGATAGTGAAATCATTTAATAGAAGTGGGTAGTGAGGTAGGTGACAGGCTGATTGATGGCAATATCTTCATTTAAAGCTATACAACAATACCAGACAGAGGTCTAGAGCAGCTCGGGAGTAGAGCTCTGCCTAAATTTGTTGGTATCCGTGCAAGTTTATCATGCCAAAGTGTGGCTTATACGATCTACTAAATCGCTTTGCTAAAAGGAAGTTGAGATACATCAAACTCATTTCTTAAAGCAAAGAGCATCAGCATCTCACAGGATACTTAACAGTGAGATTATGGTGAGAATTATCATTTCTCCCTCTCGACAGTGACAATCTGCTTTTCCACTACCTTATGGTAACCAAAAAGAATACTGGGCTCTTGAAGCTACCTGTAATTTAAGTGTGGTCTCTAATGCCGCAGCAGTAAAGCTGGTGCTGTCTGACAAGAAGCACGTACATGCACCAACACTGCTCATGCTCGGTGTCACAACTCTGTCCTGCATATCATGCAAGTGGGAATTGGACAGACACTTTGAGGCAAATTTGGTGTCCATCATTTGCTACAAATAGATGAGGGAAGCCAGCAAGCACCAAAAGCACAGATGGAAATATAAAGATGGCCCTGTAGTGAGTGGTTCCTGCATATTAATACCCATAATTAAAGCTTGGGAAGGCCTTTGCCCCTCTCTCTTCATGGCACTCCTGTTCAGAGACCCCAGGAGGACAGACTGTATCCCACAGGGAATGCCATAAAAAGTCCACTCTTGATATGCCTCCAGTCAAAGCCTAAAGGCAGGGTTTCATGTAGACAAAAGTGGGGGCTGTACTGAGTTTAGGGAGCAGGAAGGTCTGTTCCTTTCCTTTCTTAAGGGCCTAGAGCACATCAGGTTAATAACTTGTGGCCACTTTTCTTCTCCATTCCTCAAGCACAGCTGGTTCTAGGGAAAGTGATGGCAGAAGAGTCCCCGTCCACCCTTGTATTGCCAACAGAGACACAACCTGACCACAACCACAACTCCCTCAAATCCAATGTGTTTTTAGTCCACAGCCAACCTCTTGTTCTGCCTTAAGGAAAAAGATAAAGGCAAATTAAGTCCTTTTCACCTCCACCAGCACTCTCATGGAAACTGAGCCCAGACAGTTTCAAACCCTCTGTTCAGGAATGACCTGCATGAGAACTTCTGAATGCATATTTATGTAGCTCCTGTGCAAAAATCAAAACACGTTCCCCTTAATTCATAAAAGAATATCTGGAGGTGGTGGCTAATTCTGTCCCAATTCTTCCATGCTTCATTCAAGCTCTACATTGTGGGGCTGCTTCCAATCCAACAGCAGCACAAAGACAAGCTTTCAGTAAAACCTGCATTGTCCAAGGTGTTCAAATGGGCATAACTAAAAGCATTTCTCATCAAAAGGCTGAATTTACGTTATTTGCAATGAGACTGTGACATACCAGCATTTTACACCCTTCGAACGTCAGGGATAAGATGAAAAGAATTTTTATGCTAGTGATTGTCTTTCTTAATGAGGGAGCTTTGTCTCTCCCAGTGCCTAGTGTTGTTGCAGTTTCTGTGGTAACGACTGACTGCATCGAGAAAAAAGTGGTGGCACAGAAGTCAGTGTAAATTGCTAGCACATAAAAACCGGCTACCTTGGGGTCTGTTTTACATACATACTTTTTTGACTCCGTTTACGTTCAATTTCTGGAAGGTAATTGTTACTGTCTACAATATTTATTACTTGTATTTTGGAAACCATTGAGTAAATGTCCTATATGACGTACTTTATATGCCATACTTTGCCAATAACTAAATGCAACATCTAATTTAGGATAAACTCCATTTGATTTTTGTCCGTACAGGGAAAATTCATTCTTTAGTCCAGCCTAGAAAATCAGATGTAAACTCTCTCAATGAAAATCACAAAATAGGAAATATAAAATTATAGAGTATAAAATATATACACATATACAATAGCAAACCAAAGCAAATAGAAGATGACAGGACATGAAAAATAAGAGCAGGTAAAGCTTTTTTCTGTTCTGTTTTTACGGAAGAAGTTGATGTGTGTCAATCTCAGGGAGCAAACTCGGGTCAGAACACCAAAGCTGTGTAAGTGCTTCAAGTGACTGAAATGAAGAGGACCAGGCTTAATTGCTTTCATTTAAAAAGACAGTTCATGTTCAGAGTTAAGGTTTCAGTAACCATACGCAAAACCTTTAAAATAACTCAGGAAATGCCTTCAGAAATCAAGACTGCAATAGTTGGTGCCATTTCTTTCACTACCCACATCTACTCACACCCTACTTCTCTAGAAACACATTCTCAAAATGGAAGCAACTTCTCAAGCACCAAGCTGTGTTTCTGGTTTACTGAATTCCTGCAGAGTACTGAAGTTTCATTGAGCAGAAACTAAGGCATCCAGACCAATTTGTTTAGTCATGAAAATAACAGAAGAATGGAAGACAAACAAGTTGCAAGGATGGAGACTCCTGAACTAGTTTTCTACCAGATTCTCACAATCCACATATGTTTTGTGAAATGTGTTTGTGTTGGCTAGGAGGCAGGACTAGCTGCTTAAAAAATGGGGCACAGTCATTCATTTCTCTCAGTCCAGCTCGGAAGAGTGCTCTTTAACGCAAAGATTTCAGGCTGCCGTAACCACAGTGTTCTCAACTAAATTATTTTCTTACCTGAAGGGTAATACCAAACATCCCAGGGAAAAATGTTGACATACACCAACCACTTTGCAGCCCAAATCCTATTGCAGTCAGTAACAGATTTATGCTAGCAGAAGCAAGATTGAACTATTTATGGACATAACTAGATGTACTGGTTACATGGCCAAAAAGAAACAGCCCCAGAACAATATATTGTACTTGAAAACTCCAGTTGTTCTGCTGTTAGATCTGACCATTTCAAGGCTGACTTCACTTGGCTGTGGTACCCATGAGCCAGGGCACTGTAATGGAGGTTTCCAGCTCATCCTGCAGCACTCGGACTCAGCGGTGCTACAACTGCATTTCCAGCTGGTAATTTTTTACCAGCTGGAATTTTAACATTGGAATTTACTGGTAATTTTAACATTCTTTAATATTACATTACTTCAGTTTCCGAGTGAAGGCGGACCTCGGGTTGCTTTTCACAGGGGAGTCCTCCTAGGCAGTGTTGCTCTTTGGCTTTTAGCATTTCCTTTCACAACAGGCAAGAGCTATTCCCATCACCTCCTGGCTGTTTGTCAGTGCTCTCCGTCGTATCAAGCTGTCACCACCGGGACCGCTACAGAGCTGCAAGCATATTGCAGTCAGCGCTGCTTCGCAGCGAGGGAGATGGCCCTTGAAAGGCAGGCAGCAGCCCTCCTAGCTCAACAGCTGCTCTGCTGGGGACAGCCTCGAGTCACCCAGAGCCACTCTCACACCAGAGGCACCGAGGCTGCCCAGTACTACGGCATAGGCAAGGAGGAAGAAAAAAGCAACATCCTGAAGGCTACACTAAAGATGTCCCCCATGGATTAGCTTTGTTTTAACCAATTAAAATTACACATCTGCCATGTGTCAACAGAGCCTTCATTTCTCTTCACTGTAGCTTCTCCTTGGACTCTCTGTACTATCACATAATCTCCTCAGAGATTATGTTCAGAGGAACAAATCTGGGCCCAATCCACTTTCAGTTTGGACCTGGTCCTACTCAGAATTTTTAGATAACCCCATGTTTGAAGGCAACTAGGATCCAATCCACTTCCTTGGAAAAGGATAATCGGCAGCTTGTATCCAGAGGCCTGATTTTGAATGAAGAATTCAGTGCTCAGTTCAGGCACCCAATTCCATGAAACATAGTACCTCGTAGATGCTGAAAGGCAAAGCTTAAGGCAATGGATAGTGAAAGAGAGTTTTAAAGCACCCTAAAAGTACTTGGGTGCTTACATTTCCCAAATTTAAAGAATAAAGAATGATTTCAAGAGGCATTGGTACCTAAATTAACAAATCCCATTACAGATTTGTCTAGTGAGAAATGATCCTCTGGTTAGGTTTTTTAACTGTAGAACAACTTCAGCAGTTGATATTTCCTAAACAAAGGAAAGAGATTAATATCCATTCTTTTATGATTTGCTAACTCTGATTTTACTGAAGTTAACACAACTTTTTCAAAGAGAAATGAAATGCAATTTGCAAGTTAACTACAAATTTCCTAATTATTTGGCCAGCATTTCAGTATATCAAGAGGAACACCACTCCCTGATTTTATCCAATTAGAGGGGAAATATATCTCATTGCTTTAGTGCATAAACCATCACCTACCCTTTGGTTTAGGAGATAAATGCTTTTAAATTATGATTGTCTAATATTTATCCTAGAATTAAAACAGTGATAATATTTGTGCCATTCCTCAGACTTAAATAATCAGACCATTATCCCAATGCAAGCAGAAAGGAGAAGCAAGGTATGTGCAAAACAATCAGGCATTTCAAGATACTAATGAATATTTCAAGATGCTATGGATTTAAACATTTCCCCAGATATTAATTACACTGCCTTTGGAGATCAGCAAGCATTTCATTATTGACTGCAATGGGAACAGAACCTCACCTGTATTCTGATCTCCATGCTTAACCAAACAATTCATCTGGTATTGACAGATGTCTGGGACAGCAGGACTTTTATGCTGCACTGATGCTAAATACAGCAGTTGGCAGCATTCTCTCTGGCCAAGTGAATTTGGACCATCAGAGACAACACTTCTGTAACTACTCCTGACAGGAAGAATTATTTTCTTGAGTATTTTGCCCAAGATTTTAAAGCCTGTATTAATAATTTCCGTGCTCCTAAACTGAATGACACATTGATGCCAATTTTTTCTTATGGTCTTGTTAAGTATCACTTAGCAGTCTAACTTTTCCTTAAAACAAAGATATTCTTCACCGCTCCCTGCGATTTATGAAGAAAACAACATGTCCTCAGCATAACATCCCCAAAGACTTTCAAGACAATGTCCCTGGCCTCCTCTCCTTCATGTGCTGTAGGGAAGAAAGGTCCTCAGACCAGTGCCAGCTAGGAACAGACTGCTGCCACAACTATCATAATTTGTTTAGCTGACGGGCCGTTTCTCATGTGCTCAGAAGTCACCACCAGAAAAGGAGACTGCTTCAGGCTGCTGCTGACCACGCTCCATCATGGAGCTATGCCAGGGCACATGGGGACACCCCATGCTCTTGTGGGCAGGTCAACAATAAATGAACACCTCCGGTGTACTAAAGACATGTAATCTACCTTTTCTGCCCAGCTGGACAGGCACTGGTCAGAGCGCTGTCTTAGCCTGTGCTTCTGGCTTAGGCAACTATTTCTTTCTGGGAACAAAGACGTTTGGTAGAACAGTATATTAACGACCAAGGTTTTGCATTTCTGTTTAGCTGGGAGGCTTCTGGCTAGAAGCAAGCCTTGGATGCCAAAAGATCTATATAAAGAACGTAGCCTTAGTGATTATGTCCTAGGATGTGGGATGCAAAACAAAAACAAACAAATAAGAGCAAGAAACAAAAGATGGAGATTTATGATCCAAACCAAGAAGCCAAGAGTACTTGTGGAGATTCCCGTAGCAAAGGAAGAGCAATGAGAACATAAAGTACTACAAAATTGTCAGTTATTTAAGGCAGAACTGGTAAAAATGAATTGGAAAGTTTCCAAAGGATGCCTTTTTGCTTTATTATTTATAATGGCAACTGCTTTGTATAAACTACCTTACACAATTGTTTTTGCCTTCACCCTGATTTATCTTACTTTCCTTGACAGATTCTGCCAGAACTGTTTAAATAATAATTTGATGTGCTACATGCAGATTTTCCTCTGTCTACCCTCCACCCTGACACGCACACAGCCCAGCAGTCTTTTTGCAAACTGCACAGGGATCCACCATGCAGTTTCTCTACATAAAAGATACTGCTTTGCTTACAGAGAGAAGAGGTTCGACTGTCTTGAATGCCATCCAGAGACACAGGAAATTAAGGGGGGGAGAAAAAGACATTACCACTATAACACTTAAAGACAATTGTCTCTCCTTAGGGAAACTCCACACTCCCCATTCGCATTCTCTGCTTCATCGCATGCAGAGCTTTCAGTGACACTAGAAAAAGAGACAGAGAGGGAGAACAAAATTGAGAAATGTAAAACTGGTTAAGAAAGTAGAGGGTTTTGCCTTTTGAGCACATTGCCCAGTTAAGAAAAGAAATCAAGTTATTTTGCCTGAACTCTTTAATTAATGTTTTCTAAAGTGCTTTGTAGTGTTTGAAAAAATAATATTAAAATCAAGGAGATTGAGGAGTACAAAGAGATATAAATTCAACAGAAGTATTAGTTCAAATTCAATCTGAAATCAAAAATGAGTAAATACACAAAAGAGGATACAAATGACAGGAGCTACAGGAGCCGATAGCAGTGAATGATGTAGAACAGCTGAGACTTAAGTCCGTTCCAGGACAACCAGAACAGGCGTTGACATAGAATTTGCTGGACAGACTGGAGTAAAACATGAGACAATTTGCAACATGCCAAATATAAGAAAAGGACATAACTGAATTTGTTTGTAATTCTGCTGCAGTTGACAGACAGTAACTGTTCCTGACAGTAACAGGAAACCATTAGCCTGTTCTTTTAAGCAGGGTGGGCACAGAAAGGCATGCCCAAATGTTACATGCAGTTTTTTCAGATGTGTGTTCAAGTCACACACGTGTGCTCCCCCAATTAACTGAATGAAATTGGTTGGACAATGTTTTAATTTACCCATAGAATAGTAGTATGGACTAGGCATGTGATTTTTGCGTGATTCTTGGTTTTGTTTTGTTTGGTTTTTTTTTTTAATACACATCGAATTCAGATTTTCTAGGATGGAAGTAAGTAAAATGGACGCCAGATCTTGATGTGACACTAACTCAAGTAGGACAACAACGGTGCTTTCATATACACAACCTGTTAGCTGAACTTATAGTTAAGAGTTAGCAGCTAGGCTGTTAACTTCTGCACGGTGCTTTACAACAGAAAGCTTTCTTCCCTATGTCACCTCTGTGAAGCCATGACTTCCAGATACCCGTAAAGATTATTCAACGGAAGGCTAAGAGCTTTAAGTATACTTGAGACCACAGCACACTTCAAAGGTCATTATTTATAACCATTCATCAAACAAGAAGCAATTAACTTTTAATGGAAAATCAAGTCAATACATCAAGGGTTTTTTTTTTGACATGCCACAGCTTTATGAACTGCTGGGAGAAAATGAGGTAGCCTGTAGGGAAGCAGGAAACCTTTTATTTACTAGAGAGGAGAATCCTAACAGATCTCTCTTGTGTTGTGGTATATAAGGTAAAACACAGCCAGATATTACAGCAACATTCAAAAGCACATAGCTCAGATATTTCCCTCTCTTACACAGCCTGTTTTCCTTCTTTCCAAATATTTACAGAGAGAGTTCATTTTCCCTCCTGCTTACCCTTTCACCAAACAAAAATAATGCTAGCAAAACACACCGCACACAACCAAAATGAAAAAACAGCTAACAAATATAACGTAGTCAGAATGAACCAGGCTAGTCTAATCTCATTCTGATTTAATAAGGCTGTTTTGTTCAACAATTATTCAACTTCCTTAGGAAAAAACCAAAACCAGAGAGAAACAGTGCAACCATGCTGCTTCCAAGAACCAATTCACTTAACACAATGTGAGGGGAATGGAAGAGTCTTGCAGTCTCTCCCCTCTTAGGATATTCCTTTCTAGGCCAAGTGCTTTCAGAGGTATGCTAGCCTGGAACACAGCCACAAAGTCCTCCTGCCTTGGGTCTGGCCCTCAGGCCTCAGTCATTAATGCCTCCAGAGGTAAAAACTCTCCAGAAGGAGAGAGAGGAAAAGTACTTTTGCACATTGGGATATCACAGCTTCTGTTGCAGATGTAAAGAGACACTGGCAGCTCAGGGACTGCCAGATGTGGAGGCAGGCATTCAGCATCCAGCACATGCCAAACGAAGGGGTTGGACAGTCACGTGTTCCACAAATGCCGTATCAGAGAGATCTGGAGATACTCCAAACTCTGCTGATCCTCCCGCAAGATGCAAAATGAAATGCACATTCCTGCAAAATGGAAATCATATTTCTGATTCCTCCTGGCTGGGGAAGGAGGGAAATACTGCACACAGAGTAAGATAGCTTTTTATCTCCTAAAACATCTCTAAAACATCAGAAACTGAAGTATAATAGAAAGCCATCGAGGCTCCTCTTACCAGTGACTGAGGGGCTGTGGGTCCTGGGTCTGACAGACATACAGAAGGACAGATGAATATAAACACAAAGGATGAGCCTAACAGACACCTGGGACCATAGGACAGGGAGGTTCAGAAGCCAGAGCCACGGCCCAGTGGTGGGCAACCACATTCCAGAAGCAGGCACGAGGTGACCACTAGAAGTGGGCACAGTTGTCCAACTATGGAGCTGACGGATCACGCCCTACACTGGATGAGTGCCCAAGTAACCAAGAGTGAGACTTGCTCATGATTGCTATCATACCCGCATGGCTAGGGCTTGCTCACCCAGCAGCTCCTGATTGGCTCCAGTTGACAAAAAAATCACAGACCCCGATGGTTTTCCATGCTAAGGCAGAAAACTAAATAGACTTCTAAGCTGGTAAGAATAAAATTATTAGCTGTATCGGAAGGAAGTCTTCCCTTCTGCCCCATCCGTCATCCAGCCTTCCTACCATCTTTGGCACTTGTAACATTTCTGTCTCCCCAGAACAACTATATTGCTGGGACAGGATGGAAAAACATGATACTGTATTTTCCAGCTATGAAGATAAATAGGATGCTAAACACAGATTAATTTGCATTAGGATCATCCAACAGAAAAAAAGCAGCAACAGAACATTTCTTAGTCCTTCTATGTGTGTTGCAGAGAACATCTAAATCAGGGCCTGTGCTACTGGGCTCAGTGTTAAGCATTTTGACACAGAAATCATAGAACAATTTTTTTTCAGAGCTTGCTTTGTGAAGGACTGTGCTGTGCAAAGTCCTGAAAATATATTAGTGATGACTTTTTTGACACAAAAGGAGAAGAAAGTAATTAGGAGTAAGACTTTTCTTCATTTTAATCTAACTGGAAGCGATATTTTGGGAATAAAAAAGTAGAAAGCAATTCCACTGCTACCAGCATATCATCTTTATTTTGAGTTGCCACTCTGTCGTATTGCACGGATTCTCCTAATACTTAAACTGGTTGGAAAGCCGGGTAGGCAGACAAGGATGCAGAAGTGAGTACTGATGGCGTTGGCTGGAACAGCTGGGTATGAACCACAACTGAAAATGCAGCAATGCATTTCACAGTGTTTTGAGCAAACTCCAGTCTCATCCCTTCCATAGTGACTGGAATTAGGAGTTAATGGGTCCGAGTATGTTCTCACATCACTATTACCATGGTCACTGCATTAATTTTAGACTATTGCCTTACTGATTTACAGGGAGTCCCAAGAGATCAAAACCAAACCACTAATCTCCCTGCTTCTTCCCTTCTTATATCTTACTGCCAGAGAATCCATAGCAGAGCTGGTCAGATTTAGCCCTACCATAATTCTACTAAGTTCAATCTGAAAGCTCTACTGTAACATGAAATTTGGTCTTGTTTACTGTACTTGAAGTTCTAAAGAGATTATTCTAAGCTTAGTATAAATCACTATGGAAAAAAGTCTGCACGCAAGAGTGGGGATTTACAGGCTACTTAATGACTTATCTGTACTCTCCATTTCATTCTAATGAAATAACTGGAGCTCTCTGACCCTATGAAATGTCTTCAGTACCAAAGAATCATTATTAAAGATACATAACTGTGATGTTCCACAAAAACCCAACCCCAACCCTGTGTCCCTTGTCCTGCAGTTCTAAAACTAACTTAAGTTCAATGTAGTCCATAAGCATCAGACAGTATTGAAAGTCCGCCAATGTCCACAGGAAGATTAGTGCTAATTGGTAGTGATCTTTGAAAAGAAATCAGTTTGGAAATGTTAAAAGGCGAAATATAAAGTGGTGAATTACCACTAAGTCATGGGAAATATCTTTGCTAAGCAGTTGCACTAATTAGAGAGAGAGGGGAAAAAAAATGACCCCAATCTACAAAAGGGCTCAAATAACTTAAACCCATATGAACTGGGCATCAAAGTTATTCGCCCTTCGGAATTAAATATGTACTTCTTGCTTAGCTGGACCAGGGCCCAGAAATAGAAGATATAACACATCTCTCCCTTTCAGTTTGAAAACTGCTTTAATTATACGTTGGTGATCCAAGTAAGGATTAACCCTCAGGTCTTTGGAAACAGCCTTCGTGTTTTGCAGTTTTAGACCCATAGCGCAAAACATCATGCCTGGTACTTTCTGGCATAAATGGCCCAAATGCTGTTTGCCACATGGCACAGCACGGCACTGCAGACTCTCGGCAACTGTCTTCTCCCAAAAGCTGAGACTGCTTTAAGCCATCGGCCTGTCCCTCACCCTCACTGACAGTCAAACAAAACTCACGAAATCTTTTAGCCCGCTTCTGGCAGGAGTGCACCTCGCCAAGCTGAGGGGCATCTGTCTTCCCTGCCTTACCCCACAGTTGGGTCTGCCCAACTGTGCCCATCTGCCTCCCAGGAACCCAACACGTTTCCTGTCATTCTTCTCTCTTACAATTAACATTTCCTGTAGCTTCTGAAAGATGTGTCTCTTCTCCGCAGGCACCATAACTTTGGTTAAAGGGCAAAAGCCTGGGATGGGGCCCTTCTCCCCATTAAAAAGCCAGTGAGAGGCATTGAAGATGATTTTCTGATGCCAGTAAGAAGGGAAGATACTCCACCATTTTGAAAAACGGGTCCATTTTTAGCTGTATACAAGCATGCATTCCTAAGAGCCCTATAGGACAAATTAAAGGAAAAGTTCCCTGAAGCGGCATCCTATTCTGCACTCTTGATTTCAAAGGCAGGTATTCAGGATCCTGTAGTTCACTATATTCCTTTGTCATTTGGCAATTCAGAGAGGATTTTTCACACTATGTTCATTTTATCAACTATTTTTCCTCTTTCAGAAGGCCTACAGTGAAAGACAGGTTTCACTGAAATAAACGACAGTACTCAATGATTTGAAGCTGGGTCTGTATTTCAGTTCATTTCTTGTCTTGAGGCTAATTTCTAAACATGCATAAGGATTGCATGATGGTGTGGCTCCTTCATAAGAATGTGAAAATTCAATACTAGCAATAGGCTTGACACTCTGGTTGTGCCCTGGTCAGTATTTTTCATACAAAATGCAGACTTCATTCTTACCTCTAGCACAGAAGTGTGCCCAAACCCGCTTATCTGCTTATTCTTAGGCACAGGCATACTGGTGTTCTTGGCTGTGCTTATGAGACGGTTTCAATATATTGTAATACCATAAAAATCACTGAAATGCAATAACATTGTTGCACGTTTATTGCTTTTAACCAACTATGAAAACTAAAATGTAAGCTTTGTTTCCCTCCATTGGTTTTGGGAGAAAGCCAACCCTCGCTCCACAAAGTGTTATTTGCAAAACGCTCCTACCTTGCCAAACCATTAGATGTAAACCTTTTTAAACAGTGCACAGGATGTGATAAACCCTAGATAGGCTTTGAATGACTCTACATCTCCATTCTTTCCCTTTGGAGTCATACAAGTGCTATTTAAACATGATACATGTTTTAATACACCATCATTACTTCATATCTTTAGTCAATTACTTCCCAAGCACAACCAAAGTAATCCTTTTCGCTTAGCATTAAGGACTTGGAGACAAGGCTGTTGTGGAAGGAGAAGATCTGCTTTAAGGATAGCCTGAGATTTTCTGGATACCCCGGAGAGGGGGGATGAGGTGAGGAATGGGATCTACAAGTCAACTAAAACACTTTAAATCCACAGCGTTACATTAGATCTAATATTATATAAACTGTGCATTAACTGGATTGGCCAAGAAACCATCTTTTCCTTATGAGGTATTTTTACTTCATCACTTTAATCAAAAAAAGAAAGAAAAGGAGTAGAACCTCAAGTGCAAATCATTTAACTTTTAAAGAAGCTTGACATTTATTTCCAAATTCAAACCCATAACCAATATTAATTTTGCTTCCAGGTTCCACATTTAAAGGTGGAAGGAAGCATACCTACATTTATTGAAGAATCTAATAGGAGATTTATGCTTATATATGCAGAGCCCTAACACACAAAACATAGCTGGCAGGATTTTAATTTCTATCAAACTCAAATTGTAAAAGATCCTTCCAGCCTGATCTCGCATCAGTACCAAGACCTACTTTGAATGCAATCAGGACTCTAAAATTAACAACAGCATCTGGATGGAAACTTGAAAAACTGCCATTCAAAAGGTAAGAAAAAAACCACTCAGTTCCAAAAAGATTAGTAGAAATATCCTACCAGTAATATTTTCTTGGCTTTCAAAGAGAATGCTCTTCCTGCTTGAAATCCATTCACTTGGCAGACCAGAGTTGCCTAGATGCAGTTCTCTATTGGATAAACTTTACATTTTTAATCTCTTTTAATTACTTTGATTTTGACAAAATGAAGCCACTTAAGACCTGGCAGAAAATAACCCAATTAATATTTCCCTTCTCATCAAGTCTTTAGATTAATTATGCATTCTAATAACGGCTTAAGGACTTGTTTCTAACAGCTGCTGACCATTTTCATCTTAAACCAATGCCTTTAAACACATGCTTAACTTAATTGCCTAAAAAGTCCTTTCAGAGTAAATGGTTCTATTGATAGTCATAAGAAGTTAGGCAGAGATGACGACCAGAACCTGAGAGCTTAGAAACTGGCAGAAAATAACTTTTTAAAAAAAGAGATAAAATGATCTGACTTGAAAAACTTCATGAAGCAGGCAGTAATTTCAATTCTTCATGTCTTAATACATTATAACACTTGTATCCTCTAGTCTATGTATTCTTTCCAGTAAAATTTTCTAAACATTTTGTATTCCCAATTTATAAAGGAAAGTCATAGAAAAAAATGATGCAATAAGAATTAAATATACTCATTTCTTCTAAAGTATCTGACTAGAAAATAACCTTACCAATTTTTAATTATTTTTTTTTACCACAATGAGATATCTAGACACTGTGGATCTCATCTCGTTGTCTTTTGTAAAAGGGAAGTTGACACTGGCACTACTGAGGATTTCAGCCAATCAAATACTCCATGTAAAGGATGATGAAAAAATATCATTGCTTTGTCCCTAAAATAAAAGACTAACTGTGCCAGTCTGTTTGCAGCTCTGAAACCAGGTTACCTAATAGCCAGATCCGATAAACAGTCTCCTCATGAGATTAAGTAAGTACTCTCTTATATGCTTTTAAAAAAGAATAACTTGTAACAGTTAAAAAAATGCCACAACAACAACACAAAAAAACCCAAAACACAAAAATCCCACAACTTTTGGCAAACGTAGTTTCGCGTGAGCTGTTGGTACATAGGTAGCAGCTCTAATCCTGGCTGTGACTGCCTTCAGCTCTCTTAACCAAATCATTTAGAAGTGACCCAAATCAGAAATACAGGACATTTTCATTTCTGTCCTTTGATTTCCTTGCTACAAAATTGGGATAAATAATCCCTGTCAGTTCTCCATTATTAGAGCAGCTAAGGCTTTGAAGCACTTTAAATATTAGAAGTTTTCTATGAATTTTAGCAACAGCAAGGTCCATTGAAACAGGGCTGAAATGAACCTGGGCTTCAGGATTTTACTAGTGCAGTTCTGTGGCGTCCACAGCTGAGTGCAGGAAGGCAGCAGATAGACAGTGCTACGAGCAACACCACCGCAAGAAAGGTATGTCTGCCCCACACACAGATTAAGACAGTGGAAACCCTGTATGATTTTAAGAAAAAAAAAAAAAAGGAAAGCAGAAGTAAGATTACTGGGCTTGTGATTTCACAGAGTAGTTGGTCTGATTTAGCTGCATTCAGGAACTGATATGAAGCTTGCCGAAATCAAGGGCAGTCTTTAAACCAAGCATTATGAGAGCTCTGCTGGACATGTGCCTGTGCATTAATGACAGTTATATTCTGGAAGAACTAAACTCTGTACCTTTTTGTTTGCTGAAGATATCTGAAAAAGATCTGCTGGTGGAAAACATGAGGCAGCGAATGCTAAAAAAAACCCCACAAACACCAAACCAAAACTCAAAACCCAACAAAAAATCCCGAACCCCCAAAAAATGCCAAAAAAACCACCCCCACGCTGCCCCAACTGGAATCCTCAGCTTTTATTTTTTAGTTTTCATGGTGAGAAATATTTGGTTATCAATCTGAGAGAAAGATCTCGGTGTGAGTACAGGATTATCTAATAACTGCTCATTACAAGCTCCGGTACAACTAAGAATACCTTCATAAAACCAGAAACAACAGTGACTTGAAATTTGGTTTCAAAACCCTGCCAATGTAATAAAAAATCCCCATTATTCAAGAAATATTTTGTAGTTTCTTGATCCAGCCTTATGCTTTCAGTGTTTGCAATGCATTTCTTTTTAATTAGGAAGAAAATAGCTTTCCCTCCTCACTCTTCTACATTGTATTAGCTCTCAAGTTCAACATTGCGTGAGCTAATATGAGGCGCTTAGTTTATGCCCTGCTATTTCTATTTGGTACGAAGCCACTGCTGTCAGGTCATTACTTGTTTTTGTTCTGTGTTCCAAATGCTGCTCATGGGATGCAACCTGAATGGGAAACAGCAGGAGCCTGAGATATAATAGTGGAAATTCACATTGGCACTGAAAGGGAAAAAAGTGTTCTGCACTGCTATTGTTAGTGGTTTTTTAAGGATCCTAAAACCGATAGGAACCATTTTGTTTTATGCTAAGACAATATAGAGTCCACTGCTGTTAGGAATAGTCGAAGATCTGTTATGCTTCTTCAGGAGGGTATTGCTGGAGAAGAGTTTCTATCAGAAAGCTCAGTTCCAGTCTGAACTGCTGAAATTCAGCAGCGTTCAGATATGAAGGCTTAGCTTAGGATCCATATGAAAGGCAGGTGCGGGTCACAACATCCAAATCTCCTTTCTTAAAGAACTAAGTGGAAAGAATGACAAATCAGACTTCATGTCTCCACACCCATCTCTAACTGAGAAAGTTTTCAGATCAATAGAATTATTCTGTCACATGACTGGATGTAATTTAAACTACTTTCCTAGGTTACAGAAAATAAAATCTGTGCAGGAAAGGAAAATTATCTGAATTCACTGCAGTGACTAAGTCTGGGCTGAGTTCCAGTCTCATTAAAATCAGAAAATCATGGACCAGTCCAATATGTTGGCACAGACACATGAGCAATAGAGAAGTTCCTCCCTGCTTTCCTCATCTTGACATTCACATATGAGGACAAGGACGAGTGTCAGCATTGCCCCACAAATAAACATAGAGAGAAGGACAGTTGTCCCAAACCATGACAACGGTACAAATAAGCTGGCATAAAGATTTGTAACTGATGGTCAAAGAAAGCAGCAGGTAGCTCTTCTGCAGGTGTATGTAATTAAAAGGTAGTTTGGGTAGTTTGCTATTTTGGAGGTGCATTCTGTATCAATGTACACAGCTTCAGCCTTTTGGAAATCTGAAGGTTTGGGGGTTGGGTTTGGTTTTTTTCCCATTTACACAACTAGGATACGGAGGATGAACACAGGCAGAGCATGGCTTTGTAGAAAACATGAGCCTCTAAGGATCAGCTTCTTTCTCAGCTCTGCTGAGGGAGATGCAGCTGCCCAGACTCAGGGCTGTTTGCAAAGAATAGCATTCTAGCATAGAGAACATTTTCCTCTCAGTTGTATGGTAATAAATGAGCTTCAAATTAACATGATCAAATTATCAATAGCTACTTTTCCTGCACAAATACCATTGATCTTAAAAGACAATTGCTCTCTCAGTGCCCTGCACTAAGAAAAGATATCAGCATAAGAAAGTTGGGTATGTTGTGTGCTGCTGCATCATTGCTGCTCTCTGAGTGGAGACCCCTGTTGAATTAGAGCTAGAGATTTCTGACAGATCAGTGCTACTGTGACTAGGCTGGTTGTGAAGTTGCTATGGAATATCATCACTTCAAAGAATCTAATACAATTACTATTACTATCCTAATTCGCTTTCTTATGATGCAGATTTGTAATGGAGAAGAGCTTTTGATGATTGATCCTTAACTAATGTGAAGGAAAAAGTGGTTTGCTTTGTCCTTCAAGCAGCTTCTTTCATGTAACATTCGGAGCCATTCTCCAACTGGAAACAATTATTTAAAAAAAAATAAAAATTAAGATGTCAAAGACTGTTTCTGATACAAGTGAAAAGATCCTTTGAAAGATGATCCTTACAGATGTACCCTGCACAGAGCACTTGTCATTAATAACATCATAAACTTCAAGCTGAAATTCGGAGCAGTTTAACATGCAAAAGGAATCTGTAGATCAAATACAAAAAGGAGGAAAATATAACGTAGCTTTCAAGCAGATCGAGATGAAGTTGACAGGAGAGAGGCTAACTTGGGTTAGCTAACTGAGGGGAAGAAAGATCAGGGCACACAATTTTTTTTGTTAATTTCTTTATCCGGGCCTTATTTAAGTGATTCTTTTAATTTAGATACTTTCACTGTAAAAAAAATGCTAGTGCTGTAAAATGAGGGGGGGAGGAGAGAGAAGTATTGGTTAACTGAACGCAATCTTTGATAAAACTCAATTTATGTAAAATTATTCATCTGAAATTCTTAAATTGTTTTCAAACATTTAAAGAAGTGGTTAGAGGTTGTGACACTAATAAGAGATATTACACCAATTTTGCTAAAGGGAATATACAACTTAGTTCAAACTCAGTGGCAGAGTTAGGATTAAAGGAAGAACCTCTCTTTGCAACATGGGAGCTAGTAAAATCACTAATTTGTCAACAGCATTTGGCTTTAATCTTCCTTTGGAATATGAGCAATATGTGAGAGTTAGTCTCATTCTGCTCTCCAGGCCAGATCATTTATAAGTCATGCTGCAATTTTTACCTTTAAGGCCCAGGGAAGAGTATCCCCAATTCTTATTTTCTCCTGTAATGAGATAACCCTCGTAGGAATTACAAATCTTTGGGCTAAAAGTTAAAAAAAAAAAAAAGCTCTTTTCAATCTGTAGTGGAACTTTTATCATATTTACAGGATCTTTGCACCACCAGCCCCCAAACCGTCTATGTGCTGTCAAGATTTGCCTTTGACTAAAATCCTGTGGCTACAATCAAGAAGAAGCTTTATCAGTCAGACGGTGGGAGCCCATCTTGATCCATGCAAGTTGCAAAAGTTCACCATGTAGCAAAACAAGGACAGGGCAAAAGCATCAAGGTGAAAGAAAGAAGAGTATGGTGAGAAGAGGTTATACATTTATCCAAGGGAAAAAAGGCAGACATTTATAGGAGAAATGGATACATTCTCTACTGCTGTGAAATGGTTTAAGTCCTGAATTTACAGCAATGCTTCTGCAACTCAGTTCCTGTACTGTTAGCAGCATAAGAATGCTGAAACTGCTAGTTTTGGGGGACATTAATGGACTTTCTAACCCAATAAAATGCAGCTTTCTGAGGATTTTAAGAGGCACCCTTTACTGGTAAGCTGTGGGATATATTGCATGCTGTTAAATTTAACACTGGGTTTTAACTGAATTTTCTTGGTGCCAGCTGAGTGGGTCAAATTCATTCTCAATGCCTTGTGCAATACCCACTTTGTGGCTCAAGCTGGGAACACAGAGCCAAACACAGCAAAGAGAAAAGTGGAAAAAACTGTAAATAATGGAAAACTGCAAATTGAAAGTAACATTAGAATATTTCAAAAATAATTCTACAGATCTTTTTAATAAAACTTCCTCACTAATTACCCACTTCTCTAAAGTTTTCAATGCTATCTTTTCTTCAGAACAGCTGTGCAGAATCTCAGCCTTCAACTATTTGCAGGCTGGTTGTTGGCTGTGTCGTAACGCATGACAGCAAACCCGCCTGCCACACACCAACAGCTGTAGTTTTTGTGCTGCCATGACCAGTCCATCTGCCACCACCACCCATGCCAGTACAAAGGGCATGATTATACAGCGCTGAATAAAAAGCCAGAGGAAGGAAATACCACTGGCAGCAAAATGCTCCTGCTCTCAGTGCTCCTCTTTGCTTCCTCCTTTTCATCAGTGTTCAGTTCTCCATCTGCTCTCCAGGGGTGCTATGGCAAACGCTGGAAAAATAAATGCAATGCAACGTAAGGCAAACCACGACTGAAAGAGCATGCTTGGGTCATTTCCACTCTAGCCCTCAGAGAGGAAAGCAAGTCTTCATTAGTCTGATGCTTAAGGTCTAAATGAAGGTACACACCAAGAAACGTGGGGAGGATTTGAGGCATGTCATCATCTCCCAGAATCCCCAGAGGAGGGGCCTGATAAAGCTGAACACAGCAATTTTTCTCTGCCCCAAACTGAGAGAGATCATGCACTAATATGGATTACATCAACTCATGGAACGGCTTGTTTAAAGAGGGACTGTTGTGTATGGTGAGAGACAACGTGAGCCCTCTAAGTAGACTGTAAAAGCAAGAGTCAAAGGAAGTACAATTCCCACCAAGCACTGAACTTCTACCACATAGAGTCTAATTCATTTTGAAGAGATCAGAAGTACTATACTTCAAGTGCTGTTTCTCTGAGAGAAGATTAAAATATTTAATCAGAATTGAAATTTTCTGGGATAATAGGAAGGGGAATAAAAATCAGATTTTCCAGAACATGCAAATTTAATTAACTGAAATCTATTTCAATGGAAAATTCCTGAGTGTTGCCACCTAGTCTGGAAGGACAGACACAAACCCTACACTGCTGCCACTATTGAGCTCTTGCCAGCTACACGTTGTGCACAGGGGTGCAGGAAACAAAGGTCCCTGTCGAGCTCTGCCTTCCCCTTCCCAGGGCTGTCTCCAGGGCTCAGATGTAGGCAGCCAAACCTTTCTTCCCCTCTCTCATAGCATACCTCAGGATAGGACTGTGGAGCAGGAAATTAAAAGAAATAGTCAGCTAACTCACAACTGATGGGCCTAAGCAACAGCAAATCTCTACTTCTAAGACTGATAAGCCGTAGTGTCCCTACCAAAACCACTATTTTTATTCCTCCATTAGTAGGAATAGCATGAGTCAACAAATGCATTCTCTTTTCAAGAAAGGCATGACAAATGTTCTAATTTCACCTTTACATTGCAGATTCCCCCACTTCAAGAAACTCTTAAAGCTAACTGAAATGAAACAACATTCCCCTTAGAAACCAAGCCTCCCTTGCCATTGCTTGAGTGGAGAAAATTGGGATTGAGATACAAGCTTAAAGCTTCACAAATCACTTCCAAACCAGAAGGCTAAGATATCTAGGGCTGAGGTCGATACAGCACAGCCAGCTGGAAATTCAAAGAGAAAAACTAGGAAGCTATGGCAATTTATAGTGATTAAGGATCTGAGTCATTGATTCCATTTCTTCTTTTCCTCTCACTAATGGAAAGCCAGAAGTGGTCTTATGAAAACAACAAAGATAGGCATGCAAGCATAATTGAAGAAATGAACCCCTAGTTTTTGATAAATAGTGATCCACTCTTCTCTACATGCATTGGGTGAAGTATTTTAAGTTGGCAGTCAGGAAATCAGTTCTTTTTGCAGTTACAGCTGAACAGATTCAATGCTTGGAATAAACTGGCCTTGTGCAAACTTTTCTTTTTTTTTAAAAAAAGTATTTCCTTGCTAAGTGATCCCCAGAGGCATATCTCTATAAAACAGTTAAAGGGAAGCTGCTGACTTGCAGTCAGTGGGTTCAACAATTTGAAAATGATTAATTTGGTTTTAAATCATCCAGACCCACTTATGCAACAGACAGCAAGGAGAGAAATTCAATTTTTTTTTTGAGAAACTTCCTATTTGGAAGATTAAGAGATGGAATCAGTGGTAGATTACAATGAAATTTTAATTATCAGAAGTTTGGCACAGTGATAGATTTCACTGCGTTGCTTAGCCAGTGCACTCTGTCTTCCAGAGACTCAACTTCACACCCAGACTTCAGCTCCAGTTCATGCAGTTTGGAGCTTCCCTCTCTTACAAGGTGTTCTGTTTTGGAACTGCTGAAGAAGGAAACAGTCATTTGTCATTGATAAAGACCTCATAGTAGCTTTCTCAGTGCAGCTGTATTGGCCCTCCTGCAGTCACAAGGGAGGAGGATTTGTGTGCCTCTGATTATGAGGGCTGATCTCTCTCAGGAGAAGCTTCTGCGGCATGAAATGAGATCTACAGCACGCTCTCTATACTGACAGAGGATTCTCATTGCATGCACCCTTGCTCTCCTCTACACAGAAAAGCAGTGGGACAGCTAGTGCAGTAAACAGCTCCAACAGCTCTGTGCCAGCACATTACTCCTTTTTGCCAACTGAATTCCCAGATGGTCATTAGCACCCAGCTATCTGACTTGTATACTTTCAAAGGCTCAGAGTGTAGTGTCTGCACTCACGCCAGATTCCTATAGGGTAACTGTAGCCATACCATGCTCACTTCAGCTCTTCCAGCAGGTTTGTTCAGACGTGGAGCATACTTAACAATATTCAGGCCTTAATTACAGTGGCTAAACATACGCCATGTTCACTCCATTTGATTTCAGAGGTGAGAAAAATCACTTGTGTATGTATTTTATGCAAATGCGTTGTATATGGTTTTTAGGTTTATGAGGGTAGAATTCTCATTTGAGATAAACCAGAGTAGGTTTAGAGATGCTCTGATTTATGGCAGAAGAATTCTTGCAGATAGAGGCTTTAGGATAAAAGGCGGTACAGAAAAGACGGGCATACTTATTAGTCTCTGTTTTAGCCCTCCTACGTAAAAGAAAAATTCAATGATGTGGAAGCAATTCAGGAGAAAACACTGCTTTAATAGTAAGGGCTAGAGATTAAGTATACTATTAACTACATATTCTCTGCGTGTTCTTTCAGAGCCTACTGTGCTTTTCACAGTCACTTTGTCTATTTAGGACAAAGCTCTCCCTGGGGACCTCACCCAAGAGTAAATAGAGTTACTTCAAGAATTAAAATAAACTGCTGGAGGTATATCACACTTTATGGGAATTGCAATTTTCCTCCCAGGTATGAATCAGAGAGACAAAGCCAAGGGCTGCAGTAGGAGTGGGGCTGGAAAGGGGCTGA
The DNA here is from genome assembly GCF_964199755.1 of Larus michahellis. Lineage (NCBI taxonomy): Eukaryota > Metazoa > Chordata > Aves > Charadriiformes > Laridae > Larus > Larus michahellis. The sequence goes on along the minus strand of NC_133899.1, from coordinate 78,305,993 downwards.
CCATGGAGTAGGTAGGATGCCAAAAACATTGTCTCTGGAGAAGTTTTTCCACCAGACCATCTCTAGGGTTCCTGGGCTCAGTGTCAGCCCAAGTGCTTGCCTGGGCTTGGAGCTAGGATAGAGACAAAGCAGGAAGCTGCTTTTGGAATGGTGGAAAGGGGCTGCCAACTCCGCTGTTAAAACTCTGGGTTTGGTTAAAGTAACTTGAATGGAAGGGTAAGAAATGCATACTCCCTCTTAGGGCATCCCAGAAAAAATAAACCTGGAGAAAGGATGTTGATAAGGTTTGATCTTGAAGATTTCTGCACATAAGCAGAGCTAAAGAAATTCAGGTACTCTTCCCAGATTGCTCAGAGTGAAGAAAAATAGCCTGTTATATTAATAAGGAAAGGTAAGTAACCAGAGGGACTTACAGAATCACACCTACTCACCTGCAAGGAAGGACAATTTTATACACAAAGCAGGAACTAAATACAATTGTTGCTGACCTCTGTAAGAGCTGGAAATAGAATAAGTCAAGTGGATCTGATTGTAGCTTCACAATCTATATAAAGAGAAGCCAATTTCTTTTTGAATAACATGCTTATATTTAGGATCCTAAATCTGTATTTGGAAACCTAAGGAACTGACCTGATTTTCTGAAGTGTTCAGCATCCAGTGAATGAGTGGAAACATTTTTAAGAGGCTTCTGTGGGAACTGCTGGATTCAAGAGCTTTGGATGGGGAGAAGGAAATCAAAGTTTCACTCTATTTCTTAACTTTGGGCTTACAAATCTAAGACTTGCATTTTCAGAATTCATCACTCTGCAGTAATGTCTGGGTTTGCTTTAAATACTGTACAGCTAGAACTACGAAGTGTGCACATTTTTAAAAAGCTTTCAGACTCTTTCGGTACCATTTAAATAAGGAAATTTAACACAGAGTAAACACAGCCCCACTTTGCTGCCATGCTAGTTTGGAATCTGGATAAAATAATCCCTACAGCAAAAGCAAAGCTGTATAAAAATGCCATAGCAAAGCCATATGAATACCGGTAGCAAAGTACATTTGGGAACATGTTACATAAAAAGTAAATTTCTAGTATCTCGGTTGGGGAAAAAAGAAAACTTCTAATGATTAAGTAAATTGTGGAGGCCTCTGTTTCGCTGAAAATGGCCTTTCTTCATCAGATTCTCAACTTTTTTGAGGTCACTCTGTTCAGTGTCTTAAAAGGGCACCAGTATCAGTCTCTCTTCCATTCAGAAACTTTCTTTTATCCTCTCAAGACCACAAGACTGTATAACCCTATTTGGAAAAGAGATTGTGTGTAAACCTATGGCCTAACCAATCCATATCAAAACATAAGGGTCCATCATGAATTGCTGCTGTATTATTTCCTCTAATGGTGTGAAAAAACATGAAAAAACAGAGCTCATGCTACAGAATATTTGCAACTACAAACATTTTTAAAGTGTTACTGCCTTTCTTTAAAAGTTCTGAAAATTGGGAGAAGAAAAAGATATATTCTCACTGCATTCTTATTTTTATTTCACAGTGAATATTTCAAAGTTTTAGTGCCATTTATAATTTAATTAAGATCTGGGTAGAATTCCACCAAGAAAGTCTAAATACAGTCACTCCTCTACTCACACCCTTCACAGAAGCATTGGGTTCTACAACTCTCATAGACCTGCCTGATAAATGACTTATACATTAAAGCAACTTTTTAGAAAGCAGACACTCTAAATTAGGCACTTTTCTGCAGAGATAACTTTTACAGTTTAGTGTACTCTTCATAATATAAAATACTCATACACCCAGGGTACCATTATCAGCAGTCATGAAGCAAAAGTCATTAAAAAAAAGACAATTGTAGTCTTACTTTTCTGAATGCAGAAATGCAACTACCCAGAACAAGAAAAATGTCAAGAATATTATTTTCAGCACAGAAATGTCTACAGGCCCCAAAAGCAAAGTTGGCAACCCTTTATGTTAGACTCTGTGCAAATATCAGCTAGAGGCGGTCATTGCCAGCAGTCATTACATTTGTAAAATGACAGACAAAAACCAGAAAGTGGAGCAGAACAGAGATGACCCTTCATAGAATCATAGGGTTGGAAGGGACCTCTGGAGATCATGTAGTCCAACCCCCCTGCCACAGCAGGGTCACCTAGAGCAGGCTGCACAGGAATGCGTCCAGGAACGTTTTGAATGTCTCCAGAGTTTTGAATGTCTCCAGAGACTCCACCACCTCTCCGGGCAGCCTGTTCCAGTGCTCTGCCACCCTCAAAGCAAAGAATTTCCTCCTCATGTTTAGGTGGAACTTCCTATGCTCAATTTTGTGCCCATTTCCTCTTGTCCTGCCCCGGGCACCACTGAAAAGAGCCTGGCCCCATCCTCCTGACACCCACCCTTTATGTATTTATAAGCGTTGATAAGATCCCCCCTCAGCCATTGTTTTTCCAGACTGAAGAGACCCAAATCCCTCAGCCTTTCTTCATAAGAGAGGTGTTCGAGTCCCCTAATCATCTTGGTAGCCCTTTGCTGCACCCTCTCCAGCAGTTCCCTGTCCCTCTTGAACTGGGGAGCCCAGAACTGGACACAGTACTCCAGGTGCGGCCTCACCAAGGCAGAGTAGAGGGGGAGGATGACCTCCCTCGACCTGCTGGCCACACTCTTCTTGATGCACCCCAGGATGCCATTGGCCTTTTTGGCCACAAGGGCACATTGCTGGCTCATGGTCATCCTGTTGTCCACCAGGACTCCCAGGTCTCCTTCCACTGAGCTGCTCTCCAGCAGGTCAGCCCCCAACCTGTACTGGTGCATGGGGTTATTCCTCCCCAGGTGCAGCACCCTACACTTGCCCTTATTGAATTTCATAAGATTCCTCTTTGCCCAGATCTCCAGCCTGTCCAGGTCTCTCTGGATGGCAGCACAGCCTTCTGGTGTGTCAGCCACCCCTCCCAGCTTTGTGTCATCAGCAAACTTGCTGAGGGTGCACTCCATCCCCTCATCCAGGTCATTGATAAATATATTGAAGAGGACTGGACCCCGTACTGACCCCTGGGAAACACCACTCGTCACTGACCTCCAACTAGACTCTGTGCCCCTAATCACTACCCTCTGAGCTCTGTCCTTCAACCAGTTATCTATCCACCTTATTGTCCATTCATCAAGCCCACTCTTCCTAAGCTTCCCTATGAGGATGCTGTGGGAGACCGTGTCAAACGCCTTGCTTAAGTCAAGGTAGACAACATCTACCACCCTCCCCTCATCTAGCCATCCAGTCATGCCATCATAGAAGGCTATCAGATTAGTCAGACATGATTTCCCCTTGGTGAATCCATGTTGAGTACTTCTGATAGCTTTCTTTTCCTCCACATGCCTTGAGATGACGCCCAGAACGAGTTGTTCCATCATCTTTCCAGGGATGGAGGTGAGGCTGACTGGCCTGTAGTTCCCTGGCTCCTCCTTCTTGCCTTTTTTGAAGACTGGAGTGACGTTGGCTTTCCTCCAGTCCTCAGGCACCTCGCCTGTTCTCCAGGACCTTTCACAGATGATGGAGAGCGGCCCAGCAATGACTTCTGCCAGCTCCCTCAGCACTCTCGGGTGCATCCCGTCAGGGGCTCACAGACTTGTGAATATCTAATTGATCTAATTGATCCCTCACTCGATCCTCCTCAACCCAAGGGAAGTCGTCTTCTTTCCCCGTTACTTCCCCCAATGCCTGGGACTCCTGAGGGCTGGGCCGAGCAGTAAAGACCGAAGCAAAGAAGGCATTCAGTAACTCCGCCTTCTCCACATCTTCCGTCACCATGGCTCCTGTCTCATTCAACAGTGGGCCCACAACTTCTCTGGTCTTCCTTTTGCTTCCAATATACTTGTAGAAGCCCTTCCTGTTGAGCTTGACAACCCTAGCCAGGTTTAATTCCAAGGCGGCCTTGGCTTTCCTTGTTTCATCCCCGCACGCTCTGGCAGCATTCTTGTAATCCTCCCAAGGGCTCAGTCCCTTCTTCCACTTATTGTAAACTTCCTTCTTCCACTTGAGCTTTTTCAGAAGCTCCCTGCTCAACCATGCAGGTCTCCTGCGTCCCTTGGCCGATTGCCTTCGCTTAGGGATGCAACGATCCTGAGCTTGGAGGAAGTGGTCTTTGAATATCAACCAGCTTTCTTGAGCCCCTTTGCCTTCCAGAGCCCTAGCCCATGGGATCTCTCCAAGCAGTTTCTTGAAGAGGTCGAAGTTAGCCCTCCTGAAGTCCAAGGTTGTAATTTTACTTCTTGTTGTTTTGTGCGTAGTACCCATGACCCTGAACTCTATCATTTCATGATCACTACAACCTAGGGTGCCCCCAACCTTAATGTCCTCCACCAGTCCCTCTGTGTTTGTCAGTACCAGGTCCAGGAGTGCTCCTCTCCTTGTTGGCTCCTGTACCACCTGTGTCAAAAGGTTATCAGATCAGACCAGTGAGGAATTAAACAGACCCCCCAGGTCACCCCTCCTGCAATGCCAGCAACTTTTAACAGGCCCAATTTACCCCCCAAACAGGCCTGTGTCATTTCTGCAATTGTCTGAAAATGGGGGTGTCTCTGTGTGTATGAAGTGCTTTCAACACCAACTGTAACAAAAGCTAAGAAACACAACTGATTTTTCTACATCAAAGCCTTCTTTTGAAGTCTTATCACCTGTTTCCAAATTCCCTATTGACAGTGGATTGCCACTATACCCAAGCAAACAATTTTCCACACTCTTCAATAATTCAGTGGCATATGGATAGTGAATTCAGGCTCTCTGCTGTCTGAAAGCTTTTATATCACTCTGGGGCAGAATTTCAAGGCAAGATTTTCAGAGCACTGCAAGGAATATAATCACTTCATGTTATTTTCAGTGGAAAACACATGAATCAAAGCCTGCAATCCCTCAAAGAGCTCAGGCCAGGCTTTCGTTCTAATTCCTGACTGATGCTTAATTGTACAGAGTCTTTCGAGTGAACTCACCAATCCTGAATCTATACTAGGTTTACTGTTCATAAAAATGTGTAAAAAAGAGATGACTTTAAAAAAAATTATAAGAATTTTTTGCTTTAGTCAATACAGTTTTCCCTTAAAACAGCACTAGAAGAAATATATGGTCATGACATTTTACAATTCAGTTTATTTATCAGACCAGTTGTTCAGTGACCATGGAGAGCTAGAACAAAAACATCTGCATTCTAGTGCAGGTGATATACCCAAACACTGGCCGGACAGCATAGTTACCTTGCAATTGTAAAGCTGCTCAAAAGTGTGATACTTCCAGTAGTATAGCTTTCAGGCAATGTAAAGCAGTGATTTAACAGAAAAGCTGGCTATTAACAAACTTCATAGTCTTAAGACAGACAGCAAGTTTCACCATTAGACAGCAGGGTCCCAGCTGGGACTGAAAATTTTCTCCCTGGGAACCATTCAACTCATAATTCATCAGTGACTGCAGTTTCTGCAAGGAGGTAAGAAGTAAATAGCTCCCCACTACTGCCTCCTGGCAAGGGTGTCACAGCACACACGGCAGAGGAGAGGGGAGCTCTCCCGCAGCCCCACAGATGGCTGAACACTTTGTCCCTCCCTAAAATGGGGGCAGAAATGAGCACTCCTTAGCAGACGACATACACCCTCAGGGACTGATACATCCCCAAGTGTCTGAGAGCGCTGGAGGAGAGGCTTGAAAAGGAAAGGGAGAGGAATAAGAAGGACGCTGTAACTCCTTCATTTAAAGCCATTTCCTAATGCCATCCCACCAAAGTACTCTACAGCCCAAACCACTTCTGTCTCCAGGATTAACAGTATGCACTGCAGAAGAGAAGTGGTCTTGTGGATGTCAATAAGTCACACACGCAAAGCCCAGAGGAAATGTACCAGAAGTAGATTGCTGTTTATAGGCCCTATGCAGTACTGATTTGTCCACTGAAATGCAGCAAAATTTTCCATTAAATCATTGACTGATCTACTGGAAGGGGAACCTACTAGAAAGAAAGTAGATTTCACTGTTCAAAGGTGAATGTTAAATGACAATGCTGTTTAACTGCAGAAAGAAGTGGTAGAATACATAAACCCAAAGGATTAGAGTCCACACAGCAATGACCAGAGCTGATCACCTTTCATTCCATCCCTCACATAAAATACCTAGTGAAAGGTATGGAAATAACAACTTTATAATCAGAAACCCGTTGAAATAATACTGATCTAGACTTTAAGTGTCAGTTGCCTATAATCGTCCTTCATGTTGTACGTCAGCTATTTCCAAATGGACTTCTGAACTCAAGCTCACAAATCTCAGTACAGAAAGAGGACCAGCATAATCTACAGATACATAGTTCCCCACAGCTGGTAACAAACCATAAAGCTTATTGTCCTCTACCCTGCAAAAGGGTAGTTTGTGGTGTTTAAAATGGTTTAGTAAGCCACACTGCTTCATACTGAATCTTCTAAGCAAAGGGAACATCTCTCAGGCAAAATTGCCATAGGATTAAGGTCTTCCTGACTGAAGCAACAGCCTTTCTTCATTGTGTTGATGGCACAGAATCCCAGTGTAAGAAGAACAAGATGATACAGTGATTTCCTCCTAAAGATACTTCAATATCATGAAAGAGAAATTGCAAAATAGGCAGCCAAGTTCTGTTTTCTGCTGGGGTATGTCTGCTCAGCTGGTTCTTCAGGGTACAAATATGACTGGCAAAGTCTATGGAGAATCAGCTGACAACAAGACATTAGTCAGGGGAACGCACAGATGTTACAAACACCTACACTTCATTCCAAAATTAACTTTTCTATTAGCAAACATTTGACAGTCTCAGGTCTGCCTTAGAACAACAGCTTGCTCATGAATGCTCATCGGGAAAATGTTACCTATTAGTTCAGGTAATTTGATCTTAGAAGATACATGTATAATATTAACTTGAACCAATAGGTAGAGGAGAAAAGAAAGAGCTATTTAACCATATACTCAGCACCACTAATTACTTCTCCCTTGCCTACTACCACTGATTACAGTAATTTATTGCACACAGTGATGTGTCCTGGATGGTTCAGATATATAATTACAGTGATAAAGCCATTTCTGATGAAGTTCTGAAGGCAGCTTTCCTGCCAGATTTAGTATTCACTTATGGTCCCAAGGTTTAGGCTCTCCTATACTGATCTTCTGTATGCATTGCACTGTCTTCCGGGACATTTGCTCAGACTCACATCTGATGTAAGTAAGTGAACCTGGCAGCACTGCAGCGAAGAGAATGATTTCCTTTTCCACCGGCTGGGTGTCTGGCACATACTTTCTTCTAATTAGTATTCATCTTTAGGTCTGTTGAATTCGTGGGAAGGAGTTAGCTGCCCATGGAAGTCCTAATTGTTTAGAAGCTTGGACAACTTCCCTTGTAGCCTGCAACCCTGGCTGAGAGCACCTTAATTATTAAAAAATGAGACTATTATATCAATTGTCCTCAGTAAACTGACACTACGTAAACTAACATTGATCTAACCAAGTATTTGTGCTACACTTCACACTCTCACCTCACTAACAGCTAAGCAAAAAATACTGCAAATGAAACATTTTGACAACATCTTCAAATGGACATATATTTAAGGTGCTGAGTTTGAGTAGCAGAGCTGCCAAACATTTTCCAGGTAGAGTCACGGACCGTCAGCACTTCCTAACAAACATGGTTGTGCAAGCAGCTCTCTAGACAGCAACAACTGGAAAATGTTGATGGTAACTATACAGCCTCCAGCCCCCTGCTCATTTAGCAGCTTAAGAAAAAAGTGAAACTTGTCATACATTTTGTCTTGAAGTCAAACAGACCTTTTTCCTAAGCATCTTTTGGTTACAAAGTTAATGAAATGCATTGGCCCATGCCACTGAAAGTGCCATTACATGCACCAAATACAACGCATCAAAACTCACATAAAAGCAAAAAGTGGAACACAAGCCTTCAAGAAAATACAGATCTAGATAGTTTATGGAGTTAGATAATCCTCTACATGTACATGTACTAAGTTATGGTTCAAAGGGGTTCATCAAGCTAGATGTATCATTTAGTAAGAATTAGAGCTCTATGCAGGAAAGGGAAAGAAATAGGTAAAGAAATCACTGAGGTACTTTTTAATTAGGCTCTCACACTCCAGAAGTCTAAATACAGCTAATCATAGAATCACAGAATTGTTAGGGTTGGAAGGGACCCTAAAGATCACCTAGTTCCAACCCCCCTGCCATGGGCAGGGACACCTCCCACTAGATCAGGTTGCTCAGAGCCCCGTCCAGCCTGGCCTTAAAATCTTCCAGGGATGGGGCTTCCACCACCTCTCTGGGCAACCTGTTCCAGTGTCTCACCACCCTCATGGTGAAGAACTTCTTCCTAACGTCCAGTCTGAATCGACCCATCTCTAGTTTTAATCCATTCCCTCTAGTCCTACCATTAGCCGACATCCTAAAAAGTCCCTCACCAGCTTTCTTGTAGGCCCCCTTAAGACACTGGTAGGCCACTCTAAGGTCTCCTCGGAGCCTTCTTTTCTCCAGACTGAACAACTCCGACTCTCTCAGTCTGTCCTCATAGGGGAGGGGCTCCAGCCCTCTGATCATCCTTGTGGCCCTTCTCTGGACATGTTCCAGCACGTCCATATCTTTCTTGTACTAGGGGTTCCAGAATTGGATGCAGTACTCCAGGTGGGGTCTCACGAGAGTGGAGTAGAGGGGGAGACTTGCCTCCCTCGACCTGCTGAGGGAGTTGAGCCTCTCATCTATCAGCACCCCCAAGTCCTTTTCTTCATGTTGAGCCTCTTGTCTACCAGCACCCCCAAGTCCTTGTCTTCAGGGCTGCTCTCAAGTCAGTCACTGCCCAGCCTATATCGGGGTTTGGGGTTGCCCCAACCCAGATGGAGGACCTTGCACCTGGTCTTGTTGAACTTCATGAGGTTGGCATGGGCCCACCTCTCCAGCCTCTCAGTGTCCCTCTGGATGACATCCCTTCCCTCCGGCGTGTCAGCCACCCCACAGAGCTTGGTGGCATCGGCAAACTTGCTGAGGGTGCACGCTATGCCACTGTCCATGTCACTGACGAAGATGTTAAACAAGACCGGTCCCAGTACTGATCCTTGAGGGACTCCACTTGTGACTGGCCTCCACTTGGACATGGACCCATTGACAGCCACTCTTTGGGTGCGGCCGTCAAGCCAGTTCTTTATCCACTGAATTGTCAGTCCATCAAACCCATATTTTATCAGCTTGGAGACCAGGATGTCATGCAGGACAGTGTCAAAGGCTTTGCTCAGGTCCAGGTAAATGATGTCAGTTGCTCTCCCCTTGTCTACTGATGTTGTGACCTTCTCATAGAAGGCCACCAGGTTTGTCAGGCACAATTTGCCCTTGGTGAAGCCGTGTTGATTGTACCCAATCACCTCTTTGTTATTCTTCTGCCTCAGCAGTGCCTCCAGGATGATCTGCGCCATAATCTTACCAGGCATGGAGGTGAGACTGACTGGCCTATAGTTCCCTGGTTCCTCCTTCTTTCCCTTTTTGAAAATGGGGGTTATGTTTCCCCTTTTCCAGTCAGTGGGGTCTTCACCAGACTGCCATGACTTTTGGAATATAATAGAGAGCGGTTTAGCAACCTCATCTGCCAGTTCCTTCAGTAATTGCCAAGGCAGTAACTGAGGGGATAGAAATCCACTCAGTGCCTGCTGCCCAGGATCATTTCTGTATGAAAACAGATTCATCCAAATAAAATATAGCTTCTACATAATCCAGTCATTTCCAGGTCCTAGAAAATGCCAACCATATTTGGAGAAAACCTGTGCTGGTTTTGGCTGGGATAGAGTTAATTTTCTTCACAATAGCTACTATGGGGCTATGTTTTGGTTGTGTTGAAAACAGTGTTGATAATACAGGGATGTTTTCGTTATTGCTGAGCCACACTTACACAGCCCCATGGCCTTTCCTGCTTCTCACACTGCCCTGACAGTGAGGAGGCTGGGGGTGCACAAGAAGCTGGGAGGGGCACAGCTGGGACAGCTGACCCAACTGACCAAAGGGATATTCCATACCATACAATGTCATGCTTAGCATATACAGCTGGGGTTAAACCATGAGATTTCATTTTCTTAAAGAAATTTGTGGGGAAATTACTGCAATTTGGTAAACATAAAGGTAAATAGTTCTGTAAAGATTTAGAATGTTTTCTAGAAGCACTGAAATAATGGAAGAGTCAAAGTCCAATTATCAAAAACTGACAGACCTCTAATTCCACAGATGTTCAGAGAAATATATCCTAAACCTTCTTGAAATTGCTCTTGGACTCCTAAGTCACTTGGGCATGTTTAACATTTTAAAACTGGATACACACACACAGAATACTCCAGACTTTCACAGTCACAGGGGGAAACATTCATGAATGAAGAAGAATTACAGAAATGCTCAGGAATTCTGTCTGCTCTCTCTCACCTCCTGTCAACATTGTCATGTAGTATCTAATCTACAAAAATATTCTACATTTTCATCTTTAGTCCACAGGTCATTTATTTTTCTTCCCAAAGAAATATCTGTCACAACTTTCATTCCTTTTAAATCATTATTTTCCTTGCCTTTTCTTTTTCACTTTCCTCTCTTTTCTCATTTTTGTCCCTTTAGCTCCTCCTATGAAAAGAAAAAGTCTTTCAAAGCCAAGGGACAAAGTCAGTCCATCTATAACATGGGTGATTTGGTGCAAACACTGACTCCAACAACTGGTCAGAGTCAACACAGCTGGGAAATGCTACTAGGTTCTTGAGGCTTGGTACTAGATTTTAGACATTCAGCTGTGACTTCTTTCTCTTTCCTCTCCCTTTCCCAACATTTCATCCACTGTGAAATTTGAGTGAGATTTTTATCTCCAATTACCCTTCCAAAGGGGGCCACTGAGGCAACATACAGGGTAGGAATTTTAGAAGAAAGTGTCACTGAATGAACTGCCAACATGATTTCCAGCACCGAGGCACACCTACATATAATGAAAGAATATTTCACTTTATACAAGTGGTTTAGAAGGCAACCAAGCCTTTCAGAATGACAGATTTGCAGCTCTGTCTGAATGAATGCATTGGATACCACTGCAAAATAGCACTGATTTTCACACTCTTTGAAAAAAGATCATTTGCTTGCAGTCAAAGAGCTCAAGACATATGCAACAAAAATCCTGGTCCCAAGACAAACTTCGTATACTTCTTTTAACTTGGGGACAATAACACACCACCTTGTGTAAAAAGAGAAGCTGTTAAATTGAAAAAAGGAAATTCACTATTAGAAAATAATAAGCCTGGTATAAAAATTTAGAAGGTAGTAGCCTCTAGGTAGAAGCCTAAATCCTTCCATCAAGGATTACCTTCATAAAACTCAAGCTTTTGGTTAAAACAGGAAAATTGGAGTGATTTGTGTGAAACATTCTTCTGTGAATTTCAACTGAACTCTACTGCATGTTTTTTCAGGGAGAAATTACTGCTGTACCATATAGTTAGGACTGATTTAAGAATTTTGATTCTGGATATCTCCAAATAGAGGCCTACGTGTTTTTACATTAAAAAAAATAAGTAAGTGCAGTGCTTTTATAAACATAGTCCCAGGCATGGCAAGGCTCCGGCCCTAGTACAGGATTCTAATTAATCGCTCCTTATCTGATAATTACCCATGTGCATTAAGTTTTACAATTAATAGTTTATTTTGGTTAAAAAAATGTGCACATTATTATATTGAATGCTTCATAATAAGGATTTAATTTGGTCTCTATGACCAAACTTGTACTTCAGGAGTCAGAATCATAGTATAGTTTGGGTTGGAAGAGACCTTAAAGATCACCTAGTTCCAACCCTCCTGCCCTGGGCAGGGACACCTCCCACTAGACCAGGTTGCTCAAAGCCCAGTCCAAAACCTGACCTTGACCACTTCCAGGGATGGGGCATCCACAGCTTCTCTGGGAAACCTGTTCCAGTGTCTCACTACCTTCACACTAAAGAATTTCTTCCTAATATCTAATTTAAATCTACCCTCTTTCAGTTTAAAAACCCCTCATCCAACCACTACACTCCCTGATAAAGAGTCCCTCACCATCTTTCCTGAAGGTCCCCTTTAAGTACTGGAAGGCTGCTATAAGGTCTCCCCAGAACCTCCCTTCTCCAGGCTCATCTGGTCCAACTCCCTTGCTTAAGCAGGGCCACCTGGAGCCAGTTCCCCAGGAACATATCAGTCACCCTTGCATTAAAATTGTTTCCTGATGTACAGTGGGAACCTCTCCTTTGTTTCAGTGTGTGCCGTTGCCTCTTGTCCTGTCACTGTGTGCCACTGAAAAGAGCTTGGCTCCATCTTCTTTGCATCCCCCTCAGCTTTCTCTTCTCCAGGCTAAACAGTCCCAGCTCTCTCAGCTTTTCCTCACACGAGAGATGAACTATTCCCTAAATCACTTTTCAGATGAGGCATTCCACAACACAGCATTTCTTATTTTTTTTGCAGGTAAAACTACTTAAAAGGCTCACCTGAACTACCTAAGCATTTAATTCAAAATGAGAGCAGAATGTTTCCTCTGAATGATATGTAGCCTATACTACTTCAGGCATGAGAAAGGAAGAACAGAAGTTCTCCAGAAGAGTTCCTTCAAAACATCACACAACAAATAATCATATTTTGCATCTGTTTGTTTTTCTCCCTCACACTTAAAAGAGAACTTTTAAGCAGAAGGCATATACAATTTGTTAAATCCACTTTTTGGATACTTGCAATTAAACTATGAGGATACATTTTTTCATCAAAGAAAAATTATTTTAATAGCCATAATCAACACAATCAAATATAATCAGTCTGTCAAGTTAATCACAATTTAGAATAATTTACAATAATTTTGTACCTTGCCAGCTCCCATCTATATGAAGATGATTACACCTGGAAAAGTTGTACACCTCTCAAAGTTTCTACCTCTATTTTAATAACTGTGCTATGTTATGTATTTTCATTTTTTGTTCTTCTGTATCCTTACCCTCCCCTCTCTCACTCTGTTTTAATTTTTTGAGAGTTTTATTCTTGGTCTTTTCTTCCACTCTCTACATTCTCCTCTGTTTTATGCATATTGATACCTTTATACAAATGATTAGGATAATACATGAAATTTTCCCAAGAACCTTAAGAAGCATAAACGTCACAAAAAGTGAGGCAAACATATTAGGTTTGCTTCCTAAAGCTGTTATTTTGGATTTTTTCCCCAAATCTATGCACCAGCCTTCCCCATTTATCTCCAACCATGTCTGAGACATATCCTACTACGTTGCCAACTTCTCTATTTTCATTTTATTCCAAACACCCCTACAGTGCTCTTACTCTGAACCTGCCACAACACGGGTATCATCTCCTACCTCCTACCCTTCATCTCCTCAGTCTCTTATTGAATTCTGCTCCTCTGTCTTGCTGTCATTTTCATTGCCCTCTTCCACTCTTGATTCTTACTTCCTGAAGAAGTCTTACTCTACTGTTTCAGTCCCCTTATTCTGCCCTCCACATTAAGCCGCCGTTGTTTTCCATTGGCAACTAGCAATACTAAAGTCAAGCTTACTTTTCTTCTTAAAGTCCTTTGTTTTGGCCCTGCTTTTGAGCCTGCTCATACTCTCTAGAGGCTTCCCTGACTGTGGTTCAGATCTTCACCTGTTCTCAGTTTCTCCTAAGCTCCTCATCTTTGCTCCTGACATCCCTCAGTCTTTTTTTCTACTTCTGTCTTCCAACCTCTCCTTTTTAACTAGAACAGCTTTTATTTTCTTGGTCAAGAAGCAGTCTCTTTTTTTTTTCTTCAAACCAGGTCTTAAAATTCCTCTTGGGAACCCTTCCTTAACTTTTTGACAAAAAGCCTGTGTGTCTTGAATTTAACAATGTCTCTTTGGAAGGAGCTAATTTCCAATGGAATCTGAGCACAGACACTTCCAAAAGATGCTTCACACTCCAGCAAGTAGAATCCTCCAGTGTATAAATACTGGACGGACCTCAAGTCCATCTGCAATAGGTCATCTTAACATAAGATGCAAAATATATCATTATTATTATTATATAATAACAACAACAACACAATTGCAGCTTTGCTCTCCTTTATTTTGAGTGTTTCTTAGAGGCAAAATATTCCAAGGAGGCACAATTTCTTACCACTTCCCATTCATGGGGCATTTCCCAGACTCAGACAAGTTTCAATGAACAGATGGTTCTTCTAAGCAAAAAACCTAAACTTAGGTTAGCAGTGTGCTGGAACTCCTCTACATCAGGACAGCCTCCTGGTTGTTACTGTTCCCAAAAATCTACATTTACACTCCTTTCATTAATGAAACTGATAATTTACAATAATCTTGTCAACAGTTTTCCTAGCATAGCTTTCAAAATCTTGATTTAATTAGGACCAAAAATTATCTGTTTACAGTCATAGGTGAAAAAGAAAGACCAAGACATTACGATGTACAAGATACAGTTCTCCTTCCCTGAAACCATTAGATTTACTTCAAGAACCAAATAAGGAGCTTACTCTTCAGGACAGCAGTGTATTTGGGTATTCAGTAGCTTTCATGACAGAAAGTTAAGGAGAAAAAGTTACTTGCTCTGGTTTAAATTATTGTGATTGCTGAAGAAAGTGGAACTAGGTTAATTTGTAACATGAGGGAAGCTAGTCTTCTGTCCTTGCTGCAGTCTACAGATATTCAGCAAAAAACATAGCCGTTTGCCTCACCTTCTTAAGTAAACAATTCTATTAAAACCATATGATACAGAGCCATGGTAGGGCATATTTTCATACTGAGACCACAAGCACAACAGAAAAGAGAAAGGACAGGAAGGAAGCAAGAGTACACAAAGCCTACGCTGAAGACCAACATAGTTCTTCAAGGGAACACCACCAGGTTTGTGAGTTATGTGTTGGATCTACTTCTCATGGACATATAATTTCATAACAGTGTTACATTGATGGAAAAATCGCACATCACTGTCACTGTGAGACCAATATTTTGCTATCCTTTTTTTTTTTTTTTTCAAACTTAGAACTCCTAGAAGCAGTCCAAGAAACATGGGAAGTTTTATGGTGACATTTGTTATTCTTTGTTATAATAGCCTTCTTCCTAGTCATTCAATATGCAAAAAACCTTAAAATGCTTGCAAACACTAACATATATTGATTATTATTGATCCTCCCCTATGGTGAATGGGAAGGAACAATGAGTATCATAGAAACTGTCTGGATATAAAAACTGATGACAGCACAGTTGCAAGTCTTGGCTATAGTTCCCTTTTTGCTCGAAGGAGTGCTTGAGTTCTTCCGAAATCCTGTTGCCAAGAGTAGACCTAAGCTTTTCTCTTCAACTGGTTTTAATTTGCAAGAGCATCTGTCCTAGAAGCTCAAAGCATTGAAAGCTAGAAAGGAAGGTCTGCACTGTATTTTTGAGGGCTGATGATAGCATATCATGAAAGTGTACCAAATAGCTTCAGATGTAAACAACTTCTCGGTATGTCATTCACTTCCATCTACAGGTAGTAGAGCCTTTCCCTAGCTTTTTGCCTGCTTCTTCTTCTTTTGCCATCAACCCTGCTTATGACATGAACCTATCCCTCCACCAACATGACCGAGACGTTTTATTCCAATGGCAATAACATTAGCTTCTGTGTTTCTTATTGACAATGTCTTCACCAGAGAGATGCAGTTATAAGCTTAGCAAGACATAGTGAGACATGGACTATATCTAGAGTTCAAAATCTGGTTAGGCCTGTCAAAAGGTAAGAAAAACAGAAGTAGTATGAATCACAGTTTACCAATAAGTAATGAAAAAGACCGAGACACTGCCAGAAGGCAGTTTGTTGCAGAGCTATGAAAAAACCCTTTACATCATTGGAGTCTTGGCCTGGAACTTTGACTGACTCTGTGTACTTACTTCATTAGAGGCTTTTGTGGGCAGAAGGATCTTGAAGTGAGAAGGAGGGTAGCGTGGAAGAGGACACGATGCATTGTTTCTCGGGCCCTAAGCTAAAGTAATTTACAACAGCATTACCTAACCAGCGTTTGTTGGTTTTTTTAGAGAAGTTCACACACACACACGAAAAGTAACAAGACATTAAAGACAGTACTCAAGGACACGCAAAGGTATATAGCAGCCAGTCACAGCCCTAAGAGTTCCTTTGAACAGGACAGTGCTGTAACAGGCTGGGTTGTATTCTTTGTAAAATGCATCTATTTCATGTATGGGAATGGATGGAGAGCTTTTTAAAAAAAGCCACAGTGATTTGGGCATCTCATAAACAGTTTTTAGACCCAGGGTGATCTCAACTCAGAAGCACAGGTTCACATTCTAGATGTGACTGCATTTGAAATGTATCTTTGTTTCCAGGGTACATAGAAGCAGACGTGCAGACATAAATATAAATAAATCTCTACATATTTCAAGGAAACAAGATCTTGTTATTGAATCACAAGGCAAAGAATCTGTTTTTACTTCCACTCAATCTTACACTTCAGCAACTCTAAATAAGTGGACCACATTCATTTCAGTTCATTTACTTTCTGCTGTCTTTAGACTTCTGATATTTAAAAAAACCAACTTCTGTAAAGGGTACTTTCCTTGTGCCTCAGTTTCTTCCTCGAGTAGTCAAATAATTCACGGGAAGAAGGGTAGAGGATGAAGGACTTCAAGTTTGTTTCTTTGTTTAAAGAACTCATGTCCATTGTTCTAGGGAGGTTCATGACCAAGGTCATTGCAGTTGTTCTGGAGCGAAGTCATTGAATTTGTGTCCTCCACCTGGCAAAATGGCTTTTCAGAACACAATCTATCTCTAGCAATGAAATCCATGTAAGAACTTAAAAATATATTCTGAACCGTAAGAGTTAAACCTGCCAGTTAAGATGAAAGCTATCAATGCTAGCTTAAATTCTTAATATTCCTGTAGAATACAAGAAATCATCTAAAATTTGAAGGTTACATATTTTTCTTTCAAACTTATTCTCTTTTGTCACCTAGACTGCCCAATGTAGCACCCGACTCCCAGTTAGAAAGGCATTTAGATATTGTCAGCACCAGTTTTACATTGCATGTTCTGAAATGTTTAACGGACTGTTAACTAGGTGTTGAAAGCCAGGTGAAATCACAGCACTACTGAACCTTGTATTAAGCAGCAGGGACAGCTTTTGCTGCAGTACTTTTGCAAAGCAGACAGAAGGCAGGAAAGTCTGACTGGGAACACTGAGGGAAAGCAATACTACGATTAGCAGACCCAGGGGACTTGCACAAAAGACCAGAGGGAACCCAAGAAAGCATAAGGAACAAAAGAGGATAACAAATACAGGGTCAGATATGCTGACCACTATACGTTTAGCAAAAGCCCAAATTCTAGAATAAAAAGAGGCAGCAGGGGGGAAACAATCATTTCTACCCTACTTACTGGACACTGCAAATATAGGAGAGCTTGACTGAGGATGACATTTTATCAGAAGTGAATCTTCAAATGTACCAAATCAGATCGTCAACCAGTACAAGTCAGCACAGTGGAGCTCCATATGCACACACACACACAAAAAAAACCCCAGATCACCATAAATAACCCACCCTGAGCACCCCCTGCCCACGGCTTAGATTATGAACTCCTCAAATCCATTTCAAAATCCTTGCTCTCTGACCAATTTTATTATGAAGGTACATTGGTGTCACCTAGACATTCCCCAAGCACTCTGTTAATGTTAAAATTGCCATTCAAGACAGCTTCAAAAATTAGGAAAACATAGTAAGAATAGCTTTGTTCAGAAAAAGAAAACCTACAAGAATAAGTGCTGACCTTCCCATATTTGTTTTCATGGCAAAAGAACCATCTTAATTTTCTATTTAAATAACACATTTTTCAAGTAAAGCCTTCAATATATGTTTCAATTTTAAAAAGAGCTTAAAAGCAAATAAGTTTTCTTAAGTTAAAAGAGAGCTTTGAATTTTCAAACTGGAATCTGCTTTTCAAAAAACAACCAACTATTCGTGGTTTAACACTTTAGAATATTACTGTGCATTTATTAGTATCGTGGAGGTAGACACCACATAGCTTCACAATAGGAATTGTGAATGTAAACATGCACTAAAAAGTAATTACATCTAAAATGACTTGCACTCGTCTCTAATTTGCATACTGAAGTGAGATGCAATTTTTCTGCCTTATTAATGGCAGAAGCATTTTGGCCAAAAGCTGCAAAAGTCCTTATTCACTGCGTATGCCTAGCATGACGATCCAAAGCAAGGTGAACCTGGAATTTTTGCAAGTGCCATACATATTCCTTCTGTCAGTTGGGTGCCTCATCTTGC
Source organism: Larus michahellis (assembly GCF_964199755.1). NCBI lineage: Eukaryota > Metazoa > Chordata > Aves > Charadriiformes > Laridae > Larus > Larus michahellis. The sequence goes on along the minus strand of NC_133899.1, from coordinate 78,287,681 downwards.
TGTATGTAAAATCCAGTTCACAGGTCTTGATCTTTTATACGTACTGCAGCAGTTTTATAAATGGGTTTCTACTTGATGATAATTTTGTTGGAAGTGGAAGGGGCTGTCATGTAACATTACTGGTTTTTCAATGATGTCCGTATGGTTGGCAACAATGTCTTTTAAAGAGAAGGATTTAATTTCTGTTGCTTAGCTTTAATGTGTCTTTATTGTTTTAATACACTAGACTCATTTTTACATGTAAAAATAGTATCTGTGCTTGCTTGGGAGCTGAGAATGCAAAGGAAGAGCCGAACATTCAAGTCTTTGCATTGCCTAAACAGACGTCAGTTTTGAGAAGGCAACTGAATATGAAAATCTACTCCTAAAATGAAACAGATCTTCTAATTATGTGAAAAGAGTTACTATAAATATAGGAAAGAAGAGTTTAAGTCCAAAATGTGTTCAGCAGATAAGCAATTGCTCAGTTTGTCTGCCTTTATCAATCTGAGGAAGCATTTAATGCTGAGATGGAGTATCAGAGGTGGTTAGGGAGAACAGAGATAAACTTGGAGCTAATTAGAAAACATGCTTCAGGTTACGCATCCACTCTCTAGTAACAGCTGTTTTGAGATATTGCTATAGGGATGATCCCACTGCAATACTGGCTTTTGAAAGCCTTCCAAATCCTGTAAAATGTATTAATCTGTCACATTCATATGAGTAGCACAGACAAATGTAACCAGTTACTTTCTCCTCTTTATTCTGATTCGTTATCTTTGTTTTATATGGATAGCCTATGCCAAATATCTATTCATGATACCCTCATGATTTGATTTAAGATTTATTTATTTATTTATTTTAAATTATTATTCTATTTTGGGGCTTCAGCTAATGGAAAAATGAAGAAAACTAAACAGCCTTACTACATAAGAAAAAACACAACTAGCTTCCTTCAATACTCCTTTGGGAACCCCAGATTTGGAGGTCTTTGTTAAGCTGGTTGTGAGAATAAAAAAAAAAGATAGGGGTGGGAAGGAAAAGGGAGGAAAGATCTTGTTCCAGAGCACTGCAAAATCTGCTAGCATCAGCAACCTCTACAAAAGTCAGAAGAGAAGGGGGAAATACTGCATATTATAAATGAGATAAAGTTTTGTAGAAAGGGGCAGGAGAACTGCAGCAGAGAGTCTGGCTGCAGAATTCCTGAGCCAAGCCAGAGGGTATCCTGCCTACTTTGGTTTTTCTTACATTGATTAAATGTAATTAAGAAGAAAGAATCTTCTGTCTATCCTGAAGACACAACACAAGCAGCAGCAGCTGCTTGGATTTGGGGGACAAGGAGGAATGGCGCCACAGATGACTCCTGCTGCTTTACAGTAGCCAGGATGCTCTCAGAGCTGTTTTGAAACCATGTCCAACCCCAGGCTGCCCCACAGCACACTGCTACGGCTCTGCTAAAGCATATAGGGGATGCTTGAAATCCCCAGGAGTCCTGTTAACGTAACCCTGTCCCCTAAGGATATTAGCGAGCTCTGCCATGCTATCCCAGCAGGGCTGGGGAGGAGGCACAGAAATTAAGTATGCCCAGTCCCACTTCACAGTGATGAGGACACACAGGCTGCCCCAGAGGTGGCTAATAAGAGCTCTGGGTTTTGGCTTCCCATGCCACAGCAATGAGACCTCTCCTCTTCAGGAAGCACCTAGAAAAGCCTGAGAAAGGTCACCAGCCATATTTTGAAATAATAGAAGCAAGAACCCTTTCCTAATAAGCAAAAGTGTAAGGACTTGAGAAGAAAAGAGAACAGCAATAAGGAGGGACCTGGAGGAAGACAAGAGAACAGCAAGCTTAGAGGGAGCTCTCAGATGTCTGAGAGCCCCAAGGCTCCTGCTCTTGCTGCTTATTTTCTTCATCCTTCTAGAGCAGTCACATTGGCCTGGCTGTAATTTGGATGCTAATTCCTCCTCCCCCCATCCTCCCAGTTTGTGAAGAAAAATGAGGGAAAGGGAGAAAATGTTTTGTTTAAAAAGCCTTCTGCCTGCATTCTCCTTGAGAAAGCCAACATGCCTGAGAGATTACTGCCATCACAGCTACATGGACAAGTACTTCATAAAAACAAATAAATCAGTGACCTGAAGCCACGCTTGCTCAGCATAGAGTCCCCAGCATTGCTGCCAGTTTTTAAAACAGAAAGATTTGATCCAAAAGCCCAAATGGCTTTGGATCATACCCTAAGCCTGCAGCATATCTTATGTCCCTGGCACTTTGAAGCACCATGTGAGGGGCAAGGCTTCCAACTGCCCTGGATCAAAACGCAAACAAATGGCAAAAAGGGAAGGGGGAGTCCAGGACAGGAAAATCTGACAGATGCAAGCCAGTTGGGAGTGCTGTTCTCCATGGACACAGCCAGGGGGCCAGGAAAGAAGGGGGCATGAGCAGCGGGGAGAGGGGAGGACATGATGGCATTAAAAATATAAATAGTTGTGTCGCATACTGTGTACAGGGCTTAAAGATAAGTGTTTGCTACTGAAAGGGGTTTCATGAAGGTTTTTTGTTGCAGCTTTTTCTTTTTTTTCAATGCATACATCACATTACCCCAAACTGACAACTCTAGTCAACCGTTATGCCAGAGCGGCAACCCTGCAGATCCCCTTCTGTGCATTCTGCTTGCCTGGGCACCCTGACACTTCCTTCGTGACAGCTCTGGAGACCTTAGGACACACTCTCCCTCTAATGCACATACATAACTCCCAGTAATGCTGATCATCAGCTACCCAGGCGAATTGAGCTTCCCGCCTACCCTCTTCTTTTTTTTTGATCCACAGCAGGTATCCTTTCATGGGAAATTGGAATCCCATGTTGGTAAGTCACTCAGTCTTTCACTACATGCTGGAGAGGATGTCTGATGTTTCTGTCTGATGGTGCTATTCCTGGCCCAGTTTTCTCACAGAACCTTTAGGAAATTACATCCAAGAGGTAGCTGCTCATAGTCTGCCACAGAAGGCAAGTGCAGATATAGAGGAATAAAACGCATAACTGGCTTCTCAGATTAGATTCCAGTCATTATTTCAAAATACCTGAATGCATCCATTTGCATCTTGCAAAGTTAGAAAGAGTCAGGTTTTGCGAGGAATCTTCAGAAATCGCATGTCCCATCCCATTAGGCTGGGAAGAGTGCTGGGCTCTTAATCCACTTTGCTTCACTTACAAAAATCCCAGCTCCTGCAGCTAGCACCCTGAAGTCTTTTATTCTATTTCTGGGGCTGTCACCACCTGTAAATTTGGACAAAGCCAGAATTTTCTGAATGACTCATCTCTAACAACTGGAAGCAGCAAAAACTCAGTTTCCGTTGCAGGAGAAAAGCTAAGAGTACCCCCTAGTGTTCTGGGTGCAACCTTAAAATTTGGCCAGACTGAAACCAGAGACAAGCTCATTTTAGAATATGGACTTTAGTTGCTTGGCATCCATCATTTCCCTCTGGAAAAAGACACTTGTTGCAGTGTGATTACCTGAATGTGCCTCCAAACCATCATATCACCACAGCTTAGTGTCTCATCACTTGTGAGCAAAGTCATTACTAACTACCCTTGTGATTTAAATATACTCAAGTGGATTTATACCAATGAACCCTTCTTTGCATTTGCAGTGGGTTAAGGGTAGTCACAGTCACCTAGAGCTGCTCAGATGACATGCAAAAGTCATTAGGGTTTTGGTAACTCCACAGCTTTTGATGCTCTACGGATCTCCTATGAGATTTGTATGTCTTAATTAATCTGCCAAGTGCTTCAATATCCATGGAGAGAAGGTGCAGTGTAATGCAAGAAATGGTTATTTATAACTCTCCCTCCTTTCTGCACAAAAAGCCACATTGCCTCAGATTAAATCCTATTTTAATGATAGCAAGGTTAAAAAAATAGTGCAACTTGTGTTAACTGAATCCATTCCAAATATATAATTTTCTTGTCCTGACAGGTCAGGAGACCAGCAGGTTCTGCCATTAACCTCCTGCTGCGTGAGAACAGCACATCTTTTCACTTCTCTGGGCTTCTCTTCCAACTCATATCTCTAGAGATGTTGTTCCTGTCAGGGTTTGTCACTATGTGCATTTGCTAAGTAGTAGTAGTTATTTTGTCAATAACAAAAATTTGCTGTTGATCTTAGCAATATTCTTAATATACTTTGTGTTCATTGCTCTTCTGGAATAATGATAACTGGAGGGCAAGTTTATTTTAAATCCAGGGAGGCACACGTGGAGTGCAGCACCTAGCAGTACATATGTAGATGATATCGTGCTTGAGCAGCCTGACCAATAGAGTACTTGCAGTAGCCCATCCATCAAGACTTACGTTCTAGCAGATGATGCAAATTTAATGATGAAAAATAAAAGCTTAACGTGCCAGCTAGTAGCAGCAGCTTACGCTACAAAAACAAACAAACGAACAAACAAAAAAGTCATGAAAGCTTGTCACCTAAACTTCATCTTACACCGGAAAACGACCTTCCTGGAGCAAGGCAAGCACATTAATAATGCAGCAGTGCTAGCTGAGGAAAATGGCTGGTTTGTAAAAGCAATTCCAACTGTAAGGGTCCAGGAAATGGAATCTCAACAGGATAAGCAACACTTACAAGCTCCTGCTAAGATGACTCCTTTCGCAAGAAAACAGCTTAAAAACAGGTCACAGTTTCAACTTCTGCAGCACACTTAATACATGTTTGAAGTACCCAATCTGTAGGGAGAAACATTGTAATTATAAAGGCAGCGTAAACTGTGCAGGCCAGGCCACAAAACGGCTATTGTGGGTCTTTCAGAGCTTCCTCGAGTTTTACCAGGCATGACATTAACACAAAGCTCAGAGTGGTTTTTACTGCAGACCCTGTAAGGCACATTTTCTGTGATTTTTGCAATTACTAATTTTTGGGATGTTACTTTTTCTGATAGGCTGTTCTGCAAATTTCCTGTGATTTTAGCTAGTCCAAAGATGTTTTGCTATTATTAAGCTATTTGGTTGTCTATGCTTAGACTTAAGTGTAGCTCTGTGACGTTAACACCAGTAACTGAAATGAAATTCAAGGCTGTCTGAAGTAACAGACCATGAGCTGGGTTCTCTTGGTTTTCCCTTAGTTCCGTTTGCTCCTCGCCTGTTTCTTTTTCATGATCTGTCATATAAGTTAACATTTCTTATCCAGCAATCTCAGAAGGCAATTGTAAGGATCAGTTTTCTCAACACTCACTTAAATCCGTGTAAATTGCTTTGAGGATAAGAAGCACGAAGATGTTGAGCAGCTTCACTGCTGTGGTACCAAACTGGATCCTTACAATCTATAAAGATGCAGAAAGGATGAAAGCTCTGTTGTTTTGTTGGGTTTTGTTGTGTTTTTTTTTTTTTTTAAATGGGCTGCATAAAAATTGTTTTCACCTAACATAACACAAAAAGACTCTTGGAAAAATAAAGTCTGTATCCCTAAACATCATCAAATAAAACTAACTGCTCCCTAGCACATAAACGGTCTGATGTGGGTGCTTCCCGTCATAATCAAACACAGAAAAGTGAGGAGGAAGAGAAAACTAGTACATACCCAGAAGACCTCCCTCCAGAGTTACCAGCTTTCTTTAGCAGCTAAACTGGACTATTTTTTATTGCTCCACTATTTGGTGAGCTTACTTCCCTTTTTAATTGGCCTGCTCATTGCTTTATTATATGTGAAGAGGGTTTTTTGTATTGCTACACAGCCTATAGCTTAGCAGCAGAGAACAGCTTTTCAAAGAACAAGGTGAGAGTGCTACATGGGCTGCCAGGTGTACATACCACAGTGCCTGAATGCGTATGTCATTGTTCAGAATTACACAGTGCCGAACAAAACACAATCCAGCCATGGTTTGTTTTCCTGTCAGGAAGCTGAGCTAAGAACAAACATGAGACTTGCATAAAAAGATAATGCAGCTTTCCTAGCTATAATAAAAAACAAACAAGTAAACGGGATATGTCCCACCACTTATTTACACTCCAATTCATTTGCATATACCCACTGCTCCAGAACATGCTCACAGATAGATTACCTTTCTCTGCTACTTCCTCTACCACACACTGCACAGAAATCACGACTTCAATTCCACACTAAGCCCCTCTAAGCTCTTAGTCATTCCCGTGCTGAACTCCACATCACTAGACATTCTGCTGTGGCTTCAAGAAAATTAAGGAGAAAACATTTTTGTCAAACGGAGTCACACAACAATTTATCCAATGCAAAATTTCTCACATCACTGTGTGATATCAATTTGCTGTGACAACATCTGCAACTATGCAGGATGCTGGGAGAAGGTGGTCCGTGTCAGGCAGGAGGCATTCGAAACGAGAAATTGTGGATCAGGGGTAGGTGTCTGAACCTCTGTGTTGAGAGATGGGGTCCAGAAGGTCTGAGGGGCTGCTGCCTCCACTGTCAAATATTAATTTTTGTGCATACAATTGCAGCAGTTCTGGTCTTGTTTCAATGACCCCTCCTTCCCACACCATCACCAATTCCAATTTAACAAGGATTAACAAGGCTAGAACATGCTGGGAAAACACAGAACTTCTCTAGGTAACATTTAGGAGTGTTGGCTTGTCTCAGACTCTGTGGAAGATCATTGCAGCAAGAAGTGATGCTTCAGTGGTGAAAAAGGATGCACGAGCTCATGTAGAGCTTCATGTATCATGAAGCTTAGATATTTCTCCTAGTTTATTGAGATGATCGGCACACAGGCAAAGTATTAGCTATGAAGTTTCTGCCTTCTGCTACCTGCTGTCAAATGCCCTAGTTTGGCTAGCGAAAACCTAATGCCAGCTGTAACTAATAAAGAAAAAGGCTTTGGACTTTGCATGCATAACCAAAACCTGTCTGAATGACACTATAACCCTGCTGTTGCAGCATTTGTTCTCTCAAGGATATATAGTTCAGCATAAAATGGAGGACAACAGGGGAACATACAGGTATCTTTGATGCACAGACTACAAACACAAGAAATCCAATATTTTGAAGCTGAAGTCAACAGTGCCAACTTGCTATATGAATTGTGAAGTGGGAATTGTTAGCACATATTATATACATATCTATGCTTTAACTCTGCCTCTCTGCAAAAATCAACAACTGCCAATTCCCCACCTCCCACCAGGAACTGGCCACTTTCCTCCATCACTGGCATTGCCCAGTCCTAAGCGTGCCCAGGAATTTCACTGCCTGCCTCACTGATGGTATTTCTTGGCAGTCCCTCATAAATATGGGACATCATGTTCTGCCCTTAAGAGACCCACAGCATGAGAGTCATGAACCCAGTTTAAAAGTATAGGTATTCCCTTACCATGCAGGGACAGTATTTCTGGCTGGCTATATGTATTTGAGTGCATATTCCCTGGCAAAATAAGGCAGTGGAGACGGGATGATACTAGGACTTATTTGACATTCTAGTGCTCAGGCCTGGTAAAACCAAATGTTTGACAGCTGCTCTTAAGAAGGGAGGGAACTGACCAAACTGTTAGGTTCTGGTGTAAGAGCTCACAGAAGGATACATCTGTAATCTCTTGCTATACTGCCCAAAAGAATGACAAATGGCATCCACTAATACTGTTCTCATAGGATACCAAATTTCCATTTCAACAGATAGACACGGGGTCTCTGGAGTTCCCTGCCACATTTGCAGATGCAAGACCTTTGGCTCTATTACAGCTTTATCACAAATTAATTGCCCGACTTTAAACTCATCACCGACACGCACCCAATGCATTACACAAAGATGTCTTTCCATCTCCCCAGCAACTCACATTTTTGGTGTCACTTCAGCAGCTGCTACACAATGTAGTTAATTGATCACAGGTAGAAAGGATAAACTTTCCATGCACTGCAAAGTCAATTTCAAACACATGACAACAAGAAACTGAGAAAGGGAAAAACCTATAGACTGAGTTTTTATGAGTGCGTCTGGCTCAATAACAAAAGGTTCACAACTGTTGTAGTGACTGCAGACAGCTTCGGATAAGAGCATACAATTCACTGCTCCACGGACACCAGAAGCTGAATTTTCCACACAACGAAACAAGCCACAAAATATATACTGATTTCAACAACAGCATAATTCTTGTCTAGGTGGATGTTTTCTCTGAAAGGAGGAAAATACGACCAGAATAATAGTCTTGCAGCTAAAGCACTGAACTCTAAGGACTTGCATGTAGCTCCTGACTCTGCAAGATTCTTCTCGTTTCACTCAGGCAAGTCACTTCAGAGTAAAGTAACCTCCCCTGGGGCACAATTAAAAACAAAAATACTGATAAAGGGCAAAAGCAAAGACATACATGGGTTTCCTATTCTCCCATGTGAACAGGAATAAATTGATCACAAAAGAAGGCATTCCTTAAATTGTCTTTGTATGCTTCTAACCATGTAGTCCTGTGCACTGAGCAGACAAACTCCATAATGTTTTTTTCTTCAGCCACTTTAGAAGGAACTTCTTTTCTGAGGTTAAAAAAAAAAAAAGTGTGCGCTGTTCTGTAAATATAACCCTCTATGACAAAGAAGTCTATTGTGAATATTTTGAAGCCCAAGTTAAAAGGACAGCCTGCCCAGAAAATTGTGATCATCCAGTTTGCAAAGTTTTTAACTACTTCCATAAGATCTATTCTGTACACTAGCAAAACTTGAATTTTCCCAGCATAAAGTCAGTGAGCAGACTCACAAACACAGCATATGCGTGTACAGTTTGTCCTTTCTCTCGCCACTCACTAATACCTACTTGGGAACTGATTTCCTGTGGGGCTAAATTACCTTCAATGGTGATATTCCTGTTATCTCACCAACCTCCTTTGTCACCATAATTTGGTCTGATGTGGGCATTAGGGAGATAAAACATACACACTGTACATAATTTTAAGCCCACAGTTGAGAGCTGCACCCTGAATGGGGCCCTAAACACAACAAAGTGCTTCCCTGAAATCTGCTGGATTTAGGATCATAATGAGGATAAAAAAAAAGCTATGTCTTGACCAATTTCATTGGACAACTATGTTCTTTTAAATAAGTTACAAGCCTACAAATAAAACTGTGACATGAAGCCCGTATCTTTTACCAGTCTTACCAGTTCTTTAAATAATGAGTCCGGGAAAAATACGCCAGCAAGCCCTGTTCTTCTCTGAAGACACAACCTTGGAGCTGCATAAGAATGTTCTAATTTAAAAACAGCATGAAATGGACTATGTTACTTTGTTTTCTGAATGGCCCTGGATTCAAAACATGTCTAACAGGCTAAAGCTAAAGACTGATGTTTGCATTTTCTTTTACTGTCCCATTAATGCAGCAAATGAATAGAAGCATCATAAGCCACAGTGCTTTGCTATTTAGAAGCTGGCTGGCTCTTGCCCTATGTACAACTTCTATCTTACCAGAAATTTTGAAGAAACAGACTTAATTAATCATGTTCAGTCATGCCTGAATGCTCACTGACATTGTAGCTTAAAAGCAATACCTGCTCTCAAGGGACATTTTTGCCATATCTATGTTCCACGCTAAGTCCTAGGTTCACAGAATCATAGAATCTTAGAATCATAGAATCGGAAGGGACCTCTGGAGATCATGCAGTCCAACCCCCCTGCCACAGCAGGGTCACCTAGAGCAGGCTGCACAGGAATGCGTCCAGGAACGTTTTGAATGTCTCCAGAGTTGGAGACTCCACCACCTCTCTGGGCAGCCTGTTCCAGTGCTCCGCCACCCTCAAAGCAAAGGAGTTCCTTCTCATGTTTAGGTGGAACTTCCTATGCTCAATTTTGTGCCCATTACCTCTTGTCCTGCCCCGGGCACCACTGAAAAGAGCCTGGCCCCATCCTCCTGACACCCATCCTTTAAGTATTTATAAGTGTTGATAAGATCCCCCCTCAGCCATCATTTTTCCAGACTGAAGAGACCCAAATCCCTCAGCCTTTCTTCATAAGAGAGGTGTTCGAGTCCCCTAATCATCTTGGTAGCTCTCTGCTGCACCCTCTCCAGCAGTTCCCTGTCCCTCTTGAACTGGGGAGCCCAGAACTGGACACAGTACTCCAGGTGCGGCCTCACCAAGGCAGAGTAGAGGGGGAGGATGACCTCCCTCGACCTGCTGGCCACACTCTTCTTGATGCACCCCAGGATGCCATTGGCCTTTTTGGCCACAAGGGCACATTGCTGGCTCATGGTCATCCTGTTGTCCACCAGGACTCCCAGGTCTCCTTCCACTGAGCTGCTCTCCAGCAGGTCAGCCCCCAACCTGTACTGGTGCATGGGGTTATTCCTCCCCAGGTGCAGCACCCTACACTTGCCCTTATTGAATTTCATAAGATTCCTCTTTGCCCAGATCTCCAGCCTGTCCAGGTCTCTCTGGATGGCAGCACAGCCTTCTGGTGTGTCAGCCACCCCACCCAGCTTTGTGTCATCAGCAAACTTGCTGAGGGTGCACTCCATCCCCTCGTCCAGGTCATTGATAAATATATTGAAGAGGACTGGACCCCGTACTGACCCCTGGGAAACACCACTCGTCACTGACCTCCAACTAGACTCTGTGCCCCTAATCACTACCCTCTGAGCTCTGTCCTTCAACCAGTTATCTATCGACCTTATTGTCCATTCATCAAGCCCACTCTTCCTAAGCTTCCCTATGAGGATGCTGTGGGAGACCGTGTCAAACGCCTTGCTTAAGTCAAGGTAGACAACATCTACCACCCTCCCCTCATCTAGCCATCCAGTCATGCCATCATAGAAGGCTATCAGATTAGTCAGACATGATTTCCCCTTGGTGAATCCATGTTGAGTACTTCTGATAGCTTTCTTTTCCTCCACATGCCTTGAGATGATGCCCAGAACGAGTTGTTCCATCATCTTTCCAGGGATGGAGGTGAGGCTGACTGGCCTGTAGTTCCCCGGCTCCTCCTTCTTGCCTTTTTTGAAGACTGGAGTGACGTTGGCTTTCCTCCAGTCCTCAGGCACCTCGCCTGTTCTCCGGGACCTTTCAAAGATGATGGAGAGCGGCCCAGCAATGACTTCTGCCAGCTCCCTCAGCACTCTCGGGTGCATCCCGTCAGGGGCCCACGGACTTGTGAATATCTAATTGATCTAATTGATCCCTCACTCGATCCTCCTCAACCCAAGGGAAGTCGTCTTCTTTCCCCGTTACTTCCCCCAATGCCTGGGACTCCTGAGGGCTGGGCCGAGCAGTAAAGACCGAAGCAAAGAAGGCATTCAGTAACTCCGCCTTCTCCACATCTTCCGTCACCATGGCTCCTGTCTCATTCAACAGTGGGCCCACAACTTCTCTGGTCTTCCTTTTGCTTCCAATATACTTGTAGAAGCCCTTCCTGTTGAGCTTGACAACCCTAGCCAGGTTTAATTCCAAGGCGGCCTTGGCTTTCCTTGTTTCATCCCCGCACGCTCTGGCAGCATTCTTGTAATCCTCCCAAGGGCTCAGTCCCTTCTTCCACTTATTGTAAACTTCCTTCTTCCACTTGAGCTTTTTCAGAAGCTCCCTGCTCAACCATGCAGGTCTCCTGTGTCCCTTGGCCGATTGCTTTCGCTTAGGGATGCAACGATCCTGAGCTTGGAGGGAAGTGGTCTTTGAATATCAACCAGCTTTCTTGAGCCCCTTTGCCTTCCAGAGCCCTAGCCCATGGGATCTCTCCAAGCAGTTTCTTGAAGAGGTCGAAGTTAGCCCTCCTGAAATCTAAGGTTGTAATTTTACTTCTTGTTGTTTTGTGCGTAGTACCCATGACCCCGAACTCTATCATTTCATGATCACTAAAACCTAGGGTGCCCCCAACCTTAATGTCCTCCACCAGTCCCTCTGTGTTTGTCAGTACCAGGTCCAAGCGTGCACCTCTCCTTGTTGGCTCCTGTACCACCTTTGTCAAAAAGTTATCATCAATGCACTGGAGGAGCCTCCTGGACTGTGCATGCCTGGCTGTGTGGTCTTCCCAGCAGATATCGGGGTGATTGAAGTCCCCCATGAGAATCAAGGCCTGCGATTGTGAGGCTACCTTCAGATGTCTGTAGAAAGCCTCATCAGCTTCCCCATCCTGATCAGGTGGCCTGTAATAAACACCCACAACAGTGTTCCTCATATTTGCCTGCCCCTTAATCCTTACGCATAAGCTCTCGACCCTCTCTTCATCCGCCCCTAGTGAGAGCTCGATGCATTCCAAATGCTCTCTCACATAGAGTGCAATTCCACCACCAGGCCTCGCTGGTCTGTCTTTCCTGAAAAGGACGTAGCCATCCATGACAGCATTCCAGTCATGTGAGCTGTCCTACCATGTCTCAGTAATTGCAATGAGATGGTGGCCCTGCAACTGCACACATATCTCCAGCTCTTCCTGCTTATTCCCCATGCTGCATGCATTGGTGTATAAGCATTTCAGAGAGGGAGTTGTGTGTGTAGTTTTGACCCTTGAGATGTGGTGTGCCCTCTGGCTTTCAGAAATACTGGCACACTGGCCCACGAGCACTGAGCAACTACGCCCTGGCACCTCACCAGCAAGCCCAGTACCGTCCCCTCCCCCCTTCAAATCTAGTTTAAAGCCCTCTCAATGAGCCCTGATAACTCTTGTCCTAAACCCCTTTTTCCCCCAGAAGTCAAGGTATTCCCGCCTGTTACCAGCAGGCCAGGCATTTTGTAGATCAGGCCATGATCAAAGTACCCAAAGTCCTGCCAGCAGCATCAGGCTCGAAGCCAGGCATTCATCTGCTGGCTCCTCCTATTTACCCCCTCGTCATTCCCTGCAACTGGGGGGATAGATGAGAACACAACTGGTGCTCCCAATCCCTTGACCAGGCATCCCAGGGTCTTGAAATCTTTCTTCATTGCCCTTGGACTTCTTGTTACCTCATCGCTGCCTATCTGAAAGAGCAAAAGTGGGTAGTAGTCTGAGGGATGTAGCAGGGAAGGAAGCATCCTCTTCATGTCCTTGACCCGGGCCCCAGGGAGGCAGCAGACCTCCCTATGTACCGGCTCTGGCCTGCATATTGGGCCTTCCATTCCCTTCAGTAGGGAGTCACCTATGACAAGGACCCGTCTTTTCTTCTTTACCGCAGAGGTTTTAATGAGGGGGGAGGTCTGACTAGACCTCGCTGACGCCTCCAAGGTAGGAGAACTATTGTGCTCGTCATCATCCAGGTTCCTCTGCAGAGCACTGTACCTGTTAAATAACAGCACCTGGGAAGATGGGGTAGTCGCCGGGCTGTCTCGAGTGCGGCACCTGTTGCGCCGTGCAGGAACTTCCTGCCATTGCCCCCTGTCCTCCAGGTTACCACCTTCAGTTGAGGTGCCAGTGGGTAGGGAGTTCTCTGTCGCAGGGGTTCTGTCTGCCTGCTGGGTTTCTGTTGTGGCATGCAGGATTTTACTCCAAGAATCTATCTCCCTCTCGCATTCCCTGATGCTCCTCAACCTACTTACCTCCTCCCTGAGCTCCATGACTGATCGGAGGAGATCCTCTACCTGGGCACATCTCCCACAGGCGTGCCCATCACTACCATCTGACACCGGCGTGAGAGCAGGGCACACCCTAAAGCTTGATGTCTGTGTGGCGGCATGTTCTCACAAGAGTTACGTCTGAGAGGCTGCATCAGACCTGGTGGTTGGGGAGCTCATGGATGCCACAGTCTTCCAAGGTTGCATTTATTTATTTTCTAGGAGCATTTACACCTTCGCTAGTGAGCAAAAACAATTTCAACTCTGAGGCTCAGCCCTCCCCATCCACAAAAGGGGAATTAATGGTAGTCTATCTCTTTTGTAAATCATTTTGAGATATACTCAAGGGAAAAGCTGTTTAACATAAAACTATTCATCCTTGCCACTGATTTCTAGGGAAATCTTTCTTCTCCCCTCTCCAACTACCTGCCATGCTCCTGCTTAAATTCGGTCGAAAACATAAAAGTAGTCAATTGCAAAAAGTTATTAGTTGAAACTGGGAGGCCAGTTCTGCAATTTGACTCAACACTGTAGAAGTAAGTTCCACTGGACTGAGGTTTATGTGAGCAGATCAGAACCTACCTAATAGTATGCGAGACAAGAGACAAAGTAATAGGCCTCAATATAAATCCATATGCACTACTACTGAACCTTCAGACGCAGTGTCTCAAGTTGGGCTTTTACTCAGGAATCCTGATGCCTCATTACACCTTGTTCCAGGCACGGAAACCAACAGCATGAGCGAGACTTTCAGTGCCAGCAGGAAAAGGGTCCAGAAGCATCAAATCCAGCAGAGCTGCTTCTACTTCATATGCTGTCAATGTGGCCTTCCAACTGAAAAACTGATTTCTAGAGAAGATCACTGAATACCAAAACCTAACACTGGTCTAAAAAGCTTTCAGGAACGCTTTGTTTTGCTCACTAATGCATTGTTTTCCAACCACTAAGAGCTGTTCTTTAACTTTAGTGTAGTTTGGTTGCACTTGTTGTTCTTTTCACACAAACATACCCCCACCCCGCACACTTTTTTTCTTTTATTTAAAGCAAAAAAGCCCATCATAATAGATAAAAAAAAGCCACTATTTTCTGACATGTGGTAGGCAGCTTCATGTATTTGAGATTGTACAAAGCATCAATACAAAAAACTTCCAGAAGCATACCTTTTGCAGTAGGTTTTTAGCAGACTGAAAATTAAAGTGTCACTTGCAAATAGTAAAGGTGTAAAACTGACCAATGTCATTCCATGGTGCAAGGCAAAACTAGAGCAACTGAGGGCAAGGGGTGTGAAGGGAGTGCCAGCCACATCTTCGCTGGGGCATCACAGGGGAGGTAGGCTGAGGATCAGCCTGGGGCATTCCAGCGTGTGATGCAGATGCCAGCAGGTGCAAACCTGGCTGCAGGGAGTCTCTGTAATCCTCTAAGCCTCAGTGGCATGTTCTAGATGATTACGTGAAATAGTGGTGAAGATTTTATTTTAATATGCTTTCTGCTTTGTCAATCTCTCTTTTCAAGCAAGTTATATCCAAAATAATTATATATCATTTCCCATTCTTTTCCCAGAGCCACAAAGCACCTGGTCATTTCTAGCCTGACCTTGCTAATTTCACAGAGAAGAAATATGGCAAATTTTCCTTTTTCTGAAAGCTCTCTCTGAGCAAGGTGCATAAGAATACAGCTTTACCTAATAAGCTTTACTGGAAAAATGAAAACAAAACAGGCAAAGAAATAAGGTTGGATAGACAAAGACAAGCAAAACTCTATTACACTGCTGAAGTAATCTGTATCTAGACATATCCATCATTCTGGAAAGGAAAACCACATCTCATCACACCTCCACCTATGTGCAGTCCTTGCTCAATGCACAACACTTAGTATACTATTGAACATATACTATATGGAAATTATATGTTGTCAAACAAAACATGCCAGGAGAGGGAATAATCTCACTCAGCTCCTTATTCTTCCATTTATAAGTTTAAAAAAAAAAAGAAAAAGAGTGAGGAGCAGAGGATAGGTTAAAAAAAAATATTTGTGTCAAATCCTAACTCAGTTCAGCTACCTGCTTTCCTGCTTTTCCTTTCAGTATTACTCCTGTTGCTCCCAAGTAGTATTTATTTGTTGCCAAGCAGCAGAGAGCTAATTAGTGCAATGTCATGTTTCCTTGTTTTCATCACTTGCTCCTTCCCACTTACATGCACACTGCTCCTCAACTCAGCTGTACAGGATGAAATCCCAGAATAAAGAGAAAGGGAAATGGCTGCAAGAAACAAGAGAATTGAAAGCATAGTCTTGCACTCAACCTACAGAAATACCCGCTCCCTCAAAGCACTTGCTTTTATTAGTGAAAATCACCACTTAAGCCTTGGCCACAGAGCACACATTAAAATCTCTAGCCAAGCAGCTGGCAGGCTTGGGCTGTGCTGCTAACCTACCCACCAAATCAGCCAGCTGAAAGCTACAGCAGGTATTCCCACAGGAGATACAGTCACTGCAGTACTGGTAAAGCTCCTGTTGAGGGCAATTGAGAGAATTTAGTATTTGTGCTGCAGTGCACATAGGAAAAAACGCTGTCAGAAAAACCTAACTACAGGTTCTGTCAATCCATTTGCTAGAATGAAAGAGATGCCTTATTTCAAAGCTACCCACTATAAACCATTAAGACACACCACCTTCTCCCCATTTTGTATTTCTTTGCTTCCTTACAATAGTAATCTTTTTCAGAGTGGAAGAGCGCAAGAAGATTTTGTCTTCCAACATACAGACTAGCTTTGCATCAGCACTGTTTTTTTAACCCAGGGATACATGTCCCTGGTATTGTAAGATGAATTCACTGCCTTCTCAGAAGGCTCCAGTCTATTTCTGTATTTGAAACAGCAGAAGGACCTAAGAACAACTGCTCCTCCCCTTTCACACACACATGCAGAGATGAGAAAGAGATTCCAGAATGCAGAAACTGACTGCACATACAAATGAAATAAAGAGAAGGAGTTTAAAGGGTCAAAATAACACAGCCATGGCAATGCCAAGCAGAGACTGACAGCATTGGAGACTGAGATCATCTAGTTACAGCACATCAAGAAAGGTGGTTTTCCAGCTCCCATGACCACCATTCTTCACCATGTTGTTTTCCACCCTTAGCACCTTTGCCAAATGCTAATTCATAACTTAGAAAAATCAACAGTTATGAAATTAGTTGTGTCAGGAGGGGAAGGAAACTCCACTATTGCCTTTCTGCAGGAGATCAGCAGTTAACCTCTCTTTTTAATAATTGCTGATTACATGAGCTTTTTTTGAAAAATACAAAGGCAGGTGTTACAAAGTAACATGTCTCTGATTCCCCATCTATGACCCGATTATCTTCTATTTTGGCCCTAGCCTTAATGACCACCTCATATCCAGGGTCCCTGACTCATGGGATTAATGAAATCAGGCCACTTCCCAAACATCTTCCAAGTAACAATGCCAGTTGGCATTTTCAAAGCCCAGAGAGGAATGTTCAGCCACATGGCTACCATTAAACCTAAATGAGAGCTGTGAAGGGAAATTCTCTAGTCAATGTTGAGAAAATTTAATCCCGGAGAGCAGTTAAGAAATTCAAGTCCACTTATAAGAGCATGACACTGTATTTAAAGCATTGCATGATACTTGTTGCATTCATGAGCTACTGAATCAGTCCAGATAGTCTTTATGTTCAGGCAGCTCAACTCTCTCGATACAGTTCCCCGTCTAGCAGGCAATGGGGAGGGCTGGGTAAGTGCAGCATATCTGTCAGTTGAAGCAGACAAGAACATCTTGTACTTGAGCTGCTTGTTGAGTAGGTTTGAAAGGCAGACAAACCGTCAGACTAATTAGATTTTTTTAAACCGTGGTATTGAGAAGTAAAATCCTTATAACATGCTATCAACTTAAACATGTCTGTGCATGATATCAAGTTATCCCCATCAATAACAACAATAACATTTAAACTTCAATTCAAATATCAGGGAAAGGGTTAAGACTGAAATTAAAAATACTCTGATCTAAACTGAGCTTTGAAGAGATCACAGAATGGTATAGGTTGGAAGGGACCTTAAAGATCATCTAGGCCCAACCCTCCCTGCCATCGGCAGGGACACCTTCCACTAGACCAGATTGCTCCATCCAACCTGGCCTTGAACACCTCCAGGGATGGGGCATCTACAACTTCTCTGGGCAACCTGTGCCAGTCACCACCCTCAGAATAAAGAATTTCTTGCTAATATTTAATCTACACCTAGCCTCTTTCAGTTTAAAACCATTACCCCTCATCCTATCACTACACTCCCTCAGTCCCTCACGGACCATAAAAATCAAGAAGTGATTTTTGAGAGACAGTAAAACAAGACAAACCGTTTTTGTGTGTAGCCTGCATTCTGGAAAGGACCCGCGTGATTCCCACCCTGGACCAGCACAGCACTTCTGAACCAAAACAGAAATTACTCCCCTTTCATTATTTATTTTTTTCATTTGGGGTAGTAGTCAGAAAAGTAAACATAGCACTCACATACTGTCAGTGAAGAGGCCAAAACCACCCACAGAAATGCAGAGTGGCCTCCTCTAGAGCTGCACTACACTAACTAGAGGCGCACGGCGTATTCAGCACTCAGGCTCCGTGCAGAGCCTGGCTGCTGCTGTTCCTCACCAAAGCCCCACGCAGTGTCGGTTCCCTCTGCCTCACCCTCCCTGCTGGGCTGCTTGCAATGCTCTCGATCCCAGCATTCCCCTTCTTTATTTTTTCAGCAATCATCACTAAACCCAAAAGGCACCTCTGCAGGCTGAAATGACTGAAACTAAGTAGACAGATTGAACCAACTCAATATACCCATCTTTGCTAAGCAACTGACTTAGTAAAGAAGTAGTTTGCAAAAATCTGAAGGGCACTTTGACCAAAAAGGGCAAAGCTGAGCAAAACAAAGTGGCATGTAAATAGGAATAATGGGATGAAAGAGCATGATGAGGCTTAAAAATACATATATTCCACTCTGGGATTCTCCCTTAAATGAAGAGAATTTAATGCTTTGTAATCCCCTGAATAACCCTGGAAAGGCCTCCCAGTTGCAGCACAGATGTACAAAATATACCTTTTAGCGTTTCTCACTTCCAAGATTTGTAAGAATGATGTCTCATCTGATATGCCAAAAACCTAGGGTTAAAGCAACACCTATTAACTGATTTGCTCATCTTTAATACTAATGGGAGTTGTGTATGCATGTGAAGAATTAATAGGATTTTCTGAGCAAGCAGCAAGAATGACTCATGCTAATGGTCATTACAAAAGAACACTGAGAGGACTGTAATGTCACGCTCAAGAGCAAGCATATGTTGTTCAGAGAAAATAAGCTAAGCACCTTCAAAATCCAATGGCTGTCTTAAATCCCATGACATCTGCCTAAATATCTATGGGTTTTTAAAGGCAGCTTCTTAGCCTTGCCAGTCTTACAGCATTGCTGACACCACTACTCAAAATAAACAGATCTGAGGGAACTTTCTACAACTCAGCTTTTCAGTAACTCAGAATCTTACTTGGTTTCAGACTGTAAGCTTTTGCATAACTATTGAAATAACATGGCTATAAACACAAGAAATGAATGCAGCAGGCACTGCATATTTCTGAAGAGCTATATTTTGCTCCCCTCCCAGTGATATGCCCACTCCATGTCCCTGAATGAGTCATCTGTGCAGGGGAAATACCTCCAAATTAGCAGATTAGGAACAGTAGATCATACAGACTTGGGCACAATGTCATGGCTATGATCCTTACAGATCCAAGCTCTCTATGCATATGCAGCTGTGATGACCTCGGACTGCATGTCCCAGCACGTCCTTCGTCCATCGTCAAGCAGCTCAGAGTCTCAGCATAATGCTCCGCTTGGACAAAAAAGTGTTCTCCTACAAAGGTCTCCTTTTCCTTGTGCACACAAGCCAGTGGCAAAGTCTGCAAAGTGGAGAGTACAGATGGGGGAGAGGAAAGCAAAGCCACATAGTGCTGGTGCTCCCACCCAAACTAGCAATGCCGCCAGAGGCATGGTCAGAAGGCAGGTCCTGGCCTTCATTGCACATCCATACCAGGACACAGGTGTGTAAACCTATTGCATAATTTATGCTGAATTATGCAATCCCTAGGTGTTCATTAATGATCAGATGCTACCACAAATTGTTAGCAAAAACAGTCAAATAAATGGAAATCCTGAATAAACATGACCTGTTTTAGTAATAGGCACTTTTGGGCCAAGAAATTATGCATTATTATCCCAGGAATAAAAGTTACTGAGCTATAAATAGTAATAGGTCCACTACTAGTACTACAAAAGACAAACCCAGGAATACACTTGTTTGCATAAGTTGCAGTTGATCTTATTTGGTAAGACTGTAAATGTCCTAATTTGGTTTTAAAAGTAAAATCAATTGTAAATTTATTTAGACCAATTTACCTGCCTGCCTGTTGTACATCACTGTGCCTGTATTGATTGTTTGAGATGGAACTCATTCCAAATTGTATTGATTAAATTCATTAGCAGATTTTTAGCAAAACATATTTTGTGGTTTCAGGACAGAAATACGTAAAGCTCCATTTAGAGACTGCAGGACTGGAGCGGGGGGTATTGGGAGGGCGCTCAAGTTTCTCCCATGAATAAGATTTACAACCAGCAATAATATGAATTATCAGTTTCAGTCAGAAGAACCATTTTCTAAACAATAAATAAGAAAAACTAGGAATGGAAAAAGCCTAGATACATTGATAGGGGAAAAAAAAAAACAGTTGGTGAAATAAGAATGGTGTGAATAATTCAGAAATAGTACAGTGTATTGGTCATTTTAATGGACATTTTGATTTATGGATTTAAGTGCCTAAAATAGCTCAACAATTTATAAAGCATCTTAAAATCAACAGATCATGAGTAGATTTGTCTGGCTTTACAGCAAGGCAGTTGAGCTGCATTTGTTACCTTGGTAACTGAAGGTACCTCGGTTACTATGGCTACAGCTCCTTTAAAATATGTTTTGCAATTCCTCACTCCCCAACTTTTGTGACTATTTTGAAAAAAAAAAAAATCCTAGTACTATGTCAACACTTGCATTCAGACAAAAGGTCTGTAAAATTTGAATTTTCTCAGCCCACAAGGCCATGTTAAGAATAAGCTAATTTTTCTGCTTCAAATCTTTAGCTCACTGAGAGACTCTGTCATGAAAAGCTTGATCATCACATACTCAGCGCAACACTTGCCATCAAAAACCAGCTCTACCGCTCACTGGAGAAACAGCGCAGAAATTAACTCATACCATGTTGCAATTTCTCTGTGCATCAAGGTTTCCTACAATAGGGCAGATGCCTGGATTGATTAATGAAACCTGGGGAAAAAGAGAGTCAGAAATCCTGGGTTCTTGTTTCTGAGGCAAAGGAGGTGTCAACAGGGCGTGCATTCACCTCCCCTGACTCCAGACAGGACCCAAGATAGGCTTCCTATACAGCCCGGAAAGGACAGCTTTATGCAGGAGACAATTTACTACACTCAAATCAGTGTCCTCTGTATTATCCTGAGGTTAGAGAGACATTTATGTTGCTAAATTGTGAGTAATGTGTTTATGGAAGTTGCTTTCATCTAATGCATCAAGAAGAGAAAACGCCTTTTCCACCTTTCTGGAAAATTGTACAACTTGATCTGAAGAACAAGGCATTCAAGGAAGATGTCACAACAGGAAGCTGCCTCTTTCTCCTCATTGAGGTTACGCTGCAAGTTAAATATAAAAAGACTTCAAACTCTGATTGAGAAATAAATAATAATTTTTGAAAAAATAATCACAAACTTTGATTTTGGCACCTTTTAATTACCCAACTAGCTCTATGTTTTAAAATCATCTTTAACTTTTCCTGCCTGGGAAGCAGTTTCTTGTGCTCTCCTATGACACTCCCTTGCACATGGTTCATGCCCTAAGCAGGCCTGTGGCACCACAAAATTGCCACAAATCACTCGAGAATTAGAAACGGAGCGGGTGAAAATAACCCCTCTGGAGTGAATGCTATTTTCTATCCTTGCCAGCTAACAGAATATCTAGCTTAAGCACCAGTCCCGGCTTTCTCCTCTGTTCTTCAACTTCACCCCCACCCCATCTCCCCCATCTCTGTTTTCTGTAGCTGACTGCATTCACCGTGCTTACTACCTACAAGTGTATGAATTGTTTCTTTCAAACAAGTCAGCATCACAGACCACTCTTTATTTTTAAGGACCTTATTTCTACATAGACTTCTGTATGTAACCGTTGCCCAAGGGCAGGCTGCAGAAAGAATGTGGGACAGCAGTCTGTCTCACATTCGGGAAAGAAAATACAACTAATACAGACATTGACAGAGAGAAACTACACTCTTGGAAACAATGCATGTCCAATGCCAGTTCATTTCACCCATTTTCCCTTATTTTTTAAATGCAGTTTTGTACCTATTATATGGCAATACTTGCTAGGGAATATTTACAAAAGTGATTAGTGATTTCTGGTGATTCACAGTTAATGAGTCTCCAAACCGAAATCTCCTTAAGGGCCAGATTTTCATAAGCTGGCAGTCCAATCCTGTTAAAATACCTGATAAGAAATTTTAGTGTTGAGGACCTCAGTCTCATGACAAAATACCGAAGTCACTAGAAAGGGTAGTGGAAAAGTTCTCATCATTCTCTAACCCAGAATGGCCGTTTCTAGAGGTACAGATCTAGCAGAGTTGCGCAAAGAAGAACAAAATCCTGAAAGCCTACACAAATCTACAGCACGGCCCCCCCATCATTAAAACACCCCCACACCCCCATCACCACCACCGCATTTGCTATGTGTTGAGACTCACTGCACTGCAAGGTTAAAAAGAAGAGCATGGCTGAAAGACTGAGCTGGAATTCCACGATCAGATGCCCTTGATCTCTGCAAACACAAGTTCTGAGGGACTGTATCTTGGCCAACAGACACAGCTCAGCACTCAGAATATGACAGTCCTATCCATCCCTGTGGAAGTCTGGATATTAAGACACATGTTTTGAACTGTATTCCCTGATTTTGCCCCAATCCAAGACCTCAATACTGGTAGCTGTGTAGTCAAAGTTAAAACAACATACGTCAGAAATACAGAAATGCTTCTAACCTTTGAGCCTCACAATCACCTTGGCTATGGAACTGGAGCAGCATCTACTTGTTTTGCCTTACAAAACAGTTGCAAAGATTGATACCTACACTAACATTTCAACAGTATTTTCAAAGCATAAGGAGTTCCACACTGTTAAATGCTATGCAATACTTCAGGTTCTTTATAGCACAAGTAGATGCATAATATTCAAACAAAGCTATTTCAAATGAAGGAAATTTCTTTTATGTTGGAGGATAGAATTCAGAAACTAAGTTTGTGCTTTAACCACAGTTCACATCATACCTGCCTGTGCACTTGAGTAAACTAAAGAAATGCAAATACACCACAGATGATACAGCCAGAATCCAGCAAACAATAAAAGATGAGAGGATCCTATTATCCCACAAGATGTTGAATGTACTGCAGCACACAAGCTAAACACGGTTGCATAATATTGCTAGTAAATCCCTTAAAATATTGTAAACTCCTTTCATCTTATGTAGAAAACAATTTTCCTCTAGGTTCAGGCAGCAACTTACCTTGTCTTTCTTTTCTAATCTTTCCATCTTTCTTTTAACCTTGACTGCATGAGAGGTTGTTTTTAGAAGTGTTTGCTTGTTGCTTATGCAATATACCTCACAGTAGGTGTTTAAGGGTCTCTCTCTCTCTCAGAAATGCTGAACCTTTTACAGCCCCAACTAGAAGGGGTTAACAGAGAATGGTACTTAGTGCAGCTCCCCAGCTCCAGTTGAGATGGTGGCTCTCACCTTAGCTACCTACAAAGGGCTATTGGGAGCCCTTTTGAACTGCTGTGAGCAAGACAGCAATGTTGTGCAATGAGCCCTGAAGCATTACCCCTGGAAATCCTCTCTGCAAGAACTTCACAGCTGCTAACACTGGACTGGCTTAAGGGGAGGGGTAGTCACTACACATAACTGATAGCCAGGTTAGTATCACAAGTCTGATATGTGACTCATCAATTTAGCCTTAAAAATGTAATAATGAAGACAACTTTTTTCTGTTACTCTCCCGCACATAAGTACAGTATTTACATGTCTGTAGATATGCACTAATGTAGCTAGATTGGGTACAGTGAATATACACAGTAGGAGAAAATATTTTACCAGGGAAAGAAAGGATGGTACAACGCTCTCCTTCAAATCAGGATAATGCTGTCATCAAGGGAAGTGGGAATGTGCACTAACTGCCCTATACTGTGTACTATAATAGATGCTCACAGGATGGCAGATGCCCTTTTGAGCTTGGTTGTAGCTGTCCTATCTCT
This sequence comes from Larus michahellis, assembly GCF_964199755.1. Lineage (NCBI taxonomy): Eukaryota > Metazoa > Chordata > Aves > Charadriiformes > Laridae > Larus > Larus michahellis. The sequence continues at coordinate 78,263,847 of NC_133899.1, read as the reverse complement.
TCCTGAGGTTCATTTGCTGGCATGGTAAATTTGGAAACACAGCAGAGAAGGGATCTGTAGGTAGGAGACTATAGCAAGTATACATCTTGTACCTGGGAACAAGTGAAACAGAACTCCACAAAGGGAAATTATTATTAGTAAAAGCTGGCTTGTGTTCAATTTTTGGAATAGGAATCAGAGTGGGTCTGGTGCAGCAACACTGCACAGGAGATCAACCTGCATTCAGAGAGTAGAAGCAAACCTCCTGTCCATGGCATGGTTACTTTACAGGGCAAAATACCTGGAAGCCCATGCTGCATCCTGAGTGCTGGGAGTGAGGGAGGTGATCCTCTTGGCTGGCCCTGAGTCTGTCCTCCTGGTAAAGCCTCCTTCCAGATAATGGTGCCCCAGCATGATGCCTCTCTGCCTGCAAGAATCATAGAATCATAGAATTGTTAGGGTTGGAAGGGACCTTAAAGATCATCTAGTTCCAATCCCCCTGCCATGGGCAGGGACACCTCCCACTAGATCAGGTTGCTCAGAGCCCCGTCCAGCCTGGCCTTAAAAACTTCCAGGGATGGGGCTTCCACCACCTCTCTGGGCAACCTGTTCCAGTGTCTCACCACCCTCGTGGTGAAGAACTTCTTCCTAACGTCCAGTCTGAATCGACCCATCTCTAGTTTTAATCCATTCCCTCTAGTCCTACCATTAGCCGACATCCTAAAAAGTCCCTCACCAGCTTTCTTGTAGGCCCCCTTAAGACACTGGTAGGCCACTCTAAGGTCTCCTCAGAGCCTTCTTTTCTCCAGACTGAACAACCCCGACTCTCTCAGTCTGTCCTCATAGGAGAGGTGCCCCAGCCCTCTGATCATCCTCGTGGCCCTTCTCTGGACACGTTCCAGCACGTCCATATCTTTCTTGTAGTAGGGACTCCAGAAGCAGCCCTGGCAGACCTGGAAGAGAGGAAGGGGGCTGTGGCTAGCAGAAGGCAACATAGGAGTCAAGGGCTACGAAGAGCCCTTCCTCTACTTTCTTATGAGACAAAAAGCCCTGGAAACACAGTGCTGTGGAAAGAGTCACAGGAGGGATTTGAAGCTGCAGAAATGCCATGACACTGAGGCCATTTCTGCAAGACCTCTGGTTCCCCCAGGCAGCCTCTATCTTCCTCTGGGTGGCAGGTCCCTCCCTTTCAGGGGGTTCTTCTTAATCCAAGGCCACCCCTAGTAATAGTAGCTACCCTGGCAGGGCTGTGCACACGAGAGGAGAATGTGCCCCTCCACCAGTTCTGCGTGCTATAGCCAGGCATCCCCACAGTCCTTGAGGCAGGTATTAGATACCTAATATACAAACATATATTTATGTTACATGTATTTCTATGTGTAATTTAGCATATTATCGTTTATATATATTATATAATATTACAATGTTTACTACGTATTATTGTATGTACATTATAAATATTACATAGGACACTGTATGTAATATATACCATATAATATTGTAATAGAGTACAGTATAACTAATCCACATGCAAATACATATGTGTGTCTGTATTTATAATTTTTTATATATATTAATCTTATTCTATACATATGTATATACAAAAGATTGACGTTCCTTATTCCACCATTGGTGACACACGTCTTCATATATACTTAGGATTTTATTATTGAATGGAAATTTGCAGCCATGCTGAAACTCTTCAGCTGTTTGTGGGACTAGAACTGAGGAAGAATTCTGTATTTTGGGGCAATACATTGGATTACCATTCTTAGGGCAAGAGATCCTGTATTGTGAGCAACACAACACCTTGCTGAGAACTTGCTCTTGAAAAAAACAGTCGGCACTCACTGAGTCAAATACCCTCAATATTGCTGGTCTGAGCCAAGACAGACTATATGACAAAGGCTGTTTTGGAATTTGCCTCCAAAAACCTACCAACACAGCTTTATAAGTTATTTTGCCACTAATTTGGATATCTAAAATGGCTCATAGCCAGTCAAAATCTAGTATTTGCAAAGATTGCTGTCAATGGAGATTTTGTATGAGTGAGGATGCTCCCATCCTGTGTATTATCCTTGCACAAATTAAACTGTGCAATAGACTCTGCCTAGCTGGGGAATGAAACATTTTTTGCTTTCCAAAATACTTTCTCATTTGCTTTAATAGTTGTTGGAGTTTCTTAATGTTTTATAAAAACTGACTAAAGTGATGGGACCAGGTAATTTAGATATTTGATATTCAGGCTTTGAAGAGCAAAGGCACAAAAGGACTCAATATTTTGAAACATATTTAGACCATCTAGGAGCTTAACAGGGCTTTTCTGCTACACACTGCACAGTAGTAAGGAAAGAACTGTGATCATAATACTTTAAAAGCACAAAATGGCAGCTGTGGCTTAAGCTAAGTGAACACTATGGGAGGAAAGGTGTTTACAGCACACTGCTAGTCATAATCTGGAAAACAAAAAAGTTAATGAAAAAACATTTTCACTGAATAATGTGAAATTGTCTAAAATGAAACAGTCATTGAAATGCCTGGGGTTTAACACCTCATTTTCAGCCACCTTGTAAAGAAACCTGGCTTTTCAGGGACTACATCATCTGTCACATCCATCCACATAAACTGCAGCCAAAACAGGAAACCCTGAGTTCAACAGGTAGCGGCACCAAAGGGATCCCAGGGCTTCCAGTTTTTCAGGGTGATGAGTTGAGTGCCTCAATTCTGAGGTGCTCAGCTCAACTATCAGAGGGTAAACACAGCTGTTCCTGGAATTTACAGAAATCCTGGAATTCTGAGTGGTCAGATACTGAGGTTTCAAAATCCATGGTCAAATATGAAAAAGGTTGGTCTGTATCTCCAAAGAGGAATTCTATCACAATTGCTTTTGCTACAATATTGCTTTGGGAGAGAAACTGGATTAAGGACCCCGCCATCGTAGGCACTGCAGACCCAAACTGCTCACCTCTGGGGATGATGCCTTCTGGATCTTCCCATAGTCCTACATAGGAGCTGTCAGCTTCCTATTGACTGACACACCCTACCAGCTATTGCCAAGTGCACACGGAAGATGTGCAGGTAGATTTCACACCCTGTCCATGTGAATTAAGCCACCTCTGGGCAAGTTACAGTGCAGAAGCTGTAACAAAAATGGGAAAAAAATAGTCTGTCTCCCCCACAAAGAGTCCCAGGACTTACGTAGCCTACAGCTAAATTCAAGTCAAAAGAATACCTAAGTTAGCAACTTTAAGAGAGAGAAAGTGTATGCATGTGTGTATGTATGCAAGAGAGTAAAACCTGTAATTATCTTTGTAGTTTCACATTTCCAAAATCAAAATGCAAGGATTGGTCAGAGATACATACTTACCTTCACCTGGCTGCACTTGATCCTAACCACGAGCATGTGTGTGATTTTTTTATTCAGTTTGGAAGGAGAAAAATAAGAACTACTTCTAAACCATAGGAAGCCTCAGGACTAAGCAGATTTTGCAAGTCTTTGGGTTTTCCCAGTTGGATTCTGCTTAGCTCTAGTCAGGAATTCCCCTTTATCAAGGAATTGCATAAGAAATGCCTTTTCTCTTCCCGTGAGGCAGGACTGGCAGCAAGTTAGAGAGGGAGGAAGTGTGATTTTCTCAGGAGACAAAATAGCATCCAGAACAAAGGTGGTGAGGTGAGATCCTGAAAATCCTAATGCATGACACTATCACCAGTCATTGCTACAAAATTCTCCTTTTCAGTTTAGAACAGAAAGTGTGCAGAGTCCAAAAAAAGTTACCTAGTGCTTAACAGAAAAAGACTGAAAAGCCTAGCAATAACGGGCAATTAAACTTCCCTGGTTTCATTTGTCATGAGTTAGTTTATGTTCCAGCGTATGAGATGTTACATGACTTTCTCAGTATCTTTAATTCTAGAGCATTTGACAGAACTGACAGCATAAAATTGTGTGGCACCATCTGAAAATGAGATTAATAATTATGTTGAATTTATGCAGCAAAGGCATGAGCATATGAAAACAGGAGTCTAGGACTCATGGAACATTTGAATGTTTAGTGGTTATTAACTTATAAAAGAAGGAAAACATCTGCAAATTTCTAAATGCTTAGCCGTCTGTAATGGATAGGACAAAAGTGAACAAGCTTAAAATGCAGCAAAGATGATTTTGGTTAGGCATTAAGAAGAAAAAAATACAGATAAAATATAGTGAAGCACTAGGATAAATTTCCTGCAAAATTTCTACAATATTCACCATTAGAGGTCCTTAATAACAGTCAATATAGCTAACTTTCAGGAATGATCAAAGACTGTGCTTTGGGACAGAGGAACAACACTTGGACACCCCTACCCAATGTACATTTCCACAGCCCCTCGAAGAGATGGGAGACTTTCTTTCAACACTTACAGCTCTTTCTGCAGTGTCCCATATAGCTAGCTGCAGAAGTTTTGGGGCCCTTTTGGATCAGGCATCTATATATGTTAAGATGAGAATTTCCCATTGAGCTGTTGCTGAGCAATATGAAACTTACTCCCACCATACTGTCTCCATATAGTTCTCACTACCAGCCAGACTAGGGAGCTAGCAAGGAAGCCTGCAAAATAAATTCACATCTCTTCTGTGACAATGCACAATGTTCCTATTAAATCACAAGATTTAATCTATCCTAGATGAAACTGGAAAACTTGCCTGTGACCTACAAAGAACCATTCCAACCTTTGCCTGGTGACCAGCTGGCTGTGGTCACAGAGGAACACTGTACACACCACACTCGCGGTTCTGATTCAGTCTTTCTTATCCCAGTAACTACCTTGTCAAAGCACATGGCTGCCTGCTAGGACTAACATTTGAGAGATCTGCTTCTAATTTATTTATTGCAATGTCAACACCGAATAACTTAAGCATATTTTCCACAGATGACTGCACATTTTTTTTAACACGCTGTTTCATGTCTGCATGCCACTAAGCATTCCAAGATTTTTTTGCAAGCTGTCATATATTTTTTTGTCATTACATAACTATTTCATCCATGAGCTGCTAGTGGACTTTTTATCTGACTCTGGAGCAAGCTCTGTCTATCTGCAAGCCTACTTCTTCCATTTATCTCAGCTAAGAAACATGAATTTGAATAGTCGTGTGAATGAACCAGTACGTTTGCTGATGTGAGCTTCTGTATCGAGTGTCTTATACCCCTGAAAGAAGACATACAAACTGCCAAGATGGTCATCTCTCCCTTCACAGAGAAAAGCTTGGTGGTAACATCAGATTGTGCCCTCTTATATTTATTTTGCACCTACAAAAGTAGAACTGGATTTTTCCCCTTGCAAATAATTTCAGTTTCATAATCATTGCTCAAAGGATCTCAAAACATCTTACATTAGGATTCTTAATGAAATGTTGAAGAGGATGCTTTTTGACAGTGTCCTTGCCTTTGCTCACTTTTGCGGCATTAGCTGGTTGCTAGTATCATGTGCCTACGTTTAGTCATTTGATCAGTCATAAAGATTCAATATTTCTTTCAAAAAATCAGCAGAATTACTTCCACATTCAAAATGAGTCATTTTTTTTAATCAGAGTCCATATCTCTAAGAAAGCCTGGAAAATTGGTCTTGACAGATAATAAAGTAGTTATAAAGCTAAGTACTTTGAAGCAGCTTTCATTTAACCCAAACTTTGGCTGAGCTGCAGCAAAAAGATTTGTCTCTATTGTTAAACATTTTGGTGATACATGGACTAAGATTTAAATGAGGAGTGGTTAAAGTACAGTTTTCAAAAAGCAAAGCTTTGTGATTCAAGTCACAGATAGGCAAATATTGCCAGCTTCATGCAGGTGTAATTGTTTTCAGAGGCAAACCTCAAACACATGAACTACTGTAAAAGGAAGCTGGTAAAGTATTTAAAGAGATACCTTGTGAATGGAAGTCATGGAGTTTTATGTTCGTCTACCAAAAAGCACAGGGCTCTGGTTATATTTGAATTACTGATGCTTTGTAGAACACCACTTCATATGTTGCCAGCACTGATGTGAAACTCTTCTGATCCTAAGTTGTTCCTGCAAGATATACAGCCTTTACCAATCATAGACCTACCGAAAAATTACTAGACCTGTGATTTTTTATTATTTTCCTCACCTGCTCCCCTGCTCCCCACCCTCCAAAAAGAAAAAAACACAAACAAAAAAACCCAATCCCAACATATTGGATCTCACTAGAGTCATAACATACTTTTCGGGAAACCCCACAGCACTAATAGCTCCATCATTTGTCCTTTGGAGACAAAGATGGATGGTAAGAGTGTTCTCATCTCTTATTTCAGTCTTGGCAAGCGCTGGGTTCGGCTATGGGAGAAGCAGCAAACTTCATGCTGCTCAGAGGCCCTGCTCGTACAGACTAAGATGGCAAAAGCTTAGGTCCTGTGCTTTGTGGGTTCAACAGGACCAGGAGGGTTATGATGTAGTGATTTAAATGTTTTTGTCATTAAAACCAGAACTCACCAGAATAGATCAACAGAGAGGGTGCCACTCCTATAGAAAATGCCCTGATGCTTCAACAGATGTAGTTCAAACAAAATGCCATCTTCCTCTGCCTTTCATCCAGAGATTCAGGGAAGGGTAGAATTTCCTGGATTTCCCTGCAAAAGGGTAGGGATTAAGAATCACTTTTTAAATACTTCTGTTAGAAGTTGCAAAGGGACTCTTTGAGTGTGATCGGTTTCTTTTCTCCACTCTAGCTTGAGTCAGGATTGTCAAATGATTCTGAGCAGTATCAAAGGAGAAGAGCACCTGTCTGCAGCATGCTGCTTCTAGTAACTCACTCCGAACATGTGATCTGGAATGAATTATGAATGGTGTGTCATGCAGACCACTATTTCCTAGAAAACAAACTCTGAAGTTACTGAAAATTGACTTGCAAAAACCATGCTGCTTCCAGTGCCACCATGCACTTTGCTTGTTGTCTATGGTCCAAGAGTGGTGTCTCTCTTATCAAAGACTCAGCCCAGGTCTCCCTTCCCAGATCCCCGCTCCAGACATACATTGGGCTGGACACTGGGCAGACGTAAACTGGGAGACAGTCCCAAGCCCCAAAGAGTTTACTATCTCAATAAAAAAAAATGTAGACAAAGGATGGTGCAAAAGATGCCGGCACACATGCTTGAAGACTAAGGATGTGTCAGTGGTTGAGGTTGGAAAAGAGCCTCAGTCATCTGATTTCTGTCCCAGTGATTTCATCACCACCCTTCACTGTCCATCTGCATCAAAGTCTGGCAATTCCAGGCACTGTATCGATGAATTCTAGTAGGTTACTAGGCTTATTTGTTTAAAACAAAACATAAAAAAGGTTTTTTATCTCCAAGATCAGAACTATCACAGAAATGCAAGGTAAAGTGCTGTTTTAAAAACTGGTTCCCAGAAGTAAACAGCCACACCTGTGTATTTAATACTGTCTGGTTCAATCCTCAGATCTTTATTCTGAGTAAGCCTAGCCTCCTAATCCTCATGTATTAGAAGGTTTATTTGTGTTTTTAAGGCTGTTGGACTTTTGTTTTCTTTCCGTGCTGAGTGGAAAGATACTGGCTCATTATTCCTGAGAGGCTAGGTCTGATTCTGTTACCTTGCTCCTTTTACAACTATGTAAAGCTGATGTGAAACACTACTATTCTGAACTAATTGGCACTTCATAGTCACACAGCACTGCCAAAAATGGCTAGTTTGACATAGGGCAGTGGAGAAGCAGACCTTTGAGATAGATAGGTAGGTAGGTAGGTAGGTAGGTAGATAGATAGATAGATAGATTTAATCAGAGGCAATAAAAATTCAATGATACAATTCTCCACTTATGGGCAAATGTCTTTTAGATTCTTTCAAAATAACCTTATTAAAATATATCTGCTATTAACAGAAATTATGCAGGAGTGTAATTTATTCTCTCTCCAGAATTAAGACATTTTAACGTAACTGATATTTTAATCAAAATATCCCATTTTAAAATCTCTTCTCTGCTTTCTCTTATGGCTTTTGCAGTTTTGGACAATCTGAGATTTTTCTTTGTTGGTATTACAGCTAGAAAAAAGCAATGGCAGCAGCATCTCTAGTGAAACAGGAATCATTCACATGTGTCAAAGCACATAAGAGAGTTTTGATCAGTTCAACACTTTACCTAGGTATTTTCTTTAATTATAGAAAATTTTAGCTGCCATTATGTAACAGCATGTGATATCACTTCATAAAATCCTCACTCCTTTCCCCCAGCCCATTCAGATCCTAGGAAGAAGAGAAATTCTGTTGTAAAATTTAAGTAAGAAGATTAAGAACCACTAAATAATGGCAGAGCAATCCATCGGTTTGATTAGTGTTCATGCCATTATTAGTGAAATAAAAAGAGACAGCCTTATTTTCAAAGATGTTAGAACATGTAGGAGTTCATAGTTTTCACTAGATTTTACCAGCGTTGCTCATCTCTGGATTTGACAAGCTATCATGTTAGGCATGATGGCTGATCTCTGTTGGCCTGTGATGGTGGGCCAGAGAACACTCTTTCATTGACCCCTTTGGCATGAATGAACGCTGGTCTCCTTAGAAAAACATACTCGCTGAATTTGGTGCTATTGGATTTTGTTTACAGGTTCCTAGATCTTTTATCAGATAATTAACAAAGAAAAATATTCAGAATGAAAAAAGGGGTGGGGGCAATATAAACCGGGGATCACAAACATAAATCTGTGCCAGTGATACATTACGCATTCATCTGTGGCAAGCTGCTGAACTGCTGCGTCCCAAGCAGCTGCAGGTGATAAATCTATCAGAGATGGGTGCCAGTGAATGAATTGTCAGGCCTGATTCTCAGGCATTCCTGCATTTCTTTGGATCAGCCAAGGCACTGGGGAACTGTAACGGCACCTTTATTAAAGCGCTGCTCTCCATTGTCTTCTCCTTTCAGACTGTGCAGATCTTCTTCTAAAACAGAAAAAACAAGGGCCTTTCAATATTGAAGCATAGAATGACTAAAGAGCACTTTATTTCCCAAATATAAAACAGGTTTTAGGATTAGACAGTCATTCAACAGAGAAAAAAAAAATTAAATTGCAGAAGAAATACTGGCATTCTTTCTGTCACTAACAATGCTCAGGCATGGTTTTATGAAATCTTGAAAGCACTTCCACAACTTCCAAAGCTGAAAAGCATTCAGGAACATGCCCATCCCTGGGAAAGGTCTCTGGATGTTGTTAAATACAGATAGAAGGAAGCAAAAGCTTCACGTTTATTTAGCAGGTGCTTCCTGCTCTGTTGAACTGTGGACTAAAAGTTCTCAATTCCCCTCTGAAGCCAAGGTGTGCACACACAACGGCTACCAGCAAGAGAGATCATGGGTGTGATGTTCTCCACGGATAACACTGCTAGCATGTACCACTGCAGAGAACTTAAATGTCCTGTCAGAATTGGTTATTTCTTCCCTTCAATACAGCAAAACATCACTTTTCAAAATACTTGCTGTGCAAGGTCAGCCTGAAGGTTGTCCTAAGCAGGAAAAACTCACTCAGGAGAGATATTCATATACAACAAGAGGAGAATTGCATTTTGAGTCAACATAAAGAAAGGGGCATTCTTCACAGACCCCGTAGAATTCAAAATGATTTTTTACCCCTCTCTGCTTCTTATCTGTGAGTGCTACCTGACCTAATGGTATGTCAGCATTTCCTTCTGCTGCTCGAATTCTCAAGGCTCTACGACTCTGTGGTGAAAATCTGCTCCGGGCTGAAATGAAGCAGACATGCTGAGGCTGCTAGGAACATTTTCCTGAGTACTTGGTGCAAGGTGCCTTTTGTTTCTCGTTTTACTCATATTCAGACAATTGGGGTACTAACCTCTATTTAATTAAGCTTTGAGTGTTAACAATATCATACACAAACTGACTTTGACCACTTAAAAGACTCTTAAACCTATTTTTCAGGGAGACTGTTGATATACTAAAGTCAGTAACATTAAAATGAAAGCATATAGAACCTGTACACATTTATCTAGGATCACAACGCACATGACAAACATCAGCTGGTATTTTTTAAACCTGTTTTACAGATGGGGAAACTGCATGGAGAAATTTCCCTGTTGACAGGAGAATCTGATAAAAAGATACCCGCAGTCCTGCTTCTCAATTTCCCTAACCTCCAGACTGTTTGCCTTCCAGATAACTATTTATATTAGACATTGACTTCAGCACATATCAGCACATATATTAGATCATCACGTAGCAATGCTATGATAGCCTGAAGCATTTAGGGAAAGGTCCTGTCATTTTTTTAAATCTCTGATAATGGCTAGGTTCTGATCTCTTTGGAAACAAAGTTGGACTTGAAAAGCAGAAGAGCCTGTTTGCTTCTGTATTCTTCCAAACTTCTTTACTCTTATTGGCCAAACACTGGCAGAGGCTGCCCAGAGAGGCTGTGGGATCTCCAGCCTCAGAGGTATTCAGACCTGGACTGGACAAGACCCTGAGCAACCTGGTCCAACCTTGAAGTTGTACCAAACGTCCTCCAGAGGGCCATTCCAATCTAAACAATTCTGTGATTTTATTCTCTGCCAGTTTCTCTACGTTCTATTAAATAGCTCACCTCAAAACATGGCAAATCCTTCTTTTGACTGTGTTTGCTAATAGGGAAGGTCACGTCTAATTCTGCAGTAGGTCTACCCAGGAAAGAAACAGAAGGAACTTCTTAATTGCAGGAGAGCTTTGGTAGCTTGAAGCATAAGTTATTTTTACCTGGTCTAGTCCTGTGGCAACAATCTCTTTTAGATTATTGCACTGCATTTACTGGCAACAGACAATTAGAAGAAACTAGTTCTTTTTAACCCCTATTTCGGCTACACTGCTGAAAAAGGGATATTATGAATAACAGGTCACTATAAGAATATTTGAATATTATTTTAATTACCACAGTTGCTCATGCTCATAAAGACAGTGAAATAATATCATATGTAACGTCTCTTGTGAAGGTGACACACAAGACAAACAGGAAGATAAGAGATGTAGGGAGTGAAATGGAAAGAGGTATTACCATTACTGTACCACTCCAACACACAACGAGAATTCTTAGATATACGCGAACTACTTAACTGATTACGGGAGGACTGAGCAGAGGAACTGTGGTTACAAGGGTTGTGAATTTTGGCCTGACTGACCCCCTCAATTATCCTGGAATACAACCAAGAGATCTCCTTTAGGCTGAGGAAAGCCTGAGAAAAGCAGAAACTGAAGCAGAAGAAGCAAATGCTCCTAAGACAAACACTCACTGACTTTGGGGTCTGCTACCACCTCCACTGTAATGATTAACCAAATTGTAATCCAACATTCTTTAAAAATAATTACCTAGTTCTGGTACAAGTCTTACATTGTAATGAGAATCTCTTCAAGAAAACCTTGTCTTCTAAAATTCAATAGATCTGTCTCCTTTTGGATCAGTTGACAGGCATACCTGAAACCTCTTTCTTCCCCTCCCAGCCCCCTGCCCCTGAAACATCTGGAGAAGGGAACTGAGAACAGAGACGTTTAATCTAGGAGAGCTTGGTTTGCTATGTGACTGTTCCTCAACCTGTCCCTGGGATTTGGTAACAAAGTCTGACGGTACCAAGCAGGACTGTCCCTTGCTGTAAAGCCCAACTGAGACTACCACTAGTATTTACTAGTACCTTCCTGAGATCTGAAATACCACAACTGTCACTAAGCTGGGAGCAGGAGGTGACCCCATACCACGGACACAATGCTGCAAAAAGACTTGCATGACAGTTGTCCTAGAAGGTGTGCTCTATCTTTAAGACCAGGAAGTAACAGAAGATCAAGTTCAGGAAGGTAGAATTTCAATATGTCCTTAACCTTAAATCCCACAGAAAGCTCTGAGGTTTAAAAGCTTGCTTGCTTAAATTTACGCTCACACTAAAGTGCTATCTATCTGTATAGGAATGGATGTTAGCACGTACTTATATACTGCTCTCCTCTGAGTTTGAATGTTAGGCTGTCTTTGCAGGTGAGACTTGGCATCTTAAGGCCACAGGAAGAAGGCTTGGCATTATCTTTAGTTTTAATACAGCTCTTGTCTCTCCCTGATGCTTCAGAATCAAAGCCACTGTATATTTACCTACTGTTTAACATTTCTCTCATATCTTTCTTTTCACAGTATGTGGCATTTGCCTCCCTCTTCTTCATTCTGGTCTCCATCACCACCTTCTGCCTCGAGACCCACGAGAGATTTAACCCCATTGTGAACAAGACAGAAACTGAATTCATCGGGAATGACACCCAGGTGCGGCACTACAGGGAAGCAGAGACTGAAGCCTTTCTCACCTACATCGAAGGTGTCTGTGTGGTCTGGTTTACATTTGAGTTCTTGATGAGAGTCACTTTCTGCCCAAACAAGGTGGAATTTATCAAAAACTCTTTGAACATCATTGACTTTGTGGCCATACTGCCTTTCTATCTAGAGGTTGGACTCAGTGGCCTGTCTTCCAAAGCTGCTAAGGATGTCCTGGGCTTCCTCCGCGTAGTCCGTTTCGTACGAATCCTGCGAATTTTCAAGCTGACCCGCCACTTCGTTGGGTTGCGGGTCTTGGGACACACCCTCCGCGCCAGCACAAACGAATTCTTGCTGCTCATCATATTTTTGGCATTGGGCGTCTTAATCTTTGCCACGATGATCTATTATGCCGAGAGAATAGGTGCTAAACCAAATGACCCTAGTGCCAGTGAACACACACACTTTAAAAATATCCCCATCGGCTTTTGGTGGGCTGTTGTCACCATGACGACCCTGGGCTACGGAGACATGTATCCTCAGACTTGGTCAGGCATGCTGGTGGGGGCCCTCTGTGCTCTCGCTGGTGTGCTGACCATTGCCATGCCTGTCCCTGTCATTGTGAACAATTTCGGAATGTATTACTCCTTAGCTATGGCTAAGCAGAAGCTACCAAAGAAAAAAAAGAAGCATATCCCGAGGCCACCCCAGCTGGGATCCCCCAATTATTGTAAATCTGTCGTAAACTCTCCACACCACAGTACTCAGAGCGACACTTGCCCACTGGCCCAAGAAGAAATTTTAGAAATTAACAGAGCAGGTAGGAAACCTCTTAGAGGAATGTCCATCTGACCGTTAACCTCCATCCCGCGTAGTGATTTAAGATTCAGCCAGACTGCTTTCTTAGAGCAATGGGTAGCACATTTATCCATTCTAGTCCCACCATCACACAGTGAATAATATGTGTGAAGTCTAGGTTGCAGGGACAAATGGTACAGTGGAGGCTGATCAGCAAAACTAAGCATGAGAGCACGCTCTAGGAGCCCAAACTTTGGTCCTGGTTAAGGGCATACAAGTCTCAAGATATTTTGAAGAGCTGTTACATCTAGTGGAAGAATTTTGAGAGTTCTACAGCTATGTTGCTGGACTGTGTAATGCATCTCAGAGGCTCCTGAGAGCTGAATGCTCCATAGAGCAGAGTAGGAGCCAAGTACTCAGCAATTACAGAGTTTTCTGACAAAACAGGGCTGGAATTTGAAACAGCCAGATGCTTTCTCATTTGTTCCCATTTGGGACCTTTCAGCTGTTTTAAATGGCAGATATTGTACATCTCATTACAGAAACTAGGTGCCTAGTAAGTTGAAGGGACAACTATACCATCATGCATATTCATGAGACAATCCCGTCTCTTTCTGATGATTAACTGCAAAGTAGAACAACAGCTCAAATTCTTGACACTAATGCAAAATGACTCACTCTGAGACAAGACTAGATGTAAGGATGTTTATTCCATGGCATGCAAATCAATCTATTCTATAATATTCCACTAGAATTTAGCATTTAGAACTATGAAGAGTTTTGAACCACATTTTCTAAAACATGCTCCTTTTGCAAGTATGGGTTGGTGAGTTACAGCTCTTTCAACCTTCTAGCAGCAAAGGTCAACTGGAAAAGGTCTGACTGGTCATTACTGGCCAGTTTGGCCTGAACAGTGATCACCTCTTATTCTTATTTTTAATTACACTGATTCATGTTAGTAATGAAACCAGAGCAAAATTAATCATACTAATTCTACTGGGAGGGGGGGAGGGAAATGGAAAAAATACTAGTCACCATGGAATATATTATAATGTCCCATGGCTAGTGGTTAATTATGGGAATATCTCAGTTTTATGAGAATCCTCCTATAGCATATAAAGTTACGGGGCTCCAATTTGATTATTTAAACCCCATAATCTACCTCTATCTATGGAATATCACGATTTATTCTATGGAGGAATTTCAAAGTAGATAACCATGTTGAAAACAAAGCCAACTACATTTTTGGCAGATATTCCAGCCAAGTTGCATGGTTGACATTCTTCAGCCTATTCAGAATATCCCCCTGTGTTGTATTAGATAGAACAGATTGCCAGTCAAGTGATTTTAACTGACATGTAGTCAAAAAGAGATGTTTTGAAAGAGCTAGCATATACCTATGATGGTCTTGTGTTATCATTTTTTTACTTTAAAGAAAAATCTAATTTGTTACTCATTGTGAGTGAGGTATTCTCTCATCATCTCATAGCCATGCATGTTGATGTCATTGTGAGAGGCACAAAGAAAGTGAGACTTTCCTTTGTGTGTGACTTCACCAATGCCAATGCTAATTTTGGAGGGGAAGAGCTGGTGGGAACCTTTCCGTTTTCTATTCTCTTTTCTCTCCTTTTCTTGCTTCTTTTCCCTTTTGTGCAACTATGTAAAATCCATTCAGAAGGTAAATAGCTTCCATTTTTCTGTTAAAGGCTATTCCATTGCAACAGGCCAATCACAATTCACGTGACTGATAGACTGTATCTTTCTTATTGTATCTTTGACGCATAAGCGTATGGTTTTATCATCCATTCCCCTCAGGTTGCAAATGCTTATCACAACTCATATCCAAGCAGCAAACTTCTCATAAGTAGATGTCTTTGTGGCATCACATATGAAGAGGGAAACAGGGCACAAACAATATTGTGTGTGAGCAATATGCCAACTACCCAATCGTAATGTGCAAGAGATGCCAGACTCTTGAGTACTTTACCAGTCAGCTACAGAGTGACTTTCTTCTCAGAAATCCCTTGCTTTATAAAGTTCCTTCCATTACCTACCCTGGTCCTCTCTGGGTAATAGAGGACTAAGAACTCTACGAGTTCAGTGCAATTCCACACCGGTATCCTGAGAATACGTGTAATTTTGGTTCATTGTGGAACTGTTTTGCCACCATCAGTGCTCTAAAATCAGCTGTTGCCACAATATCCATGAAGTATTGATAGTAACAGCAACTTATCTATTTCTGCAATAATTAAGAGAGACTATTTTTATATATGTATACTAGCATATATATTTTAAGAAGTAACAAAGCACACTTATACTTCAGCTAACAAAATGGACTCGGTAACACTGTTGCTGGAGTTCCATTTCTGATATTATTATGCACCACTAGCAGCAAAAAATATTGCCTGCATGTCTTAGCTTCCTAATAGGGAAAGATCTATAGGTGTGCAAGAAAAAAGTAAAAAATAATAGGTAAGATCAGAACTGAACTGTTAAAACAAGATCTGTGTTGCCTTGGATGTTGAGGTTCACTTATGTAATATGAAGCATTCATAGGCACTGACTTGTTCCTGAAACTATAACCTTCACATTATATGAAAAAACAGAGACTTGCAAGCAGTGAATGTTTCCCATACTGCAAAATATTTGGATTGGTTAACAGCACCTAACTGTAAACAACCAGGTAACATTGCACTAGTAATGCAGAATGGGTGCAAAACGTTTCTAAAATAATGCCTGAGTTGTCCAAGATATTTCTTGTAATTTTTAACTGGAAAGGTTCAGTGTGACAGTATCTAGGTGATATACGTTCATATGATGTATACTTAATACATTCTTCCAAAAAAAGTCTGTTTACCTGCTCAGGTGTAAAGGAGATCACATGAAGTTATTAATTCCATATATGATATGTGGTGGGATGATTAAACACTTCACAAAACAGTGATGAGTATGAAATAGTTCCACATATGACTATCTCTTTATAGCCCCCTCATGCACCAAGTCAGCAGTTCACAGCT
Organism: Larus michahellis; assembly: GCF_964199755.1. Lineage (NCBI taxonomy): Eukaryota > Metazoa > Chordata > Aves > Charadriiformes > Laridae > Larus > Larus michahellis. The sequence continues at coordinate 78,247,782 of NC_133899.1, read as the reverse complement.
GTTGTCGGTGCATACACACAGGGCCAAGGGGGCTCTACAGAGAGCTCTGCACAGCCATGCCCCAGTGCCTCCTCTCAGGCCAAGGAGCACTTTCCTGGCACGGACGTGCAAACAGCAGAACTTTGCCCACAGGCTGCACAGCTGCTGCCAATGATGCTATGGTCATTTGCAGGCAAAGCAAAGATGGTTTGAATTTAAGTTCTGCTAGGTTTGAATTAAAAATTTAAATTGTCACCAACACTCTCAGCAGCTCAGTCCCGGGCTAATCTCCACCTGGCAGGAGGGTATCTTTAAATAACAGCACTTGATTTTAATTTGATATAAAGAATGCCAGAGTTTGATTCTACCATGCCTCCCCTTTATGCAGCAACCCTTTCCGCTCTCCATCCCATCCAATCCCGTCAATGGGTGGCTGGGAAAGCAGCAGAAGGGGAGGAAAGGCAGTTCAGAGTAGAGGATGGCAGAGCTACTGCCGCAGGCAGGCCTTCACCAGCAGCATTAAGAAAGCAGAGATTTCCTCTATACAAAAAAATGTTCTTCAAGGCAGTTTCTGATGACCAAAAATTCTCAAGATACTGCTTATATAGTGCCTGGAGGAACTGGGCCTGATACAAAGAAGCAGATCTTACCTGACCAATTTGACCAAAACTCCTTGACCCGGGGATATCTCAGACTACAGAGGACAAGGTGTCTGCTCACTTAAAATATACACACCGAGTTCTAGCATCACCATGTCAAACTATTAACTTCATTTTGTTGCAGTGTTGTTTACAGGCCCCATTCAAGATCAGGGCTTCATTTTGCCACTGTCGTATATGTGACAACCACTATATTACAATCAAATACCCGACAGGCTAAGTAGACAGCAAAGAGAAAATGGAAGTAATCTCCATTATTTTCATTTGACACAGGGCTTAATTTAATTGAGCAAGATCTCTTGAAAGGTCTGTGGCAAGGCCATTAGTTGAATATAACTAAATAAGCATCAGTCATAACCATAGTCTGCTGTGATGCGGTGTCTTTTATCTAAAGTCTTCTGAGTATTCCAAACAGTCAGTATCATAACAGAAGCAAAATAGAAGAAAAGCAAAGCAAAATTTGCTTCAAAAAGAAGCAAAACAGAAAAAGCCGGTTTCAGCCAATTAAACTTACCTGATTTCTGTCCCAAACCACACACTGGTTATACTGTCCTACAAGTATAAGTAATTTATCTCAGTACACATAGTGAAATACTTTAAGGTACAAGTTTGTAAGAAAACCTCAAAACACGCAAAACAAATCTTGAAAGCTCTCAGTTTTGTTTTGAAAGCATTACTCAGCTCTTCAGAGCCCCTCTTCTGTGAGCTGTGTGCTTACCTGAAGGATAGGTTGTCTGCATGGTTCCATCTTAAAGTTGCCATAGGATGAAGCAGTGAATGCCATTTTCCAACACTGTAACAGAAATTTAGAATATGAATGGAATTCATAACTTCATTTGATGTCTAAAGCACTGTCTGGTGCCACAGAGCAGTGGTCTTAAGAATGCATCCATAATACGTAAGCACAGGTGATGGGTTATTTTGGTTTTGTTCAGAGATCTACCCCAACCTTTTACTGTTTTTGTATGCATAACACCAGCACACACAGTGTTTATATTGACTTTAATATGGCCAAAATAAGAATTTCTCACCTCTCTGATCCCCTCTGCATGCAGCTTCACTTAATCTATACTCCAAGCATATTGTATTTTTATACAAATGTATTGTGTAGCCTTTTTCACAGTGTACTGATGGCAAAATTATCTAGTCACTGAATAGCTGTAAAATATGGAAGAAATATTATTAGAATTCAAGTGCCTAAAAGGAGAGGGAAAATGTCTGTCATTACTAATACAGTCTTTAGCTTCAGAAAAAACTTCTGTGGTTGTTTTACTTACCTGCCCAAAAAACAATTTTCCATAACCCACTCCTCGACTATCCCTATGTCTGAATAGTTAAAGCAGTCCAAGTCTATCACTGACAGAGGGGAACTACCTAGTTATAAAGACTGCAGTGTACTCCGTGGTCAGATGAACTGGAGCAAGCTGTGAGATTAGAAACCTATTATTTCAATGCAATTTCCTGAGAGAGCGCTGATCTCCTTTTAAAGAAATAATGTGGAATTACCCATTTCAGCTTTATCACTCATGCTTTCTGAAGGAGTTGCTCTTTTCTCAGGGCTTCATTTTTCATCCCTTCTGTCACCATAACCTAAATAACCTGTATTCCTTGTGCAACACACTGGTTCTAACGTCAGAAGTATGCCGCGCACTATAATTCCAGTGCCAGTGCTCAGTGGGAGCTGGAGACTCTTGGCAGTTCTTGTCACAGGCCCATTATGGTGCCTAATATTTTGCTGTAGTTTGTGAACTTCAGTGGCTTTTATGGATAGCAAAGCATTGTTAAAGCCATAGGTATGTAGTCACTGTGGTGGTCCTTCAATCCAAGGGAAGAAAATTCTCTGATCAAATGCCTTTGAACATTAAAAAAACCCCAAACCCCATCTAATTTTAGTGTCATAAAACCTTTGACCCTCTCTGTAAGACAGACAGTAGACAGCAATGTAACTGTAAAGAGTTTAGGCCTGGTTTAGCTCAAAGGACTTTGATGTTTAAATATGTTAGATACAAAAAAAACACTAAAAAGGCAGTGGAAAAGGTAATAGGGAGATGTTTTTTTCTTTCCTCCCTACATTTTGCCTTTCTAGCCTTTAAAAATCCAAAATTCATCATTCCAAAATAGCAAATGAGGTAACAATCGCATCTTAATGTCACTGAAGATGGAATCCTCTGAATCTAATGTAGAAATTGTAACAGCTTAAAATAAAATAAGTAACACTCACTTCTTCTCATCTAACTTAAGATGCATTTGCCTGAGGTCCCCCTTATATTGGAAGAAGAGTCAGGCAGTCTGAGAGAGCAATTCACTCATTTATGATCTGAATTGCCCTCTGGAGGTGTCTTTCTCCATAACTGATCTCAGGTGACTGCAGCTCTAACTTAAAATCCTCGGTTAAGTGCCTGCAGCTAGGTGGAAGCAATTTGGATCTATTCCTTGCCCACTGCCCCATGTGGCATTTCTGCAATCTCATAGTTGTGGATCACATGCAAAGCAGAATTTGTAACAACTATAATGTAATACTTTGATGTACAATTATTCATTTGTCATTTCCTGTAGAGATACAATTGGTAGGTGTCACTCGTACTACGGTGCTTGTTTACTTTAGAATTTGAGTAAAAAATAACTGTACCAAGTCATTTGAAAACAAAAAGGAGGAACTATGAATTCAAGTACAGTGCTTTGGGTTTCCCGCTTTTCTCTGGCACTATGTGAGACATTAAAAAAAAAAATACCACCCCACACAGCCCCCTGAAGTCTGTCCACAGCCAGTGATGAGTGCATGTTGGGGCAGGACTGCACTAAGCTGAAAAACAATCACAGAACTAAATAAAGAATCTTAGGACTTTTCATGCCTTAACAACTTAATGATCGTGAGGCACTTTTAGTGATGGGAAAACACAGATACAAGCATTCCAGCCAAATAAGGCTGATCTGTGCCAATCCTCTAGCACAAGGCAGATGTAAATATGGTAAACCCTCTTTCTCAAGCATGTGCCTGCCACTGCAGCTCCCATGCCATCCAGTGCAAAATGCATTCCGGGGATATGAAAGAGGTACTCTTGGCATCTCTCCCTTCTGCTGGACTGAGTATGATTGGTGTTTGCAGGACAGTTACAACAAAAGACACCTCTGTGCAAGAGGTACCTCTCTGCTGCAGCAGAACTAGATAGACGGGGTGATTTACCCATTACTACTAAAGGCCAGAGACAAAAGGGTCTAAGGCGTGAGGTCCCAGTTCTGTGCCCAGTCCACTTGCTTATATCCCTCTTACACTGCACTTGTTGGAAATTTTCTCCACGCCTTTTGGCTATTTGCTTGTTTGTTTATAAGCACAAAGCCAAAATAACAAGTAATCTACCATTCCTGCTGTCATTGTTCTTCGTATGCATCCACGCTCCATGTCTCAGACACCTTCCATGCTGTACAGATCATCATACTGTATTTCTCAGTCAGAGCGGTAATATAACGCATTACATGTAGAAGTGGTACTTAGGGACATGGTTTAGTGGTGGACTTGGTAGTGCTAGGTTAATGGTTGGACTCTATGATCTTAAGTTCTTTTCCAACCTAAACAGTTCTATGATTCTATAAGATTGTAGCATGACTCACATGACTGCATTTTCCTGCAACCTCTACCTGACCTGTCAAGGACCCACTGCACTCTACAGTATACAGTGTTAGAGAGACTCTCAGAAGACCAGGATGGGCATAGGTGAAACCCCAGAAGTGTCAGGATAAAACTAGAAAGGATCTTCCAGAGCTCTTTGCAATGCAGCTCTTCCAGGAGCAACAGCTCTCAGCACTGCATTAAGCACATACCCAATAATACCTGTAATAGCAAGATGCACTGGGTCTACTTAACTAGAGCTCCTGTATTCCTTCTAGCAGTACTAATAGGTAGGTAGCCAACATACTATCACCTCACTTCAAGAAGTAATACCTCTCAAAGGTGATATTCTCTGGGAGTGATGTTACTATGTTGGCCAGTTAGTACTGGGAGAGGCAGTCACCACCGTCACTGGAGTACCTTTACTGGGGGACACGGCTTCCTGGAGGGACCCAGGTCAACATGGTGGTGAGTAAATGTTGAAGAGGTAGGTTGGGTCGGAAGGATTCTGCGTATTCATGTAGCATACTAAATTCTGCTCTCGTGCCAGTGTGAAGTCCATCAGTGTGATATCTACTCAGAAGAGCTTCATAGCAACTTTCAAAATATGCAGTAATATAAAAATAGGAAACTTTATTAAAGATACCTAGAACTAACAAAGATTTTTATTTTAACGGCCTTAGAATACTGGGGTAACTAAAACTGAGTTGCTATATAGGAATCTTAATTCTTTTACATGTTCTTCACATTTTCTCTCTCTTTTTCTCTTTCTCTCTTTCGCTCTGTTTGTTAACATTTACTTGTTATTACTGTACGTTGCTTGCGACTTGTGTATGTTACAGACTGTCACATTTTATTCTGTGAAGTTTTTCTCCAATTCCCATCAACCTGAGCTCCATGTTGGGCAGCCGAGGAGATTACAATACAGTTCTTTAATGCAAAAGAACAAGGAATGTCACAGACTATAGGTAACTTCACTGAGGTTGTGACACAAAACCTGATGCGAGGTATTAATGCAAAGAGTAAGTACTTGGTATGACAATAGAACTACTTAGTTAAATTACCTTCTTTTTTTTTTTTTTCAGATAGTCTGCATGGGAAAAATTAATTTTCATTACTCTCCAGCAGAAAAAATTCCCAAACCTGCCAATTTAGGATTTTTTTTCACTGCCATTCTGAAAACCACTGATGCCCATGCTGATGCATCATTACTCATTTTCAAAGGTTTAAACCCATATTTTCTATGCTGTTCTTCTCTATGCTATACTTCCTTCCATACTCTCCAAACTGTAATTTCATCATTTCATCATCCTTTGTCTGTGATTTAATATATCTTCTCCATAATTCTTTTTCTAATTTAATACAGTTATATCCCTTTCACTCCAAGGACCTGATTTAACAACAACAAAGACAAGGCCCTACCCATGAGATCCATGTTTCTTAATCCTGCATGAGGCTCTAGAGCCCGTAAAAATTATTTTCTGTAGCCAAAGATGCTCTGGCACAGAAGCATAATTGTTATTTTGCTGAATCAGGTCCTGAGCAAAGTATTTTGTTTACTATCTCCCCCAATTCCCTCCAAACACTACTTTGAAAGAATAATAAAAAATAGCTGATAGACATTTGCGATCATTTTTAAATCTTGTTCTCAATTATCAGTAAATTCTATGTTAACTCAGAAATCACTATAGCCATGTACTAACTCAAGAAAGGATATTTTTCTCAGTGTGCAGTTCCTTTACTTTCTGATTCGCTATTGTGCTCTGACCCTCCCTTAATCAGTGAAGAAGCACAGCAGAGTTTAGATAGAGTCTAGTATAAAAAAATAAAGTGATTTATACTGATGCAATTGATAAGTGGCCAATGAATATTAATAGGCAGCAAACACTATCCAGGCAACTAAAACAGAAACAACTTGTTAACAGGAGTGAAATTTAAATTAAAGAGACTCAAGAGGGTAGGGATTTGAACTGTAAGAATTTCCTTTCCATGCAACATCTCAGAGAGAAATTTAGGGATACAAACTCAATAGGTATTTTCAGGTGCTGAGCAGCTCTTAACCCCACCACAAATCAGAGTAAATGCCTTTGGATACTTGGATTCGTACTCTTAACTTCATCATAATTGTTTGCTTAGCACAAGAAGTATGAGGCAAAAGTGATGCTGCAAAAATAGGATGCAAAAAGGAACACAAAATCTTTGCACTTTCTCTAGAATAAAAACAGATGGGAAATTCTGTCCTCCACCAGCAACTACAGCAGCCTCACAGCTGCTCTACTTCACAATTCCAGCTAATAGGCTTGTAGCTAGGAAAAGCTAGAGCACAGCAGTTCTCCGCCCTCACCTTGGCCATGCCACCTCTGGTCCTGTACTATTCTGTTACTAGCCCAAAAGCCATGGAAAACGGCCAAGAGAGTTTCCCGTTGTCAGCATAGTATGACACAACTAATATTTGCCACATTAACAGACCTTTTATATTACCAGAAAAGTGCAAGAGGAGTGAAAAGCAGAAGAGTAATTAATTCACTCGATGGACAATGTACCATTACTTTCTTCAGGGATACGGTTGGATTTAAGGTCTCTGCTGTGAGGGACCTCATGGAGATTGTTCTTCATGAGAGACTTCAGGCATCTACTGTGCAAGTTAGGGTTAGCGACAGGAGTTTGAAATGAGCAAATGAAAATCACCCTCAAGCTCTGAATGAGAATCAAAGGACACTCTCAATTGGTCAGAAGTGGGACTATCCACAGACCATAATCTGGCAATCCCAGGTTTGGGATTAGGGCTATAAAAGCACAGTTGAGATTTAGACAAGCTATAGATTCATTTTTAGGTGTATATGGGGTGGTGGTGTGGAATGTAACTTTAGTCAGACAAGGTGTCCCCAGTAGAAAGATCTTCATCTTTCAAGAAACTTACTTTCTCAGTTCTGGCCCTGTTTTGCACTCAGCTGTTCCTACCTCCTCCCTGCTTGTCGACCCCTTCCCTTGTAACAGGGATGCAGAACCTTGAAGTCCACCAAGGCTTTGTGTAATGGAAAACGGCTATTCAGGGAAGTTGTAGGTACTTAAGCAACAAGGGTAGCTGGGAGGAAGACAGTCTGTGTTCTTCTGGGAGAGATTGACAGTGACCTAATGTGACAAAAGGAAACAGCACTTTGTCTCTTAATTGCTGTGTTTCTGATCTAAGGCTGAGAAGACTCCATCTTCTTTAGTACAATGTCAACAAATCTAGCATGGTTCATGTACTCATAGGTAAGCATGCATAGATACCAGGCTACGAATTGTGGAGTTTCTTTCAGCCCTGTTTCAGTCAAAGTGGTTACAGCCTAGAGAAGTTCGTATAAGGACTGGAAAAGGCATTGGATTTCCAATCCTGAAAGGACTGAAAATGGTCCACTCTGAGAGTGCCTTTCAACCCATCCAGACTCCAGTCTGGGGTAAGTGACCACTTCACAGCTCTGTAGACGCATGGGAGACAAAGCAAAGCGGGGGGGCTACAACCCCAAGAGGAAGTGATGTACTTTAAATGAGTTGGGACCATTCCGGGCCCCCACACAATTTATGAAGACATCTGAGGTAAGAAGGGTAGACCAGGAACTTGTTTCTTGGCAGCTGTTGGGGAATGGCAGTGTTTGCTTAAGGGAAGAGGACTGGGGTGACTTTCCTAGTGCAGGAGCCACTTCTGTACAAGTGCCACATTTCCAAGCGTAGACTGAGGTCAGTGAATATATCATACAATTATTTCCACTGATACTCTGAATGCCAGATGCAGTTCAAACAGGTGGAGATTCAGTACCAAATTCTAGCTTATAATCAAAACCAGCAGCACTAGTGAAGTCACTATGACAGTGTGCAACCATTTGCCATGATAAAAGAGATGAGCCATGTAGCAAGTACACGGGCAGTCTCTACTGTGCCTCTCCACAATAAGCAGACTAATGCAAAATCCAGCAGTTCTCCTAAGTTTTTGTTCAGAATCTCCTCCCCCCATTTTGAAATTCAGCATTTGCTTAGAAACTCCTGAGGCATTTTAATAGTTCTTTTCTGCAAATGGAGATAGATGAGACAGGAAAAAAAGAAAGTGGAAACCATGCAAATGAGGTAGTTGTGAAACAAACAACTCACCTGGGATACCTGCTGAATACTTTCTTTAGCCTCTCAGCCAATTCTCTGCAGGAGAATGTTTAAAGCTGGTGCAGTTAACTAGATATTCACAGATAGGACAATTATGGAGATAAGGTGCCAAGCTGAGAATCAGAAGATTTTGTTGTAAATAACCTCCTACATAGCAGTGGGCAAGTCACTTCACTGCATGGTAGTTTTACCCATCTGTAAAACAAAAATGATAAAATTGACTTTTCTTCATGAAACAGAACCCAAAGAACAAAAATTGCTGTACAAGCCTAACTCAGATTATGCTAGCAGAGGTGGAAAGACTCATGTAAATTTGGTAGGCCACAATCAAGCCTTAGAAGTTTTAAGCACCTAGTATTAGTCATTATCGGTGTAACTAGACCGGTAGTCACCAGACAGTAATGGTTTCAGTAGTTTTGATTTATCTGGAGTTCTCTCAAACCCAAGGTAAATCTTGGAAAAACCAAACATGCAAACTGAAACTTGACAAATCAACCTAAAATAACATCACTTCATTCCATCGTTAGACCTCATTCCTGAAATTTTTCAGCATGCAGATCTGCTAATGAAAACAATGGAAGCTTCTAACTGTGGGCTGATGACATCAGTGATGTTTTCTTTATTCCCACGACAAACTAATCACATATTAAATATTATGTGATTGCCAAGTCCTACCTTCAGAGAATTAGGTGCTGCAGACAGTGATTTGGAACACAACTACTCTACTTAACACTTACTTATATACACCAGCAATAGATGTAGTCTTCTGTGCTCGTGATCTCTGCTTCCTAAATATTTAGCAAAATTATCATTGTGGATTAGCATTGCTATCTGGCATGCGATCCTTAAGGCATGGCCCCATGCAGGGAATATTCATGGCACATTAGTAGGACAGTTCAGTGATTCGTCCACATGTCCAGCTACTCCGTTTGCTTCCTAATGAATAGAAATAAAATAATGAGGTTGTGGATTTTCAACAAGAAGTACAGAGAAAAATTCATCAGTGCTAAGGGACCCTGAAGAGACTGAGAGAGCAAGTTCCAGCTCAAGTTGCTAGGGATGTATAATGCAATTTAAGAAATTAATTCCGAGAAGGTCAATTTTCTTGTCATTCAAGCACAACAGAGCCTGCAAGCTGCTTCCAAAAGGATTGATCCTCGCTGTTACCAGTGTGCAGCCTGACCCACAACAACTCCACTCAGGAGTGTTTTGAGCTCCAGAAATGGACCAGCGCCCTCTCTATCACTAACAGTTTAGTTTGCAAACCCAGGCTCAAGTGTAGCAACGGGAGTCTCAGAGATTTCAATGCAGAGCTCTGCTGACACAGCTGCCTCCATCATTTCAGGATTAGAGCCCTCAGTTTGTAGTAGTAGAGGCTTATGAAGAAACCCAGTTCTTTACTCATCCCCATGAGGACAGCAGCTCTCCCCAAACACAGTAAAGTGATTTTTAAATCAACAGCTCAGTACCTGCAATGTCACGGTTACTATGGCAGCCGTGCCAGGTTTTTGTGCAAAGAATGGTATTAAATAGCAGTGAGTATTATGAACAGAAAGGAACTGCAACCATCAGCACAACCTTAACACTTTAGAATCCTATTGAAATTAATGTTTACAAGTATTAAAACGCACCTCTAGCTTCTACCAGTTTTTCAAATGTATTGAGAAACCTAATTATTTCATTGCTCTCCAAAGTGTTACTACTTCCCTCTTTGGGGAAATAATTGGCTAATTCTGCACAGAGAAGAAAGGTGTCAGAGCTGAGAACTTCAGAAGAGGCTGTTTATGTTGTGCCAAACAAGGGACGTCTAAATAAAAGAAAAGTAGAGGCATAGAATGCAATTACTGGTGCATGGATAGATGCATAGTATGTGTCACATACATCTGTGTGCATTTGTGTGCGTGTGTGTGCAAAGCAACAAATATAACTTGAAAAGGCTTTTACCTACTACTCATCTATGTTGTCCATCTGAAACCAGAGGATCAGAACCATATCGTCAAACCCTAACTAATGTATTTTTTCTTTTGGGCTTGTTTTATTACTTGGCTTCAAAACCATTGAAAAATAAATGACAGTATCATGTTGCGTTCAGAACAAGGCATTACGCGAATCTGGAAGGGGCACTGAAATTAAGTCTATCCATTGAGTTTGGTTTTCCTTAAAGACTTGCAGGAGCACCCATTGCCTTACAGTGTCTAGGTAATAAGCATTGTGCAACCGAGGTGTAGGATGCTGCCAATATCACTCAGTTAACATATCTCAGCATTGTGAAACTTCCGAAAGCACATTTTGACTTTTTTCCTCCCTTCAAACAAAATACTCATATCAAGCTGTGCCATATTTCGAGTATATTCTCAATACGCTAATTTGCACTTTAAAACCCTAAAATAAATCCTACACTAAATAGCACTTTAAATTGTTTTATAAATGTCAAACAAGTCACACAGAGAAAACATACTATTCTCAGTCTATCCTCATGGGAATGTGTGTAGCAAAATGGGCAAATCTGACAATCTATTTTCATGATTTACAGCCAAGAGTAAATTTTACTCTATTTTCCAAATTCATGGCCTGCTGTAGTGTTTTCTATATGTAGTGTCCTGTGCTGGCATTGCAAATACTGTATGTTTCAGAGCAGAACATCAGAAAATGGATTGCCTTTTTTAAAATCCACATTCTGCTGTCGTATTTCCATATGTGATGTACTCTGTGTGTCTAATACGTGTACAGCCATTCTGCATGACTGATACTGGAAATGCTATAAAACAATCTGGGTAAATTTGGGGAGGGGAAGCGCAGGAATTTTCCCCTTAGTAATATTGCACACAGGTATAAATCAGCACAAACAGAATATACTCAAATACTAAAACACAACTCACAGTCCACTGCCTCTCCAAAGCTCTGAGTGACAGTAGGCTTCATGACAAACAGGTCATTCATGCACCATCCGATGTCATGCAAATACATATTATGATTTCTAACCGCAGTCTTCTGCTCGCAGGACTAGGAACCAATGCACGCCTGTTTCTGAAACTGCCCCTCTATGTGGAAGTACAGGTGGCTGCTGTTACACCTAACGCGATCACGTTTTGTTTCTCCTCCCACTTAACAGACTTTGTTTTATTTTGGTGCAGTGCACATGAATGCAGTGTCTAGGACAGATGTGCTACCTTTTATAGTGTTGCTATAGAACTCTTTAGCTGTGAACCCTTAATTTGCAGCTGGAACTCTAATAAACAGTGCATAGTGTTTCAATAGCCTTTTGCTTATATGTTTGAAGATTCGAAACTGAATGGTGAGGTGGCCAAGGCGGCGCTGGCAAACGAAGACTGTCCCCACATAGACCAGGCTATTACGCCTGATGAGGGCCTGCCCTTTACCCGCTCTGGCACTCGGGAGAGATATGGACCCTGCTTCCTCTTATCAACCGGGGAATATCCCTGCCCGCCTGATGGAGGAATAAGAAAGGGTATGTAGCTGGGGTCCTGTAACCATGTAGTTAGCAATCGTTTTAAATAAATAAGAGAAAGTCAGCTGTAGTTGTAGCACGCAATAGTGCGCTTGCTGTAGAGATGCACGTTTGGGCTGGAAACCACCACCTGATGTCTGCATTTGGAGTTTCTAACCTATTTCTTTCAGAAAGAAAAGCCTGAGGAGCTGTAACTACCCCATGCAGCTATGCTAGGCAGTTGAGTCTTCCACCCCAGCTGGTGCAGTAAGCTTTAGTGGAGAATGCTCTACAATGTCCTTAAATTAGCCCATCCTCCAAGGAGAGTCCAATTAACATTTCATAGCAATGAAGGTTTGCCACTTGGAAAGCTCACAGATCTTACCAGATTCTGAGGAGCACAGACTTGCAGGTGGCAGACAAAAAAGATAAAAAACAAAAGCAAAATATCCTCAAAAAATATGAAGTGATTATTCGGCTACCTTAACAGAGCACTAAAAAAAATTACTTGGATATTCATAGCTGTTTAGTTCAACAGAGAAAGAGAAGCATACAAGAACATCTGTTAGCACAGGTGTCTTACAATTGGAAAATAATTCATCTAAAATCACTTTCCTTTCATAAATAAATCATTACTAGTTAGTTTCTCAGACTTCTGACAGCTACAGATCTCTCAGAAGTAACTGTGTTTTAGTTTGCTAATGGTCAGAATAACGTATTTAGCAACAGAAGTCGAATCAGATGAAAAAAACCTTCCCATCTTAAAATAGGCTGTTTTGTTTAAATAATTTAACATGAGGAAACCATACAAACCAAAATTAGAGTTACATATATATGCATTAAAGTTGATAAGGAATGGGAAAATTGGAAAAGAAATCTCTTCAAATCAGTGTTTATCACTGGTGTACTGTATATAGTATATGATATAGTCAATATTTTAAAACTGCAAAGATTGTATGATGTAACCATACACTGAGTATGGAGTATAGAATTCCCATGTGCCATTGTATGATGGGCAATAGTTATAGTAAATGCCAGTTATAGATAGCGTATGTATTTATAAGTTTAAAGCTTATCATCAACAAAGATATAGTTGGACCACAAGACTTTCATATGAAAGTATATCCTCTAAAATTTACCTTTGTAGCAAAGTGTTTTACTTGATTCTGTATTGGATAAGCATTGGCCGCGTTCATTCAGCCTGGGCGAGTTCGGGTGGTTCCAGTGGATCAGGGGAACACTCCAAATGGCACATCCTTTGGGATGAGGAATGTATGGTTTTCACGATGCACTGCAACCGCCTCTCGTTACTGAATGAAACAGAGGCTGGTTGGCTAAAGAGTAATATACGTCAGCATATTGTTGGCCTGTTTGAAACACGTTGAGAGCATCTTAATTGTTGTTCCAACAGAATTTCATCCATAGTTTGTGCAACTCTCTGTACACTTGCTGAGCTGTTTACGTGCATGTTTGAAAAAGAAGGGGGGGGTGGGCGGGAGGGAAACTGAATGCATGCAATTATTTTTTCTTTTTTTTTTTTTTTAAATGCTGAGAGCAAAGGAGTAGTATCTCTATAGCAACACAATAAATTCTATGGATTTTGCTGCCTTTCCCCCCTCCCACCCCCAAAGATACCACACACCTTAATTTTGCCTGAGGTCAAAATGCATGAAGTAGAAGGGAAGGGTATGGGTGACTGTATGACGGAGACATAGAAAATCCCTCCCACTGATTCTTTTTTTTTTTAGGGTACAACCATGTTGCTGCCTGTAGGATCAATTACATAGCCTGACCATCCTTGGCAAATGATGATTTTTTTTTTTTTTGATACATATATTTTTTAAACTTGTTCTGTACTTCAAAGGCCTTCTGAGTCTTGTTGCAAGCGATACTACTCTCGGCATGTCCATGCATGCAGATGCTATTGAACTGGCTACAATGTTGACCTCATTCTTAGTCCATTCTGTCATTGATCCAATGCTGTACTTTGCATTTTTCTTTTAAATGAAGGTTACGAAATGTCACGGAGCCTTAACAGCATAGCTGGCATAAGTGGAAAAGCGATAGGATTATCCTCAGTGTCTGCGCCCTACAGCTCTCCTAGTCCAGTGAGACGTTCTTGGTCTCCCATCCCATCTATTTTGTAGCATGGATCAGTAGCAGAGAATGGTCTAAAAAGCTTTATTTTCAATTAGCCTATGCTATGTTGCATAAAATCCAGGTGACTAAGTCTGAAGATGCAATGTCTCACAGTAGCACCTGCTGGGAATGGTGTTACTACTGATGCTAGGTGACAACACTCCTAAATAGCACTCAGATGACAATAGGCAGGCATTTATGTAGTACTGGTGGGCCATACACGCTGCATGGTATCAGTACATAGGATGAAGGGTAGATGCACCAGATAGCTTCCTTCCTGGTGCATCCTGCTAGTATATGCTTATTTTGGCTAATGGTGGATCTACTGGCTCTGTATGGAATGGGTTAGGCATTTAGTCGATGCTGAAACGTGCCAACGATGGAAGATTTTGCTTTTCTCAGGATATTTTTGAGCCATAGGAACCCTGCAGGAGTTTGAGCAAACAAGCACAGTAGGATGAAACTTTGCATGGGCGCCTATTTTAAGCTGAAAGCAATACTCAGACACACTGTAGAGAGGTCTCAGTCTGGCTGACTGCATGGGAAAAAAATCCTGTTGAAGAAGAATATGGCTGCCTCTGCATGTAGCTATTTCACTTTTTCCTCCTTCCTTTAAAACTAAGATGCCAAGCTTGATGTGAAAAGCGCAGGGAAGAAGCTCAAGTACTGATTGTATTCTTTACATGCAGATCTTTGCAAAGAAAGTCCAGTCATTGCTAAATATATGCCAACAGAGGCAGTCAGAGTGACCTGACAAGGCAAGATGGAGATGAACATTGATGGCTAATAAACATCTGTGTGGAACTGTGCAGGCATAGAAGACCTTCTCATTTGGACAAAGTTAACTCGCTCCATGCAGGTTTTACGGATGATTCTTTGTGGTTTTGGAGTTGTACTAGAGATGCAGGCTTTTTCTACGGCCAAAATGTAACAAAACTGTAGAAGATTTTTTCTTTTAATCTTTTTTTTTTTGTTCCATAGCATGAATTGCATGAAGACAAAAATTAAAAAAAAAAACAAAAACAACAAAACAAACAAAAACAAAGAAACACTGCAAATGTATGATTAAGGAGGAAAAAAAGCAAAGTTATATATTTTCTTTCAAAGCTCTTTACTTTTACATACATTGTTGTAGCCAAAATGTAAAACATTATAAAACTGTACATTTCTTTGCTATGGATCGCTTCTTTTTGTATACAAGATACAGAGTAATGGTTTTAAAAAGTGCAATCAGGCAGTCATCGGTCATATTGACCACGCCTTCACAGTTCATCACACCAACATGGAAATCAAGAACTTTTAATCCAACTAGAAGTGTATAAAAATAAGAAAAACTTCTTCCTGTCTGTTTTTGTTGGCATGCTTGTGACACATGGGACCTTCCTTCGGACCTGACAGTAACAGCTGGTCTAGATTTAATTTTCCAGCTCTGGTTATGTTGTATTTTATTGATGTATAGATCAAACGTAAAGACCCTTCATAAATTGTTCATATTAAGTAATCAGTATGAATTTTAAACAAAAGAGGTGTTATTTTAAAACTGGGACTTATAGTACAAAATCAGGAAAATACTCAAGTATAAATCGTCTCAAAGTCTAAGAAACAAGACAACAGCATTGTATGCAATTTAGTACTGAGTAAAATGCATGCACAATGTTATGCAAAACAATTCTAGCATGAAATAAATTTTGTATCATGGTTTCAGTGCCTGCTGTATAGTGTAAAGGGGAATCCTTTTCTGAAACGATCAGGGGTTTCCAGAGACTTGCTTCTAAAATCTTGAATAAATACAGTGTTCTCAACAGAAATGTAGGAGAAAAGCTTGGTATTGCTTTGGTTCTACAATGCTAATTTTGGTTAGTAGATAATAAATGAAGCCTGCAAACACTTGATACAACCAATGTCTGAAGAATTCACATCATTAGTAATTTTAAGAGGGAAGAATAAAAAACCCTATAATTATCTAGGTATCTTCCTTTTCCCTTCTCAACAATAATAAAAGTTTGTCTTTTTAGCTGATTAAATGAATTCAGTTTTTCTTACTTCTTTGGGCCCTGTCCTTCACTTGATCTTCACTGAGCGACGGCAATCCACCTGATATGAAACTTTGAATGAAATCCAGGTGTCCAACTCGCACTTTATTTGCCACACAAAACATGCAGCAGTAAGAACCAAGAAACACAATGGGATTAAATTTCATTTTAGATCCTACAAATGACAAATATGGACTATGTGTCAACAGCAATCTAGTTGCTTGAGCATTTTTGGTAAAGTACTTCTGTAAGGAAGGATACGCCTTTATCCTCATGTGAGAAGCTTCAAAATTGCTAGCAACCTTCTAGACAAGGTATGGCCTCTGCGACTACTGATGAGAATGGAAATATAAAGGAATAGCAACCCTACGGTCTGGAGGAGGTAGAGATTAACCCCCCAAAACCAGAAGAAACACTCATGGCTCCGGTAAGTGCTAAATTAAAAACAGAAAAACAACTGCAGCTGGACCTTGTCTTCACAAAACTCTACTCCAAAAAGGAAAAATCAAGGAAGACCTCAAGCTGTTTTTAGGAATAGAAGAAAGGCCGATAATCCGAATTTGTATGTAATTAGCAAACTCCTTTGTAGTCCTTGATGTCGCGTTATGTACCTGATTTCTACTTCAGTTGACTATCCTTTCTCCCAAGAACTATTTTTCTCCACTGTTTCTATGCTGTTATTCTCAACTGACAAAAGGGCAATTTCTTACCTCCAGAGGTAAAATCCAGGTTAATCCAGGATCCAAAAGTTGCCTAATGAACAACATTTCCTCTTATAATGTATTAAGAATCCAGAAATAGATTTATCTGCCCCATTTTTTATTTAACACTAACTCAAGGGCCCAGCGCGAAGGCTGCTCAAATTCTCCATTACCATAAGGAATACTAATGATTCTGCCCTGTAAATCTCACATAGGTCTTCCCCTTTCACTGCGCTTTGCATATATATGAGCCTTAGCTAACAGGTTGGGTACACAGGCCCTAAGGCAATTGTCGTTCTGTGCTACTTTTTACATCTACCAGTCCCTTTTTTCGTTTAGGTACTCAGCTTGGCTTATTCTGATTTGAGGTAACCGTGTCTTTTGGGTGACTTTTATAAACACTTCAGAAACAGAACAGTGCTTCCCACCCATTGCCTCTTAGGAGATGCTCTAAAGCTTAAGGTCCATCTGACCCGAGTTCTCCTTGCACAACAGTGGCAGTTCTGACAACACAGGGAAAGAGGGAGACAACTGGAAAATTTCAAGAGCTGTTGCACCAAGTCCTAACACTGAATCCCAAGAGAAATTTACCACTTCATCCCATCTGCCTTACATTTAAGGAGCTTTCGCTGGAGTATTATGATTAAAACATTAGTTCCTTCAAGCCTGCCCACTCCCACCACAGGGGGTATATATCTTGATTAAAGCATTAAAACTACACATGTGGCTAGATTCTGACCTCAGGCTTGCAATAATGCCACCAACTACTTCTGACTTCACACCATGAAGAGCATAAGCTTAAGCATTAGCTTAGTGTATAAGCATAAGAGCAGAAGCACGTTCTGTAGTTCAGTAACACTCTGCCCATTTCCTGCTGGAAATGAACATCCAGGTTTCTTCCTCTGCAAACTCAGATTTCAGCAATGGACCCCCAGCTATAGGACCAAATGCTTGTCCTTCATCTGACCCACTGGCAATTAGTAGTTTATTACTTGCTAACATCGAAAGCACACCTCAACCACAACTTCCACACACATAGCTCTTCCTCTGACTGCGTGAAGGTACTCGTTTTTTCTGGACCAACCTGACGTGTGAAACTGTCTCCACAACTACGATTTCAGACAGCAAGGATCTGAGAAGTGGTTTCTGTTCTCTCAGTCCAACAAAAAACTGAGCTAATACCACTGTGATAACAGTCAAGAGCAGCAGTCATTAATCTGGATAAAGTGATTTTTCACATAAATTGCCTTCTCTCTCCTTAAAGTTTCAGGGCTAAAAAGAAAATACATCACTGAAACAAATGGCTACTAGGACAAATGAGCAGACTGAAATACAGAGGAGAGCAAGCAGGGCTAAGGCAAGGGCATTCAGAAAGGAATTGAGCACAGAGCTGCTTATGAAAAAGATGCCCCGAAGAAAAAAACAAGTGCAGTTATTACCCTGCCACTTTGCATATCCTTTTCATAGTTTCAAAACAAGGCAGCCTACCTCTCTCTGCCTTCCATATATACCCTACAAGCAACTTTGTCTCGGAGCTCGTACACAAACTAACTTCATTTAATGAAAATGTGCTTAAATTATGCAGGTTATTTTTAAGTCACTCACTTAATTTGGTTTGGGTGTAAAATACCTGTCTGTTCCTAAGTCCCGAAGTCTCTGCATTCACCTGGGATTGTAGGTGCAACATTTCTCTCTTAGGGGAATAAAAATGCTTATTTGCAGTCAAGAACAATATTTGAATGAAAACTGAACTTCAAGTTAGAAAACGCATCCAGAACTGCATCTCTTGACTTTCTTTCCTTATCTGACAAAGCAAATGCTTTAAAACTAAACATTTATCTGCTTCCATGGGAAAATATATTTCCTGGTTCAGGCTGACAAAGCCAGGCTTTCAACCCTCAATGAATAATCACTTGAGCATTTAAAAAACATTATGCAATTACATAGGCTCAAACATCTCCAGGTTCTAAAAAGTGCATGCTCCAAGGCTTTCATTGTTTTCTCTACTGCCCATGGAGCACAGGTTAAAGATTCCTTAGTTAGCAAAAGGCAAAGTATTGCAGTTATATTAGCTCAGATACCACTCTAAGGTACAGCTTCTGGACCCAAAGGGCTTAGCAGGGACAACACAGCCTATGCAGAGGCTGCTGACCGTTGAGTCACACCAGCACGAAGAGGAGATATATGTCTTGAGCCCAAGCAAATAAGCTCAGAAGGAGCAATGCTTTGTGGTGGCAGTGTCAGTACAAGTGGGTGACTGGAGAAGAGGCGGCAGTAGCACAAGAGGTGGGAAATGTGGAGAAGGACACAGAACGCTTCTGGAAAATGGGTTACGCAAGTAGGAGGGAGGAGAGCATATGAAGAAACAGTAATCAGCAGTGGGGGAAAAGAGCAGCAAGGAGAGAGGGAAGCAGTACCAGTGAGGCTTACCTGAAAAAACCTCAAGGACCACTAGCCTAGAAGGTAGAGCCTTGTCCTGGGACTTGGAAGACAGGAATTTTATTCTTGGCTCTGCTGTGGACACACTGGGTTACCTTGGTTGGGCCATTTCAAATTTTTATGCCTCAGCTTCTGTTTCTGCGACATTATCCCCTTTTTAAAGTGTTCTGAGACCAAAAGAGTAAAAGCAGTATTTAAGTAGGAATAGTTATTATAATCCATCTACTCACAATCAAGGCACCAGAGGAGAGAAGCATCTCTCCGTTACTTAAAAGATGCCATGTTTCCTTGTCTGCAGAAAAGCACAATGCCCCTATAGGAATCCCTTTTCTTTTGCATTTTAAAGCAGAGGATTATTGTGGAAAATGATTAAGCACCCACACAGTTACAATGACAGAGCATCTTCATTACTGATTGGCAACTCCTCTGCTGCCCTAATTTAGGTACCACGTCTTCATTGCATTCAAGTCAGTAAAAACAAAACAAAAGCTAAACTTGTTTGACATTTGCAGCAAAAACCTAAAATTATGTCAGAACATTAAAAATCTCCCAATTCTTGGCCCCACTTCTAAATATAAAAAAAAAAATAAAAATGTAAAAATGCAGAGTTTTATAGCAAAGCATTCACATGCGCTTGAAAGATTACGATGACCGGGGTATTGGAATCATATTGAACTGAAATTCTGCAATTTCCACTAACAAAGCCTTGATCCCTGAACTGCACAGACAGAAATCCCCCTAAGATTGCATTGTATCTGAATAACAAAGTGGTCCATAGGCAAAGCAACCTGGAAATAGATGAGAAAGATGAAAATGAGTTGAGAGACTAGCCAACACAGGAATTTGACTTAGATTCGACCCCCTCCCAACCTGCAATGGCTCATCTGAAAATGAACTGAAATCCAACATGTTGCAAAATAAAAATGCCTGAGGAAGTTTTGCAAAATAAACATCACCTCTGAATTTTCTCATGCCCACAGACAGCTTTTATTCAGGAGTAATTACTTTATTACTCTTGTTTCTAATCAAGCTGAAAAATGTGTTCTCCCAGTAATCTATCACTCTCCCCTAAGGTAACGCATGGCTCATCCAGGTCACGATTCAAATACAGAGACCATTTTCATTGCTGAGTATTTTCAGTCACGTACTCTCTTTCCATGTTCTACAGAGGCATTAATGAGTAAAAACTGCCTCTGCATTAAAAACAGGTGAATGCAGAGACAACCGACAGATGAATCTGAATGAAATGCACAAACAGCTAAAGAATGTGCCTTACTTCAGTCCCTTCAGCCTCTAAACGGGTTACAAAATAACAATGGCTTCACACACAGTTTCTCCAAATTAACTTCAAAGCCACATATGGTAAACACCTCCCTTTACAGGTATTTTTTGGGACATTCATCCAACAGAAGGCCATTTTCACACAACCAAAGCACTTTAATTCAAGGCTATTAAATCATTCTTTTTAACATGGAGCAATATATGTAAGACCAGCATTCAGGAATTAAGAATAGCACAAAAGCTAGAAGAAAAGAACAAAGCATGTACTACCTTTCTTTTTTTTGCATGTAAATCGACACTGGTACATCAAAAGTCCAAACGTCCAATTATTTTTGTGTCAGCCAGTTTTCAGCAAATTCAGTGTAAGCTCCACTTTTCTATTGTGCACATTTTTAAGCGTAATCAAAACCAGAGAAGACAATTCTCTACCACAGAGTCCATCCATCCCCAGCCTTTGGGAAGCAAGACTTGTGCTTTCTGCTTCAGTATTTTCTTCTTCCCTTTTCAGAATTTTCAGATGCTCTGAACTATAAGCTGGTAGTAAATAACAGAAGTGTGACTCAAGTACTGATGAAAAACTAGAGCTTTTTTTAAGAAAATATCTAGCTAAAAGAAAAAGCACAAGACTTGCCACATGCCATAAAAATATCAAAATTGCTAAGAGAACACAAGTGACTTTTTGGTGAAAACATAACATTGCAGTTTCGGTGTCAAAGACCTGTCATCACCTTGATTTCTAATACAGGGGAAAAAGAAGTGGAAGTCACAAAATTACTTAAGTCTTGTTTAAATCAGATCCAGAGTTCATGGAATTCAATAGAAAAAATAGTTAAATATTTGGTTAAGTGCTGGACTAGGTCAGAGGCCTGATCTAAAGATTTTTGAGACTGAAAGATAAAGACAGATGTTGCTGTTCCAACTGAAGAGAACTGGAAATTTCAACATGTCCTATGAATGAGAAAGAAAACCCACTGGAGGTCAATAATTCATACTATTATTAATAAACAGTGGGAGAGGGGGAACAATAACATCCAAGAAGCAGAATAGCTTGTCCCTCACCTCATCTCACTCCCACCATGCTGCTATCCGTATGTGACTATTCAGTCTTCAGGAGCTGTATCTTGAATCTGTCTTCCCCCTCTGCCCTCCTTTTCCCCTATGTTTTAGCTGACTACATCAGGCTCCCTACTGCCATTTATTTAAAGGTTTTCCTATGGTCACTTTTCTCCCATACAATCAAATGATCTCCTTTGTCTGTTTTCCATCCTCAAGTCTTATGACTCAAAAAATGTCATATAAACCAAAATTAAATCACATTCTTCCCCTCCCCCTCAATTTCCTTGTGCTCAGCCATGTAGCCAAGCAAAACCTCCTGTCACTCATGCAGAAGTGACCTTTATGGCAGTTGCAGATGGCAAGAACTAGTTAGTCACCAAAAGGACTGACAACATACAGATAGGGGAGGGAAGCCAGTGTCATGGAAGAAGTGGCAACTGGGAAAACGGGAAGAAAGGCAGGACTGAATTTTTCTTTCAAATGAACACTCTTCAAATACAGGGTCCGGCATTCTAAGCATCAGGTCACTCAGGAATGCTACACAAAGTCAAATAACATCAGTGACTGCCAAGTGGCCTAAACAAATCCTCCAAGAGGCAGAAGCTTTTGACACAACACGCATATCTTCCTACCAACATTCTTTAAAATGGAACAAGAGCGTCTTGCACAGGTGCACATGGAGGTCACATGAGTAACAAGGGCAGATCTCCTAGGACTTCAGACAACAGAAGTACACAGAACAGCTTCCTTCTCCCCCACCACCCAAGAGCCTGATGGGTCTCTGGACTGAATGGCAACAGTTTCCAACGTGTTCTCCAGCAAAGCTGTGATATTAAGTTCACCTCTTCCCCCTCACGAATGTCAGCTCAATGGCAGGTTTGCTTATTTTCAGAAAATGGGAGGGGAGAGCAGCTGCACAGACACTTGCTTAGCTTGTTACAGTGTTCCAAATTACAAATTTTGTCAGTTTATTTGCATCTGAATGTGAAGGCAAAATGCTTACCTAAAAGGCTTTCTTTTGTTTAGCACTGAAGACCTGTATAAAGAAGTCTGTCTCTGCATGCATTGCAGAAGCATTGGCGTAGCACACTGGCTCTGCATTTTGCCTTGCAGACTCTGACCTTCTCCATCGGGACATCAGCAGGCAACAGTCACTAAGCTCTGGCGAGCAGCAAGGGACATGGTTTCTTCACTCGATTAGAAGCTTTTCACTGTATGCTCCCTTCCTTAGAGTAGAAAGCCTTAGCTGATTTTGTACAATGTTTTATTCTGCAAACAAAGCATACTGACATACAAAACAGGGCATTCATTTTTGAATGAATGAGCAACAACTTGTTTTTGACATTCAACCATGTACCATCTACAATGAATTATTATTCAGTCTTTATACTACAGCAGCTTCTAGAAGTCCTAACTGACGACAAAGCATTTAGTACGACAAGCTCTCAAGACAAGTCATTACTTCCCGAAGTTTTCAATCTATATAGCCAAGACAAAGGAGAGAAAATGTAGTTCTCACCCTTTCAAAAATGAAGATCAGATGCAGATATGGAACACAAGGATCAGGAACAAATGAAAGTACTCCTTTTCTTTCCTCCTTATCAACCCAAATCATTCTTTGCGTTTCCAAAAGCGTGTTCATGTTACAGACATGAAAAAGCGAACATTTCAAATAACAAGTCCCATTTATGTGTTATAATTTGTTGGATTCCTCTGAAATGAACTGCTGCAACAGCATACAGATTCAAAACATGCTCAGTACAGCAACCCCTATGTTATAGGGCACACGTACTAGCTGTGATTAATCAAGGAACAGAATCATTTAGAGGGTATGGTCACTGAAACAAGATAATGTGTTTATTCGATACACAGATTTTGGAGTAAAACAAAGGTAGAAACCTCAGATAGAACTGACAAAAAAACATGAGAAACTATTCAGTGCATATAATAGAGACGCTCTAGTATCTAGAAAATGGCATTGAGGAGAGTCCATAAATAGCAACTTAGGTAAGTAAAAAGCGCAAGAGGTCATGGCCCAGAACAGTATATTGCGATGAAGAACCACAACCAACACATGGATTAAAAAAACTCCACTTTACAATAGAAGTCTCAATGCTGAACTTTTGGCAGAGGATCCATCTGATTGTTCTTACAGATTCTTCCAGTATCTGTAATACAGTTATTATAATCAGCTTCACAGTCAGTTCAAGTTTCACATAAATTGAATAGAAAAAGAAAACGGCTTTAAAAATTAGGCCATTTACTGCTGTAAAAATAAGGGGGGGGGAAGGGGGGGAACCCTCACAACCTATATTACCACCTTAATGCCTTCCCCTTCATGTGTAAGCTGATACATCATTAGAAAGTCTTCCTGTCCTATTTCCCAAGAGCCCTTCTCTGAGTATTTTGCAATTCTGTAAGTCTTCTTCCCTGGCAAACCTCCTTTAAAAATTAAACCACCGTTTAGCAAGAGTAGGTCTCATTAAAAGGTGCATTTACCACACAGTAGTATTCTCTATACTTAGAATACATCAAATACCACAGCAAATGTAACTATCGTGGGTGGCAAACATCCAGTTTAATGGCTTCCACCGTATTTGTGTGAAAAACAGTTTTATAAATAGCTTCCAAAATTCTGCTCAATATAGGCAGCTAATAATATTTGGAGATAATTTACACTTTTTCATTTCTCCTACCAAGCGTTAGGCCCACATTCTCTGCCAAGCACTCACCTGGAACAAGTACTGTGGGCATGCTCTGAACAGTAACTCAGCTGGGCTGCGAAACAGATGTGAGAACTAACCTGAAATTACCAGGAGCATTCTGGTCTGCCTTTTAGGCTGGAGAACTTGTAAAAACTTTCTGGTTAGACTTTGAAGTCTTCATATTCAATGGCAGGTGGAAATACAGGAGTTATATCAGCTCAAAGTGTCCTCAACAGCTACAACTGACTTATGCCCTTTGACAAGAATTCTTCTATTTTTTCAAAGTGCTCTTAGAAGTTTTTCTTCCCTAAGGAGTAGCTTCAGAAACTTCAGGTTTGGTTTGCAAGTTAATGATAATTCATGCAGATCTGCATCCCTGTAAATCTATAATAAACTGGTGTTTGGCACAGAAGGTAATTCCTCAGAAATATTGCTCTTTTCTCAGTTTAATCAAGATATAGCTAGTTCAGAAGGGCCTCATTTTCCCCTTTTGCCAGCCTTCTAAATTATATCTCCTTTTCTTTTTTTTTAAGCCTAATCTTCTGTTTAAAATGCGTGTATGCATCTATTTACGTTCTCTGGCATTTCTCTGTGATGCCAACTAGATTTTTTGAGATGCTGTGAGCTTACAACTCCACTAGAAGTTGGCAGGCACAACACATGCTCATCATGACGTAAAGATACAATAATAAAAGACCCGATCGGTCCCTACGTCTCCACCTTCTCAGATCATTTCCTCAGGCTGAATTTATACGCCACTGATAAACAATTAAGCAGTCAGTTTCTTCCTCAAAGACTTCTCAGAAGAACAAGAAAAAGTCATTATTTCTTCAATGGTACTGCATCAAGGCAAAAAGTTTTTGATTCTATCTGTTGGGTAAGAAAGTCAATTCCTGTGAAAAGGACCCATGAAACAATTTTTAAAATATTATAGGTTTGTATGCATGCTTGTTCCTTTTAGTCTTAGAAAAAACTTCTGCACTTTCCAATTCTTGTGTTAATCATGGGCAATCCTCTTGTAGCACTTCTGAGCTACACGTTCCAAAGATGTCCATCCACATCCATGATGCTATGATTTCAGGTGTGCTGAGTCTAATGTGGAGTTTGACAGAGAGCCATGGAGTGTCCTGCTCCACATCCAATTAAGATCTGTTTTGCGTAACTGAGAGCTTTGACTGGCTTTGGGACATGGACATTTGCTTCTGTGCCGTCACCACACATCCCATGTTCGTTCCATCCCCAAGAGAAGCACTGGCCACCTAAAAGAGAGGATATAAAATATAGAATAAAGACCACAGAAACACAACAGCTTTGGTTAGTTTTAGGAAGCAGATTGGTCAAGTCATCTTCTAGTTAGGTTCTAAGAAATTCTGCTAAGGTGGGGGAAAGTGTTCTGGTTCTCTTGAAAACGTAAATAAACACAAATTAATTATTCTCTATCTTGTTCCATATTGTTAACAACATAGGAGAGATTAAAATAAAAAAGACATTTGAAAATCACTTAGTAAATACATGGTTCCGTATTTATACAGAGCCCACAGATCTCTCTCTGTATTTTAAGGACCTTCATTAAAACGATGTGGAATCCCTCTCTTTCAAGTTCTCCCTAGTAAGCAAAACTATCACAAACCAAGCCTAGCAACTTAAATTATTCACAGCATGATCTGTAGGATTGGGGAACACAGAGCAGGCAAATTACATTTTATTCCTACTTTCAAGTTCACATCTCACCTTTTTCCTTTAAATGCCAGTCTCTGTCAGTTTGCCTTACTCTTAATCATCCTACCTCTCCTGCTTGCTTTGACATCATTTCACTGCTTTTATTATCCTTATTTTCCCTCATTATTATTTATTTTTGTAACATCTACTCTTTTATATCCCACATCATGATCCGTGTATTATTATTACCCCACAGTACTCTTTCTTGAAGCACAATATGTAAATTTCATTCTATAAATGGCTGGCATAATAAAAAATCCACCCAAAAAAACTCTTACTCTCAACTACAAGAGATATTTCTTCCCTATTTTTTTTTCTTTATTTGGCTGTCACATACTGTGACTGTGAATTTCTGTAATAAAAAAGAAAGCCATCCTGCAATATAATCATGTTTCTGACGCCACTGTTATTTTTGAAAAGCAGCAGGTATTAACAGCACGAAGTACCATTCTCAAGTCCAAATAATAAGAATAGCACCAAAATTCACAAAATTCAATCCTAACCATAACTGTAAAATAATTTTAATTTTCAAAATTCATAAACAGATTATTGCAAAGCTAGCAGGACCATCTTTCTCTCCTGCAAATCCAGTAACATTTCATTGTTGTCTGTTTTCTTTACATATTGGTATATTAAAGTTCTCCTCTTCTGTAATTAAATGTAAACATTACTAAAGTCAGATGTAATTAAACAAGGACCTTTAATTTGTCTCTACAGTCTCTAAGGCAACAGAACACAACAAAACAAAACACCACTAGAACGTCACGGCAGGCTAGATACATCTCATCGAATATGGCAATTCTGTTATTCTTATCCTAGAAGGCACCGGATTTTCTTATGACTACGCATGCACAATACTGACAGCCCAACCTTATCAGAAACGCACGTATATGTGCAGCAGAAAAGTACCAAAAAGTAAGTGTGCAACAAAATCCATTTAAATATCAACAGATCAGAACATCTAAGAGGTTAATTGGACATTTTTTGGTAAGAATCTAGGTAAAAATCTTTATGTAAATATTAGCAAGCAGGAAAAAGGCATCACAAACCGAGACTAAAGACACATCACAGAACAATTATTCAGGGGAAAAACTCAAAGAAAGAAAACCAGCTGCACCTAGAAGGCGGCATTATTTTGCAAAGTTAATAGGTGGAACCTGCAGAATAAGCTTACTTAGAGTGGGAAAACTTCCAAGTTTAATGAAAAGGGAATATAACATGCCCTTACATTAATAAGATGGCTGTCGCAAGCTTTTTGTTATTAGACCGCTAGCAATTACTACAACAACATGCCTATTTGTATGGAGACTCATTACATCTGACTAAAAGATTTTTTTATTTTTTTCGTCCTGTCCCATTAGGACAGGAGAGAAGAAATCGGAAAGTTTTTGGTCACCTTGAATTACAAACTGCTCAATGGAACATTAATGGCATAATAAATATTTAAAGAAACAGCGCAGTAGAATATTAACCTATCAAATTGATAAATATATCTAGTCAAACGTCTTTTGGAAAAAATATCACAGAAAAAATTTACAAGCTAGGAAACCCCCAGACAATAACATCTCCCCTAAAATAAGGATCCATGAGTCTTTTCCAGCCTTTCCTTCTCCAAGCATGTAGAAAGGCCAACAAACAGATCTTTCTATGCGAC
Source organism: Larus michahellis (assembly GCF_964199755.1). Lineage (NCBI taxonomy): Eukaryota > Metazoa > Chordata > Aves > Charadriiformes > Laridae > Larus > Larus michahellis. The sequence goes on along the minus strand of NC_133899.1, from coordinate 78,220,225 downwards.
TCCTGTGAGCTCCAAGGTTACTGAAATGGACTGAGAGTGAAAACTGTCAAAAGAAAATTAGAGAGTAACTAGGATTTATGAATGGTCTTATATAAAAATGCCTCATACATACATGGAGAGCCAGGCAGAAATCTGAAAGGATGAAAGGGCAGCTGACAGATACAGAATGACAGGCCACAAAAATGATTCTTATCACCATCAAGTCAGAAGTCAGGAAAGCTAAAAGGCAGAGAATTAATGTTGTGAAAATACAAAGTATATTATACCACAACTGCCTGTAGAACATTTAGAGAAAGGTTTGTACATAAAAAAAAGCTAGATGCTAGATTTGCGTCGAGAACACAATATGCAGAAAACACAGAGTCCATTTTTTTGTAGTAACATATTAACAAAACTTGGAGGAGGGCTGCACAAAATGACTGTGGTGACATTGCCCAGGAGGCAACAAGCAGCTATGTGAATCCCTGGCACAGAAGTTGAATTCAATGAAGACCAAAGATAATGAAGCACCTATTAAAAAAATGACATAGAAGGAATATCTGCAGTTAAGGAAAGGCCTTCATTAATGGGAACTAATGGCTAGCCTCTGGACAAAGGGCACCGTTTCATTTCAATTCTTTTCCCTTCCCCCATATTCCCCCTCCTTCTTTTTTGCTTGTTTTCTTTTTGATTGCTTCTATTCACAGTTTATTGCTGATAAAAACCTCAACACAGCCCCAGCAGCCCTACATGCTTTCATGAGAAAATTCAATTTTTATGCCTGTGCCAGACCTTCCCAGGATGAAAGACCATTAGAATGATGTGTATTAATACAGCCACAAATTGCTTCTAACTAAATTTAAAACAAGCATTATAGCATGTTCTCAAACCAAATTATTTGTGTTTGGTGAGGTGAGTAGGCAAAGTTGCTCCATGATACTGGTTAAATGAAACAGCATAATACATCTCATTCACCTTTTCCCTTTTAAAACATAAATATACACAGTACAAATGAAACCACAGCACTCACACAGCATAATCCCAAGGAAATTTCACTTGAGTTCACAGTCACACTAATGAAAGTCTAGAGTAAGACTATGCAGGTTTCTCCCCCAAATATTAAATATACAAAAAGTTAGGAGAAAAAAAAAGCCTTAACAAATCTGTCTGGTTTGGTCACACAAAACAAGAAGGGACTACTGCCCTCCTCCTATTTGCAATAATTATCCAGGCTTTTTCCAAGGTAACTGAAGTGACAACTGCAATCCAGAGGTAGATTTAATCAGAGAAAAGTACTTCTAGGTAAAATAAAGCTGCAGTATATTGGACAGAGGACAGGATTCCGTGAAAAGTAGAGGATTTAGACTTGCTCTTCATTGCTGAGTACTCTGTTCTTCAGATGAGAAGAATCAATGTTAGCAAATAAGATGCTCTGGGTGAGATTCACTGCGCATAACTTCATCCACCTAAAAAATCAAGCAACCTAGCTATAGATCATTATCCCTTAGTTTTCCTCAAGAGCCAATGGAGTAATCTACATTTCTGCAACAGGCAATTCATCTTATCCAAACACTGGTGTCAAAATCAAATCTATCTCACTCTGGTGTCTACAATGGAAGACCAAGCGATTGTCTTAGTCTGGGCAGTTTTAAACAGCTGAAGACAGGTTATGATAAATCACATCCTTACAATTGATCTGAAGGTAAAGCAAGAAAAACTGGAAACAAGGAAGCTAAAAACATCATTGCAGCCTAGTTTCAGGCTACAAACAGTCTGCTTCTAAGCCAGCCTGTGCCCTGGAGGCTTATCACTGAGTTCTTTAAAAGCTTGTTTCTCTTCTGCTTCTCCTCTCCCACTCTTCCAACCACACAAACAAACAGAAGTTGGCTTTGAAGACAATCCAAGTATCTTGAAGCCAAGGTATTAATCAGACAGCTTCACGTTTTAAGGATCCCTTAAGACGTTTTAGCACAGCTGTACTGTATAGGCTCTGTGCTCTTAGCAATACTCCACATTACCTCAAATTATTAAACTTTTTTAACCTTAAATTAGTACTACTCTACAGATGGTTATACATAAAGTTACAGTAGGCAAGAGATCAGATCAGGGCAAGTCAAATGACTTTAAACAGCATCAGAGCTGGACCATGAACAAAATTCAGGTGGCTCAGCCATCCCCCCTTGACTATTTGAAAGCATTCAAAACCCCATGAGGAACAATGTAACACTACACAGAAGGAGATTTAGACCATAATTCTCCCAAGGATTTGTAAAACACAAGTGAATAAGTCTTCCTATGTTTTCAGGACATGAATCCAGAGTATCATGTAAAATAAAAGGAAATAAATATCCCTCTAAACTTTTGTATTTTTGTTAGCAACAATTCTGTCATTAGCACAAAAGATTTGCAATTTCAGAATATAAGAAACAGGGTTGATACCAATTGTTTTATGCAGAAAAACATGGAAACGTATTAGTAACTAAAAGGAAGCCTAAGCATTCTGCAAAATCTTACTAGAGGCAAAGTTTGGTAAATGGAATATAAGATGACATGATCCCCAGACATTAAATGGTACCTCCAAAAGCAGAAAACAACTGAGAGATTCATATAGTGCCAGTTTTATTATGGAGCTACATTTATACCGACATTTTCAAGGAGCAAGCTGTTGTGCGCTCCAGGCAGCCCATCCAATTGCTGCTGGAGTTGCTCAGGACCACGACCCTCAAAAATGCGCATCTGACTTTACAGTGAGTAAGCCAGATAAAAATCACAGGCATTGCAGTGCTAACACAATGTGCAGATAGGAAACAACATACATTTTTGATATTAAGTACAAAGTCATCGTGCTAAAGACATGCTGATTTCAAAGTTGGCCTCCAGTAAACAATCTGTCTTCGCTCTGCCTTTACATCATTAGCAGCCCTCCCCAGGCACTAGACCCAGACCCCTCAGTCCTCACCTCAGCAGTGGTTTTACACAAGTGAAAAATCAGATGACCTTGGATCACTTGTTTGTGGTCCATCCTGGTACCTGGAAGGAACAACTTCCAACAGCCTCAAACAGCTACTCATTACAAATGCATGAAGTCTGCATGATATGGGCTTCTCTGACTTGGTGCTCTAAACTATTATCTTATGAGAATTATTATTTTTTTACAGCAGAAGCACTGTCTTGTTAGTTAGAGCTTCTCTCTGCCTTTACTTGTTTATTGTGTACTACAGCAGGGCCTTCAAACTGGGTCAGGACCTCAACGGCAACCGTCAAAATCTCCAATTACAATATTACAACTAACTATTGAAGAGAGTCAGAAAATCAACTTGAGCATACAAGATACCTAACATAGCTTAGCAAGCCACAGTGGTATGTGGAATACTGTAAAATGGAGCAATAAGGCTACACATCTCCTTTGAAATTAATTTCATTTGGGAAAGTCTAATTTCTAGTTTCTTCTTCAGTATCAGTATCTATCCTATGAATGGCAAACAGAAGAGCAGTACAGAGCACATCTAATCTTTTCTAACCTCATTTCCATAGCATATGACTAGCCGAGAGTTACAAAATAGGACGGGGAAGAATCATGTTTATGCTAATATAATTTCTGAGTGCACAGCGAAGGGCAATGTAGCACATCTGTCATGGCCTGAAAACTGTATATGGGGAGGGAGTGCAACATACAGCAATGCAGAGAAGTGGGGAAAGATGCAGTAAGTATGGTGCTTACCAAAAAAACCCTTAGTGTTTCATACAAGCATGCTGTACGTTTTCCTACGTACCGTTTTAAGCATCAGGCAAATAACGGAATCCGTTCACTAGAGGTAGTGCTATCTTGCTAATACATAATGACAATAGAAATTTTGTTCTGTTTTCACTGGGCACCTAAAAGCAGGAGCTGAAGGGCTCACTGCACAAATTAATATGCATCTATTTAAAAGAATCATTCTACATTATACCAAACAAGCCATGGTTTAAGTGAGCATTCAAGCTAGTTTATGGTAAATGCATTGCCATTTTGAAGACAAAAACATGAGGAAGAGATTCGCAAAACTATACCCCCTAGGATTTAGAAACAACTTGCAACTACAGATTTCTTAGGCCACTGCACCTTCATGGTTTCCGTGGTAAAACAAGTCCTGTAAAATGGAGATGTTTGCTTTGCTGTGCATAGGTAGCAAAGAGAGAAATCTATTGCAAGGATTAATTGTTCACATTTCTGTTTTCAAGGGGAAACATAAATGGTACTTATTATAACTAAAGCTCACAGGTGCTGCACAATGTTTTCCTCTTGGTTTTACTCAAACATGTCAATTCCTTCCCAACAGGAAAGCATCTCCAACTCAACACAGAACAAAACCTGAGCTCACGACTTTGTGCAAGACTGAACGTATCTGGTCCACTGACAATACATGAGGATTATATCATACATGAAGCAGCTGCAGTGCAGAGGGGATTAAGCATTAAAGATGCTTTTTTTTACACCTGTAGAAGACAAGAAAATCTTTAAATTTTGATCTCAAGTACAGGACAAAAACACCTGACATAAATTAGTTAACAGATTTTTCTTGAGGCTCTGAATGTGACACTAATGTCTGCTCCATCAGAATATCAGGCACAGCAGAGAGTGACATTCATTCAGAGCTTATATCCCTGTCTCTCAAAATGACAGGCATTAAGCGTGTCACAGTGCTTTAACTTTGTATGACCAGAACTAGACAATCATGATCTCATGACAGAGCCAGAGACTGCAGTCTCATGACCCTCTGTATGATGTGAAACAGAACATACAGAAAATACCTTATACTAACTGCTTAGTAAGAGGTCATCCATGCAAAATAAAATGGACGAAGCAGTATGTCAAAGCACATCTAGAAGGGTGCGAGTCATTCAAGCGTCCCATAGCACCATATGGTGCCATGGCCATTTGCACCCGTGTATTCTGGGTATAAAGCATTACCCATTTCAAATTTACACACACTTTAAACTGATGTAAATGATTATACAAAGAAAAGGAGGGGACAGTTGTGATTCATTCTGACCTAGAACATTACATCCTAGACCTAGAATTGAAGGCCATCTTCAGCACAGGCCTAGGAAAAGCAACAGACGATAAGAAGCTCGATGATGAATGCAGAAGCAAGAATCCGACAAACCCCTCAAACTGCATTACAGTACTACATGTAGCTTTCAAAGCACTAAGCAAATCCTAGAGCAGGAGAAGGTACAGACAGCAAGATGAGCAGCAGCATGCAGGTGAAATGGTGCTTCCTCCTATTTTGATGACTGAAGTCAGAAAAAAAAGAGATCCCCACTGGGCTCTTAGGAACTCTCTCCTCAAGAAAGAGCAGCTAGGTTGGAAAAGAATATTTTGGAAATGTTTTCGTGTGTAACACATTTTATACAGCAACTCTTTGCATCATACATTGGTCTATTTACAAGTACATAGTTTTAAGGTGACCATGCAGACTAGGCTCTATCTGGCTGTCGGTCCTTGGCTGCTTATAGAAAATACATAATACAACAAAAGGTAAAAAGATATTCCATATGGTCACATTTACCTACAGTTTCTTCATATTTGACTGCTATTCTCTTCCCCTTAAGGGCTGTTTGCACTGAACAAAAGTGAATGTTTTGTTCTAGGGTTTGTTTCTGAAGGTGTCCTTTTCTGCAGAACAGAATTCTCTAACTCAGAACCAAGAAGTCAAACACGTAAACCTTCCATACGGACATCTTCTGTAAAATAGCTTTGTGTTTAAATGGGCTTTAGTTTGCACTTTTCCCCTTTTGTTTTCCCTTATCAATTGCAAGGCTGCATTTTGGCCAAGTTTCAAGACACATGATATGAATGTGCATTACTGTTGAGTGAAGTCTAAAAAAACTGCTTCTTGATATTAGACAAGTGAGGGGTTTTTCCCCATGCTTAACAAGCAACCTGAGGTGAAGTCCAGAAGCCATAAGCTAAAGTGTTAGAAATGCAAGAGAAAAATCAAGGAAACAAGTGGTCACTCAGTTTCTCAGTTTCCCTCTTACTGACTGAACTAGTAGATTTTCTCACAGCTCCGCAAACATTGCCTCAGAACAAAAGTAGTTGCAACTCAGCAGTGACATTCTTAGGATGCCTTACTTTGCAAAGTTTCAAGTTGTAATCTTAGCACAACACAATGGCTCAGATGATGGCTCCCCTGCAAGCATCACAGTGCAGTTTTAATAGTGACCGCACTATAGTACATGTGTACCCATGAAAGCTTTAAAATACCTAGCTTGATACAAGCTATAGCATAGCTGTAGTCGGAGAGAGTTCAGGGTGAACTAACCCTCCTGTCTGGGCAGGATTTGCCGATTACGTTTCCTTTGTGCTGCAACTGTTGTACTTGAGTTAACCTACTTGTATTTGATTCGAGTGTGCCTATACCACACTGTACTGTAGTGCAAGCGCACATCTAATAAAACTCCTATGGGTCATGTACATTGCCTGTCTCAGTTTTTGTGGCTATTGTTACAGGGATACTTATATCACCACTGTGTTGGGGTTTAAATGGGGTAACTCAAGATCTACGCAGACACAACAATGGTTGGGTCATTGGAGCACCTAGAAAAAAAGCAAAGAGTAAATGACTTGGTAACATCCCCATGTTAACATTGCTGCCACTTACAATCATCACTCCCCTCTATCTCATATACCATAGTTCTGTGAAGAAGAAAACAGACAGCTGACAGCTGTGACAAAAGAAAGAAAACAAATCCTCCCGTGATTCAGACTTCAAACACAGACCTTAAAGAGGTTTACTTCAAGTGTGTGCACCAAAGGCAAGTCACATTTGCTCAAAGGGCAGATGAAACAATGTTTTTACCTGAGGCTGGCTCTGCAGGGCTGGGCTTGTGTTAACTTTCAATTGCAAGCAAAACAGTAGCTGAATACTTTTGAAAAACACTGAAAAAAACCACCACCCACCAAACAAACAAACTGCAAAATAATACCACCATAAACTGCTTCTTCAGTCCCACCTACGCTGCTAAGCCATTTCTTTGATTTCAGAGAGGGTTTTCAGAGTCTACTGTAAAGCAAAACCCAAGTATTCTAGCTCTTCCCATTTCTTAAGGGCTAGAAAAAGATTGGAAACTTTAGCCATATCGCCCAGTCAAGAAACTTATGGAAAGTCCTCAGCCAAATGATTTTTACCAGAGGGGAGACACGAATTTTCTTTTCTTTCCCATGTAACCAATATCCAGGAAGAGCTGGACCTCAGGAATAACACCTGTATTTTTTTAAGCTATACTATTACAGCAGTATTTTATATTTTAGTACGTGTTCTGGAAAAAAATAAGCAAATGGTCAACACTGGATATAAAAGAAGTAGTAAGAGAATAGGCTTTGTTGAGTATAATTAAAAAATAAGCATCATACCGTAAGAATTAAAAATTATCAGGAAGAGAATCAAAGTAGAGAGCTCCAAAAAAAAGAAGTGCCCAGAAGGCAGGACTGGATCTGTTTCTCCAAACACCAACTCAAAATCATACATGACTTGGAATCAAGTCTGGAGGAACTGCATGTTGATATTAAGCAAAGGAAGAGTTCTGCCATCAGTATCTGTTAAATGCAAAGACTAGTTTGCTTAGATAAAGACAGATTTTTACGTACGTACTTTAATGTTTTAGAACAGAGATTCTGGGCGAGATGTAAAGGACAGCCTGCTAACTTTTACCTTTTTATATCTGTATGGACGAATTTCCCTCTATTCTCTTTTACTTCTATTCACTAAACTATTTAATTACAAAGCCGTAATTCTTGTTGTAAAAAAAAGTCATTGAGTTTCAATACTGAGCTGGCAAAAAACGAGCATTTCAAGCAACACAAGGGCTAAAGAGACCCTAGCCCTGAAGTGTAATGGAGTACACATGGGTGTGCAAACACATCATTTACAAACTCTGGCTGTTTAGTTGGGGAATAACCCTGATGCAGCATGGCTTCACATTTTGACCTTCGGCCTTCTCTGTGGGTCAGAATTTTGCACACTTACTCTTCACACCACTCCTGCCTTATCTTCCCCAGAAGTGAGCAAGACTGGGAAATAAGTGCAGACAGAATTTGGGATGCCACTGGGTGCCAACTGGCACCATTTGAGTTGTTCTGATTAGGAAAGGCAAACAACAGCTCTGCTGCACAGGGTTCAAGGTGTATTTTGGGGCCACTCACACTTTGCCTCCATCAGTGCAAGATGCACCTGAATTCTGAACTGAGGGCAGCTCCTTACGTAGACGGAATGTATCGAATCAGTCCTTGGAAGAAAGCAAGCACAAAAAATTGTTCTGAGATTAAAACCTCCTGCAATTAATACGGCAGAGATGTTTTCTGAAAGTTTCAGCTCTGGCACATTTTTCTGGAGCCTGGCAAATAGCCATGGTGAAAACAGCATTCATGCATCAGGTGCAAGGAATTGAGGCTGGAAAGTAAAATCTGTCTTTGGCACGGTGACAGGAAGAAGAGCTGATGGACAGGGGGATTCAGAGGCACCATGCCAGCTCCAGAAGGTCAGAGGACCAGAATGGACAATGCAAGCTGGGTCCCTGGGCTGCCGTTTGGCGCTATCCCATCTGATGCTCTGCGTAACCTCAGGGAGAAGAGGAAACTAGCTGGAATCACGACAGGAATATCTGGCACCATTTTAGAAGGATGATATCTGACAGAGACCTGGGATAACAAAGTATTCTTGAGAATATAAAAAACCAAACCAAACAAACAAAACCCTCCAAAACCAAAAAAAAAACCCCAACTATATCTCTGAAAGAATATTTGACCAAATTAAGACCTCAAGAGCTTTGGAGGAAGCAGCAACACTGGAAATATGGTGTCTCTTTCATGCATTGGCCTCACTGTTCTTTCCTGTGTCCATGAAGAAAGCTTGTTTCTTCCATCTTACAGTTGGCACTAGGCTAGTCACAAAGTAGGAGCAGCTATAGAAACCAACCTAGACAGAAAGCTAGACAGAAAAGAACTAGTTAAAATTTAAAGCCACATTTGGCACTATGACAAATATTTATCATTACTCCCAAAGAAAAAGTAATAGCATGAAAGACTTAAGTTATGGATAACATTACTGAGAAAATAGTGTAAAAGATTAAAAGCAAATCAGCCCAAACTTACGGTGAAACAGCAAGCCTCAGTTTGCAGGGAGAAAAGCAATACATGATATGCATGCATGTCCACAGAACTATATATATAACATAGAATCATAGAATTGCTGAGGTTGGAAGGGACCTTTAAGATCATAAAGTTCAACCATTAACTTACCCTGACAAAAACCACTTCTAAACCATGTCCCTAAGTACCACATCTACCCTTTTTTTAAACACCTCCAGGGATGGTGAATCCACCACCTCCCTGGGCAGCCTATTCCAATGTTTAACAATCCTTTCAGTGAAAAAATGTCTCCTAATATCCAATCTAAACCTCCTCTGACATAACTTGAACCCATTTCCTCTTGTCCTATCACTTACCACCAGGGAGAAGAGGTCAGCCCCCATCTCTCTACAACCTCCTTTCAGGTAGTTGTAGAGGGTGATAAGGTCTCCCCTCAGCCTCCTCTTCTCCAGGCTAAACAACCCCAGCTCCCTCAGTCGTTCCTCGTAAGGTTTGTCCTCCAGACCCCTCACCAGCTTTGTTGCCCTTCTCTGGACACGCTCCAACACCTCAATGTCCTTCTTGTAGTGAGGGGCCCAAAACTGAACGCAGTACTCCAGGTGGGGCCTCACCAGTGCCGAGTACAGGGGGATGATCACTTCCCTAGTCCGGCTCACCACACTATTCCTGATACAGGCCAGGATGCTGTTGGCCTTCTTGGCCACCTGGGCACACTGCTGGCTCATATTCAGCCGGCTGTCAACCAACACTCCCAAGTCCTTTTCTGTCGAGCTGCTTTCAAGCCACTCCGCCCCAATCCTGTAGCGCTGCATGGGGTTGTTGTGAGCCAAGCGCAGGGCCCGGCACTTGGCCTTGTTGAACCTCATACCATTGGTCTCAGCCCATCGGTCCAGCCTGTCCAGATCCCTCTGCAGAGCCAACCTACCCTCAAGCAGATCAACACGCCCGCCCAGTTTAGTGTCATCTGCGAACTTGCTGAGGGTGCATTCGATCCCTTCATCCAGATCATTGATAAAGATATTAAAGAGAACCGGCCCCAGCACTGAGCCCTGAGGGACACCACTTGTGACCAGACACCAACTGGATTTAACTCCATTTACCATCACTCTCTGGGCACGGCCATCCAGGCAGTTTTTTACCCAGCGAAGAGTACACCTGTCCAGGCCAGGAGCAGCCAGTTTCTCCAGCAGAATGCTGTGGGAAACGGTGTCAAACAACATACAAACAAATGAATGCTATATAAAGTAGTTCTCACTAAACTGCAATATGAATATGAGAGAAGCTGAATTTATTCTTTAAACTGCTGGAAAACACAACCACCAAATATGAAAACAACAAAGTCAGACAATGTTGAGATGTCTCCTTAAATAACTTTAAGCCTATTTTTCTCTGACTCTGCCTCAAAGGTCGTGATAGCTTAAAGCCTGATGAATACCAATAATGAAAATATTTCTTGTACAGTACAGCCAAGAGAACTTTACTCTTCAAGATCACGTCCTAACAGAACTGTCTCTAGTCATGGGTGAACCAAAATGGCATTTTCTTGACTCTGGAGGCTTCTTAAATCTACCCAAAAATAGCCAAAGCAAGAATAAGAATTTTAAGTGTTCAATCAACTTTGCAAAAGTGACTCATGTTCCCAAACCATTCAAACACTTAAAAATGCTGTCTTTCCCCAAATGAGAGCCTTTTTTTTTTTTTTTTGGTCATGATCAGCATTTTAAAGCTCTCCATATAGTTTTTCATACAGAAAGCTTAAAAATAAAGACCATAATCTTTATTTAAAAGTACTACGAAGGACACAGGAACCAATCAGGTAAAGGTATTTTAGGATGACTACAGCCATGCATTGTCTTTATCAATTTACTGTCCATAGAAAGAGAGCACAAAGAATTACAACACAACTGGCAATACTACACTTAACATTTGTGTTTGTATGTACGTATATATACACACGTGCAGACATATACTCTAGAGAAAACACACATATAATTATGGATCTTGCATAGGCAAATAGAGGAGACATATCTAGTACCTACGCAGGCAGATGTAATGAAGCAGCCAGCATCTTGGCTGCTGCCAGAGAGAGTTAAGTCCAAATTGTAAAAAACTGTTTTCAACAGTGAAGTGACATAAATTTGGAACTGGAAGATGCACTTCCCATTTGCCACTGCTTTGTTACCCACTCACATCGCACTCCATCACCCTTCACGGCCAGTAATGCCCGCCTGAGGTCTGGCTATCTTTTGCAGAACTTTTTGCTTAACAGATTTCATGCTTTCGGACCTTGCATTAGTAGCAACACACAACATGATTTCTTTTTCTGCACACATCCCTCTACAGAAGATCACTATTGATTTGGAGTACCTCAGTTTCTGGAAGTGGGATTAAATTTGACGAAACCCAAAACATCTATGGTGCATGTACTTACAAGTATGTACATATGTATGTACGTATCCATCCTTCACCTAGGCGCCTAACTCATTTCATACTTAAGAGATAAAAAGGCACTTTCAGAGTCGGGTTCATCTTATCCAAGGCACATACCTGAAGTCAAAAGAATCTTTGTACCATCCTCTTACCCATCTCTTCCTCTCTATTGCCTACAGATATCTGACTAGCTCAGACATTAAACTATGTCTATAACTAAGTTATAGCAGACAAATCTTGGCCTAGATGCCCAGCCCAAGCTGCTTTACAAACTTATTTTCAGAAGACATTGAGCTTTCTGAAAAATCAGGTACTTCAAAGGCAAAATCAGAAACCCACTGAGATTTCAAGCGTCCCCAACAATTTTAGACAATTTTGAGAATACAGGTGTAAACCAATTTTCCAAAATGTCATGTATACACAGACAACTCTAAATGTTGTCCAGTTAACAAAGCCTTCTATACCATAATGATCAGCACTGCATTAGGTGCCACTTCAGTAAACATCATGCTCTGTCTTTATAGTTTTACTGCATCTTTGGTATCTCTTTGGTTCAAATCTACATTACGGGAAAGGAAAAAAAAAAAAAAAAAGCAAAGTCTTTTATTCAAAGGCAGTTGTGTATGATTAAATTTAAGGAGGACTTCATAAGTTTATTCAGCTACCTGATAGATTAGGTTTGTTCCCAATTTCTGCATGAGAATGCCTATTACTATGGAAGAAAAACATTGCACTTCAGTAATTTCTTAGGAAACAAGAATTATTGTTATGTCTAAGTAGTAGCATTTTATTGTTTGGAACTGTCTTTAAATAACTGTGTTGAAATATGGTTCCATTAATTTCAGCAGCTCTGATTTTCAATACTTTCTCTCCCAGCAAATGTGTCTTACTGAAAGGTTGCTGATGGAACTTCTACTTTCCAGCATGAAAGGCTATTCTTTTTAGAACTTTCTAAGGAGATCCTTCTAATTAATTAGTCTACAGTTCCCACACCACTTTATTTCATTCTTTTTTAAATTGGGGAAGGGGGAGGTGTTGTTTGGTTGGATTTTTTTTTTGTTTGTTTTAGAAAGCTCACGAAGCTCTCGCAGGCAGAAATATTTCTTGCTCTGTCTGCAAGACATGCTTTTTGGATGCTTTTGCTACTGAAAAATTTTTTGGCTCTCCAGAGGACAATTAAACAATGACAACTTTCTATTCATTTCAAAGCGTAATTCTACTTTTAAAGATTTCATTTGACTAACATGACACTGACCACAACTTTTCATCCACAAGCCAATATAAATCAAGTTCAGCCTCGTGTCAGCGTGCACTGGCTAGACCCGAGTCCCAGGAGGTGCAAAAATTACTTAGCTGACAATGTAATTAGGTAACCAGTTCTCCTTCAGGCTGACTACATGTACGGATTCATAGCTGCTTCTCTAACTGGTAATCAACAAAGGTCTTAACAGGATTTAAGCAGCGAAGGCAAGCCTTGATGGGAACGTCAAGGGCACCAATTGCTTCTCCTTGAAATGAGAAAAGAAGCCATGAGGAAAAAAGTTTATGACTGTAGTTGAGAGCAAAAACCCGAGTCATGACTAATACCTTCATTTCCAGCTATCAGGTTCCGTTACTAATGCTTTGGTCCTCTTAGCCCTCTGACTCTAAACCTTCTCATTATAGAGGGAGAATTACCCAGCACAAAGCAAAAATATAATCCTCTTTCCTGAGCTCTGAAGGGATCTGGTCAGACCTGCCGTCCCAACAAATGGCAGAAACCATCACAAGAAGCAGCTGACTGTGGAAGACTAAACCTCTGAGTACTGCCTGCATTACTGGCCAAAGGCTACTCAACGACTCTACTGTTTCTACATTTTCCCACCTTGTCTTGACTATTCTAGCTATTAATATTGTTATCTCTTTAGGCCAGGGAACATCTTTCACTGCCGCTTCTACTACACGGTCTGACCTCTCCTTGAGCCCGTGGATGTTGTGTAACAAAAAAAAAAAAACAACTCTAAAAATCTCTGTTTTACCTAATCATCCATGGGATTAGATTCACATTGCTCTGTGAGTCTGGGACTTACGAAAAACAAGAATAAAAACCCTGCAGTGAAGGCGTTATTGGGTCCTGGAATCTTGGCTCATCTGTATATTTAGAACACAGTTGAAAAATGAACATTCGAATTTAACATAAGATGAGACATCATGCACTTACTTAACTGTCCTTTCTCACATGGTGACTGATATGAAATAAACCCGTCCTACTTTATTCAGTCATAAAAAGAACTCAAGGCAGAGAATCATGAAGGTAAAGATGACTTTTTATAGGGTGGCTTTACAGAGCGCTTCCATAGGCAAATGCTTCTCAGTGCTCTTGTTTCCCCATCTACAGATCAGGTATATTTGTCTATCCCAGGGAAGATTTTAAAAGTCTATGGTTTGTAGCAGCATACCAAGTCCTTAAATTAATGGCCATATAGGAAAGAGAAAAGACAATAACATGTAGCGAGAGTAGAATTCAGTTAAGTAAGTTCAGTACAGAGAAGCCGTCTTAAAAGCCATTTTAGGGCTCCTCAGTGTGTGAGATCTGTTGAGACAAAAAGCTATTCCTAAAAGCCAGTGTTGATTTCGACATTTGTGCTGTGCAGATCCTGAGGATTAAATTAAGCAGTGAATTGTGGAGTCAGACAAGACCAGCATCCTAGGAGTGTGACATTTCTGTCTGTATGGAGGGGTACGACTCAGGGGTCTTTAAAAGGCAACTTAGTCCCTCTTTTCCTGGAGCTGAGATATGCTATGAACTGAGATTCTTTTTAGTTTGTGTCAGTACTTATTTCTTATCTCCCATTTTCTGCATGCAGCACCTTTCCCCCCCCACACTCCCCCCGCAAAAGATATCTTTTGTCCCGTTTCCATGCTGTCCTCATCCATAAAGCATTTACGCAGACCTCTGCATGAAGACAGCATTAGCTGCAAGGATATCAGAGCAACCTAGAATTTGCTCTGTACCTGCACACCAGTACTGTCTCTTTCAATCTTTCTCTGCCAATAAAGGATTTTATGGAATTGCAGGTGGTTTACTTTCTGTGCAGGAGGCTAAGAACTGCACCATGTAACTATAGCAACAACTACTGTGAAAGCTCTCAAGTTTTATTGACATGCCTCACGTAATCTCATGGAAAAATTCATACAAATGGAGAAACAAAAAAATAAACATCCTAAAGGCCAAAGGAAAATATTGTGGTAATGTGCATCGTTATGCATTGCTTAAATACTTCCCCCACGGTAACTTGCTTCTCTTACTATATAGTGCTAACATTAAAATAGCATTTTAAAATTCACAATTTAAACAGTAATTTAAGCCTCCACAATGCCAAAACAGAAGATATACATGCAATCAGCTCAGAAGACACTGTAGCACATTGCTGTATTTGACAAAGATTCATCACTGAAAAACTGACACTACACAAATGGAGAGAAGGCGCACACTTTTTTTTTTTTCATAGAGAGTAATAAACATTTGCATAGGGTTATACTGAATTATTCATGTCTCAAAGAAAAGACAAAAGATGCATCTTTCTAAAAGATATTTCTCTATCCAAAGGATACTCTCTTAAAAGGATTTTCCTGCGCTCACAGCAGCTGAGAACAGTGTGAAAATGACAGCAAGATGCTTTGTCCCAGAGTCATAGAAATCTATGACTTGATAGACAAGTTTGACATTCCAAACCCAATAAAACAGTGTCAAGCTCGCAACAAAATATGAATATGCCGCAGTCTGAAATGTCCTCAAGTATCCTGGAAAGCTACCAAATCACTTATGTTGAGCTTCAAAATGCCACCTCTAAATGAGCTTCCAAGGCCATGATCCACAGTGCTGGAAAATCGGTCCTTGCTAATGGCCACCATTTATAGCCTTAACCTTTACTACATTACTTCAATTCTCTCCAATAGCTCAAACAATATGAACCAAAAACACTTCCAAAGATTTTAACAATAACCACCAGACCAAGAACTATTCCTGCTAAAATCTTGACCTTATTGATGAAGTGCATTTGCATGGTGACAGGAATAGCCAGTTTTGCACTCAATTAATCAAACCAAAACACTTCACCCTGGTTGCCAGTTATTCCCCATTTTCAGCTCTGCTGTTACGATCCCTTTCTCTAAAAAAGCACAATAACCCCAACCACTTTTATTCTAATGATCATCTAAACCAAAAATATTTACCAGCAAGGTTTAGGGAAAACTACTGAGCTGTTAACATTACCCCTTCTGAATCTAATACTCTTGCAGTACACAATGCGATCTAGGCTGCCTGTAAAGGATGAAAAAGATGTGTTGCTATGGAAACAGGAAGGCACATGTTTAGGCTGCTCATCCCTGAAGAGCTGCCTCACCAATATCTTTAAAGCCTGCTAATAAAATTTTAATCAATAATTAGAATAAAGCGAATTTCACCTCCTGTTTGACACCAGAATCTTGGTTCAGACATTGTCAAGCTCTTTTAACATTCCCTGCATCCAACTATACCCTACAGCATTAAGAATGAATTTATGCACAAAAATGTCGACATGCGCTTATCTAGTTCAGCTACTTAAAATGATTGTTCCACCCAGCAATAGATACTAGCTTCCCAATTTAAAATCCTGTGAATACAGGCATGCACTTTTTAATTTATTAATTGATGCATTATACATTCCCCTTCAAAAGGCAAATAAACAAGAAATAAAACAAACTCCTCCGTTATTACCGGCTTAAGGCCATCAATCAGGGATGTACTCACTGAGAATGTGACAATTACCCCAGTACTGGAGTTATCCCTCGCCAACTCCCCTAAACACTTGCTATTTCCTAGAAATGATAGTTTCCATCCTACCACAACTTACCTGCAGATTTATCTACAGACAGATCTTCCAAAACACTGGGGTGTACGAAGTAAAAATGCATTTCCAGACAGCCAAACAGAAAACAGGCCAAGTTATTTGCTGGCAAAACTCCACTTGTTTCACCATTATAATAGCAGAGAATCTGGCTCCAAACATGAAGCCATTAATTATGTGTACGGTTAACTATGTCAGTACACCTATTTGTTATTACATTGGGAAATCAATAAGTAAGACTTTGTTAATGATATTTTCTAACCTATTAACTAAGTACAATGTTAAGAATATCAGACTATGCTAATAAACAGTCAACAAGCTTTATATTCTGGATCACAAAACAGTAAAGCAAAGCTGAAAAGACAAGAAATCCATACTGTGAACAAAAGAGATGCACAAGCGATTTTTATTTTTTTTAATGCAGTCATACATTATAAATTATTTTTTTAAAAATTTCAATTAGTTTCCTGAAATGTATACAATGTTGGTCTGTTTCAGTATTCCTGGCAGAAGGACTCTAGTGGTCCATTTTGACAGGAAGAAAACCAACTTCCATACCTACCAACCACAAATCTTTATAGCACTGAGATCCTGAACCAGAATATTAGAAATGCCAATGTCAGAAGAGATACGAATGACGACAGGAGCAGTAAGTCCTTTAAAGAGGACACACTTAACTGGTTTCAGCTTCAGAGATTTACAGTAGGGGTGATTTTCCACATTCTGCTCCTGGAATATGCCAGCACCTTCAAGAATATGGCAATCTCTCTATCTGCTGGTGAATTTGGGCTTGTTCTAGAAAAACCATGATGCTAATCTCCTTTTCAACTGTACCAGATTTTTAAGGTGTTTGTTATTTTTAAATTAAACTCGAAATACACTGTTTTCCTCGAAGTAGAGGAACAAAACTCCCATTTCCTTTTCCTGGCTTTGTAATTAATATGAAGACATAATAATTGCAGCCACAGCCCTCCTCCAAACCAGGATCCCACTGTGTTGGCATTATGCAGTAGCTATATACAGAGCTTCAGCTTGCAACTGAAGTTGGAGATGTTTCCATTTTTCATGAGAGCACTAAACTATTTGAAAAACTCCAAAACCTTTTAGGACTGGCATTTCCAAAAAGATAAGAAATTGCACTTTGCCCACTTTGGCAACGCTTAGCACATTCAGAAATCCATTTTGAAATTCTATTTTGTTTTTATAACAGAATATACAATATCAGATGAACAGTAAGTTAGGACAGTTTACCTTTACAAATCTTTTTTAAGAGAGGCTTATAAAAACTTATTCCATCAAAACTCTTCAGAATAAACATTCAGTTCTTGATGGAATATGTTTATCCAGAAACTTAAAGGAGCTATAATTGTTTTGATTTTCTAGTTCTACTTTTGAATATAGACATATTTTTGATATATCACTGAAAAGACAGCATTTTTTCAAGAGAAGACAAAAATAACAAAAGTTTCTTAAAAAAAAAATCTTGATTTTTTTTTTTTCCTAAAGGCTACAATATTTTCCAGTTGCTTTCATTTTCAATGCACATGTTTCTTCCCCTAAGGTATCCACTGTGATATTTAAAAGGATTTATTTGCTTACAGCTAAACAGATGATATTTACTCACGTTACAAAACTGTCATACAACTCTGGCATTATTTAACCACCCTCTCCTTAGGAGACATCTTATACTAGGGCCAACAGGTAGGGACAGAGTCACACACTATCTGGAAAGGCTCACACACAGTACACACATAAGGCTCCTTCTCCAACCATGCAAAAAACCCCAAACCCTGAAAACAACCATTATCCAGTTTTATCAGCAGGGTAAAATACAACCAATTCTCTGAGCATTTTGCTAAATAAGTATGTTAATTTATCCCTTCAGCAATAAAAACCAGCATCTCAGCAATACAGTTCCTCTTGGCTCAGAGGGTTAAAAGGACAGCATTTCATTCCTGTTAGTTTTCAAGGGCTTGGCTGCTCCCTGGGCATCTGTGCTGGCTACCAAACTATTTTGAAACGTCCTTCCATCCAGGCATCTCTCTCCTGAGCGTCAGTCACAGTTATGAATCACAAAATAAATGCTTTGGATGCAACAGTGCTAGCTCTGGCTTTCAACAGAACATTTTGGAGACAGACAGCTTACAGAAAACAGAGAATGACACAGAGACATTTGGAGTACAGTGCCCGCAGCCTCCCTTCCTCAGGAAGGCTTCCTTTTAGTCATGATACTTTAGCTACTTCATACAGCTTGTACTGCCTAAAAGCCAGTGCGTGGCTTCACCGTTCTCCCTTTTTCCACGTCTGTATTTTAAACCAAACGTTTTGTTCAGAACTTTCATGGATCCCAGGCAGGAACAGCCTCAGGACATGAAATAACTTAGGCTGCACCTCTGGAGATCACCTGCCCCAGACCTGTGCTTGAGTGCTTACCACTATGCTACTCCTATGCCTTGAAATTACTGCACTGCTGTGATACAATTTCCACCAGACACTGTATGCAAAGAAACTGCTGGGTGCAACACGGTAATCTGAGGCAGCTTCATATTTGCTCTTCTCAACCTAAGTTCCCATTTTTCCAGACTCATAGGATCTGGCTTTTCCTCCTCTAGCAATTCGCTGCAGGCAACAATCCTCTTTCTTTGCTGAGAAACTCAATGTGATTCTGCAAAAAATTCTTTGCACTAGCCAGCTCCCAAATTATATCATTTTCCAGGAGAGTTGGGTTTTCAGCTTTTTCTTTTTCTTTCTTTTTTTTTTTTTAAATTTAAAAAGCACATAGGAAGCTAATTTCTGCAGATGGAGTAAAACGTAGCACGTGAACTGGGCAGATTGGCTTTCTCATTGGACACTGAAGGGTTGCTATGATTCAGACATTATGCTTTAATATTTAAATTTCCACAAGCTACAGATACACTGATATAAGAACAAACGTCAGAAGGTTGATCTATTCTGAGATCCATGTCAGAAGAAGGTCGACAACACACTTTGAAATCAGGTTCTGTTTCTGTCTATTGGAATTTGACAGATTTCAGTAAGAAAGATTGCCAAAGAGCAATCCAACAGTACAGTGCAGCTTTCAAACGATCATGAGGAGGCACTATGCTGCAATTTCCTTTGTCCTTGGTGGAAAATATAAGAAATAGTAAATTGATTTATTTACACACATTGGGCCCCCCTTTGTCCTCATTTTTATTTTCAATGTACTCTTTTTACAGAGATTTACATTTATTTACTGCTTGAATTTTGCAATAGCACCATACCACTTAACTCCACCCAGGAAACTTACTCTGCAGTGTTATTTTTGCAAACGGGGGGATTTGACAAGCTCCCTATAGCTCAGGGCATCAGAACCGTAAGGCCTCAATACGTTTGGGTTTGGTGTGGGGGTGGTTATTTCTCCTTTCTTTCTTAAGGAAGGAAACCTTTATGCTGATCCCGGACTTAAACACTGCATCCTGAACAGTGCGACAACTGGGGAAAACAAGATCTACAGTGTCAGCCACTTACACGTGTTCTCACGTAGTCACCATCTGTTTGGTAGTCCCAGAAGTCAGCAGCTCATATCACAAAAAGCACTGTCATATTAAACACCCTGCTGACACACAGACCACAGAGTGAGGGACCGAGCCTGCTAGCTGCTGAGCCATCAGGCTACGGCCTCAAAATGTACCAGCGAAGAACCACTAAAAGATAGTCTGTCAAGGTCTTTCCTTCTCTTCCTTTTCCCAACTACAAGCTTCCCACTGATGATGAAACTGCTGTAGTTCACATTGTATACGTTTACTAAACAACTGCAATTTTACAAACTTGCAAGTCCGCAAATGTCTCTTATTGCATCTGTTTGCCAGAATGAGTCTATGCTGAGAGAAAGAAAAAAAAACGTAGAAACAAAGTCTATACTCCTTGTCAAAATAAGCCATTTGCCCTTTATTCAGTACAGCAACAACGTGTTAAGTGAGTCAAACGGAACTTGGGAGCCATTTTGAATGGCTGAACAGATTGTCTCCTGGGCTCTTATGCAGCAACCCTCCAAAACTTTGCTGTATGGTAGGATGCGGTTTGCTTTCTCCAGCTTAACTAGTGTACATACATGTGTATGTGGAAGCTCAGGCCTTGGTAACCTGTCCATCCATAAGGGCTTAAACAACACAGTGGGTCCTTCATGACCATATTGCTCAAGCTCTGATCCTAGGAGCAAAAAAAGACTCTGATGACCAACCTGCCAGCACATGATCAAAACATACGTAGTCCCAGTGACGGACTTGGGACTGACATCTCTGAAACACAGTAAAAAATTCTGTGATCTCAAATGTGAAGAAGAACAAGCTTAAAGGGGATAGCCCGCTCACACCTCTATACATACACACATATACAAAATATATATAGGTTTAAATCAAACTATTCTTCACATGTGCATTATTTGTGTCATATTAGGCTTCTACTTGGAAATCTTATCACGTCAATTTGTTTCCCAGAAACAAGAGGGCCTGACAACCTCCGTCCTTGTGCTTGGGTTGATCTTGCCAGCAGAGATGGTGATGTAGCATTTGCTACACTTCCATAATTCCTTTCAGCACATAAGCAGATTTTTGTTTTTACATAAATACACCCATTATTTTTATGCTATATATACATACATCTTTTTTCTAAGGCTAGTTCTGGAACACTTAAATCTGATCATAAATGTAGAATGAAAATCTTCCTAGGCAGGCAGTTCCTTTACTAGCAATTACTATTCAATACCTGAACTCTTCCCTTCTTCCTTTCCAGCCTTGTAAAAAGAGCCATGTAGTGGACTCTGCTCATTGGAGGTATCACCAAATGTAACCGTTTCAGTAACAAGAATCTTGTTTCACAAAAAAAGTAGCCAAGCAACTTGCAGAAGTGTCAGCATGGAGACATACGCAGAGAAACCTGAAAAAGCCTTCAAGATTGTTCTGACAAGTTTTACATTTTGATCACTGAGCTCTCAGCTCCTAAGTGGACTACAACAGCAGACAGTTGTGCAGTCTCAATTTATTGTGACCTAAAGGTCATATTGGAACAGTACTAATACTATTTCTCTTTTGGCAGTATCAAAAGGACCCCTGCCAGTAATACCAGACACTGCCCTACCCTGTGTTCCCAATGCCTATCAGTAGAACGTAACTGAATAACAATGGCAAAAGATGATCATTACAAATTCAGAATCCACTTTCATGTTACTACAGCAAAAAAGCCACTGCACTTCATGCTGACACAAGGGCTGGGCTGCCAGGGGGCTCAGACCAGGCACAGAGCTCCACAGGAACAATGTCATGTTTCTCCTGAGAGTTGCCCTGTGCTGTGCAAGATCTTTCACCACCTCTTGCACTGGCCTGCCCTCCAGGCATTGCTGCTCTTCCCCTAACTTTCCATTCTAAGATAAATACGAGCCTTGATCTTGGATCTGCTTTCAGGGCTACAAAGACAGCACAAAGAAACATATCTGAGATGGTCAAACCCAAAGGAAGTAAGACAACCCAAGGGTAGACAAACAAATACAGTCATTGAAGGGTGAGGGGCAGTCAGAGCAGCTTCACAATTAGATGTCCCTGGCTGGAGACAGACGCACACAGGACTGACAATGAGCAAGCGGAAGTTTAACAACATAATATCAGCTAAGAGCAGCAGCAGGAGACAAGCAGGCTTTCTTCACACTGCAGGGGATCAGAGATAATCCAGAAAACAGAGACAGATTCAAATTAATATAGTAAATTAAAGGGAAACCAAGAGAAAAATTGGGGTCAATCTGGTATACACATGGCATTCTCATTGACAAACAAGTAGACAACAAGATTTTTACATTTCAGAGGTCTCCAGAAATGAGCAGCACCCAGAAGCTCAGCAGATGGCCTTTGAAAAAAACGGCCTGTTCACTTCAGAGCCCCAGTGGGAGCTGAGCCCTTTCAAAATAACTGGAACAGTCTCTAGCTATCAAGCAACCACCAGCAAAAGAGGTGAATTTGCTTTCACAGCATTTCCTCTGGTTCATTCCAAGTTTTCCCTGCTCATTTGTGTATCTTCAATTAAAATAACATTCTTTTTTTTCTAACTGGTCTTGCAGTTAGCAGCAGGGGAGGAAAAGAGTACAAACAAAAGCACTCAGTAATTCAGCCTCAGAAATGCATCTGAATCTGCAGCTCCAGGGCTCTGACACAGCAGCACTGAAAAAGCCTGCTGCCTCCCTTGATGTTCAAGGACAGCGGGGTACATTGGTCTGTGCATTTGTATTCCCTGCCACTCCATTGGCCTGGCCTTTCTCCTCGGTCCCCCAAGCACAGACATCATCTCATCATTGGAGAGATGACCTGTGAGCAAACTGCATTGCAGCCTGCATTAGCTGGGAACTGAGCCCGAGGTGAGGGAAACAACACGTAACAGAGCTACATGAACAACAGTCATGTACAGCTCTTGACACGCCTGGATGTCAAGACATACAGTCTCTCTGCTGCAGTAGGGACTCACCAGCAGATACATAACATTGCTGCAATCTCCAGAAACACCCTTTGTCTCGGCTGTATACGTAGTACCAGAGTGCTGGCTCATTTATTTTAGAAAAACAACAAAGAGAAACGGATGTATTGGTAGCAAAATATTTTCCTGTGCCTACTGCAAATCTGGTTTCTCTCGCTGACCACAAATACAGAAAAGAAAGCATCCGGGAGAGAGAAGATAAGGCTTTGCTAACAGTCTAATTTTCATGTGGAAGGGAAGGGAGCCCTCATTGAGAAAAAAGGCAGAGGAGATAAAGATAAGATCAAAGATGGTGAAAAGGCATTCATAAAGGGCAAGAGGGAAGGGGGGGAGGAAATCAATCACAAGTACAGACAAGATCAAACGGCAGCATAGCAGTAACAGCCGTATTTCCTTGGGAAAAAAAGCTGCAGGATGAAGAGGCAGTACAACAACATGCTGTGAAGAGTGCTGCTATCCGCACCCACTGCATAGGAGAGAGCTGTTCTTTCTCCATAGCAACAAGATACTTAAAAGCCAATCTGGAAACTGAAGACCAGATTAAAAACAAAACACAACATGTATCGATTTATTACCTCTATTTTAAGCCTCATTTGTGAAGTACACAGGATAGCATTTGTTTAGCCTAAGGAAGCATCTTCACAGAAAGCTCTCTTCTCCCTTTATACCTCCCCGTCTCAGAATCAACCCTTGGTGTGGAGCAAACTGTGGCACCTACACATAGTCCCTACTCTTAGGCAATGCCAAATGCATTAGGCACAAACACACCTTGCGGCAGCCTGAGGTGGTCACAGCTGAAGCCCACCAGCTTCTGCCTTTTGCAGGGACTGCAGGAAGGCATCAACACCTCTCAACTTTTCTCAAAGGACTCGGGGATGACAGTCAGCCTTTTGCTGAAAAAAAAATACATAAAATAATAATTGAAAAAAAAAAACCAAAACACAAAAACAACCTTGCTGTTAAGTAGTTACCAGCTCAAGTCACTGTTTACAAGGGCTCGGGATATGCTCATATCCTGTCCTTGAAGTTTGCTTATACCTGCTTGGAAACAGCTCTGCTAAGGTACCTGAATGACTTCAATAAAGCCATTATGCTGACTGCATTGGCAGAGCTCTGGAAACATTACAGACCTC
Organism: Larus michahellis; assembly: GCF_964199755.1. Lineage (NCBI taxonomy): Eukaryota > Metazoa > Chordata > Aves > Charadriiformes > Laridae > Larus > Larus michahellis. The sequence continues at coordinate 78,196,184 of NC_133899.1, read as the reverse complement.
GTCTCCTCCTCAAAGGCATCGAGGGAGCCTGCACAGCAAATTCCAGAATGCACCACGATTATTTAAGAAGCTCATCAAGTTTTGGGTGAACGGATCATACTGAAAAAGCTGCAGAATAGCTAAGGTTTCAGTCCTAGCCTTGGTTTAGCTTAGATGCTGAGATTACCTTCCTCATGGAAGAGGGGCAATAAAAAAAGCTATCAAGTCACAGTTCCTTAACCACAAATATCACAGCTATGTTTTGGTAGTTAATTATTCCAAACAGCTAAAAGTGCATCTTTACATGCCAGCTCCATCCAAGAATCTTAATAAAACAAACAACCTCCCATTATACCCTCCTCTATTTTACTTCCCCAGTAATGAAAAGAGCTGGAGCAGAAAAGCTTACTCAGAATAATTACTGCTCAGTCCAGGTACCACTCAGTTAACTTGAAGATCTGACAATGGGAATTTTCTACTCTTTTCCTGCAAAGGACAAGCGTGCAACAGTATTAGAGTTATCTAGAACAAGCACAGCTGAACACAATGCAGAATAGCCCTGTCTGTACTCAGCTAGGAGTGCTTTACAAAAGCTAGACAGATAGGGGTACTGCAACCAAGGCAACTCATGCATTCAGTGTCTCTGATGGTATGGCTTTGCAGGCAGCTGAGGACAGATCAGTGCAGAGAAGTAAAATGTTTATGCATCACCTAAGTAGGGAGACTTTTGTCCAGTGGAAGAGCAAAAAACATGCTGAGGGATTGGAAACACAAGCTTAAACTCGTCTCTGGTGCTGAATACTAAAGAACTGGTGGGAATTGGGTACGATGAGGCAAACGGAGCAAATGCAGAAAGTTGTTGATTACATACAAGCACGCCAAAAATATGCTACAGTGTGCCAATTTTGTTTGCTTTAAAGTTTCCCTTCCACTGCAAAATGTTATCTTATTTGAACGTCCAGAGAACTAAGAGGAGGAAAGAAAAGCCTGCTTTGAGATTATCTAAAGACCTATTTCAGTGCATGCCATGAAAGCCATCTTTTGAATTTCATAGTAATATTAAACATAGTTCTAGCTTAGATTCACCCATGAGTCAGAAGTTTAAAAAAAAAAAAAAAGCACTGTACTCAGCAACTTTGCCTTGGCTCAGCACTATTATCTTACAAACTTCATCTGTACATCTGCTAAATCAAGAACTCCAGAAAAATCTGATGCACATACACTAAATATCCATCTGTCTAGCCATTTCTTGTAGAGCCAATGCATTTGAATGAATATTTTTGACTTAAAAGATAGAATTTTTCAAATCAGCCAATCGTTAGCCACTGTATTTATTAGCAAAAAAATTTTTTATGGATCTTCGTTTTTCATTTCCTTGTACAACATTTTATTCAAGAATAAAATATTAATTTTTAAGCCACTGACTCAATTTACTCTTACTTTTGAAAAAAATTACTTTATCTGACTAGAAAAGATTTCTAAAAGAGCTTCACAGAAAGGACAAGAGTAATTTTCATCTGCATAGATTATGAAGTAGAAAGAAAATTATGAATCAGCTTGTCCTCATAAAAAGACATTTGCTAACCAAAGTCTGTTTCCTATACAATTAGTTACAAATGCGGAAATATTTCTTTTAATAAGTGGTTTCAAATGTTGCCAGCAACAAATCTCTGTGGAATGCATACAAAGTTGTTCTGTTTTCTTCCGCATAGGTTACCTTACTGAACTCAAAATGGAGGTATCCAAAGAGCTTTTTAGGAGCTCAGGAAGCAACACAGCTAAAATATATGACACTTTTTTTTTTTTTTTGACAACTCAAGTGGAAAATAATGGCATTTATGAGTCTTTAGCTCAGAGCTTACAGTAGCTCTGGCAAAGCACCCTTTCCTATGCAGCCAGGTTTTACTCCAGCTACAGAAAATTCTCTTGCACCAAAGAGACAGAAATGCTCATCCCAACCACCATTCCTATGTTCTTAAGCACTCTCCAACATGCAAACAAGACTGAAGATAACACTTAACCCCTCAAATACACTTGAAAATGCTGTGGGACTGCAATGCAGAGAGCAGCAGGCAACCTTGGTGAGCTGCTCTGGAAGGGCTGTGTTACGCTGCTGGCAGCCAACAGTTCCTGTGCATGGGCAGTTCCACACCTGCTATGTCCCACCACTTGCGTTACAGATGAAAGGTGAAAAGGGCAACAATGGCTGGGCAGTCTCAGCATCCAGGACATTGTTTCCTGGATGCTCCTAGGCAAAAACACTGCATCCACAAGGAACCCCAAAACACAGCTCATTACACACCAAAGTCCTGGTCAGATCTTGGAGCATATTCTTAATAAAAGGAGTCTGCAAAACTCTCCAGGATGCCTGCTTCTGTCAGTACCACCTCTGTCTTGTGAGGCTTCAGCCTCAGCCAACTCCACACCTCTCCCATCACTGAGCCAGGTTGGTGGTCACACTGCAATCAGACACAGCATTTAGCAAAGCGCCCTCTCAACATTGATGTCACTCACACACGAGTATCAGGCACAGAACAGAAAATCACAAGGCACAGGCTGTAAATCACAAGGGCTTAGTCGTTCCATCTTAGGAAGTTTAATTATCCTGATTATGTTATCTTAATTAAATGATAGTTAATCTAAGTTTATATTTAAGCCTGAAATGTGAATATATTTTAAAAACTCTTGATGATAGCAAATCTGAAGAGACAGAGGAAGGAAAGCAAAAATACCAGAGAAAGAAGGGTTAGTCGAATTTGATAAATGAAACCATGTTTCTAAATACAGGCAACTGCAGCTCAGGTGGTCCCTTGTTTAGGGTGGCCTACATGAATCAGATTTCTAAGGGGGAAATGGGAGGGTCTTCAAATAAAATTTGAAAGCAGATAAGCAAAAGATAAAAGGTAAAATTGACGGTAAGAGAAGAAAAAACAACCTGTCATGTCAGAGGTTAGCACAGAATCTTTGAAGAGTCCTGCTGTGTGCATAGTTATTTACACTTTTCAGGCTCACAGAAAACAGTGGTGGTCTTGTAAAAAATTCACAGCAATCTAGCAAGGTGCCATGCATACAAGCCAGAGGCCAGCTTGAGCAAGTTAATGGGGACGATAACCTTTCCAAAGAAGGAAGAAAAAAAAAAAAAAACAGCTAGCCATTTAAGAAACTGTTTCTTCTTTCTTCAAGGGCAAGGGAAATTTAACATCGACAGCACAGAGAAAAACTGAAAACCAGGAATTAACAGTTGTAACTCCTGTTAAGAAGGAGTTAACAGCTCCAGCTGTAACTGAATAGAGAGGACTCTACTAAATGCAGATACCACCATCTCAGTATCTGAACAATAAGAGACATCAGATGTCTTAGTCCTTCAACTTCACCCCATCCTACCTACAGCTGAGATCCTCTCTGGGATTCTAAGCCACAAACCAAAACTGTGAGGACCTTTGGAAAGGGAAAAAAAAAAAAAAAAAAACACAGGAAGAAACAGCACCAACACTGTTTGGTGTTACCAAGCATGTAGCCTGACAATGCCTTTAAATCCCTGGTATGAGGAATGGCAGGACTGCTCTCCTCCATTGCCTGCTCATCAGACAGCACCTGGAACATGGGCTCTGCCCTGTGACCTTCATGCCCCACTGCCCTGCACAGCAGGTAACAAGCCTTGCAGTGAAAGCCAGGGGCACACGGAGAAGTCCCATATGTAAGGAGCACTGCTCTGGAGATAGCATGCAATCAAGGCTGTCTCAAAAGGTACTGCATCCAGCTCTGGGAGCCCCCAACACATTACAGCAGGTCTAGAGGAGGGCCACAAAGATGATCAGAGGGCTGGAGCACCTCTCCTATGAGGACCGGCTGAGAGACTTGGGGTTGTTCAGCTAGGAGAAGAGAAGGCTTCAGGGAGACCTTATAGCAGCCTTCCAGTACTCAAAGGAGCCCTCTTTATCAGGGAGCGTAGCAATAGAACAAGGGGGAACAGTTTTAAACTGCAAGAGGGCAGACTTAGATTAGATATTAGGAAGAAATTCTTTACTGAGGGTGGTGAAACACTGGAACAGGTTGCCCAGAGAAATTGTGGTTGCCCCATCCCTGGAAGTGTTCAAGGCCAGGTTGGACGGGCCTTTGAGCAACCTGGTCTAGTGGGAGATGTCCCTGCCCACGGCAGGAGGGTTGGAACTAGATGATCTTTAGGGTCCCTTCCAACCCAAACTATTCTATGATAATGTGCTCACGTATCCTGACCCCTACACCACAAGGCACTCCCACCCCCAGGCCTCAGGCTGCCCTGCCAGTGGCCAATGGGCAGGAGTAGGAAGGAATTCCATACTCCTCCATCAGAATTCTCATTTGTTTCCTGCCAAAGTCCCTTAAAATTGAGAGATCTTTTGTGCTTTATATCTGAAGGATTTAGGTATCATCAATAATCAAATGTTATCATAAGGTGTGATAAAAAATAACCATACTGCCCTCTTCCTGGCAGGATGATCTCTACCTGAATACCTACATTTTGCAACCAACATGTTGAACTTTGACACCCCACTTATAGGCAAGTAGGCTGTTCATGGAGTTTTTTCCTTCTAAGAGCTAGGAAGACCCCATATCCTCACATTCCTATCAGTAATTTGCACTAATAGTTTTGCAAGGTAACATCCTGCATCACTCTAAATTGAATTCCAGCCTTCCAATCAGAAAAGCAAATCCACCTATAACCTTCGCAAGCAATTAAATCTACTGCCCTTGCTAACTTTGGCAATTTCTCCAAGACTTGAATCTTAAGAATTTAGTAATTACTTCTGTTGGCCTTTGTTCTGCCCTGAGCTTCAGACAGCAAGTTTCAATGTGTGTCAGAATCAGTTACCAAAAAAGAAATCTCTTTTAAAAAGATACTCAATAAAAACAATCATGCTCCCGCTTTTTCCTTTTGGCAGTATAGAAAAGTCTTTATAAAACTAAGATCTGGCTTCTGTGACCTCTGCAGTCTCTGAGACTTTTGTCAATCTTGTTTGCTAGCTTCCTTATTCTCATTTTAGACAGGTTTGAGTTTGCCTTTGGATTTTAAGGAAAGTATTTCTTTATATAGACAGTTTATTTTGAAGTGGAAAATTCGTTCCTTGAATCTAGACAAAAAATAATTCTATAATATTCCATATTTTTCAAGCCAGTCACTCAGGAACACCTTACAAATTCACAGCTGCTATGTACACACAGAACTGAGATGAGGCCCACATACAGTGGGCAAGATAACAAGGGACATACTTTTTCCTCGGATAAACTGTTTTGAATCTGACTAGAAGTTAGACTTCACACTGAAATGCACTTAACATTTATACAAACCCTACAAACAAAGTAGGCAATTAAGGGTTTGACAACACAAGTACCATTCCAAAATGAAAATCTGCAAAGGGGGATTCATACGCTGGAAAATCATGAATGTTACTATTTATGTGCCACTTAAAATATTACTTCACCTATAAATACACCAATTCCACGAGTCCATGAAACTAACTGAAACTGAAAGGAAGAAAAGCTATTGTCCTCCATGTGTATCATATTAGTAAGCAAGCCACATTGGAAGTGGAAAAGTGGGAGTGTATAAAACAGAAGGACAAACCTCTCTATCTTCACTAGTGTCTTTGAAAACAGAAATACAATAACTAAACACAGGAAAGGGAACTAGAATACAGTATGCTAGAAATGCTTAATAAAGAAGTTCATCTCCACAAGGAAGTGCGATTGTTCAGTGGTCTACGTGCATGCAGACATGACTTGTGTTGATCCACATGTCTGCATGAGAGACAGTACACAAACTGATTTGTGTTCAGAGCTAGATGAGGCTAGGGTCCAATGAGCATTTTAAAAATTAACTAGCTATTCTTGGTGCTCAATTTGAGATTCATTAAAGGATTACAGCTTTAGGACAGGCCCCTCCTGCCCTCTGAAATCAGGCACCTTCATTGCCCTTTACTAACTCTTGTAACCAAAAACTGAGGGATTCCCAAAACTGTTAGTCACTTCTGGAAACAATGACCTGATGAAAGAATAAAGAAAGCAAAACACAGCTTGTGAACAGGGAGCTACTTCTAATGTTAGTGTGAGTCATTATTATTATTTTGTTTTCTTATTATTCTCATCCAGTCAAAGCCATTATCTTCAATTAAGGAGGCATATTTGGTCTTGGAGATACAGCAACATTCAGTCATATTAGATAACAACTTGAGATCTGTAAAAACCTGGGAGGTTTCTCCAGGAGCTTGCACTGGGTTCTTGGACCATTAACTTGCTGGATGAACACAATGGAAGCTGCCCAAGAAGGAGCAGCACAACAAGTGAGAAGAGGCAAGCCCCAATTGAATGGTGACGATCAATATGCTGTGGCCGTTATCTCCCAAGAAGCTGTGTGTAAAAGTAGGAAACACTGCTAAGTTTCAGATTCAAGATTGGTAGGAAAAGTGATACAGTTAAAATATTTAGGTTCACATAAAGAAAATAATTGTGAGACTGAGTGCAATTACTAAGCAGATGCTGATTTCTGCGAGTGTTAGCTTGGGATATTTCATTGAAGGCAATTCTCATCTCCCCCTCCTTTCCCCTCAATACACTTGCAGGACAGAGCGGAAGGCCATACTGCATTAAATCTCCATCATCCATTTTTAATTGCTGTTGGCAGCAACTATTCCATTTGTTCAAGCTGATTGCATAGTGGAGGGATCAGTCTCTGTTCTTAAGTGAGCTATTTCATTGTTTGGACTCCTGAGTGTTATCAATTGGTGCTTTACCATTTGCAGATGTCAGAGCGTTGTGCTCCCAAACAGAACTTTGTTAGTACTGGCTGGTTGCTGCTAACTTATCTGCAGCACCCTGAACAGGCCTTTGAGCGTTGACAGGATGCTTTATGAAAATTACATGGGAACCTATAACTTCGGCATTTGAAAATGTGATGCAGCCTCAATTTAAAAATTCCAACCATGTGGGAGGACACAGTTTTAACCGTTACACATTAGACATGCAAGACAATAACAAATATCTGAAATCCAGAATGAGCACAGAAAAAGTGGGTTTCCACACTTGGGACAAGCCATTGTTTGGCCTTAGTTAAAGTTTGAAAACAAATTTCTTATAGATTTTTAACCTGTCTGCACGCATGCAAACTCCCACAAGTGGTCATCACAAAGAGACTGCACAGTCTCATTTTTCATGGTACATTTTGCTCTTGGCCCCCTACAGTTTTAGCAATTAAAAATCTAAGGTAATTTAAGGTAATGGGCTTAAGTCCTCCTTTTTCCTCCTCCCTTCAGTCCTCCTGTCACCTTGCGTAAGTTTCTGAGATGAAGCAAGCTCTGCCCTGAGCTTTGGGAACACAAGATCAGAGTTCGTTCTCATCTTGTCCTGTAGGCTGTCAGCATCCTGGACTCACTACTGAGCAGCGCTGCCTGTAATCCAGCCCTTCTAGAGCAGTTGGTATGTGGCTTGTGTGTTCCTACATGCCTACATAAGGGATAGATCCTTGTGTCAGCAGTCTTCCTAGAGAGAAATCTGGTAACAGAGCACAAAGCCATCATAACACATGGCTTGCCCAGAAACTTCCTTTTATTTGAATAAATGGAATATTGGAACAAAGGAACAGAAAAGGGAGTAGAAATATGAGTTCTTTCTAAAATGTATCATTTTCAACAGGGAGCAGGGGAGTTTTGTTTGTTTTGTTTTTAAATAAAGGCTACTAACTTATTTTGGAGTGTAAGAGGAGAGACCGTAGCAGAAACCTCAATAAAAAAAACAAAACAAAACAACCAAAAGCACATGATAAATCTGGCTTACCTCCCACAAACACAAAGCAAACTGTCATTAAGTTACCCCTCTATGCATAGGAATTGAAGTTGAGCCCAGTCTCTCTCCTTTTTTCACACTGGATTAGGTGATAAGTTAGCCAGAAACAATTCAAAAGAGGTCCAAAACTATTCCTTATACGGCAGATATCTTTGAAAGCTCCGTTCTGCCACTGATTTTGGCAGTTGTGAAGAGAATCTGTCCCATTTTTCCATACCATCTTTTTCCTTACAGTACTCTGACTTTGAGGGGGTGCAGCTCTCCTGACATCACTACACACCCTGGAAGTCGAGGCATTACGCCAAGGCCTACATCTTTACCATTTCTGCAGTTGCCCTAGTATGACGATATGAAGAAAAAAGCCTCATAAGCAGTCCAAAATTACAGACAGGTCTCAACTGAATAAATATTTTTAAAGCAACTGACATCAAAACCTACTCAACAGGAGGGAAATGTATGTAGTGACATGCTGCAGTTGCAGTGAAGAGGTGGAAATAGCTACATTTCTGCCATCCTCGTTGCTGACTCACCACATTCCGGCTGCAGGATCCGATACCCTTAAAGCTGCTCAAGTTCCTAGAGATGTCCCTAGTGCAGTCAAGTGCCTCACCACACAAATATATCGCCTAGAACCGAGATAAAAATCTGTGTTCTTGAATCCATAAGAAGGTGGCTGATACCCTTCAGGGTGTCAAGACAGCTATTAGGGGAAGAGTGGAAAACAACAGGCATTAAACAGGGCTTTTTGTTGCTAAGGGCAAGTGAGGTCATATCAAGACAGCTGCAGAAAATGACGACTTTGTCCAACTTTCTCATCTTCTGTCTTCCCTGGACTGAAAGCCATGTTCTCTTATTAGTATCCTAGTCCTTCACTCCAAACCAGCAATCAAACACTTCTCAGCAAAGAAACAGCCAGAGGCCTGGGTAATGGAAGCAGCAGCTGGGGAACAGCAGGGACATCTGCCCCTTGCTACTACATTCCAGCACTGCTCCAAGCCAGAGGCATCAAGGGGTGTCAGGGACCTCATGTACTGCAAGTAACATCTTGTCTCAGGTTAGAAAGACAAAAGCCAGTCAGAGGATTCAGCTATAATGAAGCCAAATGAATACTAACAAAAAAAAATTGACATCCTAGATCTCATGAATCTGAACCTTCTTTACAGTACGTGCATGTACGCATCTGTGTTTGTAAGTTATATGCACACATACACACAATACTCACATACATGCTAAATACATTCCCCAAAAGAAGCTTTGACATTTCCAGTCTTAATCCTCTCACCCAGAACAGACCAAATTTCATGATCTTCAAGGCTAATCGCTAGGCTCGTCTGCTGAAACTAACTTTTCATGATATGTCTATTTGCTGTGAGGACAATACTGGTTTGACTCAAACTCACTCTGATTAGCCCTACACCAGTGAGGGTCATTCCTGCCTTTGTCCAAATTAGTATGCCTCTTAAATTATGGAGTGAAGGTCACTTAACAGATCCTGGAGCATGATGAAGCTCTGGCTAAAAATAGGATGCCACTGTCACTGTATTTATCATCTAGGTTCAGATCAGTTGTCATCCTTTATGTCTGTGCTATGTTTTGTTATCTAAATATATGATTACCAAGATAAAGCTTATTTACCAAAAAAAGTTTATAAATAATACAAATAATCAGATGAAGGCTTTAGAAACAAAACAATATACAAATATCATCCTTTCTGCTACATGGTTTTTTCTTCTGCATAATAAACTATCCACAGACATACACACATACAGCAACAATCCATAGAGTGACTGCCAAAGAGGAGCATCGACCATTACTCCAATTTTGGACAGTAGGTGTAAATGAGAGCTTGACATTGCAGATATGTATCAGTGGGGTGAAAGTAGAGAAAAAATAAACCGTGTAAGAGGGATCACAAGTGATTAGTAACTACAACTTGCTGACATTGAATGGAACCAAGCCAGCTAGCAGGACCAGTGCTTCCTACCCAGGCTCCTGCCCATCACATTCATGTTTATGGGAGGGTAAGGGTTATTACCTCATTCACCTTCTTTCTTCACAAGACCCTTTTTTTTGTATTGCATAGGCAGAGATTGTTCTCACAGAAAACACATGAAGTAATATTGGAAGTGTCAGAGCCCACAGGCAAGAACAGATTTGTCAAAATATCACAGTAGCCTCTTCTGCTACAAAGCTGACTTGGGGATTCACCCAACCCATCTGCCACACACCTACAGGATCAGGGGTCAGCAGAAGCCAAAACTGAGGGGGAGAGAAGGGATGAGATAGTCCTCACCCTATAGTCTTTAACAGCTCTGCCTTCTACTTGCAGATGCACAACCCGAAGATGTGGGCTAAGAAAGAAAAGGAAGCACATGAGAATTTCCCCATGCTCTCTTTTCTTCTCACTTTCAGAAGCTGAAATAAATTCCTAATAGCTATATTCACACCACTGTTCGTATGGACCTAGGGCCCATACAGGGACTGTTGCTCTCTGGCTAGAAGGACCAGCAAGGACACAGAGGTTCTGCTCTACTGCCTTCCAGGAGACGGATCATAACCTGGAATAGCATCTTTAGCTGTAGACAACAATGGTATTAAATGCTTCTTTAAGTGCTGCTTCTCCATGCAGCTAAAAACATAAAGATCCTTGAAGAAAGGAGTGTTGCAAACTGTACTGTTTGCAAGCTGTCCAGGAAATGAGTCTTTCCTATAAAAAACAGTGTTCAAACTACAAGCCAAGATGTTCAGCATCTCTCCTAAGTCACTTGATTTCTGACAAATGTTATCTATCCTTATCTCTCACTGATCTGCTTATCTAGAATTCTCATTCTAAAAAAGTAGTTACAATGGTGTTTGAATGTTCAGTAGTTTATATACATCTAAAGTGTAAACAGATAGAGAAACAAGTCTCTGTCTCATTCTTCGTCATCTAATAAAAAAAAAAAAGAGGTTTTCTAGTTCCACATCACTATTTCGAAAAATGTAAAATGGAACATAGCATATATGCAATAAGAAGAAATCTTTGTGTCAAGTAATGAGCACATGCAGAAAAAACCTAGGTTATTGCAGCCTAAGTGAATTTTTCTGCAGTTTATAAAACCATAGTATGAAAAAATATCGATATAAAAAGGGAGTGCTGAGCCTCCTTAACATTTTCATGTATTTAATTTTGGATGATAAGAACATCCCTACAAAAATCTCATCCAGTAATGAGATCTGAAATGAAAAATGACCACCCAGAAGTAAAAGTAGTCATACACAATTAATGAATTCATTCAGCCAGCCAATAAATCAAACCAGCAAACCAGACTCTCTTAATCATGCAGAGAAACATTTTTCAGTGCTTCTTATTATCATAGTTTGCTCAAGGCCTACGTTACAAATTGGTTGTTTCTTTAATTCTTAACCATTTACAATACAATTTAATGTTATTCAAAATTTAAGCGTCATTCAAGAATACTGTTTAGGAATACATTGTTCTTTCCAGGATTCTAATTCTGAATAAAATTAGGATCAGAAGATTTACTTTACCTGTCAAAAAAGCCTGTGAGTATTCAGGAAGTTATTAGAGCATGGATAAGACCCAAGAAAGGGTCCTAGCTCTTTCCTTTGTGGGTCAAACTTGTACAAACAGATATCAGACATTCAGAAAGTTATCACTGCCTGAACCTCTCACACTTTTGTTTCCATCAGGGACCCATGAAGCCCTTGGGTTACAGAATCAAGGATAACTTCTTAAAATTTTGTCAAAGAAATTTTCACTTACTATTCAATATTGTGTGCAACAATGGACTAAATTAAAAGAAACAGTAACTCTGGAAAAGCTCACAGCAAGAGGCTATTGAGAAAAGAAACAGCAGCTTGACTGAAGGCTGAAAAACCAAGCCAAACTTCCTTTGCCTTTCAATTGCAAGCGTTCTTTTCCCCCAAAGTTCATCTACTATCCTACAATAGTTCCCTCATCTTTCTCCAGTTTTCACAAAAAAATTAGGAACACCTAGATACTGCTTCTGTTGAACTTTGCAACCACATGTTTCAATGCAGGAGGTACGCGTGCTTTTCATAGAAACCCATCACCAAATTTAGGTAGAAGAGGCAAAAGCCAAGACTGTTCTCCTAGTAAGACTGGATTCTCTGCAAGCTCCGAACGATGCTCCCACTCAAAACTTTTGAAATCTAGGGGGCCGCTGAAGGACAAAGCTGCCTGACACTCCCTGGCCTTTCATTTCTACCACACTCCATGCTGAAATCATGTTTATTGTTTTGCTTTTTTCCCTTTGGATATAGCTTCTACACACCTGTGACCTAAACTAGCGCCAACCGAGCACAAAGGAGTGTGCTGATTCTCCAGGCCTTTTCCAACAGCAGGGGCTAGCTAGTGCCAATTTCTAGTGCCAGCTTGGTAATGAAAGGTCACGCGAATTCCTTTCTTCCAGATTTCCACTTTCTCAAGGAGGGCAGTGAGGAGAGCCCCTACAAGGTGAGTCATGATCAAAACCCTGCCTCCAATTACAATTATTAAAGCTATGATTCCTCAGTGAATTTATTAATCGAAGTCTCTGCACAGCAAGATCTTTAATTTGACATAAATCCTTTCAAGTGACCTCCAAACCTGGGAATAAAACCAATTTTCCTCCTCCCAAACAGTTTCAACAATAGCCAAAACGTTCCTTGCACACAACAGAACGGTAGGAATTAAAAGTGATGAAATACAATGGGGGATGGGGGGAGGGAAGAAAACTCCCAACAATGATTATTTTGTAAAACACTTTATGTTAGGCAAGTCAATATGCTTGCTGCTCCAGTAGGATTTGCCCGGTGTATTTTGACCCTAGCAGCAGTTGCACAGCTGCAGACAGTCTGCTCCCCAGGTAGCAAGTAAAGACAGTGACCTGCTCTTATCCCAGGTGCGGCTGTTCTCCAAAATGACTTAAATATAAGCAAATCCACCTACAACTGCCTTGGAGTTCATCGCAGAATTTCTTAGCTTAGGCACAGCAAAAAAAAACAAAAACCAACCCAAAACCAGTTATAAGGGACCCCTTGGGACACTGTGACTTTGCTGGGAGGACACAGTCTGCTACCACTTGCAGCCACACAATGCTGTTCATCTGTTTCTTAGACAAGCTGCCTCCTTTAGGCAATACACCTAGGAGTGACATGCAACACCAGAAACACTTATTTGCAGGCACCGCTTTGCCCTAAGAACAATCAGAGCCTAAAGGAAGAACAGAAATACATTTTGTATTTTCCAGATAGTGTATTAATTTTGCAGGTCCTGTCATGCTATCAGCAAACCTCAAGAAGCCATTGCTTATGCCACACTGTGGGGCTACACTTCCACCCTCTTCTGACAATCTACCCCCTTGTGACCCTATTGTGATGGAGAGGGCTAGGACATGGGCACCTCAGTGAGCACAGGTGGTCACTACACAAAAGAGCTGAAAAAGCAACAATTAAGGGAGGTAGAGGGACAAGTTTTATCTGTGACTTGACCTGAAACTCAGACATAGCTTCTATTCCTGGCACTCCTGCTGAACTAACAGTAAGTAACACGGGCAGATATCATGCTCCTTCCATGCCTCGATTTCCCCATTGCTCAAATGTGTGTGCAGGCACATAAAGCAAGGGGAAAAAAAGACAGTTTAAGTATAAACTGGCTTTGGACGTGCCTAGTGTGAAAATCCTGTTTTCCACCTCTGGATTATAATCACATTGCTCAAGTAAACGTTGGAGCTACTTCTTCTGGGAAGTCTTTGAGCTGAAAGAGGCCTGAGATTTTCAGAGTGATGACAAAACTCTTATTTTTTCACTCTTAGCTTTTTGGCTGGAAAGACATCTAGACTACAGAAAGCCAGGATTTTACTTCTGAACAGCAGTTAGACCAAACCATTTGGCTCCTCCAGGCCAAGGCCAGTCTGGAAATTTCCCATTAAAACCTTACGATGGAAAGATTAGATTAAAAGTGTGCAGTTGATGAACAAATAATATTTCCCCCTGAAGTCCCCAAAGGAGATCACATATCATTTTCACCTTTTTTCAAGCGGAAAAGGGAGGAACACATGATGGAGGCCTCTTGCCGCACGTCAACCAAAACACTCGCAACAGCACCAGGAACAAGATCTACTTTTGCTGTATCTCAGCCTAGCGTGTGCCCAAGCGGTTTGGGTTTTTGTCTTTTGGTTTTGTTCAGTTGTTAAAACTACCAATCTGAAGATCCACGTAACTCCGCTGCTGCTTCAGACACCGTCTCTTACCTCTTTTATGTGCTGGTGCCTCAGAGTTGAACGGAGTTGCCACCTGTGCCCAGGTTTTGGCAGCAGTGGGGCTGCAGGGCGGCCGCTGTGAGGAGAAGGGCCAGCTCACAGCCAGCCGGTTCCAGCTGGTTCCTCAAGGGCCCCACCCAGCCTGTCAGTGGAGCTGGTGCTGCCCTTGGTAAAACATTCTCCAGAGAGGGCTCAACGCCCTGCGGGCAGCCAGGAGTGAGGGGAAAAGTGTGAGGAACAGCCCTGCCGGCAGAGGGAGCTCAGGCCGCCGGAGCAGGGATCCCCCCGGGGCCGCCCGGGAAGGTGTGAGGGGGAGGTTATGGCGGGCCGCAGCCCCGCTCACCATCATCCGGCGCCTCCCCGGGCAGAGGAGGTGGGAATGAAGGAGCAAAGATGGGCCTGGGGTGGCTCAAAGAGAGGGGGGAGGTTGTTTAGTTTTTGCCTTTGTTTCTCACCATCCTACTCTATTTTAATTGGCAATAAATTACATTAATTTTGCCTAAGCCGAGTCTGTTTTGCCCATGACAGTAATAGGCAAGTGATCTCCTTGTCTTTATCTCAACCCACGAGCTCTTTCGTCTTATTTTCTCCCCCCATCCTGTTGAGGGGGGAGGCAGAGCGTGGCTGGGTGGGCGGCTGGCAGCCAGCCTGGGTCAACCCACCACATGAAGTTAGCCTGCTTTGCCGGCATGCGTATCGAGATTAAATAAAACCACAAAAAATCACCCACCTCTGTCAAAGGCAATCCCTAAAAGGGACTGGGCACAAAAAGCCCACTGCACGGCCACTTTTGCTTCCTTTATACAGAAACCACAAGGCCATGGGGTCAATCTTAAATTTAAAGCTCTACTTACACTTGTCTATTAAAGCAGAAAGAAGCTGGAATTACTCATAATCTGAAGAGACAGTGAGCACTGTCACAGAATCACTGACTTTCCCACCAGACATTCTGCTGTCATACTGTCAGACACTGCAGTTCATTTCTGCCCGCCAGCCTCCATACCTCCCCAATAAGCAGAAAATAAATTCCCGAGTAAGACACTGTAACACACTGCACACAATCAGATTAGTGATACCTACCTACACTAAACATGATTTCACACTAGAGAAAGAAAGCCATCTTCCCAGGTTATTATTTTGGCACAAATTGGTTTTTGATTCAGTCATGCTGGGAAAACACAAGGAAACAAAGAAAAGGAAGAGTTCTCAAAAATTAAAGTAAATTAGTTCTTAATGGAGAACAAAAGTCGTCCTCTAAATTTAAAACTACCATTAAATGCTAATAACAAAAACATGGGCCCAGTTACCTTTTGAGTACAAGCTTTCCATTTTATGGTATTTACTTTAAGAAACAGCATAGCACGTCAGATACTGGACAGGCCAGTAATCTGTAGGGTGGGAGAGATGGGGAGGATGCACTGTAGTGTTGTAAACTCTTAAAGAAGAGAAGCTGTGAGTATTTGTGGATTTCTCCTCTTGCACACCTAATAAATGAGCTCCTGGCTCAGTGTGCTTTGCTCACACGTAAGTGAACGGACTGTGAATTGTCATGAACTCCCAGCTCACGTGATGAGTAGGGTAGACAGAAAGACCAAACAACTGAGTTTATATTCAATTATATTGACAAGCTTTCCTTTGCAAAACCAGGTTAACAAGAAAAAAAAAAAAAGGAAAAAATCACTGGCCTTTTCTGTAGAAAGTAAAGTGCAGGATAGTGTATTCTTACTAAAAGATGTCCCTTAGATGCACATTAAATTACACTGATTATGGAACAAGAACAAAAGGCCCCTCAAGTTTCTTAGAGTGTTGCTGAGAATATCTCCACTACATTGATCCCACTGGAAGTCTTTTTTACATTAATTTCAAATATCAAATGACATGGTTCTTTATTGGTTGTCTGAGGTATGCAGTGCTTATTTACAATACAGAAACAGACTTCCTCTATAGAAAAAAACAGGCATTAGAAATGCATATTACTTAGCTGCTTTTTATTCTAGAGGATGACACACAACTAACTTGCAATCTAAAAAAAAAAAAAAAAAGGCCTACAATTTTTACGCCAGTGATCAATGTTTAGCTTACTTTTGTTATAAATATAATATCAAAGTGGTATTATCCAAGGATTTTTAAGCACTATAAAAACTCTGCTAGATGGTGCTTCATCATAGTCCTAACCAGACAGGTCAGAATATTAAACACATTTTGCTAGGACAGGAGATGGAAAGAGAAAATTAAGGGCATCTCTCTCCCATGTCATACAACCATATCTGTGCTCCACAGCACAGCGTAAGGCAACAAATAAACAAATGAGCACCAGCACAGGCATCTACATTCACAAAACATTAAGCAGCCCCCAGGGAGATATCTGCTTAGTTCCAAAGCAGGAGAATTGGGCATTCCAGTGCATCTCACCAGGGCTCATTAGGGCTTATTAACTCCTGGAGATAGCTTCAGCAACAGCCTGAGCATCCCACAATTGTACTTTGTTACATGGTGTGACACACTGATACCGATTTAGCTACAGCCAGGAGTGGAGACTGCTTGCTTCCTGCTAAGCATTCTTTTTCCAGGGTAAAAAAAGGCTTTAGGGCCAAAGCTATTGTTTTTCTTCTGTTTATATGGCATCAACATGCACTGCTCCGTGACTAGAGCTTATAGGGACTTTGACACACTGCTAATTAACAACAGCGTAGTTTATATCAGCACACAAACTGGCAAGAGGTGCTTTCTGAGTTTGCTCTGAAACTTCATTTCAGAGAAACCAAAGGAGTGTGGAAATGCAAAGGTCAAGGAACACAACGCTAAAAAGAGACTTGGACTGCTCTGTGTCACAAGAACTGGCTGCATAGATCCTTCATGAGCTTCCTCCAAATGCCCATAGACTCAAAGGAACAGAATAAAGCCATGCTTCATCTTTGACACCCTGAAAAGAAAACGCCAGCGCCCACCTGCATAAATCACTAAGAAAGCAAACTGGTAACAGAAGCAAGCTAAAAAAGCACATAAGAACACCTAGTGGAGAGGAAAGAATAAAAGAGCAAGAACTGCTGGTGACATGGACAACACCGCAACATAAGATCTCCAGCAGTGTTAAAACCAGCTTTAAGCAATGGCTTCAAAACACCCTGCTCCCTAGTTGGTTTCTCCTTCCATGAATCCCTAAGCAAAATAGTTACTTGTATTCTTTCTTCACTAAAATAAAACTTAGCACTTTTCCTACGATTGCTTCACAAAAAAATTCTAACAGTAATCACGTGACAGTATTAAATCTCATTTCCCCCATCACAGAGCTTCTATACTGGAGGACAGAAACAAGCCCCACAAGTGCAGGGAAAGACTGTTCATTTATCAGTCTGCACTACCACATCCTCTGACCTATTTTATTACTAAAAATAGTCCCTCTTAGGTCACTGCTGCAAATTGAATTCTGCTGCTTCATTGCCCACTGCAATCTCACAGAACTGCATGCTGCCTACACACAAAACACTAAGTAGGTTAACTTATTCACTGCCACAGATGCAGCCATTCTTCTCATATGGATAAAAAGACAGACAAAAATAATTTTGCTTAAAACGTTTGAAATGTTTGCTGCAACACAGTTTAAGCCCAAACCCAATTATTTATATTGCATTGTGAATATAAACATATAAATGGTTGGCCTGGCTTCCCATTTGCCCATATTTACAATATGTTTTTCAGTATTTTTCTTGCAAAATACATTTTCAGAGACATTCAATGTCACAAGTGATGGAATAGCAGCCTCAATGACCTCTAACGGTCAAAACCCCTAAGAGGAACAACAGTCAAGTCTTTCTCACTAAGCCCCCTCACTAAGTCTAAGACGACACAAAAAAAAAAAATGGGAATAAGTCAAAATGTTCTGAATTAAAAAGAAAACACCTCCTTTCAAAAGGCCAGTACTCTGTATTTGTAATTCTCAATCCAAAGCATCTCATGATTATGACACCTTGAAGCGAGCTGGCAGTTTCTGACCCAACAGACACAACATAAAAGAGAGGAAGAGGAAGGCATGAATTTGACAGAGCAAGAACTTATTACAGGATCCTAAGCAGGAGACTGAAAAAGGTATTATCAACCACTTCATGCTTATTACTGAAAAAAACATAGAAATATGTGACGTCCTTGCTGTTTTATTTGAGCTACACAGAATAAGATTAGCATAGGCATGTTTCCCTGGGCTATTATCGCATCTTCATTTCATTACTTCAATAGATTCCCAATCTTAAACAAACACACCCAAAAAACCAAACTCGAAGATCAAAGACAAATGACTCATTTCATGTCAGCTTTTTGCTTAAACCACTGAAAATACTCTTGGGAATTTCTTAGTATGCAGCAGAGGCACACAGAGCTGAACCATTCAAATGATTCATGGCCTCATTAACCTAACTTTATTGTTATTTAGTTATGAAACCAAGTTTCCCACTTCCTGCTATTCTAAAGGTAACATCTGCCAAATCTGGGCTTTCTTGTCAGAGAGAAAATCCAATGCCTTCAGGAGACAAAACAGTCTTAGCTCTGCCTGAGTTTCAGCCAGGGTGATTTCCTGAGATGCTGGGGGCACTGTGGGTGACAACTTATGTGAGAAAGCCATGTCCTCCCCAGCTGATAAACATGAGCTGAAATACACGCAACCCGTCACTACAAGAAGAACCACATAGCCTCTTATCAAGGATACACGAAATGTGCTCACAGAAAAAAAGGAAACCAGCCTTGCCAGCCAAGGTGCAATTTCCTATTGTTTGAAGAGTCACAGAATACACACTACAAAGCAGCCTGGGTCCGCATCTCCGATAATCCTGAGCTCCAGATTTTAGACATCTTGCTAGGGCTTGACTAGGAATTAAAAAAAAAAAGAAAAACAAAACAAAAAAAAAAAACAACAAAAAAACAACCAAACTGTTTTCTTATTTCTAGCTAGTAGGTCAAGGTGAAGTTGGTCTGATGATATATATTTTTCAAAGGTATACTACCCACTTCAGTATCATCAAGTCATAGGGTACAGGTGGCACACCGGAGATGCCTGGCATATGTGGACAGTTGTTCTTAAATGAACCTGTTATTTTCTGAAAGGCCAGTTAGTAACCACAATGCAAGAGAGATGGGTATTAAGTTATTTACAGGATCTGGACATGGAGTCCTCATTACTTTTTATGAGAATAAGCATGTTTCATAGTTTTAGTCTGCATAACTAATGAGTCCTCTCAACAGGAATGTTCTTTTAGGCCTTTAGACTCTCCGAGACGCTATAGCAGTAACTGCCTTTTATTTCTTACGAGATCAAAAAAGAGAGTCAAGTTGGAACTCAATGCAGTCACTGCACTTCAAAGATACATTAGTTCATTCTCTTCATGAACTCTGCCAGTAAAACTTCTGCTGTACAGCACCTTCCTCTATTAGAAATCCCATTTATAGAAATAAGACTATTCTCAGAGAGATATGATCAAAATACTCTGAGGTCCTATGACAGATTATTCAACAGGTCAGGTAACATCAATCATAGCACAAGAAACTAAGACATCATTTCCACAAGTATTTAACTACCTAATTAACAGTATGGTCAGCAGTGTGGAAGTATCTTAACCTTCTTGACTATGGTTAATATCACACTTTGCAAGTAAAAATTTAGTGTAAGTTTGCAAACCAACTGAGTACTTGCCAAGACAAAAACCAGAACGATGGTTTATGAAGCTCTAAAGTCTTCCAAGACCTAGCTAAACTGTTCTTTATGGATCATTAAGATAAAATCTGTGCAGCTTTCCAAAGTGCCTGGATCTAACATGGATTTAAAAGTGTGGTGGAAACACACAGGCACCACTCCTACTGAATTTTGGGGGAAAGAGTAGGAAATTCTATGATTCTATGAAATATGTAATCCATTTTGGGCTAAAGGTAAAAGACAAAATGAAACAACATAAGATTTTTCAAACTATATTTCAGTCCCCAATCATGCAGTTTACCATTTAAAACTTCAGCCAGTTCATCGTTTAGGCTGGGTCCTGCATGTCACTATCTTCTGACTGTAGGGAGCTGCATAATCAAGTCTTTTGCGTTTCAGCATCTAAGAAAATTTAGGATTGTTACCAACCATCTGTTAAGTCCACACCAATCAGTGGTACTAATTAAATGAACTGCCATATCTTAACTTCTATCACAGCAAATTATGAATTACAGAAATATTGGCACAAAGACACAAAAGGCGCTTTGAGACCTGAACAAGCACTCAGGTTAGGTGAAGCAGCATGTGAGTACCTAACTCAATATGACATTTTTACACCCACAGCCCACGGTGCCTTCCACGCTTCCGCCACTTTTGCAAGTGGTGGGCACCTAAGTTCATCTGGCTGAAGGCCCAAGTAAAGCCGGGCACAGGTCAGTGCATCACTTGGGTATTCTGCAGTTTGATCAACAACTGAGCTGTGAAGCTGTTTTGAAACAGGAGTCAAGTCTGTGAAGAACAGAAGTTGCTCCTTGTAGCCAAAAAAGTCACACCACCTTCTCATCCAGGAAAGAAAAATCCTTGAGGTTGAAGACCCCATGGAACTATCACTGCTCAGAATATATAGAAGAGGCTGTCAGCTCATATTCACACTTGGTGAAAAAAAAAAAAAAAAAAAAGAGACTTAGCTGCCATCACACACTCCATTTTGAACACCTGCAAACAAATGCTAAACCAGCAGGACACCACCTTCTGCTATCAGTGTTTTACCTCATGCTCGCTTGCTCTCTTTCTCCAGAAGCGTTACTTCAGTGAAGAGACCCCATGGAAACCTCCACATTTCCTAACACCTATGAGAACACTTGTAAAGTAGCTGCATGATATAGGTGCCAAATCATCGGTTGCAAATCCATCTCATCTGCCTTAGTCTCCAACAGCTGCAAAATTAAAAATAGCTGTCATAGGCAAACCACAACTGAAGATGAGAATGTTTGTTCATTTATTTCAGGCTGATAATGGTGTCACTGTTGACATGTTTGGGCTCTGAAAGGAGCACTAATGAGGAAATGGACAAAATTATAAAGGCAGAATAAGGAACATTCTAAAATAGGAATGGGAAAATTACCCTCCTTTTAAATTTACATGGAAAATCTGACTAGCCATGACAAAATAATATGCTTATTTGGCTCTTTGGTATGAATTCCTTTTAACTACAAGCAAAGCAATCATTTAAAGTAGCATTTTCAGCTCTTAAAAATTGTTTCTCACCCTAACCAAATGAGAGTATTTTATCAGGTGTCAAAATTATATGCCTTCATTGCCTCCTCATGACTTGAGAGAGACATGGTGAATAAGGAATGGAATAGTATTACTGCAGAATTTACTCTCTTGCTTTTAGTCACTTCCTGACAAACCCTGACATTACAAGATGCTTTCCGTTCACAGAAAAGGAGCCTTCTGCAAGAATGAGAAATTGCATTTTATCTCGTGTAGCAGCAGTATTACCTATGTGCCCTGTGTATTTTTGCTGTTATGCTGTCTATAAAAACCACTAAAATATAATTCTCATTTTGTGAGCCAAAGACAGGGTAGGGAGCGTGCACAAAGACTGCTGTGGAGTCCGCCTGCTTCATTCATAAAACAGCAGTAGTTGCTATGTAGCTAAATGCTGCAAGGGAGCTATTTGGGAAGGAGAAGGTGTTATTTTCATTAGGTGAATCCCTATGCATTAGTCACATATTTATCAGATTTCCTCTAGTACTAATTAGGCATGCAGTCGAACCTTGGGTAACCCAAGGTCAGTCCTCTCTCTTGGGGCTGCAAGACAGGTTTCTTAAATCCTTGGCATGGTAAAGAGCCATCAGTGCAACTGAAATTTCCAAATCATTTCTGAACAACGGCTTCCCACCACTGTGCCACAGCGAACAGATACCTCTGGAAAGGGCCAGGTTCACTGAAAGGATACCTGACATCCAGGAGCAGGAAAACAGCCAACTTTCAATTATCTGCATCCAACCATGAAAGGCATCTCTGGAGGCCTCTGGATAAAGATGCTTCTAAAATATACAGAATTAAATGCTGCTAAACAGAAAAGCATCAGGCACAAGTTGATCTATGCGCTCACAGGTACACGTAATGATCTTATGAGGCATTACACCCTAGCAAAGGCTTGCACGTTCAAAGATAGCTGAAGAGCGGCCACTGACAATGTGCCCCTTCAAACTGGATCCCTGCCAGGCCTGTAAAGAGCACAGATACAGCTATGGTTTTCGGAGGGGAAATTCTCCTGCTGCCCTGCAGCCAACGACAGTAACCCTCAGGGCTGCACTGATGCCTGAGGCTATGCCCTCTGCACAGGGAGAAAATTCAGAGCAAGGTTTGTACTCAGCCTCAGTGTACACTGAAGCCATAAATATAAACCTTAAATATGAAATCATATTCATACAAACACAGCTTATCACTGTGATTACATGGGACTACACCATTTTTTGGCCATTGCTACATGCCAGGATAACACAGGAGTTAGTATTTGGACCACAGCATAACACAGACGATTAAAGAAAAACTTGCCACTGAAGCTGTTTTTCACAGTCACTTCCTCAGAGGATGTTCTGACCACTGTAACACATTTCACCTTTTTAGTTTCATCACTGCATTTAAATGTTGCGTTTGAAGAGCAGAAATACTTCTAAAACAGGTGAGAGATAAGCAGGATCTTCACTGAGATCCACTTACTATGCATTCAGAGTTGAAGCAGAATCTCGGTAACTATTTTAAGGTACTAGACTTTTGGTCAAGTTCATCACTCGCTTGTTAGTTAAATTTGAGTATGACTGTCCCAGAAGCAAGAAGCTATGTAAGAATTAATTTTAAGAGCTTTATGGAAAATAACCAAGATTTGCATACACCGCTTAAGTGCTCATGAAAATGTTGCTCATTCTCAGGATTATAACATGCATGCTGGAAGCCTCGCTACGTCACTTCGGCTATGTGTCTTGAATCTGGCAAAGATACCCAAAATATCTGCCTCTTGGAAATTACACATTCCACCTCTCTACCCAGCAGAAAGTGCTGTGTTTTCAACTATCACATTTACACAAAGTTTTTACATGTTTCAGACATAAAGCCAGTATATTTCCTTCTTCTTGGTCATCTTCATGATACCTATTTCAACCTCGCGTGATAAAGATAGAGTAAATTTGGTAGAACGATTGCCCAAAATGAAATGCCTTGCTGGTTTATCAGGAAAGTGAAGCACCTTTTGTGCTTTTTACAAACCTGTCCCCCCCCTTCTCCTTTGTTGCTGCTGTTCTGAACCAACCCACTGATGAAGACAGAGGATTTGCACATGCTGGAGGCTGAAGTCTTACTTATTTACAGACCGCTGCTCCTTTTGTGCAGTGCAGCTTGCGGTACTCTGAAGAAACATCCACTACTCTGAACGATTACATACTCCATCCTCTTCCTGGGTCAATACATCATGCACATATATAAAATGATCCAGTTGCTTCCTCTAAGGGTTAAAGTAATAAAGCAACTGCCTGGATATACTTGGTTCTGACATTAGAATTAACATAAATAGTCGACAATTACGTAACGAAGGGGCTGCAATCTGGACAGAAAGTAAGAAGCGACTGAGGAATATTACTATATAATCATCCTGCATCACCAGAATATGAAAACAGTAAAAAATCAAAAAGGAATATCCAAAGCCAGTGACCAATCTGATACACCATAAGGACCCTATCATCCACTGTGATGGAATTCAGACTGCCTTAAGAACTCAAGAAGTTGGACCCCCAAAGACACATGTGTACAGAAAATGAATAATCTTAAAATAACTCTAAAAATCTTGGCTGAAATCACTCAGATTCCATGCAAGTGTCACACATGTCAATTACCACCAAAGCGTACACCAGAAACATTCCAGAGCAGTAAGACAACTAACACGCACCATCCGTGTTTAAAAGCTGCCAGACACAGGTTCACTAGTTGTGAAAGAGATCAAGCCTTAAACTTATACTTACAGTTATAAATTGTTGATGGCAGCTGACTAGACTAGAAGTGAGCGAAGTTCATTTCCAGAGAGACTTATTTGGCACAGTTCCACGGGGGCTTTTTAGCTATTGCTCTTGCTAGGGGAAAGCCTAATAGCTGAAATCCAGCTCCTCCAAGCCACGGAACAGCTTTAAAAAAAACATATAAAAAAATAAAAAATACAAAACCAGACAGATCATTGCACCATGCAATCCAAACTTAACTTTCCCACCGTATATAATGTATCGCACGTTCTTGCACTGTTTTGTCAGCAATTTCCTTCAGCGTAGTTTCTCTGTATTTAGGGATAGAAATAGGTACGTTAGAGAAAGTACCTATTAGATCTACCCCAAGCTGAGGGGAAAATATTTCATTAGATGGAAGCAATTTCTGCTTAACATTTGCTTGCTTAAATTAAGGGAACAAAAAATTATTTTTTTTTTAAGCTTCTGCATCTAGAAATGCCTTTCATTTTGCATATCACGTACAGAATACCAAATGGAGGCGTGTTATACTATAGAAGGCATTTATTCATCAAGTTACAGCTTTGCTGTACTGCAGCATCATCAAGATTTTACTGTCTTGGCCAAGTGTTTAACAGCTTACAACGTGACTCAAACTTGACTTCAATCTTGATTCTTCTACCCAACACTAATGCGGCTCAGTAGACTATTTTACAGTGCTATATAACAGACTGGAAAACAGCTCTTCACAGCATAAAATACCTGCTTTGTGCCTGGGTTTTTTTTTCTGTGGAGCCAGTACACAAGAAAACAAGTCATCCCACTGGATAAAGCAGAGAAACTGCACTTCAGACAAACTGTGTCTACAGAATTGTCGCCCATATAATCCCTGCCATACTTGTCCTACACTTTTGTAAGGAGATCACAAAATTTTGATCTATAATTTTTGCCTAGGCTTTAGGGTTGGAGGTAGGAGCACATATCCTAAGACTTTACACTGGACAGCAAAACAAGGTTTCAGCCAGCCAAGCAGTGTGGATCTAGAACTCTGTTAACAGAGGAAATGAAAAAGCTATCTAATTCGCAGCCACATGGACTCCAACGAATGTTTGATGAGGGTAAGATGGAGTGCCAGCAGCAGCAGGGAGTGTGGCATGGTGACTCAAGCAGGTTTTCGTTCCCCTGGGCCCACCACACAGTTCATTCAGCACTCTCAGCTGTGCGGCCTGCAGGCTCAGCATCTCCAGCAGACAAAGTACTCTCGATTTCTGCTGCCCCTGCCCCAGATATCCAACTGAGTACCTTCCAATGTAATTCCAAGCATAAAGAAAGCATAAGCGCATTTACTATCATTATGTTGTAGGTGACTACACTGCCATACTTTGGTATCTCAAGCTGAACTATCAAGAACAGTCCTGAAATTCTCTAACCCTTAACTCTTATGGTCAGAGATCGCCAGTTGTGGACATACATCCTTCCTAAGGATTAGGGTGAAACTCAGCACATTCGTTTATAGTCAAGACAATTACCAGGTTTGTGCTCCAGCCCTGTGGACTTAAATGAATGCACAAAGTCCCTGAAATAATACAAGTTCATTGTTCTTAGGCTTTAACTGCTCATACTGAATTTACAAGCCAGCATCAGGCAGAAGCTACCAAAAGGTCTTTGCAGAAGGAAACAATCCTCAAAGTTATTAAGCAACAGCTTTACAAACCGTAAGGAAGCTAATAACTGCAAATATAGAGAAATACAAAGCCTATGACGTGGGATACTTGAAAATTAGGTACATCTCATACTTCAAGAGAGTTACAAAACATCCATTTCAATTAGGATACTTTAATGGTAGCTACCCTAATTACCTACAGGAAGGAAAAAAAACCAAACCACTCTTGTTCGATTTCCAGCATGTAATTTGCTTGCTGGGGAATCCCTTTGCTTAATAGGTATCTGTGCTATTTTCCTTGCAAAGAACATGTTGCCATGGAGCACTGATCATGGTCATTAGTAAGTGATTCTGCCTTTCTGCTTCCCTCTTTTTCTTCTGCCTCTTTGAATTGCACGTCCTTCACTGGAGGGACTGCATCTTATGACGTGTTAGCCTTAACCTTTTGCTAGATATGCAAGGCAAACTTATAGTGAGCTGTGATTATATTTGTTTTGATTTCAGTGAATGGTCTCATCCAAAAGCTGCTCTTAAAAGTCTTTCCCCATTTTTCATTGGCACTTTGCTTTGACAGAGTGGAATTTCCTTTCCTTAGAGTGAGAAGGTGGCAGATGGGAGAAGGAGGATCTGAGCAGACAGAGAAGCACTGCACAAGACTCATGCTGAACTTGTCAACAGAGCAAGATTTCTTTACTACAGTGCTTTAAAAAAAGTATTAAAGTGGCTGCTTCATTATTCAACAAATCTACAAGGGCTATACAGTTGCATTCAGGCTTTTTTATTTTAGGGTATCCAGAATTTACCTAGGAAGAATCTTGCCTTGCAGTTAACCCAATCAACAGTGTACTGTCAAGAGTGAAGGAATGTGAGTGACAGCAAGCCATCATACTACTTCTGCTGTAAACAGCTGGCAACACAAGGCTTGGATGTAAGCAGAATACATTTGGACTCCTGCCTCCTTTCATTAGTAGGTGGCAAAATGAGTCTCAGGGCCCCTCAAAAAAAAAAAAAAAAACAACTCAAAAATAGGGTGAGTGGTCTTGGAACAGCAAGGATATCAAATCCTGACACCTTTACATTTTTTCTCTTTTGGGCCTACAGAAAAAATTCACGTGAGCATTAAGGTTATAAGCGGACAGATGCACCCAAAAAAGCAGCACAGACTAACAACCCTGATTAGGTCTCCATTCTGGCACAGGGCAACAGGGAGATTTGCAGCTGCCTTCTTCCTGCCTGGCATTCCTGTATAGCAGAGGAACAGGAGAACTGCACTACTGGGACTACAGGAAGACTCCGGATGAAATAAGGATATCTAAAAGTTGCCTCCAGTACAAATCCTTTCATTACCCACCAAAAAGTCCTGCAATAGAGGAGACTATAGTCATGTTCAGTGACCACAAATCAGACTGCGAGAGGGCCGTCCAACAACTCACGGTAGGGTACAGAGACTAGTGAGACTTTTCCTCTCCTCTGTACAAAAGTAACGTAAATAAAGGAATTGCTTTTCTTGCCTAAGCAAACATCTACTTCTAGGAAAAGGCCAGAATTATGCATGTACTGGGTCTACATCACAGAGAACCAGTGAGTGCTAAAAATTTGTCATATGTAACACATCATCTTGCATGTTCAATGTGAAGCACGCATTAACATTATGAGTTCATATGCAACTGTGATTTCAGAAATAGTCCCATTTTGAGGTATCAGTTACAGAACTCTCCTTGAAGTAAAGGTCACAGATTTGATCTACAGTATTACATCAGCAGGGAACAGTAACAAATTGTGAATTATTCCTATCAAAACTAGGGAACAACTTCTTTTACAGGAATTGCAAGTAAGCATTTATTAAATCGTTAACACAAAAAATACACATGTTGGCAAATGTAACGGCTACCAAGATTCTGTTAATACAGCAAAATTCAGCAGGCCATGCTGCAAAACAGTCCTTAACCGTTGAGCATACATACATCTTTCACCATTGACACACCATACACCAAGTGTCCCTTGTGCTCATTTAGAAGTACAACGTGTTGCGGGGCTTTAAGAGATAAACCTTTCATCTTATTCAATTTAAAAAGACCTTGCAATGTTCAGAACTGGAAAAAACAGTACAAGAGAGAGTATGCGGGAGGCAAAAGTTCAGGGGAAAAAAAATAGGAAGTTTGTAAGCCAAAGCAAATGTACTTTTCAAGCCAAGTAAGCTCCCTATTCAGAAAGAAACTATTATATGGATTTGTGTTGCTTGTCATCCTGCCCATTATCTCAGATGTCTCAACTCAGCAAGAGAGTACCTGGTGTCACTGAAAATCAAAGACATAGAGAAGACAACCTCCAGTTTACTATCTTTGACATTTACAGCAAAGCATCTGCTTACTTGGTCTATCTCTTGGCAACTCAAGATTTGTCACCAAGGGTCATGATGGGTTAAATATTTTTTTAAAATAATAGCAAAATGCCTAAAGAAGAGGAAGGGGAGATGGTTAATGATGTATCCTAATAGAAAAAATTCCACATGTTTTATTAAGTTTTTCTTTGGAGCATCATCCACAAGTTAAAAAAAGAAAGCTCATCAGGTTCAGAATCCTTTATATTCAAAGTTTTCCTACACAGAAAAACGGAAACTGAAATCTTATAGCTGTGCATGTCCTTCACTCATCAGAAAAGGATCGTATCTTGCATTACGGAACATCTCATTGGCAGTGGTACTCCAGGGGATACAGAACAGCCTGATTCTCTTTTACGAGGTAAGAGGAGATTCGACAACAGCTTATAGATTTTTAAGCCAGTAGCACTGCAGGTCACATAATATCAAAACTCTGATAGTCTGCTACATTTTGTGAAGTTCCCCAGAGGAACCCACATCTGGGAAGGCCAAAGGAAGGGCCATAGAGAACATGGCAGTCATTCTCACAGCTGGTATAAGCATTGGAAACTTCGCTGTAGTACAGTGTCAAAAGAGCTGGCTGAAGGATTTCAAGAAAAGGCGTACAATGGCTGTAACCTCACACTGACAGAACAGCCCAACAGCTTCACCTCTTCCACCTATTGCCTTCCACCTTGCCCATCATAATCACTTCATAGTAATCCAGTAATTTGTTCCAATACAAGGCTCCAGCGCAGGGATATAGTAAGATGTTAAATCTGAACAAAAGGGAGAAAGAAGAGAGCTAAGCCTAAACATGAATTCATGGCATCATGTAAAGGCCTTCCTAGAAAACATTTAATTTCGCAAAACAGTGCTATAATATATAGAAGCAATGTTTAAGACAGAATCAATACATTATATATTGTCTTCTCAAGGTAATTATTCCATTAGATTTGTGGGGGGAAGGAGTATTTAGGCCAGAGAACGCTTATTAAGCTAGGGAAAATGTCACTATCTCTTCTAAAGAAGAGGGGAAAAAAGGCGGGGAGGGGATAAAATCTATCAAGAAGGACACAGCATACTAAAGTTTTGGTGGCTTTTGTTGTAGCTGTTGTTGGTTGTGTTTCTTTGTTTTTAAGAACACTGACAGGTGTGCTACCATCTTTAGCAAGTTTAGAGCTATCACGATCAAATATGTAGGTAATACAGGCATTTCACTCCTCAAAGACTGATGGTCACCAAGACCTTTATATGTAGCAGAAGACTCTTACTTCATTCAGCTTCCTGCTAACTAGAGTTATGTTTAAAACCATGCCATGAACAACTACAACATGCTTGACCTGATTCCTGTTTGATTTACTTCATCAGCATGAATATATCAATCCTTCTCGCTGCTCCACAAGAAATATTATGTGCTGTGTTAGATGTCTCTTAAAGCCCCGTTCACTATAGCTTTCAGTTCTTCTCACTTTCTCACTGTTCAAATAAACCCGACAATCTAAAAATAAAATGAGGCGAAGACATTTCTCAGAAATAATAAAAGTCCCTCAGAGAGTCTGCAAATAGCACAATAGTGAAACAAGTCTCAAAAGCACTTTTTATTTTAATTACTTTGTTACCTCGCTTCCATAAAGAAGTGTTTGAGCTAAACAAGTTCAAATGGCAAAGACAAATAAAGGGTAATTTTTCACAAATATGCCAACTTTTTATCTCTGGTTTAACTGCAAGGACAGGTGACATTATAGGGGGGATCTGCTACAGGCCATCCAACCAGGAAGACCAAGCAGATGAGGCCCTGTATAGACAGATATGAGCAGCCTCACATTCACAAGTCTTGGTCCTTATGGGCAATTTCAACCACCCCAGTATCTGTTGGAGGGACAACACAGCAGGGCATAAGTAATCCAGGGGCTTCCTCGAATATGCTGATGATAACTTTCTTCTCCAAGTGACAGAGGAGCCAACAAGGAGAGGTGCCACGGCTGGACCCTGTTCTCACCAACAAGGAGAAGATAGTGAGGAATGTGAAGCTCAAGGGTAGCCTGGGCTGCAGGGATCATGAAATGGTGGAGTTCAAGATCCTTAGGGCAGCAAGGACGGAGCATAGCAAGCTTGAATGGCTTCTTTTTTGTTAATAGTAAGTAAACCAATCTTTGCTTGCTAGCTAATACCTCCAGATTTTCTCTACCAGAATTTCCACTACCTTCAAGTTCAAAGTCCTAATTCCTAAAGTGGGAAAAGAGGGTCTTGCCCTTATGGAAAGCTGGAGGAACAATTCCCCATCCACCTTGGTTTACAAAAGCTTCAAGAAGCCTGCTTTCATGCATGCATTTAGTCCTGTGCAACTACAATCATGCAAGGGATGTGTATTGTCCCAAAAGTATCCCTGTTTCAGCACCAGTCTTACAATATTTCACATGTGTCCTTACGGCATCATCTCTCAGACCTATGTAACTGTCAGCATCTCTGCCTTCAGCTTTAATTTTTATAAGCATTTTCTGACCTTCATAACTAAGAGAGCAGTTGGAGAACGTGACCAAAATGCATTGTAAAATCCAAAAACTGGTCAGCAAAGATGACAACTTTGATAAGTGCGTTTCTGAAAAACCCCTACTCATGGTCAAGGCAATTTCAAAAGTTAAGAAAATCCCTACTTCAGATGTTTTTATTAAGCCGAAAGCTACCTACAGTATTTAAGATGGTGTTAGTAAGACACGCACACACAAAATATCATAACAAAAAAGCTTCAGAGATTATTCACTCATAGCATGTAACTAAGGTAGGTCACATATATTTATTTGAGCACTGACAGGAAAATTTCTTAGTGCTCCATAAAGGAGCTGGATAGTGAGTACACACAAACATGTGGGTGTCAACGCAAGGCCGTACAGCAAGATATTCACTCCTGGAGAGCTGCAAATGCCACAGCACACTAAGGGCACTCCTCACGCCAGCTTTCTAATATAAACCACCTTTCCCTCCTGTCAACCCTTAAGTTGCAAAAATGTCTACTCAATGATACACTTTCAAGTGTTGAGGTTGTTGCACATACAGAACCCAGAATTATCAGCAGAGCTTACTTAGGCGTAGGACAGTACTGAAGCCTTCATTTGTTGTACTTCCAAGTGCTCTCAGCACTTTGCTGGCCTTGTGCTTTTATTTCGGTGAGTCTCTCTCCTGTATGCTCTAGATGACTCCCTGAAGCCAGACATCTGTCCTTCCTTTTATTTCATTTTGTAGCCAACAAACGCTTAATCTTTCTCTGGTGAGCAAGGGTGACTATTTTTTTTACTCCTGTTTGCTTGCTTGAAAATTAAGATAAATATACCTTAGGTATATTGGATATATTTTTCTTCTCCTTTAAAGTAATTGCTACACTTAAAGCCTGCAAGCAAACAAATATGATAAAATCTAATTTGTTCTCTAAATACTTAGTATCCATCCAGTGAACCCTCTGACAAAGGACTGCATGCATCTGTACCGCAGCTCCTACCCTTAGAAAGTCTTCCCATTCTCCATAATTTCCTAAAATCAGGTGGAACAACTTTTCCTTTTCACGAATACCTGCAAGCAAGAGCTCTCTACTCATTCTGCTTCAAGTGAAATTCTTGCATGGTAGCACTTGCTTGTTGTTTGCTAGCTTCCTATGACAATTCTCTCCTCTAACTGCCACTCGTAGTTCCAGCTGGATGGTTTCAGCTGTCACCAGAGGTTACTATTGCATGCTTGCCTCTTACCCATCTTTTGCAGGGTTCTCAACGCAACAGAATTATCCCTGTAGATGTGATACGGTGTCTCACAGGAAACATAACGACAGTTAGTGCACAAGAGCTCAACTCTAGACAAACTATAAGCTGACACCACAGCGATACGTAAAGTTCAATTAAAAGTTTTACAAGAACTGTGAGCTTTTTATACAGAAAAATAACAGCTTTTATCTTCAGAGCCTAAGCAGCTCTGTATCTGGTAACGACAGGAAACCACGCTGCAAACATATTACAAGCACTGCATTATTACCTGTTTATACACTAAATGATATAAATTAAGACAGACACCCCACCACCACCCCCCAGATTAATTATATTTTAAAATTGCCTCTCTGAGGGGAAGGAAAGTGATTGCCACTATTATTAGTTGTAATGCAGTATAAAAAAAAAAATAAAAAAATCAGGTCCCATTATGCTAGGCAGTGCTAAAATATGCTAAGAGGCAGTTTTTATTCCAAAGATTTCATAATATGAATTGACAAGCCACGCAGAGAAAAGAGGAAGATGAACAAAGCATTCTTTGGAGTCAAATCACCCAAAACATGCATCAATACAGTGACAAAGCCTGGAGGAGAAGGTAAAATCTAGACTTCATTTCAGTCACAGAGGATGCAGTACAGCCAGATCTTATCCTAAACTCTGGAGTTTCTTTCTAGGGGGTCAATGCGATCCCATTTTTTCTTGTGGATCAAATTAGCTTTTCACAGCAAAATATCCTCCCTTTCCTATAACCAGTGGCCGCTGACTTTAGACAATTTGGTTGATACAAAACTTTTTTTACCCCCATCGAAAGACTTTTCCAAATATTCAAATTAACATTTCTTCATTTCTCTCCTCATCACCTTACATCCACAAATTCATAAAATAGTTGGCAGCTTGGCTTTCCATTAGCCCTTGGAAAAGAAGCTCAAAGAGATCAGAGGATCAGATTTTGTGAGGGTAACTTGCTGAAAACAAAAAACCAAAACAAAAAACCAACAACAAAAAAATCAGACATTTGAAATTCATTTCAGCTTCTATCTTACCAGAGGAACTATTAGTTTGCCTGGAGCATGAAACAGTCTATGGAAAAGAAACACAAAGGGAAGAGACATTTGAACAGCAGTGTTAGGGCTCACTGTTATCTAAACATGACAGGAAAACTGTGATGTCAGATCTGTATCTAGCTATGTAGAAAGCACTCAGACAGGTGCTCTGTTAATGATATGAGCAAGGCTGCTTTTTTACAATGCCTATAACCAAAGAAGCTTATATTGCGAAGAGCTATTTTAACGGTTATAGCCACATTAAGACCTAAATGACATACAAAATGGCTCTGCCAGAGAACAAATTTAGAAGGCCGACATATAACCCCCATGAAAATGGCAACAGTGATGGTTACCCAAAGTCCTGCCAGGTGCCCTTTAATAAGCAGAGAATGTGATTAGTGCTGCAATGCAAAGAGACAGCATGCTGCAACATGACTCCATGCTGCTGTGCCAGGAAACCTTTACAATAGAGACCCTGGCTGCACTGGGATTTTTCATGCATAATAAATAAAGCAATACACCGGCAGACTGGGGTGCCTTCCTGAACACCAGTGCCCTCCACTGCGTATGCTGAAGATTCCTCCAAATACTCCAGCAATATGAAAAACAAGAGAGGGAATTTATGATTTTCTCTTCATGACAGACTGCTGAGTCCCCCGGGACCGAATGTCAGACACATGACTACATCTGCCACTTCGTAGGGCTGCTGCGAACATCTAAATAATACTGTCAGCGTAACACAGAGAGCCGTCCATCAGACTGCACAGGCTCCTCTCCCCATTGGTGCTCACTCTGCCATAGAAATATGCCTTTCATTATCTGTTACAGCACTTCCTGAACTGATGCTTTATACAATAATTTAGTTGGAATCATGGAACTTCACTAGAATAACGTGACCTTGTTAATTAAGAGCTAGTGGCTCCTACATAAAAGCCTTTCAGCTTCCTTATTACAAAATGCGGAACCAAAGCATTTGGGATGCCATTAACACCACCACCATTTTAGGATGTGTATCACCAGCTCCCTAAGTCTGGGATCACTTTGATCACATTTGTTTTCCAGCTTTTAAATGCTATCTATGTTCTTCCAGCATAAGAACATAAAGAGCAAATTTTAACAGGTCATGAAATAATTATTCTTTTACTGGCCCTCTAACACTACTGCACACTTTAGTTCAGAGCATTTGAAGCAGAGTCTGACATCTGAGTGGAGGGATGTTTTCTCCTAGCTTCCTCTAAAAAAAGGCTATTCTTCCATTAAATTCAGTATTACTGTTTACTCTCCAACTGGATGAACTGCAGCTTCAGAGGGACACGAATGCCCATGTCATGACATTTACAGCAGTGGTTGCACATGAGCCACAGAGAAGACCAAATGTTGAAACAGATCACACATTCTAAGACACAGCAAACAAAAAAAGGCTACAGGAGACAAATCTGTCCCTTTTCTAGAGAGCCCTATTATTTAGTGGAAAGTTGAGAAGTGGTTTTAAAAACATTGTATGAAAATGCTGTTGTACGGAACACACTGAAATGGGTCTCCATGTGATCAGACAAGGACTTGTCTCCTTTTATGTCCCTTGTGCTTCCAAGTGCAAAACACTTTTATGGTTGGGTGGCGAGCTTGAGTATTTTTGGGTCGTTTTTTTTTGTTGTAACATTAATTACGCAGTGCTCTCCCCACTACCATTACTCACGGGGGAAAAAGCAGCACTTAAGTAGCTAACCTGAAAAGAAAGAAGTCCAGAGGAGACAAAGACAAGCATCAAGGGAGTAACTGCACAATGACAGTAATCACAAAGCCCAATTTCTTCTTGTGAACGCTGCTGCACCACCGTGACCTGCACTGAAATTGACCCTGTGGTGTGGGTCACCACATAGCAGCATCAGAGACGGGATTTGTGGACTATCTCGCTGAAGGAGGTTTTAAATCATCCATGCAAGAAAATAACATAACCCTGAGCAGAAGTCAGAATTCACCACGCTGACTATGAAAGTGCAGGGAAGAGCCATTTGCACTATTTGAAGTGGCCACACATCCAAACGCTTTTCCCCTTCAAAACACCATACCAGAAAATGTTTATTTGAAAGGTCCGTGTCTCTCTCTTCCAAACACACAAAAATATCTCTCTCTTCCAAACACACAAAAATATTTAAAGCATCCAAATTACCCATTACATTAGCAGAAAAATCACAGATTACTAAAAGCAAGACCAAAAAGGGATATTCTACTTTACCAAGGTTTTGGGGAGCCAGACTATAGAAGTGTCATCCTTGAAATGACTTTTTTTTTTTTTAACACTACTTCAAGGAGGCTTGAAGAAGTTTTCTGGGTTTAATTTTCATTAAAATAGGACATTTGCATTTGGAGGCTCTTCAAGGCATTCTGTCCTGTGCCCTGTAGCTGCAGCACAGTCAAGAAACGCATACATTTTGTAGCAACTCTACTTCTGCATAGTTAGTATTGCTTGATTATTTAAGTTGCAGCATTGCATGAGCTGCATGTGACCCACAGTGTTCTCTGAAAGGACAACTATTTGCTTTTTTAAAAAAGGAGGATCAAAGTCTCAGTGGGGAGCAGGTAGGAACCTGATAAGAGCCTTCTCCATAAATACAATTTTTAATCACATGCTCTTTAGGGTAAGAATCAAACCTCCTTACATTTTCAGTGTTTAAAACACTATAGACTCCGAAACCCGGATAAGCTCAACTTTGTCACAGTGATTTAGTTCCATTATGTATTTCAATTTTTCAAATAATCTGTTTTAATATCAAGAAGTTCAGTGCTACACATTGCAGCTATCGTACTCGGGTTGAAAAGCCAGCCTTTGTTGTGCTCAGTAAGTACATATAGAGTTTTCAGTGTTAGAAGCTATTTTTCAGATGTGAGATGTTATACAACATTTCTTAAATAACTATTCAGTTTTTTCAATCAAAAATAGGCCAGCTCCCATGATGATTAATCCTTGATTGAGGTGAAAAGTGCAAGGTTTTTTATTATTAGGCAGGGATTTTCATTTTCAAGTGAAAGGTCATACAAACATGAAAAATATTACAACACTTTAGAACTAGTATCACAGGACAACCCTACACCAAAACAAAAATGTAGTGTTTTCACCAAGAGCTAGAAGTGAAGAGGTTTACACTTTTTCATGTACAAATTATTACTTTTAACTCATTGAGTTTAGAAATGTAGGTACATTTGGAAAAACCCCACACCTCTTTTTCCTTTATATGAAACATTTACCTCATGATCAAGTGAAAACTGGATTTCTTCCAATTTACCCATGAAAAAGGAGTCAGTGCCGTCACAGTGAAGAGAACAACCAAATTTTGCACTGACTTCAGTAGAAGAAAGCAAGAAAATAGAATTCAAGTAACTGAACCGTACAAATGGATGCAGACTATATAAAGTAACATGAAAAAACTAACTGCTTGCTAGCCCTACAAATCAAAGAGTTTGTATCATCAGCAAGATGACTGGAACACAACTTCAGCATTTGTGAAATGAATCATAAATCTAGCCTCTCTGGCTTAAAAATGTTTCTATCTGAAAGATGATGCAACAAAAAAAAGCGCACAAACACATTTGTATATACAACCAGAAATACTGACTTGAATATGATACTGTTAAACATGATAATGTTAAAGGCTTGCTTTTCAGTTTACCTTTAATATCAAACTTGTGCTATTTCAGTCTAAAGGTCAATCGTTCAAGCATTTACTAATTAAGAAACCACTGACATAGTTGTCCTAAATAAACTCTTCTTGAATGATAACTTTTTAAGAAATTGTACAATCAAGTAGACATATTTACAGAAATCTGTGTGACACCTTTTGGGAATATAACAGTTGACAGCTTTGAACTAAGAGTGACAAGTGATCAGAGGAATCCTACCACAAAATGTTCTAAAAAGTCAACCTTTTAAAAGCACATGTAAAAATTAATTTCAGGAATAAAATGTATCATTGTTCTTTAGTTAAAAAAACAGAAACCCAAAAAACATCACATCTCTGTTGTCCTTAAAATAAAATTTCACTAGCTTCCAGCATTGATAATTTTCCCATTAAATTCAATGAGCGTAAGCACACAGCTTAGGCATATGATGTTCTTTACGTATGCAAAGTTCTTAGTTTATTGTAACTATTTCTAGAATTTCATTCTGCTACTCATTTTTTCCAGAGATTTCTGCCTAGAAGGCAGAAAGCTTAAAAGGACATAAGGAGAGAGAAGGTTGTTCAAACTCAATGCTTTGCTTTCACGCACATTGGAGGAATCCGCTAACAGCACACTTTCACTTCATCAATTCAGCAAGAAACACAATGTGATTCTTCTGATTGCTCTTCAGTCGACATTCAGAAGCACCAGCCTGACAATTAACACAGGCTTGTGACACTGAACGAGCAGCTAAAGGGAAAATCTTTACTTAAAGCCAGCCATAAACTAAGTAGAACTTAACAAGTTCACTACAAAGTTTAATCGTTGAAGAATAATTAGAAAATATACTACAGTATACATGGAAATACACTACATATACACAACACCACCTCTGTATCCACTTAATGAAACTGGTAAGACACCGAGCTAAAATAAATACCTTAAAAATTAGGACACGGAATGCAGACTGGATACCAAATAGGTGGTTTCTCCACACCTGTCTACCACGCTTAAGAAAATCAAGGAAATTCTTCACTTAACATCTCAACGCATCAGTCATGGCAATCAAAAATGTCTACGTGGATGGAGTGCTAGACTGAAAGTTAGAAGACTGTTTCATTTCCAGCTCCGATTAGCACAGAATTTTTTTCTTCACCTCTCTCACTCTGTCTATTAATGGGGATAATTATGCTGACCTCCTCTACAAAGCACCTGAAAATCTACAGTTAAAAAAGTTCTTAAACATTTAATTATAAATAATAGCAATCATGTATCAAGCTTCAGTTATCAACTCATCACATGAAAGCGAGAATCTGATTGTTCCTGAACTTAATACACAAAATTCCTTTTTTCCACCAATGTTAGCTTCCTGGTACTTTCATTATTATTACAACAGCTGCATTGTACTAAGATGCACTAAAGAACCTGACTACCATTGACTGACATTTTGAAGTTTTTCCAAGCTTCGAACAACAAAAGACCCAGGATTTTTTTTTTCGTTGAAAATTTCCACGTTAAACAAAGATACTTTTGACCAGCTTCAGGCTTAGATGCTATTCTGAATCTGCAGCTTGAATTGTTGCAATGGCTCCATTCTAAAACAGGCTGCAGCACTTTGCAAATGTATTTTGCTGTTACATCCATCAATCCCTCTCTCCTTACAGGGGCTGGTCAACAAAGGCACCTTTTCACCATCACCACTTATGCTACCAGTTCTTCTTTCCTCCACACCTATATGTTACTTTCCTCCTTCCAGCTGCACACAAGGCCCTTAGTCGCTCAGTATGTTTGATGTGCACGTTTTTCTTTCATCCTGTGCTACTTAAAAATGAAAAAAAGGTGAGAGGGTTTGATATAAAATTAAGCTACTTACCAACTACTGCCAGATTATGCTCCGAGCCACACGCAATCTGAAAAAGAAGTATGAATGAATAAAAGAGAACCCGCTTACCAGCAGGAAGACAACCACAATTATGACAGGAAATTAAAAATTAACCTGAAACAAACAGCTACAGCTTGTAGGATGCAAAATCAAGGTTGAAGTACTCTCACTTTTAAATGAAATTTCATTTGTAGTCTCACTTAGAGGCTTAGTGGCAGGGGAGGGCATGTTTGTTTGCTTGTTTTGTTAATAAACAGGCATATTCTTTTCAAAATGCAGTCACTGCTGACATTCCAATCTTTAGGAGCAAGATTGGCCACAATTCTGCAAAAACATCACACCCATGACAATATCCACTGGATCTAACAAGACCATTCATGGGCATAGAGCAAATGCAGATTAAGCCTTTGCAAGATCAGAACCACACTGAGACAGCTGAGAATCAAAAGGGCAATGAAGATCTCCATTTCTCTTATATATACTGGTTTTTTTCCAGATGATCCCTGAAGAACTGCACAAAGTATATAGGCTCAGTGTGACAAACCTGAAGTAATATGATCCCTATGGTCATTTGTCTAGAATGGAGAAAAAATACCATAGAACTCAATTCCTCTATTAGCAGCAGGCTGATTTAATTTTTAAAAGCTGCAGAAAAAAAAAAAGAAACCAGGGCAAACATTTTCTCCCAAGCTCATTAGTGATGGAAATCAGTTGTGCAGTTCTTTTCAAAGCAAACTCATAGTCAGTGTCTTTTTTTTTTCTCCTTTGCAGCTGCTGTGAACATGTCAGATGCTTAAATTGCTTTAGTGTCTATCACGTGGTATCACTCTCTAAGCTTTCGTAAATTCCTCACAAATGATGGTACCACAAGCCCCAAGATGGGTACAAATGATGGTACCACAGCCCGCTGCCCTACTGCAAGGGCTTGCCTCTCACATTGAATTCTTTTGCAATGTCGCTGCTGGCACAATTGTCTGACATAATAGAGACATCATCTTACACAAGGGTACTCTGCTGAGGGCCCTCAAGTCTTAAATTACAAACACAAGCAATCCCCTCAAAATCCTGTATCTGGTTCATTGTCGTGCACCTGCTTGTCCATTACACATACTACTGAGCTGGAAAAAACTAGTAAGTACACTCTTCTACTTCTTAACTTCTTATAAGTACATCTGCAATGATAAAATATAAAACTGGAGTATATGCTCAATTATATTAAAAAAATAGAAGTCCGTAACATCAAATTTTTATATTGTTTTGCACATGTATAACTTTATAGTTTTTATGGCCAGAGAAACTGCTACAATCACCTCAATGTCTGCATAATATAAAGCCATCAAAACAGTCATCGTACTCAGCACACTGTGCTTGAGCATTTACTGGAAAAAAGATACACCCAAGGCTGACACACAGACTAGCTTGAGCAATTGTGTTACGAATTAACACTGCGATCACTACTACTCACGATGTACCCGCACCACAACTGTGACATGAAAACATCTGGTCAATGCCATCCTAACACAACAACGGCAAGGAAGACAAAACAGACTCTTTAGGATAGAGGCACTTAGCCAAGACATTAAAGCATTTGGGAAAACAGGACAAGAGAAATAATTCAAGTCACAGCACACCCCAGGATGGCCTCATCCTCAGAAATATCAAGACAAAGCTGCAGGAAAAGCAATGCCTTTGCAAGAGCACTAGCGGGACTGCATCCAGTCTTCTATTCCACAATATTGCAGACAGACAAAGCTTTAAGCCCTGACTGTTAAAATGCATAAATCATCGCCATATCCTATATCATTATCCTCACCACAAGTCAGAGCCCTACTTGGGAGCAGGGCTGGTTCCTAATGCCTATCCACTGGCTAATGCTCCCACCAATGCTTCTTGAGCTTAAAGGTTGATGCCATGGAAACATGATCCACACATGGAAAACACACACAAATGCTTTCTAGCAAAAAAGCAAATTCTGCATCTTCACCAAGTGCTGAAAATTGGAGATACTGAAGCTGCTGCTAATGAAATAAAAGAATTTTATCTGAGGTGTGAATAATCCTATCTCAGCTACTTTCCTAGGAAATACACTAACACAGGCACAGACTCAAAAGCATTGGTACAAAAGAACTGCCCAGGCTGGGGGCTCATACTTTACTGCCAGGATCCCCCTCAGAAACACTACATTAAAAAAAAAAAAAAGGCAAAAAAAACCCACCCCCACATCAAAACCAAAAAAAACCCCACCCCATCAAAACAAGGTGTTGTTTAGAATGTAAAACATCCCCTGACAAAGAAGCATTTTCTTCCTCTATCTAATAGCAGCAGCTACAGAGCCTGCAAACCAGATAAAAGAATGCTGGTGACCGCAAGCAGCATCGTACTCCATTCACATAGCTGTTACTCTGCCTGCCATTCAGAGCCACCCACTGCCCAGCTTATCAGGTTGTAAGGGAGTCGATCAAACGGCACTGGGTACAACCAGACCAGGAACTCCTGTACTATACAGACTTGCCAGTTCTGGGGAGTTGCCCCCATGACAGCCACCCACAGCCAACACGTGCAGAGGGACTCGCTGCAGCTCTGCAGCCCAATGGGCTAAAAGCTACTGCAAAGCACAATAACAGGTGCTGCTGCACCCCTTTTGGTCGGTAAAAGCCACCTCAGTGGAAGTGCCAGCTTTGCCAACAATGACTGAAATCAAGCAAAATCGCAAGGCATTGCGATTGTTGAAGGCATTGCCCTGGATTCACCTATGATGGCCTGGAACGAGCACAGCACATGCCATGTTCCAGCAGCAATATGGTGCTCCAAAGAAGAATTTGATAGATTGAGAGCGCAAGGTTCACCACTTCCACCTCATCACAGGGTGTCACCACCTGACAACACAGACTGACTTCATAGGAACTCCCAAATAAAAAACACCCTTAGGGGACTCTAAAGTTAGCTTTCCGAAACAAAAGCCTTCTGAAACAACAGCTTTATTCATGACCCATGCTGCTTGCTACAGGCTATGCCATCCACCTGCAGGATTCCTGCTGGCCTGCACACCTGTGACTCTGGAGCTCAGAAGGAACCACACCAGAGAGGTGAAGCAAGGCTGCCACTGCTTAATGGGCAGTGCTGCCTTGCAGGCATTTCATAACATCTTTTTTACAATAAGCTTGAATGTAAGTGTGACACCCCCTTTTCTTCACAACTCCCCACAACAGGCAACAATCAGCCAAGAACACGTAATTTGCTGGTACAAATACAGACCAGCCAGAGAACAGCATTGCTGAACAGATGTTTTATGCTTACATTAGATGTAATAAGCTCTGCAGTCAGCACAGGTCACTGGGAGAAGCCTAGTATTTACTGCAGCAACCATAATTTTCCGGCTACTTCCCTTCTGTCTCCACCCACAACGTGCTGCAGTGAAATTAAATTCCAACAGACATCTGCATGCTCCCAGTGGATAAGTACATTCAAGGGTACTTATAAACACACAATAATGCTTTCTAATTGGGCAATATTTTTACATTCTGTTTTAATTGAAAAAAAATCACTAATCTTAAAGACAAATCAGAGCGACTGCTAGTGAGTGAAGCATTCTGTGAGCCTAAGAAACACAGAAACAAGGCATATTAAAGTTTCTTCTCTGGAGAAAAATTTGAGAAGAGTTGTGCAACGATATTGTGATCTCTATTTAAATGGTCTCACAGCACTTTACAAATGCCTGTGAGGCAGGAAAAGAATGCTTAGGAACCATTTTATTCATAACTTATTTACCTTATTATCTGTGCCCTTTCAACCATACATAAATTGTTTGTTTCTTCCCTTAAATTGTGTGCTGGCAAGTTGTTTTCTACCTAGCAATGGCTGCAGTTCAGATCCATCCATCCAGATTTAACACATGTGGTGAGAAGCAGCCAAGGGACCAGCATTTTATTAATCATAAATAGTCAGGACATAAGCTGCATGGATGGTGAGGAAAAACCTTAACACAGCAACCACGAACGCTGGGCAAAACACCAACATCTTTCTGCAGCTTGCAGAGATGCTTATGGCCCAGTCCTAACAAAAATTAATTGATTGAATGTAAAAGCGTGATTTTACATTCAATCACAAAATCACAAAATTGTGATTGAATGTACACAAAATAGAGAAAGTATTTCGCTTAAGATTAAAATATTTTATATATTAAAAGTACTATATGAAGTATAAAAATAATAATGTTTATTATATATACATTCCTATATATGTGTGTGTGATATATATATATGTGTATATATATATAAAAAAGAAAACATGTGTATACATAAATATACATATGCATATTAGGAAGAAAAGGTTATCTGCTCGAGGAGATGTTATCAGGGAAGAAGGTTCAGAGGAAAGGTGAGGGTAAATATAGAGCACCTCCCTCTTAGATCTGGGATAGAGATCTTTCTGAAGAATAGCTACCCCTCCTTTTGCTCCCCCCCCAGTCCTATGAGGTAAGAAAGTATTGCTCTTTCCTTTGTAGACAGTAAACAAACATATAAAGGATAAAACTCATGCAGATATTTAAACATACAATCTCCCATTGATTTCAAAAGGTAATTAAGAGACAAAATACCTTTTGTCAACCATACCCTAAGGGACTTCCGAGCACTACAATAAAACAAGTCTAACAAAGCGTACAAAAATCCAAGCTTCAGGCTAATGCCTTGACCACAAGGCTGGCTATTCTTTCTTTTCTTTCTGTACTCTCAGGGCTCCAACTGAGGATCATCAGGAAAAAGATGGAGTCAGAACTGCAGGCAAAGCCAGACTAGTGCTGCAGCAGAGGGGAAGGGACAGTTTGGGGTGTCGCAAGGAAGAGGCACAGGGAGGTGGACTCACAAGGGGGATTGCAGTATGAAAATTCACAAGCATCC
Source organism: Larus michahellis (assembly GCF_964199755.1). NCBI lineage: Eukaryota > Metazoa > Chordata > Aves > Charadriiformes > Laridae > Larus > Larus michahellis. The sequence goes on along the minus strand of NC_133899.1, from coordinate 78,152,904 downwards.
CATCATCAGGGTGCTTCGCTAGAACAACAAAAGGACCTCAACACCATTTACTTTTGGTTCACTGCCCTATGAGTGCGCCTTAATTCCCTACAGTGCAATTATTTTCCAAAACGTTCAAGGATACGGAGGCTTCCATCACTTCTCAGAGATAAAAGCATGACACACAAAATAGATTTCTGAGGATGAGTTTAAGTTGTTTGTGTTTAAGTTGCATCCAGATTCTAGTCACTACTATTTCTAACTTTTAACCTGATGAAAGCATAGCTCTTGGGGCGGGATGGGCGGATGACACGACAAGGGAAGGAAACCATTAAAAGGGTATGCACTAAGTACTTCTCTCCAGGACTTAAGCCGTGGCATCTTATGTCTTTTGACAAATTTCACTGTAAGGAAATAGCCAGGGTCAGAAGACAGCAAGTTTTATTCCTTCTGGGATCACAAGTTCTAATGGAAGAAGATAAGGTGACCGAGAGACTGCAGATCAAAGCTTATGTAAGACAGGGGAATCTTCTCTCCCAGAGCTGTTCTTCCATGCCCTTGATTAATGGATCATAACAATGATTTGTACTGTTTGACACACTATGCCCAACTACATTTATATGCAGAATTCTACTGATGCGAAAAAATAAAATAAAAGGAATCTAATTAGCAAAGCTGTGCTGCTTCCAATGATCCTTCACTAGGAACGCTGTGTTCCTCTTCTGGATCATTTGACTCCTGATTGATAAGAAAGCAGCTTGCTAACCTAGTCACATTCCTGGCTAGCACAAGACTAAGTGTGGTTTAATGCAACACATGTTAGCAGCAAACCAGTACAACCTCACCAAGAACAGCACAATAAATCTGTTCCTAGCTGTTGTCTGTAACAGTTAGAAAAGTGAAAGGCCCAGTGTCTTATAGCGCACAAGAAATTTTCCACTTTTCATCAATCTAATAATCTAATCTTCTACTTAAGGTGGACTTTCTGTTGTTGTGTGATTGGCTTTTTAGTTTGTATGTAGTTTTACTTTCCACTACAGCAAGAAAATTCACAACAGAATTTAAACTGAAGCCTGTGTACTAAGAAGAGGAAGAAAACATTCTTCCTTGAGACACACCTGACCAAAAGCTAACGTGCCATGTAAGTGGACCTTTGCAAACATAGAGGAAGCATTAAGACATTGTCAGGATGCAGTAAGCTCTCAAGAGTAGGATTTTATAGCTCTCTATAGCTTCCAGAGTTATGATCTATGCCCTCCCTGCCTGAAACTAACCCCAAGCCTGCCTCACTTGCAGCGCAAGACACAAAGTGCTTTATCCGTTGTAGCATTTCCCTTGCTTCTCCACCCACCATTTCAGAGTCCCATCTCCAATCATTCAATATCCTGCCCTGCCAATTGTGTTACAGTCACCAAAAAGCCAGCTTACCAGCCCAAGACCTTGCCTTTACACTCTCCATGCCATAAGTGACATATACATGTCCCTGCACACATTCCTGCTTTATGACACTAACCATCCATGAGGAACTGCTCTGCTATCCACCAGCTCGCTGTACACCACGCTTCCAGGAACAGCTTCTTGTGGCTAATAGAGTGTAGTTGCACTTCTCCGATTCAGTTGGTGCAGCTTGGGTCTCAAGTGCTTGCAGGAGATGGAAAAAGTTGTAATTTCAAAGTAAAACAACAACAAAAAAACACCAACAACAAAATCCAAACAAACAAATGAAAAACCACACATGCAAAAAAACCCAACACACATAACAAAAACCAACCATCTTTTAATACCAGGTAGGAAGCACCAAAACCACATAAAGCTATCATAAAAGAGATCAGGCCCAGGGGAGGAAAAATAAAAGGAGAAAAGAAAAGCTACTTGTTACAGCAGTCAGCATTTCCATGGAAGAGTTACATCACAGCAACCCCTATGCACCCACAAAGTCTACTTGCAAGGCAAGTGTGGTCGTATTGAAAAACTTAGATATATACTGTTTGCCTCAAATTGAGGATGGGTGGATTGAGATGTCAGGACAAAGTAAGATCCATGTCCACCAACAAAATAACCTTGTCATCAGACGACTCTAGGACAATACAAAAGTTGCTGAGATCCCAGTAAGAACATCCAGTGGGATTAGGTTTTAGTAGAATGACAAGAATGTAGCCAAGACAAGTGTGATAAAAATCTTTACAAGTCAGCAAGGTCAGCTGGCTCTTCTCCATTGCCTGAAGATTCTCCAATTAGTTCTTGCATCCTTCTTCAGGCAGTTCCCTTCCTTCCTTGGGGTTCAGAAAGCATTAGCATCTTTCACTCCAGAAAAATCAAGCTCTGTCACTTTCATATCTCTCAGCTTCACTAGTCTGTCAAAGTTTTCCATTTTTATAAACAAGACCTGAGCCAATTTTTGTTTATCATTTCATCATTTTTAAAATTAACCAAGTCACAGTCATTTGATCCCAGTTTGTTTCCTGTAACAAGATCCCTATTCAGTCTTCATGATATCGTGAAAACTAAGACTAAAGTATCCCTTCTGATTGATAAAAAAAAAATAAAATTGTCAAACACGTCAGGCCTGACTGTTAATGTGTACATACTCCCAAACCTATGTCTGTGCACTGCAAATCCTACAAGGCCACAACCCTCACTAGCATTACGCACATCTCTGTCCGCATGCGAATATGAACTAGAGGAATGGGGTTTGCAGCAGATGCACAGTTTTACCCAGGGGAACTTCTTCACCATTTTTCTCAAAATTATTTTGATTTAGACTGTTTCATCCACAATTCCCAGCTCCTTAGAGTCTCAGTGGCTCTCTTTCCAAAGTTAAATGAAAGGCAATAAGATGAATACCTTGCAATCTATTTGGGCTTGCTTTGGGGACTACAACCAGTTTGCTCTTTATTTGAGGCCACGAACACCACTTTGACAGAAGAAATGAAAGAAAGCAAGACCACAGAAACAAAAACTTTCAAACCTCTTTATACACTGATCTGACTGTACCATCAACACACACATCCTTACCATCAGATTATTCTGATGTTTTCAGGTCAAGAATTGTAGCACGCCAAAAAAACCTTGGTATTTATCTTTTCTTCCTATGCTATTTTACATGCAAAGAGCAAAAAGAAAAGCGTTCATTATAGCATATAAATGTCATTACCTATCTGAATTTGCTATTTTCTGGTACTGTGAACTTAATGAAATGAATGGTTCCATTAAACAATGATTGCAGGCAAACAGTCTGTCGAAGTACATATCATTATCCAACATTTTAGAGGCTTAGAATAAAAGTCATGACAGCAAGAATTATTTGGCAACAAAACATCAAATTCTACTGAAACAACTATTTCCCTGTATGTTGGAGGCTGTCTCGGGCATAGCGATCACAAAATGAGAGAGTTTTGGGTTCTCGGAGAAGTAAGGAGGGGGGTCAGCAGAACTGCTACCTTGGACTTCCAGGAGGGCAGACTTTGGCCTGTTTAGGAACCTGGTTGACAGAGTCACTTGGGAGGCAGCCCTGAAGGGCAAAGGAATCCAGGAAGGCTGGACTTTCTTCAAGAAGGAAATCTTAAAGGCGCAGGAGCAGGCTGTCCTCATGTGCTGAAAGATGAGCTGGTGGGGAAAAAGACGTACCTGGCTGAACAGACAGCTTTGGCTGGAACTCAGGGGAAAAACAGAGTTTATGACCTTTGGAAGAAGGGGCAGGCAACTCAGGACCACAAGGAGGTCGTGAGGTTGTGCAGGGAGAAAACTAGAAGGGCCAAAGTCCAACTAGAACTTCATCTGACTACTGTCATAAAAGACAATAAAAAAATATTTCTATAAATATATTAGCAACAAGAGGAGGGCTAAGGAGAATCTCTATCCTTTATTGGATGCGGGGGAAGCATAGTGACCAAGGATGAGGAAAAGGCTGAGGTACTTAATGCCTTCTTTGCCTCAGTCTTTAACAGTAAGACCATTTCCAACCTAAATGACTCTATGATTCTATGGTAACCACAGGTTTAAGTTTCTCAAAAGAATCTGGGCTTCACATCTCTTTCCTTGTGGTAAAACAGTCCATCATTTTTAATCCTTTTAGAATATGTTCTAGAGTATTCAATGAAGCTGGAAAGAACCACAGAGCAATCAAATGTACATATTGTGGGAATTCAGCTCTCCCCTAACTGTGGTGTTATTGCAAACAATCTCACTACAATTCTTCTACATAAAAATAACGCAGAGAACTCAGCATACACAGCCCCCAAGACTACATAATAGCACTTGCATTTTTGTAGCATTGAAAGGAAAAATAGCACGTCTTACAAAGTTCATACCCTCAAGACCATCTGGGTTTTCTATTTGGATATTGTGAACAGGCAGACACTGTCCCTAACAGACCCTCTTTAAAGGAGATAAATGTGATAGCATGGCCATGGCTGGGGCTATCCTGCCTCAAGACAGAAGCCATCACTTAACTGGCCCTGTCCAGCCATACTGCCCACAGGGAACCAGCCCCACCAACGCGAGGTCTGACTCTGCTGACACTCTACAACCCTTCTTTTTCTAGCATGTGGTTTTTTGGAGCCTTCTTACAGCATTTTCCTATTCTACATGCTTTTCACTTACACTATCCTCCATTAAAAATTGCATCCAAAACACCTGACGGTATTATCAAAAGAATATTATCAATGATGTCATTAAGGAATACTATTAATTTTCAAAGCGCAGAGGCTTTTTTGCTTCTTCCAGCAATAAATCCAAATTTATGATAGAATTTTGAATGTCTCACAGTTCTTCAACACCCGGCACCAGGACGTAGGAAAACTAGTTTTCAGAGAAATTACTAAATGTTCAAGGAAGCTCTCATGCACAATTGGACTTTCATTTCACTGCTGGCCCTATTGACCTCTGTGAGCATTGCTGCTCGCAGGAACTGTCAGTACACAAATACGCTGTCACTAAAGAGAATAAAAAAAAAACCCAACTATTTAATCTCCAAAACATTTTATGTCATTTGAAAGAAATAAGAAGGTTACTGGAAGTACAGAACCACTACTGTGTAATATAATTTGAAGTGTCCCTCATTGAACCCAATGCCTTTGGAAAATACTATTTAAGATGAGCTGTTGGAGAATGCAAATCTTTGCCTCATTTCCAGCACAACCCTCACTGTCTCTCCCTCTCCTGCATATATGCATGTAAAACCAAAATTGTTATCAACTTAATTTGTAGTCTAAGAAAAAAAAAAAAACACTAGCACATTAAGAGCTCCTCCTAAACTATGACAAAATAAACATCAGAGGAAAAAACAAAAAAACATTTTTCATACACCAACTACCTCAACTTGAGGACAGAATTTTCTTGGTTCATTTACTTTCAGGAAAGCTGCAGGCATGCAGCTTCCATAAGGGTTAGTCTTGTATGAAAACATCAAGCCATGAATTTTGCTGACTGTCCCTCCTTTACCTCTCCAAATAAATAGTGCTTATGCCTTTAGGGTGTCATGTAACTCTGCTCTTCAATGTTGGATTCTCTGTTTCTGCAGCACTTAGTCAACAGTACAGCTCCCTGCAGCAAGCTTGCTGGAAATAAATAAAATGTAAAGTTGCTAAGGCTCCAATGCAAAGATGAATAGAAAAGCTCTTCTGGATAAATAAGGATACCATTTTTAAGGAATCAAATAGAGAATGAGCCTTAATGCTAGTCACAAAGGGAGAAGCAGGGGAAAAAAAAAAAAACACGTCTAAAGTGACTCTACAGAGCTGCTAAAGAGGCATTTTTATTAAAGGGCTGTATTATCATAAAGCCTTCAAAGTTCTAACTTGAACTTTCTGAATAAGACTGTAGCCAGAGCATATTCTGTCAGAGAACCATCCATTAGTTCAAGAAAACAGCTGTAGGACAAGAGTAGAGAGAAGAAAAAGTCACAGACCCTTGCCATTGCTCTACTGAAGTGAGGTCAGAACCCATCTGCTCTTTCCAGGGCTGGAAAATAAACTGCAGCTGGCCGACACCAGGCAAGCCAGGCAGCCCACCAACGGACCTCCAGCTATTCATGTTCAGGAGAACCATTCACTCATCTCAGCTGGGTTGCTTTTTAAAACCACACATTCATCGCAGTTTATTTTGACCTAGCAGCTGCCTAATTACAAGACTTTTCTATTATGCAACATCTCTCTCGCACAATACCCACTCCTTTCTCTCTCTTTCATCTGTGCTACCTTTGAGGCATGATTCTTTCACACCAGTACTAGCACATCAGTTTCAAATGACCTTTTCTTCTCCTGTTTTCTCAGGGAACATGTCAGCCTGCTCAACTTCAAAGGCTCCCAGTCTTGCCAGGGGACGAAATGCTGCAGGGGCAGAGTAAGCTGAGAGATGCGTCCCACCTCCCAAGGCAAAGGGTGCACTGACTGGTCATTTAACTCACATCAGGGAAGAATTTTTCTTATGACCCATTTCTAAACATGACAGCATTTTTGCAGTTTGAAAGAATAAAGCAGACAACATAACCACTACAATACCATTCAAGTCTACTTGTGAAAAGAGTGGTTTCACAAGACCTACTAAATGCACGCTAATTTATCCACAGAATTTGTCTATATATGTTTTGACAAGTGCCTACAGGAAAACAAAAGAAAACAACCTTTTCTTCCCAAAATTTCACGCAATAACACTCTCTGCTCAGTAAACCGTTACTGGGAATGGGTATCATCTAATACCAATCATCTGCAGTTGATGCCAGAGAAGCACTAACCATGCACTAGCAATTTTTTGATGCCTCCATAGACTGAAAAACAGGTCTGTCCTTCTCAGGAACAAAGACTTCCTTGATTAAGAAGTCAGGAGATGAGGTGTAGCTGTAGAACTGTAAGCGTAAAGACTTTAACCAGTTACAGGACGGACAGACTGCAGCCTTGGAACCATAACAAATTGAGAACACACTTGCACCAGTGAGCCCACTCCCACAAGTCGGGAGATTCCATAAGTAACTAACAGGGATAAAACCCCACAAACAGCAGTCTGAGAAATGTGAAGCCCAATTCATGAAGAACTGTGGTTTTATGACAGCCAAATTCAAATATGGCTTTTTGGCAAAAAAGACTGGTAAATATTTTTCCTCTGTATGGGACTCTAACAAAACTCACAAGGCAACAAGTTCTTAGAAATTTAAGCTTAATTTAAGTCTACGTAATATCCATATTTTTACATTTTTCCTAAGTTGAATGAAGAGTTCTATTACAGCAGCATGGCACAACAGTGCTAGATTAGCATTAACTATAGTAAGTATCTACATTTGCGAACTGTAGCTCACCAGAGTTTTGTTCTGGTCCCCCTACTACAGTTATAGATGGATAGCATTTGACTGCAAGAGATTTATGCCCAATAATTATTCCTTTTATTTCCAAATACCGCCACAGATAGAGCTATATCTTCTGGAATAAAAAAAAAAAAAAGGAAAAAATGCTTTAATAGAACAAATTTTGAAACGCTTTCACTGCTCACATCCACTTGCACACTGACTGCAAATACATGTGGCAATCCTTGTTTGGTTTTCGAGAAGGGGTCCAATTTTCAACTCAGTGTAATCCCTTACTCCATCTGTGTTAAAGACATCATACACATTACTGAAACCTGCCTAACAAAGGAAACAGGATGGATAGTGAAGGTCCTGCAATGTGAATTCATTTAGAGTTCTTGAAATTAAGGGGTTGTGAATGAATCAAAACTCCAGAAGAAGCTAATAAAACTTGATAAATGAGCAAGACTGAGACAGATAAAATTTACTGTGGTCAGGTACAGCATAATAAATCTTTCTGGATACCAAAAAGAATAACTTAGACTGTTCTCATATACAGATAGATTCTAAATTAGTTGGAACATCTCAGGGGAACTATCTAGCATTACTGTGGATGGTTCACCAGAAATACCTGTTCAATGTCTAACAGCAACTCAAAAAGCAAGAAATGAGACTGGTTTAGAAAGGGAGATGGTATTGTTGTCTTTTCACACAGACCAATGACATTTTACAGTTTCATTCTGATACTGTCAGGAAAAGGGATGAGTACCCATAAAATGAAAGACCAAATATCTTAACAGAAGCAATAGGAACATGTGAAAAAGAGCCCCAATCCTGCTGCAGACCAAATTATTTATTCTTCAAAACAGAGGAAACTAATAGCAGAACACAAGTATTTCAAAATCGAGCCTTATACAAAATCCTAGTTAGGAGTAGCTTATACAACTACTCTTAATAATAGCAAAATGAATCCTCTTCATTCCAGGAAGATGACTTCAGTTCAACTCATTACAAACCTATCTAGCAGCCTAATTCCGCCATGTCCATTCTGTTTTCATATTACTAAGACCAAAGAGATTCTGCTAAGGCAGCTCCATGGCACTATGATTGAACCAATGCCATTCCCAAAAGAAGTGTATTTTGGAATGGAATAAGCAACAAGGGGATGAGGTGTCATTACTGGGGATGACACCTATAGTTATGTTACCTTTTTTTTTTTTTGTAAAGCAAAACTTGCCTCTTTCATGATAAGATAATGCTACTTTGCCAAAGGAAGGACACAAGAGCTGATCTGCTTTGCACAAGGAGCATTATGGATCTCTTACTGAAATATTAACTTAAAATCTACCATGACATCAAATGAAGAGGAAATAGTTGCAGGTCTGTTGGTTTAAGACAACATCTGTCTCATCTAGAAGAGACACTGTTTTTATACCAGATGTTTTGATTTAGATATTGCCAGCTAAAAAAAAAAAAAACACAAAAAAAACCCCAAAACACAACACAAAACCACAAACCTTTAAGCACCCCAGAACAACTTCCTATGATTTTGCTTACTCTCATTATATCTCCTTGCTCTCCCTTCTCTATCTTCATCTTCTCACTCACTCACGTTGTGAGACCATCATATCTCATCAAGATAGGCCGCATTCATCTTCCTGAGGCTAGATCACATTCCTTCCATATTTCAGCCTAAGCCTTTGGTTTTTCTCCAATGTTTTAATCTTTTTTCATAGGTTTCAAGTTGTTTCTTCTTGTTGTTCCTGAATTGTTCAGATCAATCCCATACTGGACGCAATATAAAAGCGGCAGAAGTTAATGCGTAGCACACCTTCATGATACTCACTCACCTGGATGGTCAGACACTCAAGAACAGAATTAACTCTTTGGACCACATCATAATGCCACAAACCAAACTCAGATAATGCTCATCCCAGCCCTCACATCTTTCAAAGATGTTCCTACCCAATGAGAGGTGACTCCTTCCTTTTGTTACTATGATCTGTATTCTTGCTCCCAATATGTATGACCATACAACTTGGCAAAGCTGATCTGCCTAGTGTCTGCCCTTCCAAAGTACAAACAGTCCACACTTTGTTTTTTTAATACTAGCGACTCCACTAGAAACACACATATTTGATAAGACTTCAATTTACAGTGATATTTCTAGGACTTCTTGCAGGCAGTTTGTAATTTTTTTAATGGCTTTTTCTCATTTTTTAGTGGTTGTTATTGTCATTTTGTATCTTTATAATTTCCTGATCAGAATGTCATACACTGTCTAGCCAACTGCCTGACACAAATTCAAGTATATTACATCGGCATTTGAAAATCTAAGTATGTTACATCTGCATTTGACATTGATACATTTATCCAACTTTCATTTCATGAAAAATAGGTATCACATTAGTTTGACAAGATATATTTTCCATAGCATCATACTCACTGCAAGCAACTACATTATCATCCTTTAAACCTTTATTGATCAAAACTCATGTCAGCCATGCCATTACTTTGGCCAAGGCAAATACCAGGCTGACAGGCCTATAATTATTTGAGTCATCTTGTTCAACCTTTTAAGATATTGGCAGAGCACTGTCTTTCAACCAGTCTTCTGAACCTTCCCTGACGTTCTGGGAAAAAAAATAATTATCAACATCAACAACCTAGAAAGCGCTTTAGCCATCTCTCTTAAACTCTGAAATGGAAATGTTTCAGCCTTAATTTTTAAAATTCTACCTCTAGAGGCTGAGTAAATGTTAGTATGGAGAAGGGAATCTCATCACTGTATGATACTGCTGCTTTTTCCCCAAATGCAAAGTAGAAATTATTACTAATGTAAAATTTGCCTTGCCATGGTTTGATGTTTTGCCAATAGATGTATTTAAGATGTTTTAGTATTAACAGTGCATAGCCTCCTGTATTTGCCTTTGAGAGCAAACTCACCCACATTATCACAGCTCTTTTCTTATCCCTACTAGATGGAGCTGGTCATCCTGTGATGGGGTGGCTCATGGCAGGCTGCAGTCAGTGCCTTATCTTATGTTTTGTTTCAGGGGAGTGGAAAGGATTTCCCACCTTAAGGTGTGTTGGACACACCTTAAGACCTCTTATTTCCAACTTGTTAATGACTGAGGAATGGGTAATGCAGTTTTTAATATGAAATGCCCCTTTCACTCCTCCAAGTACACTTGATTCTTCCTAAATAAATTGTAATCATAGACATTGACATTGCAATCACAAAACTTTTTCCGTAAGGTTTCATATTGAAATATTTTGTTGCATAAAGCCTTAAAGGAGAGTATTTTAATCTTTGATACAGACTACAAGGGAGCTGGCTAACCTAAACAAGGTAGGGAGGGCAGAGATACTGTAGGTGAGTTCCTGCATTAATTCATCTGTCTTCCTGCTACTCAGTAAGATTACAATATTCCCACATGCACAGAAGTCAGACTCCCATCCTCCTACTGTTAAATCACATTTTTCCTTCCATTCTCACAGGGTGGCTCTAACAGCGCACAGAAATCAAGACAGACAAGACAATTTTTCAAATAACATTTTATGAACAGTGCTCTATACTCATTATAAAAAAGAATCAATACTTCAAAATAACTCCCAAAGACAGGAACACATTCTTCAATTAATACATCTAGAGAGTCACTGTGAAATACACTGATCAGAAATCCCTTTACAAGACCTGTTTTCCTTTCGATTTTTAAAATACCGCTTAAATAATATGCAGTTTTAAAATTCCAGCTTCATCTGATGCAACAGTCTATGCCACTAGATAGAATACAAAAGTATAGAAACTCTGAAGAATGGAGATTTAACATATTTTATTAAAGTAGCAGCATTTTTGCAACAGATGAAGAGTACTACAGGCTATATTAAAGTCAGCAGCCCATCAGACTGCACAGAATCACCAAATGCTAGGTGTGGGAAGGCACCTTCAGAGATCATCTAGAGACCACCCCCCCACCTCCCCACCAAATCAGGTTCACCTACAGCAGGTTCAAAAGGAACGCATCGAGGCAGGTTTCGAATATCTCCAGAGAAGGAGACTCCACAACCTCCCTGGGCAGCCTGTTCCAGGGCTCTGGCACCCTCACAGTAAAGAAATTTTTCCTCATGGTCAGACAGATTTCCTGCGTTACAGCCTGTGCCCATTGCCCCTTGTCCTGGCACTGGGCACCACTGAAAAGAACCTGGCCCCATCCTCTCGACACCCGCCCTTTAGATATTTATAAGCATCAATGAGATCCCCCCTCAGTCTTCTCTTCTCCAGGCTGAACAGACCCAGGTCTCTCAGCCTTTCCTCTGGAGAGAGATCCTCCAGTCCCTTCATCATCTTTGGAGCCCTCCACTGGACTCTCTCCAGTAGTTCCTTGCCTGTCTTGAACTGAGGGGCCCAGAACTGGACACAGTACTCCAGATGCGGCCTCACCAGGACAGAGTAGAGGGAGACGATGACCGCCCTCAACCTGCTGGCCATGCTTTTCATAATGCGCCCCAGGATACCCTTGGCCTTCTTGGCCACAAGGGCACCTTGCTGCCTCATGGTCAACTTGTTCTCCACCAGCACTCCCAGGTCCCTCTCTGCAGAGCTGCTTTCCAGCAGCTCAACCCCTAACCTGTAGTGGTGCATGGGGTTATTCCTCCCTAGGTGCAGGACCCTACACTTGCCCTTGTTGACCTTCATGAGGTTCCTCTCCGCCCAACTCGCCAGCCTGTCCAGGTCTCACTGAACAGCAGCACTGCCTTCTGGTGTGTGAGCCACTCCACCCAGTTTTGTGTCACCAGCAGACTTGCTCAGGTACACTCTGTCCCTTCATCCAGGTCATCGATGAATATATTGAATAAGACTGGACCCAGTACTGACCCCTGGTGATTACCACTAGTTACAGGTCTCCAACTAGACTGAGCTGCTGATCACAACCCTCTGAGCTCTGCCATTCAGCCAGTTCTCAATCCACCTCACTGTCCACTCATCGACCCCACAGTTCCTAAGCTTACCTCACTTCACCACTAATTAGAGAACACACTCACCTCTCATGCATTTCTAATTCAAAGCGGCATCCACCTTTAGATAGAGAGACGGGTAGACATAGTGCTTAGAGATAGAGTTTAGTGATGGCTTTTGTCAGAGTTAGGTTGATGGTTGGACCAGATGATCTGAAAGGTCCCTTCCAACCTAGGCAATTCTATGATTTTAAGTCAAGAGGCAGCATTTTTGCCTATCTGAGATTTCTGAAAGGTTCTCATTTAACCTGAAGTCACATATGCAGCCCAACTAAGAACAGCAACAACAATAAGGAAACCCCTTCCTAGATATTCTCAAACCTGATTAAACTGAAGCATCACTGCATGACTGCTAAAACCCATCTCATCTGCCTTGAGTTCTCAGGCCATCAACTTCAGAAGCAGTTTACTTTCACAGTGAAGGTCATTGCGTGTGAAAGACTGAGAACTACTGCTTAAGCATCCTGTGAAGGAGGTGTGTATGTACTCACAGGTTGGCAAATACCATGAGTGTTGGAGTTTGCCAGGTTTTTTTGCCAGCCAAAGTTTTTGCCATTCTGACTTGAGTGCACTGTGGCCAACGTACCGTTCCTGAACACAGACCTTCATGCTGTAAGCTTACATGATGCACACAGGCTTACACATTTACTGCTTTGCCCAGCCGCCCCAATATCTGCTCTAAATACAAGCTACTTCCTCTTAACAGAGGTGGCATCTGTATGGCATGGCTGCCGTGCTATTACAATGTTCAAATAACAATGGGAATTGAAGCACGTTGCTTCCAATGACTCCAAACGCATTTAACCACTGCATCTGTGGCAAATGCCACAAATACCAAATAATCTTTACCACATACATTCATGTATTTTCTTCTTTTTCTGGACTTTTCTCCTTTTTCCATTCATTCTCTCCTTTCACCTCTCCAGTCTCCTACTTCTCTTTCTGTGTGCTCATATAGGCATTCTGACATAAAGGGCACCTTCCATTCCTTCGTAAGGACTGCAGAGCACAAGTGGAAAAACTACTAAGCTAAGCTATTGGTGCGGGGGGGGATATCTAAAATCTAATAAACAAGCAAATGGCGTGTGTGTATGTTGAAGATCACTTGAAAGTGAAAATAAGGCAGTAAAATATTCTGCGGATTTTCATGGTTGACTTTACTCTGTAGTCTGCAAGGGTAGAAAGATGTCCTGAAACTGAAAGAGAGCAAGGGCAAAGTAAAGGGGTGTGCAAAGCATCTCTTTTCCCTTCCTACCTTTGAAAATTATCAGGCTTTTTAAAACTCCACATATATTGTTTCTCCATGTCCCCTCACCCCAGTTCCTCAATAAAGACCAACAAATCTTGTATGCAGGAGAAACCAGACTACAACCACTAATTTACCCACATAGAGGAACATATTTAGCGTATCCTTGAATTTATCATTATTAGGAACATATACAAGCCCATACTTAGAAGTTAAATTTCTATTTTGGACCTTCCTGAGTACAGAAGGCACTGCTAATTTTAAAACAAACAGAAACAGGAACAAGCTCAGAATTATGCTGCACCTTTAAAAAGAATAAATTCAGTATATGACCGTGATCTACAGAGTGCACAAATTATGCTTCTTAAAATAATTTTTAAAGGAATGATTTTCCACGTGCTTTTCTACACAGGCTCCCTCTTGACTTAAAGGGATCTAAGAAATATCAAAGGCTAAATTGTTCATGAGACCGCCTGAAGAAAAAGGTTCTTTCAGGTCAGCACGAAGGGTAATAACATTCACCTCAGCCTCAGCAATTAAGGAAATTGTTTCCATCTCTACAGGCATCAGTCTCTCGAAAACTGAAGGAAGAACGTATTCAACACAGACATGAATGAAATGTTGACCGGTTTGAAAAAAAAAAAGACTAAAAATATACTTGGATAACAAAAGACTCTTTTGGAGGGGAAAAAAATGACTAGCTAGGCAATGCATTAGAATTATTTCCCTGGCTTCCATTCAGATGCTGTCCAAGCACAGCTTCATTGTTTGGCATGTCGCTTGCATCTCCTCACATCACCTTCATTCTCTCGCTCAGATAACCTACAGATAAAAATATACAGAGCCCTATTCTAGGATTCAGCAACATTAACCCAGTAGCCAGCAGCAAAAACTGGGGACTTCTTGATTCATAAAGAATTGTTAAAGCCCCTGTGAACTACAGAGTGTAGGGAGGTTTCACCCTCCCTACTCATCAAACTGAGGCATCAGTTTGATGAGTTTGATCAGTTTGATCAAACTGAGTTTGATGAGTTTGATCAGCTCACATCAAACTGAGGCATACGACTCTTCAGGTTCACTTACAAAGCAGGACACATTCGTTATTCATGCTGAGAGGGGCTTACCAGTCTACTCCGTCTACCACTTCCTACAGGAAGAAGGTGCAACAGAGGAAAGGGAATGCTCAATCTTAAATTCATTTCGTCAGCCTACTACATTTTAGATTAATTACAGAAAGTTATTTCCCACTTCACTTCCACATCAATGAAATTTTTTGCTTCTCAGGCCTCTTTAATGCACAACGCTGGTCCCCCTCGGTCATCTGCCACTAAAACACAGCCAGCACAGAATAGGAGTGCACACACCTCAAAGTGTTCCGCAGAATATATATGAGGAAAGAAAAAAAATAACAGAAAGTAAAATTGCAGAAGGGGATTCTTGTTGATGGAACCCCCTGAGCACCCTCTCAACGTAGCAGAAACAGCACCATCAAGTAGATGGGGATTATAATTATTATTACTACTAATATTATTTTGGTTTAAGAAAATGATGACATTTGATGGTTACAAATCAGAATAGCCAGATCACTGTCCAGAGACGTGGGTGAAGGCCTCCTGCTGATGAACAGTCTTTCCAGCCCACCTTTCTGGCATCCCTCGCGTACTCCTTTCTGAGCCCTCCTCCACTGTGCACCACACACCTTTTCCAGCCTTCTTCCAGTGCTCATCACTGCCGCCTCCCTGTCACAGAAAAAAAGGTTCCTCTCCCTCCGTGGGGCGAGAAACTGGGCATATCCTGCCCTACCGTTATGTTGCTGCCTGCCTCTGCAAACCATCCTGGATTATCGCTACAGAGCAACAGAAACTGAGCTTCAGCAAGACATCAGCTCCCCTTCCATTTTCAGCGTGGTTCTGTTTTATTAAGCCACATGCCTAAACTAGTAGCAAACTGAAAGCAAAATAGGAAGGATGAGTTTGATAAGGGAGGCCTTATCAGCCTTTGCTGCCTTCAAACCTACCAAAAATGGGGGAAGGGAGGCACTGTTCAAGGCAATGCTTTTCCACACTGCAGTATCTAGGAGCCAGACTCAGCTACACGCACACAGACAATAGACACAGTTGCCCTAGCAACAGCATCGCAGGGAAATGTTTCAGTAAAGCTGCTCGCTTTCCACCAAGGTTACTTTCAGAACACCTTAGCACAGAGATCTGTATGGATCAGACAACATCTTGCATCTGCCTTGAATATGCCTGCATGAAATGATGTGACGGCCACACCATAGGAAAGACTGAGGCACTCCACAAGGTTACCAGGGAACTGGGCTCTTAAACCACCCATCACACCATCCGAGAGCAACAGCTTGCAAGCTAATGTATTGTCACATCACAACAGAATAAAACTGTGATCTGTTGTAATCAAATGTTCTTTAATCTTTCATTCGTTTTCTTAAAAATTGCTAGCCTTAAATAAAGATCTACACCATGTTTCTGCACAATTTTTCTCTGCAATAAGAGACTAAGTTTCTAATACTGATCACCACCTCAAATAATATCCCAAGTAAAAAATGAAACCAGAAAACATCTAAGCTGCTTGTTTTCACACATTTTTCACACTTTCACACACTTTTATCCTTTCACTAATGCCATTAAAAGGCAGTGAAAGTATGTAGTGCAGCATGTGTCTTGAAAAAAAGTTTGGTTACCAAAAAAAAAAGTCACTTGAATAATTTGAAAGCTTAAACTACACCAGTGAGATGGTTTACCTTATTTCCTTTGGTCCCCTTAGTTTTTCAAATAAAGAGAAACGCATTAATTCCACACGCCCCTTCCCCCACCCCCCCGAGATGCAAAAAACTGTTTCTCACATACACATTTAAGCTGTGATCAACTGTCACTCCCTGAGTCAACTGTCAAAAAACAAAGTATGAGGAATTGTTCAAAACATAAAACAAACACCACTCAAGAAAACACCTTCTCATCCACTCTTTCTACCTAAAGAAGGAACAAGTTTTAAACTCTTTTTCAAGTTTTTGGCCCACAAACTGTTTTGATTGAAGAGCTGCAAAAGTAACCCCCTACATAATCAAACAGCAAGACAGAGCTTTTTCGCAGCTTGCTCACGGGATACAAACATCCAAAAAGAGAAGAAGTTGGAAAAGAATCAAAACTAATCAAATTAGATAGGACTGTTTCTAAATCTATGTCTTGCCATATATGAAGACAACAGTATGTTCTTGAAATACATATTTATGACAAACAATAGATAATTTCAGCATCAATTGTTTATATATAGTTCCAACCAAATGGCTGTCACCCCATACCAGATAGCTTCATTACAAAAGAACGCTTCGGGCCCCACTAGAAGACAGGCAGTTCAGAAACTGCTACTGAGAGCTGCAGAAACCCAATTATACATCCGAGTCTTCACAGTTTGGGGAAAAGGATCATGTTAGCTCTGATGAGTTGTAGAAAGTCTCCAGATTTCTTGGCCCTCTGTTAATAATGGGACATTGCAAAATAATTAGTAACTTTATCTCTGGAAGATCAGGCAAGTATAAGACAAAATTGCTACTGCAGCAATTAAAACAGGACCAAACCAAATCCTCCACCATATAAAGTCATGGCTGGGTATCCTAAGGGAGATGCCATCACTTAAAAAAACCCACCCTATTCCTGTTGCAGGAACAATCTGGGTAAAGGTCTCCAGCTTGAATTAAGAAAATATGACTATATAATCACGCTTGTCCCCGTGTTCTTAAAAACTTTACATATACAGCAGCGTAAGATAGAACCAAATCTCGGAAGCAACACTAGATAAGGACACATGAAACAACTTCACCTAGTTGGAGCGGGTTTTCTGGGGAATTCAGGAAAGAATTGCTATTTTCTTTTTCTTTTAAGAGATGTAGCTTTTTACTTCTCCTGCTGTCTTTCAAGGTGGGTTCTGCAAGGGACTCCTAGCCTCAGAGCTGCATAACAAGACTAACTATTCAAGACTCTCCTGGGGTAAATCAGACAGCTGTCCACATACTGTAAAGATAATTTCTTATTTCAAACCAGCTTTCTTGGGATGCTCCAAATCAAAGAAGCAGAGCTTCATGCAAAAGGCAAGGATGATCTAACAGAAAATGCCTGGGACTGCAATTCAGAGAACCTAGCTCTAGTTCCAGATCAGACAGAGCCCAGTGTTGGCTCAGGCAAACCAACGAAGCTTGTGTCTCTGCTCACAGCCGTGGAATGCCAGCAGCACTGCTTCTTAAGTGTTTCCATCCAAAGCAGCGTCACTGAGAACACCAAAGGAGAACCTAAATATTCATTTGGAAGGACCTAATAAATTGCTTAATAACAGCACTCTTTTTTAAAGAGCCATACCTTTTTTAATGTTTTCAGCCACTCATTTACAGAGAGATAGAGGTAGATAAGGTTTAAGGCTCTTTCATTACCATTTAAGAAAATAGTACTAGAATAATGCCCAATTTCAAAACTGCCAACTGTTTTGACCAAGGCCTTACAATTCACTTGCGGTTCCAGCCTACATCAAGAGCAGCAACCTCCCGGGTCCCTCTTTCCAAAGTGCCTTCTCATGATCACCACCTTCACCCACCTCACAGGCTACTCCCAACTGAAGATGTTCCAGCCAGGAAAAAACCAAAACAACCAAACCCAACCCATAAGCTGTTCAACGAATTTTAAATGAGCTATTTGCAACATCAAAAATTGAAACGTGGTTATTAACAACCCTTTGTTAAAGGATCATTTTTATGTTTCCACTTCTCTGCTCATCTGAAAGCTTTTGTGCATTGTCCAAAGTGAGCTCAGCATGAAATCAAATACAAAGCTTCAGGATAGGAAAAGGTCCCAGAGAAAACTGATGTTAAAGAAGCATAACACAACTAAGTACTAAGCTTGGTTTGTTTCTGTTGCTGTTTTTAAAATCACAGGCATTGAGATTTTGAATTAAGGTTTACTATGGAAAAGATAACCTACCTCTTACAACGAAAGACATCTATAATGAATAAAACTGGAAGGAGACAAAGCAAAAACTATGTAGGCAGAAGCTAACTCTTGGCAGGGTGGACGAAGGGGAAGAAGGTAGCCTTTTTTTAACGTACATTTACAGTGTCCTTAACACTGGGAGCATGAGAAAAATCCAAATGAAATCTGTGGGGGAGAAAAAAAAAATATCTCATCATCTCTTATCATCAACACCTCTGCAGAAGAGGTGCGTATTTGCATATTAAGTTATCTACTGCATTTAAATCTGAGTATATAAGAAATTAATTTCTTCTGAGAGAAAAGAACAAGTAGCTTAATTCTCCACCTCCTCACTGAACTTCTGACCATGGTTTAGGACTGCCTGGAAGCCTTTCACCTTTGGCCTAATCAAGACAGTGTTCCTCATCACTCGAACACACATCCTAAAAACAAAATACAAGAAGAGAAATGTTCGCTTATAACAGAAGTCTGCCACTCCTACTCACATATTTATAGCACCAGGGTTGAGCATAAGGGTAGTAGAATTAAAAATAACGATAAGGATATTAAGGACTCTGAAGTCAAGTAATCAGAAGTGGTAGCATACTAGGCACAAGGGAAAATGTAGTCTAACAATGCAACTATTCCTCTATCTGTGAAAACCATCTACTTGTTAATAAAGTGTCCAAACAAAATTACGATCAAGTACTGACAATACAGCTTAATAGAGCAGTTTTGAAGAGTAAGAGTTCGCATCCAAAACTGGAGGGCAAAGGGTTGTACGTTAGTTATGGGAGAAATTCCAAGTCCACAGGGCCTGAAATAAGGAATTACATTAGAAAAATTTGCGATTGGCCATACAACTTTTCAAACTGACTGTTTCAGTTGCAAGGTCAGAAACACCAAGTACAGAACATATGAAGCACTGGGAACACCATCATCTCCATTAGCAACCAAAGTTAAATTATTTTAAGATATTATTGGCCAACACTGTGTTATGGTAAGTGTTCTTATGACAAGTTTTTGCTGAGAACAAGGGTTTGCATCTCTGAATTCAAACTGACGCAAAATTTCTTGAGGAAATTCTTGGTTTTAATTTTTCAAGTTTTTGATTGGTGGTCTTTAAGTGACCAGTATTGTATTTTTAATCTCAAAGACAACAATTAGTAAGCTGATATGTTTTGTTGGAGTTTTTTTTAGAGATTAAAATAAGGTAAGTTTTGTGAAACATGCTACTTTATACTACAATAAGAAAAACAAGGGAAGAATTTGCATAACCCAGCATGCAAACACAATCTTCGACTAAAAGCCAACTTTAAACTCAGGAATTTAGCAGAGAAGTTCCCAAAAATGGGTATTAAAAGTACTTTTTTTTTCTTTTTTTTTTTTTTTAAGATGACATGAACCTGAAAGTTTATTTTCGGAGGCAAGCTCTTAAAGAACTACTTGTGGCACTCTGATGCATGAAAAAATATTGAGCGCACTTCTCTCAGCAATCAGAAGGGCATCTCCACACATTCATTCTTACATTCACGTGTATCTTATGCAATCTGTGTCACCCCAGTCCCAGACACCACATTTCAGACCAACTTTTCATAAGGGCTGCTGGGACTGAGGTGACCCGAAGGCAGTGACTGAGGCATGCCATGCAGCCTCAAGCTTCTGCTCAGGAAGTACAACCCTGCTGTGGGCTGCCAAAAGGAAAGCCAGAGAAGAGGTCAGTCTCTCTCCTTATGGGCAACATGCACCAGCTGTCAAGAGCAAACAGGACAAACACACTGTTCACCTCCATGGCAAGCCTGGAGAAGTTAATTTAAACTTCCAAAGAACCCCTCTACAGGTCTGCCTGCTATATTGTCAAGGGATCTAGTCTTTCCAGAGGGAGAGCCAAAGAATAAGATTTTTTTTTTTTTAAATGAGGTCTGATTAAAATTTAACACAGTTAAATAACATATCTAGGAGCTCAAATAGCCTACTTTTAAAAGTGATGGTAAGTAGAAACTGCAAGACGAGTAGCATCTTTAAAAATCAGCTTCTTTAAGTGTCTAAAACAGTGCAATACAGTATGATTTATGACAGAGTTTTAAAAATTTGGGCTACTACCTGCTCATTCTTATCCAGACTGTCACAACATACTGCCAAAGTGTGATGGGGTTTGGGTGCCTTTCATTATAATAGTGCTATTTTAAAATAAAACTTCTTTTCAAAAGACTTTGACCAAGCCAGTAATCGTAATCAGCAAAACGCCGCTCAGGAGAAACTCTACTTAATGAGACAACTGCAGGCCTCAGGAACAAGACAGGAGAAGCAGCCGAAGTCCAGAAAGTGGGCAAAGACCGAATGCAGTCAGTCTCACCTTCTCCTTTGATTACCACATTAGTTCCATATCCACAATTAAAAGCAAAACAAAGCAGGAATTAAGGGGAAAATCCTTGAGGGTTTAGGAACGTCTTTACTCAGTATTAAGCATAAATACCACGTAAGGCACTATGTCATCTTGTCCATGGCCTGCGGTACATGCTGTAAATTGTCTTCTGGAGATGAAGTCATTTCCCTTCGGAGTGAAAGCCAGGGAATGCTGTCATTGCTACAATCAGCACCTGCTTGCGTACCCCTCTGTGTTTACACTCACTGTTTCAAGGCTTTTGAGCCAGAACGGCTTACAGCACCATATAAATGCAGAATCAGACAGGTTAGAAAAATCTGTTTGATGCAATATGTGAAAGCAGGGCAGAACATGAACCATGAGATATTTAATCAATTCCCAGATCAGCTGATTCTGAAAAGCAGCAGTGACACTGAGCATTGCCCATTTCAGTAATCTGCACTGGGAAATTCATGAGATTTATCTGCAATGACCATAGTTGGGAAGGGAGGGTTTGTTGGTTTGTTTGTTTGTTTTTTTTATTTTGATTACTCTGAACTATCACAGTAGAACTGACCTCAGATTTAAACATAAAACTAACACTGCTAGAGTCCATGATTTTTGATGTATTCAGTTCCCCGAACTGTCTATGCCACTACAGTAACTGCAGGTGTCTCAGTCTGAGGCATTTATGCTCCTGTCTTTGAAATGCTATTAATGTTATCATTCATGTATTACACACACTGGAAGTTATGGCAATGGGGATGACTCCCTTTTGAGTATCCAAGTTGCTTACAAACCAAAGCCTTGTTTTCCAAAGCATTTTTCAATAGCATTTAATGTGCATCTCATAATAAAACACAGACTCTTCAGTGGTCTGAGCACTCCACACAACTGATTTGCGTACAGTCACAATGAGGAAGAGTTACTGGCAGAATAATCATTTGCCTTGTCGTCATGCTGTACCAATGTGGCTGTATTACTTCTGCATAACAATTCAAGCTAACATTAATGAAAGTAGATTACAGATACCTGATCATGCCCTCTGCATTGCTCTGCTTTTCTTAGTACAGAAGGGCTGCAAGTGTCCCATCTCCCACTTTCATCATGTCTCAGAGATCCAAAGCTTAAGACAAACAGGGTAGGAAGTCATAAGCTACCTTCTCTCTCCTCTGTTTTTTGATTTGAACCTAACCAAAGGCAATCCCTTCGACTTAAGTTAACAAGCATTTAGATATACACCCTTCACCCATGCAGTGGAAGCTTCAGGGGAAGCTGAGAACATAAGAACCTTGCAGGCTTTGGCACCTAAAGTCTGAAGGCCTCTGAACCCAATCCCTTTCCTTTTTCTGTATGAATAACGGATTCATACTCCAAAAGATTACTGAAAAACGTTCCCTTTCAGTATGGACCTTTCCCAGTTGAAAAAAAGACAACTACCTTTCTGGCTTTCCTTCCTACTCTTAGGTCTCATATCTCAAGTAAATCTCAAGAATAAAACAAAATACAAGGCATTCTTTCCCACATAAACCAAATATAATCAAAACAATTATGCCCAAAGATAAAATACATATTCTTTTTTTCTGTTCAATTAGTGTCACCTGATTTAGATCTCCTCTTATGGTCAGGACATAGATGAGCATACAGTACACCAAAAGACTTATAAAATAGCTTGCTTTGAGCCACAGTAATTAAGCTCCACAGAAACAAAGGCAGGCAGCAGAGGAAATAGAAGAACTTTAAAAGTATCTGTTTTGGTTCATTTCACCATTGTCTCTTACACTTCAGCAAAAATTCTTATAACTGCCCTTTTGGGATTTTTTTTTTCCCCTCCCTTTCTTTTGTGTTTATCATTCAATCTATGTAATTTCCACTTTTTGAGTAATTTTGGCAGGTCCACTGGTTGCTTAGAGATGCTTGATTTTTTATTGCTCCTTTTCTGTTTGTACTGTAATTTTACTCTGAATGTCACCTCCAGCAAGATGGATTTGCAAGTGAAGCAAGATATGCTCAGAAAAGCCTTTTTAAACAACCACGCCAAGGTTTACAGAGCGGCATACTACATGCCTTTTTCTCTCCTACATTTGAAAAGTGTAGGAAAGACTCCTTAGCAACAATTAACACTGTCTCACACAGAACAGCAAGCATGTCTCTAGCAGTCTGTCTTACAGGACTGGATGGTTTTGACTTCTGAAGGTGAAAGAATGTTTTTGTGGACATTTTCGTGCAGGGAAAGAAAAAGTAAAATGGGCACTGCTAAAATCACCCAGCAAAACAAGTGTGTATAGTGCGGGGGGAGAAGGGAGAATAAAAGCAGCTGCATCTTTAGCTCCTAGACATGCCCACTATCCTAACCACATCCTCAGCCAGTCTCCTCTCCTATGTTTTGTAAGACAGTGCCATGCTGTGGACACTCTGCTCCATTGCTTCTGCACTCTGCAGTCTCTGCAGGTACAGTAGGCCTGTTTCCTGACCCACTTTCCTCACCAATCTCTATTTAGCTCTACGCTAGTGATGCTCCTGGCATGACAATCAGATACTGCAGCCTGCAGTGCAGTTCGTTACAACACATTCGCAAGCTCCTAGTAAATTCAGTGGAAAAGTACTGTGTCAACGAAGCCTAATTAAACTGAAGTCATTTTCATAAACTTACGTCAAAGGCAACAACAACAAAAAAGTGTTCCAGAGATTTAAAAGACACCTTTTTATTTTAAATCAACAAATCTGCTTGGCATAAAGCAAATCCAAAAAAACCTTTTCTACTCAAAGGCTGCGAAAGGAAAAAGCTATTAGAGCTAGTACCTTTTCTCTGGGTTACCTAATCAATCTAGTAACTTGTGCCACTTAAAACCTGCCACAATTCCACCCACTGTCATTTATCTGCCACTAGAGAAGGGCTCCTCACCTTAGTGCCCAGTGAAACTGTAAGCTAAATCTCACTACAGCTATTAAAATTATCTTCTTACATGCACGAGAACAAAATTCCTCCCTCAGACATGGCCACCTGCAATTAACTTCAGATTTTACTTGCCCATACATGTGTGAGGGTAAAACTTGTTTTGGGACGTTCACCTTTACACCAGACAGCTAGGACTGTTCTGGCTCCAAAGTTAAGATCTAATATGCAGATACTTCTGAGACCAAGTAATTGGAGGTTGATTGTATTCCATTTACCTAAAAAAAAAAAAAAACAAACCAAAAAAAAAAACAACCACCAACCAAAACAGTCGTCTCGCTTTCTTTATAGGGAAATACTGTAACAAATTGCCATAACCTGGGCCTCTTAAAAAATACAACTGCCAAGCCCACAGGTTATATGGCAGTAAATTCACCAAACTATGAATCTATACTTCCTTCCTTGGCACTTAAGTTAACCGTAGAGTTCTACAGTGAATATAACCAATGCAGGCACACCACATGCACGTGAAGTATGTTGCTAATATTTTGCACATAGAAGGCATTGAGATATGAAATACGTAAAGGTCTTATCAACTCTTTCTTTGGCAAGACACTGTTTCTATTCAGCGGAATATTTTTGTACTTGCAAAACTCAGGTCTTTATCAAAAACAAGTTTTGAGATTTATTTAGAATCATTTCACCAAAACATTTAAAATTACTCATCTTAAGATTAGAAATACTGAATTTGAAACATTCTAAAAGTAGCACAAACTTATGTTTAGCATTGACGATAAATGAAAGAAAAGCAGCAGCAGAAGATTAAGTATGGCGACATCAAACGGTTCACAAGAGACAGACACCTTGGGGCAATGAATGCCTTAGAAGTGTGGATCATTAATAGAGGATATTACATAAGGCAGGGAGCACAAGGAACAATTATTCACAAAGCAGTCCCAGTGTACACTATGGACTACCTTAAATGCAATCCTTTGCAGGAGTTTATTCATGTGCAATACGATCAGTTTTGCTGGGGAGAAAGAACTATTACTAAAAAATTCTTGTAGCTTGGCATATGCCGCACAAACTAACAGTTTTTGCACCTGCACTATCATAATCACACTGATTTACTGAATCAACTAAAGATTCCCAAAACAGACCCCAAAATGCTTATGTAAAATCTCTGCAACAAGTAGTCGTACTATCCATTAAGTGGGGTGATACCAGCCAATAGCAAGAGAAAACAAAATTAAACATCCATCAGAATGTGCAATTCATCCAAATTTCATACCACAGGCACCTCTAAATATATGAGTCATTATAATAACGTACAAGGTAATTATATTTCATCACTCATTACCTTGACCTGAGAAGGACCTCTCATCCTCAGATGGAAGATGCAATCCAGACTTGCATTTTTATGACTAAGGAACCCTGCAAGAAACATAGCTTACATAAAGCAGCACCCTTAGACTAGCAGCTGTGTAGACACAGAAGATACTCAATATCACAAACGTACTGAAGACTTTACCTTTTACCCGCCAGTGGCCTACACCACCACCAATAAGCAGCCTACCTCTTAGACTAGAATCCTCAACCTTGGGTTAGATAACATACTCTTTACTCACACCAAGTATTTCACATATAAACCTGAGACAAGACGACAGAGTTCAAAGGGGACTCTTCAGGAAGGACACAGTTAGGACAGATCTACCATAACTCACAGACATCTGGCGAACAAAAAGGCATTTAGAGGTATGTAGCCTCTTTGTTGCTACCTATGGACAAGCCGCAACAACAAAACTAAGATTATTTTGCTGCCTTGTTACTTATTAAAGAGATGACAGGATCACCCTCAGGGCAGTCCCGGGGCAAAGAGTGCAGCAAAGCAGAGATCCTCTTGACTATTTTTCCCTAGGATTAAATTTTACATCTCATTTGATTTTCACTTACTGAGCCATGGACCACAGAACTAAACCTAGACTTTTGCAAGTCACTTCTCTAACCTCACGTCTACTCAATTCAAGTAGAGAATACATAGTGAGGCCTGGGAGTTTAGAAAAAGCAAATGAATTTATCCTGGATCAGCCCACTCCAGTGACAGGTGTTTCACAGGCACATAACAGAAACCCTCACCAGACAGTTACAGAATCACCTACAAAGTCTATTTTTAGGATTCATAAAAGTTTATATCCTTTCAAGAGACCATAGAGACTTTTGTTTGCTTTTTCTATGTCAACTTGGAAGTTCTCGATATTGGCATCCAGACATTCGTTGAGCCCTGCTATGATGTATTTCCATCTTAAAAGCATTTGTTATTGTTGGGCTTGGGTTCGGTTTTTAATCAAACAAAAGCTCTCTAGGAATCCAAAGCTCTAATCTGAATTGTTACTGCTTGAACATCTGTTAAAAAAATTCTGGCTGTAGAAGTAGAACAGATTCTGGTTTACACAGAAAACTACATAACTAATAAGATACCTGGCAAATCAAGAAAGCGCTTCGGGGGATATAATCTAAGATGCAATCATTAAATTGCTTCTCAGTCCCAAAGTATGGAGTCAGAGGAAAACCACAAAAAGAAACACTGGTTTCAATGGTTACTTTCAATGTTACTGTGTTTAGTAGGCTGACTCTTGGTTGATTTGCAAATCCTCACATGCCCATGGGAGTGGGATCTCAGATCATTTAGCATCATGGCAGATTTCCAGTTCTTGGCAGAAGGGTTGTTTTTCTCCATGAATCAGCAACTGTCCATCACATTACAGTCTGTGAAGTTAAAAACCCACCTCATCAGCATAAACTATATGCATGTATGTGTGTATGCATCAGAGAGGACTTTTTGGTCTCTATATATAGCCCACTTGCGAGGATTGCCACATGCACAGACAAACACGTACACACTCCTTGAAGCCAACCACACAGCAAAGAGACTTTTCTCACCTTCTGCAGTCATACAATGCTTTTGATAATGCAGCACATTATTTGCATTGTAAGATTCTAAATGTTATGGTAAAGAACAAAAACATCAACCCACCCCATTTACTGCTTTCTCCCCACCAACAGGCAACTCCAGGTACCGACCCCACCGTGGTCAACTGCAGAATAACTGACTGTTTGCCTGCTGCTGAAAAGCAAGCTACATTCGCATTTTCAGATAACGCTTACCAGCAAATGCATTCTAAACCCATCAGCAAGGAAAACAAGAAGCAAATAAGTTACGTTTGAAACATCTTCCTGAAATGTGCTCCAGAATTTTAACAGCTCTCTATAATAGAGATAATACTTCTAAACACGATAGCAAATGAGATGAAGGCTGCCCTAGTAAAATTAACTTATTCTCAGAAATACTCTGACAAGCAAATCATGCACTTTGGAAATACATTACAGAAAAGCACGTACTAATAATTCCTCATTTTATTCTTTCTGTGTCTGTCTCTCTCCCTGATACACAAGAGATTGCAGTATTCTTATTGTACAGCATCATTGTGCTAATATTAAATAACAACAGATTTGCTCACTCAAAAATGCCATTTTTTAAAGGAGGCAGGGGGACAACTCCTATGTTCAGAAATTCACTGTTAAAATTCAGGAATCAACATTCCTCTCTCCCCCCATTGATTCACAATGTAAACTGCTAGCAGAATTATAACCTGATCCACTAGATGAAGTGGTTCAGTAGAATGCCTGGATCTTCATTGTTTCCTCTGTTTGAATTATACGCCCAGGGCATTGCAAAATTTACCAAAAACATGTGCCTTTTCCAGAACCTAATCATAAAACTTTCACCTCATGGATATAGATTCATGATTTGAGGCTGTACATAAATTCACTCAGTAAAATGGTTTTATTACTTGCAGCATCAATTTGCACATGGACTGAAGATCATTGAATACAGAACAGCCAAGTTATCAAACTGCAGCAATACTGTTGAAAGGGAAACATTTTTTTTAAAATGCAAAAATGTATTTTATTATTATTCGTTGCATAAGGGTAATGTATGTTTACACGGCTCAGAGCTGGATTTAAAACCAATTTTAACAGCCAACTGTTTCAACTTGCATGTAAACAAACATACTGCATTTCTTCATTAGCTGGAATTTGCTGCAGTCTGTCAGCCATCTGTACTGTCTTGCATTCTGTTCTCTATTCAGAGCACCACTATCAAATGTTGGTGATATAGTATTGCTCTCTTTGGAGACATCATGACTACACTATAAATAGTTTAGAGACATAAAACACTATTTCTAACAGTTGTCTTAATATCTGCTTTCTCAGAATGCATTAGGTTGTTCTGTTTCTCATCCAATTTTGGTTCTCCGTAGCTTTTTGCGGATACGAGGAGAAGAGACTTTTTTCTGGCACTCTCAGAGGTGCAGAGCAAAAACTGCAGCCCAAGCACAACTTTATTCAACTTCTGCACCCTCCAAATCATGGATGCAGAGGCCAAACCCCAGAGCATAACCCTGCAAATATCTGCACTGCAGTCACAGGGGTGACTGCATAGTGCAGAATAGCCGGGCTCTGGGCTGTTGTTAAACCAACTAGTTCGGGTGCCAGCAGCAGCCAGAGTCCAGGGCTGCAGAGAGAAGAGCAGACTGCCCCCCACTCCCTTACCCACACACTGAGATGGCACCCCAGCCAAACCCAGCCTGGAAACTTGCACAGCATTAGCACAGCTCTGAAGCAGAGCTCAGGAACCCCCGAAGCCTTGCAGAGCCCTGGCTCACGTCCAAGTACCTCAAACATCAGCACATCCCTCGCTCTTGCAGTACGGACCTTGGCAAAAACTGATTTGTGCCGCTTCTCCCCATATTTTTTCCTAGGATCACAGTGCACATAGATATACCCCAGAGCAGCCCTACAGCCCCCTGAGCTTTGCATGCTGAACGCCTTCCCTGTGGTAGCGCTGACCTCTGAACCCCAGACCCCTGCGCTGTAAGGGGTCCCCCAGAACCCAGTGCTTGCGCTTGAGTCCCCTCCAGCCAGCAGTCAGACACAGGGCCTTTTGAGCTGCTCTAATCTGCCCCAGCTCTCTCAGACAATTCAAAGGGGATGGCAGCACAGCTGAGGATATCACCCAGACAGTTTAACTACTGATTTGAGCAGTGTGCGCTAGTTTCAGAGGACAGGTAATAGTATCTTTAGAAGAACAACAGCTCAAAAATCCAAGTCCCTCATAAGGGCTTTTATAGCTTGCTGAATCATCCTCTCCTTTAGGAAGTGAGGAGAACCGGCAGTGAGACAGGAAAGCTCACATACACCTTAAACTCCAATTTTCTTTCTTCTAGAGACAGCAGAGCACCGGAATGTTACTTGTATAACCAGGACCACTTGACAAGTGATGCAACACAAACCACAGAAAGTTACTCGATATCCATGCTAGCTTTCCAAACCAAAAGATGCCTATCCAAACATGCCTTTTTAGTTCACCCAGTGTGTGAGTTTATAACTTTTCAGGAAGGACTTGATCCTCTGCTTTCAAGTTGACTCCCAGACTTGCATTGTACTTCTGATTTCAGAACTGCAGTGCTATAAACCCGCCTTCCTATAACAGAACAAACTTGCTGCCCTCGAGGAAGAGACTAGTAGCATATCTGTGCAACACAACAGACCTATCCTTGATCAGGGGTGTCAGAATTCTGAACACTGACTTTGGGTGTAAAATAACTTACCAAGAAGTGAAGGTGCCTTATTAGAGCTTCATTTCAGTTTCATTTCTCAGTTTCTGATTGAGGACAGCGTGATGAAACACTGTCTAATTTTATTACCCTGTCAGCCATATACAATGGTGAGCAGGACTCACTGACAATCAAACTGTAAGAGTGGAAGTTTACCATCCAGTACTCCCCAATAAAAACAGATACTTAGCATGTAACCCAGCAGAAATGTTCTGCAGGTTTCTAAAGACATCACTCTGGAGAAGTTGGGGGGTTTTTTTTATAGCCATAGCATCTAATAAAGCTGCCACTGGAAAACTCTTCCTTTTCCCAGCTTGTGGTTCCTTTTCTGGAACAGCAGCAACAAAAATGCCTCCACCCTTGCGTCCAGATCATTTTCAGCAGAATTTTGTGTGCGTTTAAGTAGCCAAGCTACAGGCATGAAAACAAGCTGCCAGAGAGGCTCCCAGCCACCGCATGCTCCTCCAGAGCTGCAGCACTACTGTTACAAAGTGAGGAAAATTAACACAGACACGCAAGTATTTAGGATACGAAACAGTCCTTTCAACAATACTTTTTCCCCTTCTATATCTACACTTATCAGGCAGCAGGGGCCAGGGGGGTTACGAGAATACAGGTCTGTTCAGTTCTGTGACTGAAAGAATGAAAAAAATGGAATACCATTGTCAAAATTTTCCAGCTCTATTTTGGCACATCATATCTCAAAACCAGCCTGGTCTAAAAATTTCAAGCATGTTTAACTGAAGAGCCCTTGACAACATCTAATGCACAGGCTCTTTATCATAAATTGAGGTGCTTATTTTTGGACTTCACCTTGGAACAGGAAAGAATGACTGTTTTGTCAGCACCAGAAAAGTTTATAAATCCTGCCAAATGTATCAATATTATGTATTTGAAAGCTACTTTACATATACTGCAGCGATATCCACAACTCTGCAAAGTTCATTCAGCATTAGAGAGAGATGTGCATACTTTGAACTCAACGTGAAATCAGGTCGTGTTGGTAGCCACCAAGACTTACCATTTCTACATGAATAATTATTACTTTTAAAGCTTTTAAATAACTAGTGATATTTCTAATGTACTTTTTACGTATTAAAAAAGCATTAAACTTTTTCTGAATGTTTCTCCTTTGCCATCCCACAGTTCTTCCCCAGACAATGATAGTACTAACTGCATTAACCCTCTGGAGCTCCAACAGCTACAGAGAATTTTGGGAAGTTTGCAAACCTGCTAGAGACGTCCTTTATAGCGCTAGATCTTATGTATGAAAAGATAGCAATTTTGCACTTTCTGACTTGCCCCAAACGTGTTTTACAGAAATTCAAATTAATAGGTATAATGGGGAATTACAGGTCCAATAGCAAGCTGCATTCATAAAAGGCCTTTTACGCTGTCTTTACTTTTTAACAATCTCAAACTTTTTCAAACACTTCAAACGATCTCACTCCACTGCGCCACCCTTTCACTGCCTTCAACTAAATTGATAAGGCACCTTTCCACCTACATGTGTAGGAGGTATCACTTCAGCGCTCAGAGCTGTTCAGATTCCTAATTGGCTTCAGAGCAGGCAACACCAGCAGTTACCATGTGTGCTACCAGCACTGAAAGAATCAACAACTAGGACTTTCCACACCTGGAAGTAGTGCTGGCCCTGCTATGTCACTCTTAGAAAGTCTTCAATAAAGCAGTCTCCCTAGTCAAAACCACAGGACGGTATCTTCACCAGCAGTGAGACACCCGCCTCAATACTTTGCCACTTGCTCTATACACACAGTAGTCAGTCCCTTCTTCTGCCCACCCTTGTTTCAACCAAAATGCTACCTGACTTTTTCTAAGGAAAAAAAGAAAAAAGCTTTCTATATACATTCAGACATCAAAATTTTTCTCCTAAAGTTTTGACGCTGTTACAATACCTACAAAGGGCAGGGGGGAGGGAGGGGAAGGAATTGCAGGCTTCATGTCGACTGCAAACCATGCTAAATGACAATAGTACTGTTTCCTTCCTGTGTCCTGCCTACAAGCATCTCTATATACTTAGCCTGTAAAGACCCTAAGAAATAGTATTTTTGCTTGCATCTGAGCACGGCCAAGTCTAAGAAGATCATACTGTAGGCCTCCCAAGCCACTGGGAGAACACAAATAAAAGATAACTTATTTTGAATTGTTGCAGACTGAAAACTCCAAGAAAATAAGATTCCTCTGTTCAACACCAATGATCTGCATCATTTATCAGACTGGGGCTCCTTGAGCTTTATCTTGTAGCCTTCTACAGAACTAATTCTTTTGCAGAAGGTATCCAAGCGCCCCCACAAAAGTGCTTTCTTTACCTGCCATGGAAAAGTACCACATACACTTCCATTCCTTATCCTCTTCTGCAGGTGGAAACTACAAGGGAAGTAAATATCAATTATACTCCATGCATTAACCCTTGAAAAGCCAAGGCAGCTTGTAGCAAAAGCCCGGTGCTTTAGGTGATTTGCAAACACAGCTCTTCAAACCCCAGTGATTTCATCATGCCAAAAACAGATCCACAAGCAACATGGTTTATAAGAACAGCAGCAACGCTGCTAACACAAAGAATGGAAGAGATTCCTTGTAGCCGTCTTGCAGATTTCAAAGAAAAGTGAAGTTTTGGGCTATATGCTGGTTTTCCACAAAATTGATTGTGAGGCCTTTAATTCAAACCCAAAGTAGAAAGTCCATGCATAAGTAGAAAAGAAACAAATGAAAAACAAAAGCCTCACTTCTAGCAGTTATTTGTGGATCAAGCTAACTTAATGTGTCAAGAGTAACTGAGGTGAAAAAAATAGCTTTGTGTTTAAGGGTTCACATATACCACTCTGAGAAAGAATAAAAATAAAGGGAACTTCTTCAGACAAGCAAAGATCCTTAAAAATAACTGCCAAGAACATACATGATTCTAGATGACTAATACTGTAACTCAGAAGAAACACTCAAATAAAAATGATTCTCATGAATCAGGACAGTCTTTTCCAAGAAACATTTTAATGATGACAAAGTCACATCTGTGTCACCTCTAAATAACTCCGTCTCCTTTCAGTTTTCTGTTTACCCTTGCAGAAGAACACAACATTGCAGATATTTTTTTTTTTAATTTTCTGAAGAGCATAGGCTCTGTTTTTAGTGAACTGATTTCAATAGCATGTCTGTCACACAGGCTGTGCATCTATTACAACTCAAAAGAAAACAGAGGACAGTGAGAAGGGCATAGAATTAAAATTATTTTTTTAAATTTAGAGCAAAACCGTCAGCGTAAAGCAATATGACTTAATTTTATATGACTAAAGAGCAATTTATGCTAGAAAATGGCACACAACTAGAGAAACAGCAGAACAAACCCTGAAAAAAATCAAACAATCATTTTAAGCAAACAGATCAAGGGCTCTGATTTTCAATGTATGGATAGTTAAAATGCAGACTAGCTTCTCAACAGATTTTCTACTTTGCAAACTTTGGAGTATAAAGAAAAGAAGAACAAAGAGGAGAGGACAGCTAATTTTAGTGCTTCTGGGGTAAAACAAAATAACAACAAAGAACCACTGAACCATGAAGCAGTTTTTTTCCAAGTTGCTATTTCAGTTACAGTCTTCCTCTCCACAAGCCAGTACTGGAAAGAAGACGCCAGCTTCTACCCTATCAGAGGAATACAAGCACCTTATTTTATCCAGAGGGGCACATTGAGAGCTCTGTACTGCTTACATAATGCTTCTATACATTTTGCTGCACCCAAAGTGTTCATTATAGCTGACAGGAAAAACCAGCATTATTTCTTTAATTTCCTTTTCTCTTACTGGTTGCCTTCCTAGTAAGAAGCATCATTTCTGCAAACTGAACTTGATTTGAGCCTTGACTAGTGCATTTCAACAAATACCCCAAAAACTCATCCATCTTACAGCACTGAACTGAAGTTTCATAATTCTGAATGTTGAGTATGTGTGGAAACAGTTTTGAGGACAGAAATAAGATCTGAGGATCACAGGATAATTCATGTTCAATGGGACCTCAGGAGGTTTCAAGTCCAACCTCCTGCTCAGAGCCAAGTCAGCTATGAGATCTGACCACACTGCTTGGGCTTTATCCAGGTGAGTCTTTACCATTCTGTAATAATGCAAATGGTACAACCTCCCCAGGCAGCCTGTTCCACTGCTTGATTGTCCTCAACGTGAAAAAGGTTTTCCTTACGTTAAGTCTGAACCTCGCATTTTAATTTGTGCCCTTTGTTTCTCGTCCTCCTTCCCAACTCCATCTTCTTGATGAATCTCCTTGTAGCTACTGGCAGGCTGCTACTATGTGCCCTTGAAACTTTTTCTTCTCCACGCTGAAT
This sequence comes from Larus michahellis, assembly GCF_964199755.1. Taxonomy (NCBI): domain Eukaryota; kingdom Metazoa; phylum Chordata; class Aves; order Charadriiformes; family Laridae; genus Larus; species Larus michahellis. Next base: position 78,119,124 of record NC_133899.1, on the reverse strand, counting down.
AAGCCTAGTAAGATCTTAATTGTGAGAGTTTCATCTATCCGTTTCAGCTAACAGTAAACAAGGTACTGAGACAGTAATTTCCTCAAAAAAAAAATCCAAACATTAATCTCTTAAAACAATACGTGGTCTTCAAAGAAACTGTAATCATCTCATGTGAGTGGACTTTTGAAGACCGCTTCTTCTGAGGTAAGTTCCCTTTTCTGTAAGTATTTACTGAGAACAACCCGTCTTAGGTTTCTAACATTATTAATACTACTCAAGGGCAAAACAAGACTCCTACAATTTAAGGATAAGTGGGTTGGGTTTGGTCACTGTTTCAAAATAAAGCCAATTCAGAAAAGAGTGCAAATATGGAAGTTTCTCCTCCAAGTGGCAAATTACTTTAATAAATTTGGGCAACCAAACAGAAAACTGGAACAGAAAATGCTATGCTGCCTTCATACGCAGCAGCTACAACAACATTAAAATACACTGGGTTAGGTTCATAATATTGCTGTTAAAGTTCGCTGTTCTCTAAGGAGCTATGTGCTATTGCTCTGCAAACCTTCACAAGAATAAATTACGCTTTCCAAGCATTAAAGACACATTAATATGACATAGGTCATGTGAAATTCAAGCTTCAAATACTTACTGAATCCAATAGATCAGAGAACAAATCAGTGTTAGAACGAAGAAGAGGGTTACATTAAGTAAAATAAAGCTCTCTGAAATGATGAACTGATTTTTCAGTCACTATGATAACACATATTCCAGCAGCTTAGATATCAGTGAAGGAGTCATTTAGACACAATTTCACTTTTAGTCATTTACTGGAACATATAACCCTTTGGCGCAATTCCAGAAGATTTCTCAAATCCAATACAAAAAAAAATTCACATCAGCCTGAGCAGCGACTAATAACCTACACCATACCACATGAAGTGTAAGCTGCAACAAGACACACACAGCAATACAGCGGCACATTTTAAAACTGTCTTCATTTTTTGTGCTCTTCAATTACATAAAAAAAGACTTAAACGTTTTCTTCTCTCACCATTTCACTGACCACATTACTAGCCAATTCATTCACTTGTTGCTAAGAGACAAAGCCAGTATGCTTATTCTTGCTCATAAGTAAATGTTTAATTCCTTACAAACATTTGCATTGAGCTAAAAATCTGTTACACTTCATCATCTTCATCTCTACCTTACTTCTCAAATCAATAGGCCTAATCAAGCATACTCTGCATAGCTGAATGTAAAACTGGATGTTTGTCAAATGACAACTAGAATATTGTTATCCAAGAACATTGTAGCAACTCAGTTGAAGCTACAATAGTATTGTGAAGCTAGCTAAAAAAAAAATAAAGAGACCTTTTTAACAGAAAAGATAGGGCAGCAATCTTGCTATTTCACTTTGGTCTTAAAACCTAAAGTTTCACGTTTTCAAGATATATTTTTTTAAAAACAAGATTCCAAGATATATTTCAAAACACCCAAAAACAATTATCACAAGGCTTTCAAGAAAAGCTTGCCTTAGGACATGGACTCATCCTCTCATAGATGATCACTACCATTGCTACCTTAAACAAATCTCAGAAACGGATCTTTTATATTATTAATTTCTGACAGTCACGAGAAACTCATATGGCTTTACAACATGGTGGACAACTCCACTGCATACTGTAGAGCTCCACGGACTTAAGTGCACCTCTATATCAATGCTGGATTTGACCCAGAAACTCCTGCTGCATTTCTGGTCTCCAGTCAAGAGTACTTACAGAGCTGTGTTGTCCGCAAACAAGTGTCAAAGCATTCTATACAAGAGATTTAGTATGAAGAGCTATTCTACACATAGGAATGCTTGCTGGCTTTTTATCCCTTTTATTCTACTCTGTCCATCAGAGACCTAAGTGTTGCTGCTTGCTTCTATTTAACCAGGCGGGGTTTACCCCTCTTTTGTCAGCTGTTTTTTTAATATATGCTTTGAACTATGCTGCTCACCAGCAAAGATCGTTTGCAAACCCTGACTACTGGGACGTGACTCAGGGCAGAAGGCAGGTACACAATACTTTCCAATTTTGGCATGGCAATGAGACAAGCACAGCAGTATGAACAACGGATTCTTGCAACTTCTTACTGCAAACTCGGGTAATAAAATAATGTTGTATAGTCATCTAAAACGACATCGCAGTTTGCCTTGCTATGATTGGCAATGTGCTGGTTTTCAATTCTTCATACATCTCCATCCAGTAATGCCAGGCTTGAAGTGCCTTACAATGACAGAAAGACAGGAGAGAAACATTTGTGGGGTATTCTTCTACACATAGCAGAGCTTATGCTTTGAAAAAGAGTTGCAGAATGCAACTATTGACCACTAAGTCTTTTATTCATTTCAGCAACTCTGGTAGCAGAATCTGCCTGGAGGGAGTAAGGGGAATGTGCTGCTACGTTGCCAGAGGTAGGAAAAGATTACTTAAAGATCAGTCAGGTCAGCTCTAAAACTCAGCTGAAAAGTTTGACTCTGATCCAGGGGAAATAAAGCACTACTGCATCTCACCTTGAGCTACTGCCCTTAGCTGGAACAAAGGATCAATAAAAAGCCATACATTCAAGTTTCTGCAGTATAGAAGTTTCCCCTCTCCAAAAGCCGTAGGACACACAAGTGTCTTTGAGATAGCAACTGGCAGGCATGAATGCTATCCCCCAGAAGGTCTGTAGACCTTAAAGAATTTTCAAATGCCAAGGACACCTGTTTATAGCCACTTGAACACTCCTTTTCCCCAAGGTTTGAAGAAAGTCTTTTCTCCGAGAAATAAAGCACTGAATAATCCAAAAGCTTATGACCAAACACACATTTTTTAAAAGAGGTAACAAAGCTGTCTCTGCAGACCGTCTCTCACAGGTGCAGGTCCGGCACTGACAAATGCGAACAATGTGACAGGCTTGTTTAGGTGTGCAGCGCTGGCTTCCCAGTAGCCACACCAGATGGCTCTCAGTAGGTCTACACAAAAACAACTCTCTTGGGCAAGAGAGGAAGAGAAAGAAACAGGGGGGAAAACACAGAAACAAAATATCTTACAAGGAAGCTTCAGCTAAGGCATGTGTAGCGATTACGGACCTGCATGAGAGATCTTTGTTACATAAATTAGGTGTGAGAGCAAATTACCAGAACCGCTGGGAGGTGCAACTCAGACAAATGTAACAACCATGGGTGTTCCAATATCAGTTCTCTAAAAATCAAGGTATTCCTCTTCAATTATACCCAGATATATCTGAATGACATATAACAACGCAAGCACAACACCTGCATTTTCACTACTTCTGACATCTCTGTCTTACCATGAATTTAATTAAAAATTACTAAATTACATTAAAATAGCCTCACTTTTGCTCATCCTAGAGCAAATCTAGAATTCACAGATTCATTTTTCTTAGCTCAAACATAAAGCCAATTTGGCATCACCTTTCCAAATGTTTTAATTTTTTGGATTCTCCCTGAGTATCTCCCTGAATACAAAAGAAAATAGGTAGATGGAATCCAAGCAGAAGTATTATTTGGTATATTACACATTTCTCTCAATAAATGTATAAGCATACAAGCGCATCACAATTAATCACATTTATCTAACATGAATAAAAGGACTTCAGAATTTGGTCCTGATTTCTCAAACGTATCAAAATTGAGTGCTTAGCCCCATAATAACAAGAGAAGAGAAAGCACAGTGTTTCTCTTTCAGTCACAGGACTCAAAGAGAAAGCACATGCAGTCTCACTGAACGGGAAGAGATGTTCCTGAAGCATGTCACATGTTGAGAAAAAGATAATAAGCAGCAGCATAATTTGAGATCTCTGTAGTAACACAGGTACCTAACAGAAGCTGTCAGTAAGTAAAGCGTAAGGGGGAGAGTACAGGCAAAAAAAAAGGTTGAAAGAGCAACCTTGAATGTATATTTAATTTCAGCAGTGGTATATCAGTAGTCCTGCACGTACTTAGCATTACTAAATTTGAAGTCCTCAGACAAAATGACTTTATTAGAATTCTCTCTGGCATGGCATGCTGAGCACAAACTCAATGCAAGTGAATAAATGCTCTTTTCTCACTGGCTTCCTGACAACCTGACTACAAATGGAGACCTCACACGCAAAACCAGTCATCCTTGAAGACCCTGAAACTGTCAGTCTTAGTGCACTCCTAACTCACTTCACCACAAGACATTGTAGACATCTCCACGTACCATGTAGAAAAGCAAAACAGGATACCATGCTGTCCTCATTTGTTGAAGAGTTGGGAGCAGGACACATTCTCTCTCAAATATGAAATACATTAAATTCACATAACATCCTATTTCATATTTCTGGACAGCTTCTCAGCTAAGCTAAAACAATGGTATCTTAAGATTATCAAATAGCATCACATCTTAATCTTTTTAAGTAAAAAGACACAAGCTTTTTGCTTTCCATGTGCCCCCAAGCAGCCTGTATTTCAGACTTGCTGTGGCAAGGAAAACCTGAGACAGCAAATTCATCTTCTAAGACTTCACGCAAAACATTGAACCAAAAGATAGCCTTCCATTACTCTGTTCCAAGTATTCTCTCGCTTTCTGAAGCTGCAAATCTCAACGTTATGTTTTGTTTAGGAGATTGAAGTCTAAACTGAACACAACAAAACTCTGTGGAAAGTTTTACACCTGACCACATAAATGCATTTGTGCAAATGTCCACATTTTTCTTAGCCTCAATTCTGCGTAATGGAGATCCCACATACAAATACTGAGTAGAATCGGCAGTATCAAAGATGAAGATGTCTTAGAGATATGCAATTAAACTTAAAAAAAATTACTGTCGTCACAGATTTCCATTTTCTCATTTCTTTAAGGTTATTTATATTTCCACATGATACAATAACCATGAAGTAATATTTTATCTTCTTTTAAAACAGAATTAAGAATCATGCCACGAAAAAGCAAAAGACAAGATTATGAATTTTTGTTTTCTGAAGACTGACAACATCCCGTCCCACCACAACCTGTGACTTGCATTCCCAATGAAAACATCAGCAAAAAAACAATCTGTGTGTTCTTAAGAAACTGGCATACAGTTTCAAAGTAATCCTTTCAAACACAGCAAATTTAAATTTTCAAAAGACAAGTTGACACCTACTAGCTCAATATAAGATCGCTGATAATAAGACTTAGGTTTTCAACTACCCGTATCAATGCTGGAAATAAGAATTGTTTAAATAAATGTTCTCCTTGTCCAATGATTCATTCAAGAACATGAAACAAAGGGTAGGATCAAATAAAGGCTTCAGACTTGAATCAGTTCTTCGTAACATTACTCAAGATAGACCTCTTAAGGTGAAAAGATTGCCTTTTGCCAACTTCTCTAAATATAAGATGCTGAGAAACACATTGTCGTGGTTTAGCCTCAGATGGCAACAAAGAACCACGTGCCGCTCGCACGTGCCTTCCTAACACAGGAAGGATCGTAAGAAAAGGCAAGACTCTTGGGTTGGGACACAGGCAGTTTAACAGAACAGCAAAGGGAACAGGCAAACAACAACAACACGGATAGGGGAATATACAAACGCGATTACGGAACCGCCGCTCCCCGCCGCTCGCCGACCGGCCGGACCCGGGACGCCCCAGCCCGCTTTTAAGCAGCAACTTCCTGCCCCCTCCCCCGGCAGCTCAGGGTGGGCGTGGCTCACATGGCATGGAATACCAGGAAAAGTTAACCCTATCCCCACCGGAACCAGGACACACATTTGCCTCACAAATCCACAGCAGAATATGTTATATATCATGTTCTGTATTAAGCAAGGTGGTATCAGAGCAACCAATGATACAGTGCATGAAATCCGTGTATTCGACCAAGCTGTCAGCAACCAACATGGGAAGTTACGGTAATGCTTTCCAGACTTCAATGCAGAAGCACTTCTACCGCTTCTTCTACCTTTGCACAGGCCCCAAAGAACCTTCACTAACCATGGCTGTATGCTAAACTGCAAATTGGACCAGATTTTTAAGAAGCTGATTTTGCAAAGCTTATTTTTATATATATATATATATATATATATATATATATATATAATAACCACAGAAGATGAAAACTCAAGATAATACGTCTGTTCTCCAGCAAACACATTCATTTCACTTGTGCTTCTCATCCACTGAGTTTTCAAGGTGTTCTGATAGCATGAAAGCAACTACAGAACACTGCTGACCAGTCTGATGTGGTGAGCTTACCACCCCCAGGTACAACAGCTGAGCCCAAACTATTATTTCCCCTCCAGGGAAGGGCTAATGGCAGGATTCATAGGCTCACATAATGCCACAAACATTGCTTGATCTCAGCAGGCTGGTATGCAACCAAGTGAAAAACTTCTGCTTGCATGGTATTGCGGCAGCCTCAATAATCCAATCCACTGGGCAAACTAGAAAGACTTCAGTGACATGCACTGGAGAAGAGGCATCTCCCTGTATGTTTTTCATGATAAAGAAGAAATACATTTAAACCAAGAATTTGAGACAACCACAATGACTTAAACCCTTGTCATGCTTTTTATCCCACTTTCTTTTCGTATTTCCTCACAAAGTTCTGAAAAATTCTTGTAACTGCGTTCCCAAAAGTCACAATTTTTTTTTATAATTGTAAGCCAATTATTGTCTAAATTTTTATAGATACACAGCTATTTTCTCTAAAAGTGGGTGCTCCTTTTTTCATTTTAACTGCATTACCACAATGAGTAATGCATCTTTAGAAAAATCAGGATGCCTTCATCTTTCCTTTGCAGTGGTTAAATCCTAAAAAGAGAGCAGTAGCAGATCAAGAAGTCAAAGAAAAAGAACAATCAATTCACTGTTTGCTATTTCTGGAATTCACTTTGCTGCATTTAAGTCATAAATCCTTTCCCAAAACTACCAAAGAAAAAGGGGTTTCCTCCATTCAGACATTAAAAAAAAAAAAAAAAAAAAGAAAAACCCACAAGAAATCAAAATGGGGGACCAAACAGAGAAGACATGAGAAGGCAATAAGATTCACGATTAAAAATCATATCCTACGCTCGCATCTGTACAGAGAACAAAGAACTTCAAACACAAAGTACTCCATCTTGTCATATGCAAAAGCAATAAAGGAATTGCATAGTTATATACACCTACAATGTATCTTATCATAGCACTTAATCAAATCTTAGACACCATAACATCTCTGTCTGGATTAAAGTGCCTGAAATCTGTTAGATTAATTTTTTTAGATGGCTTTCATCCCTTCACCCCACCCATAATATCTCCTGTGAGGTCCAGCAAAGCCTGGTGCTTTTTTTTGTTGTTGTTTTTTTTCTTTTTCTTTTGATAGAAATAAACCAAGGTCTCAGATTTTCAAGGCTTTGAATGTGTTCACACTTTAAATGTGTGAAATCAACTAACAGTGGAGGCTGCAGGTAAACCTTGGCAACTTAAAAAAGCTGGACAGAAGGGATTTCCACTGAGGCAATTATGGGAAGAAAAATGGGTATTTAATACTTGTTAATTTGACACTTAAGAGTACAAACATCATGCCAAACAACGTTCTGGAAAAACAAACGCATCATAAGAACTCCTTCCTGGCTCCCTAAGCACTTGTTACCAAGGAAGGGAGTCTTTACATTAGCTCTACACATCTGGGAAGAGAAGGAAGAATGGGAAAATGGGAGCAAAAGTGGAAAAATGTAGGAGGTGGCATTTTTGGAAACATACCTCTAAGGAACTATCTTGCTTGGTTTTTTTCTCCCCGATAATGAAATATAAAAAAACTTTTTCTATGATTAAAAAAACCCCAAAACTGCAAGACATCAGCAGGAGCATAGGTCTTAGCAATCTTTGCTAGTATCTGATTACATGTGATACCCACTGAATTTACAGACACCTCAGCAATCAACTGCTAGTAGACCAAGAATAAACCCTTAGTCAGGAGACAGTTTGTGTCCTCACAGGATTAAATGCATTATTTTTACTTTTTCTTCTCCCTCCTCTTCCTTCCTCCTCCTCCCTTCATGAAGAAGTTCTGTTGGTTGAATGCTGGGGCGTATATATATATATATATGGCATATATGGGGCATATATATATATATATATAAGACCACATAAAAAACACACACAGGGTTCAGAGGTAGCTTCTGCCTTTGACAACTTCAGTTTAGAGGCAAGGCAGCCAACCGGCAAAGGAGATGAGCCACCGGGTGGGAGGACAAATAGGTAGGAACCTGTCATTTAGTAGGCCGCTCAGTAAACCAGTCTCTGAAACTCACTGCATGCCATGGCATAGCAACAACTTCAAGCATCACAGCGGAAACACAAGTTTCTCTTTTGAATCTTTTGTTAAACAATAGCTTTACAATAACTTACAACATCAGCACAAAGGCCAAAAAGATTGGCAGGGCTCGCAGCTTCAATGACTCACTGACAAGTGAAAGCTGGAAACATCAGACAAATGAAAACAAACACCATCACCGGCGTAAAAGTACACGCATAAGCCAAGATCAAACCAAATCCAAAATCCTTAAATTAAAAGCAGGGAGCAGTCTGTGTGCTGGCCAGAACAGCACTGCCTCAGTGAGTTTATGGCCCCACAGTGACAAATGAGTTTGAAAGGACCAATGGAACAACTCAATAAACAGGGAGAGCTGGAACCACTAAAATCTCTCCCATCTCATTCACCTGTAGTACCCTACCTGGTAGCCCAGCGTATTTTCTAGCTACATAACACATACTACTTTGTCCTCATTTGAGGTCACGCAGAACCAATGTTCTGTTCAGTAATTTTTACTTTTCAGTTAAGCCTCTTCTAACTGCACTCTCTGAAATTAATAGCATATTTTTAAGACTGTAGCCCACTTCCAGACACTGATAAGACCTGATTGCTTCTAATTTATGCCAAGGAATGGTACGCAGAGAGGCTCTTGCTTATACTTATTGCTATAACAACCAAGATCAGGTACCTTTGTTATTTGCCCCATTGGAGGGTCGGAAGCGGAAGAGCGTAGAGAGGTTGCACCTGTGGGGAGAAGCAGACAGGACAGGTGACCCAAAACTGACCAACAGGCTATTTCATCCCATCTGCATCACGCTCAGTATAAAAGCTGAGGGATCAAAGGGTCAACTCTCTTTCTTCAATGGCCGGCATCTGAGGAGGACTCTGTTCATCTGCCTTTGATCCCGATCCAAGTCTTCCTGAATCCAGTCCCAGAAACCAGTTCCTATCCATCACTGAGTCCAATTAGGGACTTTCCCAGTGCCCACCGGTGACGGGATCATCATCCTGGGAGCTTGATATGGTTTTGTATATATTTCATTATTTTATTTTTATTTCATTATTAATATTTCATTAGAGTCATATAGCTTTTTTCTAAATTCCTAAGTCTCTTTCTCTCTCTCTTTCCTCTCCTTGGAGAGAGAAGTTGGTGAGAGCATCAGTCATTTGTTTCAGTGGCCAGTCCAGCCCAAACCACAACACACCCATTAAGGAGTAACTTTTCAGCAGTGAAACTCTTTTTAGGAAAGAGAGACAGAAAAACAATGAAAAACTAATGAAGTCACTTCTACTAATACAAAAAAGTAAACAATTAAAGAGAGTGTTCCATCAAATTCCTATGAGGGTAACTTAAATGATATACTTCTCCTTGACTATTTTTTCCTTTGAGATTCCACTGCTACAGAACCTCCCAATAGAATTCATCAACACAACAGAAAACAGAAACATAGATAGCATTTACACGAGAAGTTTCTTGGCCTAAAGTTCTGGAGTCAGCCAGGTAAAAAAAGAATTAATCTAACCCCAAATCATCATTTTTGCATTATTTCTCCATCCATAAAAGGAAGTATGGATGAGATTTCATTGCAGAGAACGCTGTAAATGGATAGCTTTGTTCCAGTTCACTACAGTTTCTTATTGATTTTCTCTCGTTTTAGCCTGCATTGATTTGTTAATCCCTTCTCTGTAACAGTTCTAATGACAAATTGAGAACAAAAAACTGCATGCTTTAGGGCCTTTTCCACCAACCTCTTGCTTCAAACCATATTTTCACTTGGATTTGGAACACGTCCATGCACACACTCTGGTTTAGACCTGACTCACCTCAAACTAGGATGGATATTTTTTTACATTGAAACCTTTCTGTTTAGGCTCCTCATGGATGAGCAAGGCAACTGAAACAATGCCAGTGAAGCAGAACTGGATTTCTGCACTAACAGTTGGTACCTTCCAAGGTTGCTGCTCACAGAGGCTTTGTCTTAACACCAAGTCCATTTTTTAAAGCAATTTCGCCACACTGCCCATGGTTGACTAGCAGGCATTAACTGCATCATGCATGTGAATGGCACTAGTGAACGTTCACGGCATTTGTTGGTGCAAGGAAGCACTTCAGAGGAGCAATGAGCTGGATCACAAGTTGTCTCTGAGCTCATAGTGAGTTGCAGTCATGGTACACTCTTATTAGAATAATCCATGCAGAAGGTTGGGACCCAGCCAGTATTTTTAATTTAAGAATATAGTATGAGCATATACAGGTCACAGTTACAAATGACATGACTTAGATTAGTCATTTTGCTACTGATAGGCTCACTAAATACAGCTACCAGTTTGGTCTCATTGTTAGGGCTACACTACTGACAGCTCATGCATGTCTGCATAAGCCGTGGCTACTGCTGCAAGTAGTTTTAGTCTTTTTCCGTTTCCCTTCACTTGAGCTATTAATTTAGAATTCTAACTGCAACATGCTATCAAACAGAAAATAAATTTATGCATTATGAAGTTTAAGGCTCCACCCACAGTCACATTTATAACACCACAGTCATCACATGTTCGGTAGGTCTCCAACTCCTGACTTCATCCCATGTCAGTCCTCTCCTACTTCACCCAAACTGTAGGTAAATCAATCCTTTGGGGTCTCCCATACAGATTACAAAGCAGCCTGACCCCTGCCTGCCACCTCAGTGCTACAGTACAACCCCAGCAGAGCAATTTTGGTCATTTTAAACCAACTCTCATCTGCAAAAGTGGTAATTGGAAAACATCTAGTTTGTACTCACACAGCATACGCTCTCTGGCATGCAAAGGCAGTGCGGGAGTTTTCCTTTGCCATTCACATGGTGGAAATTTGATTTCCCATCTCCCTTTCTGCAATGCCAGCTGCAGAGAAATCAGTATGGGTGACAGGAAGCATGATGCTGGAATAAATATAATCTTCTCTCTGCTTTCCAAAAATTACACACCTAGAGTTGGTGATCTAGGCTCTGCTTATAACCACAAGGAGAAGAGGAAAGCAAAGCTCCCCTTCCTCTCATCTAGTGTTAAATACCTGAGCTTGATTTCACTAAATTATTTACAACAAAATTGTGACTGGGTTACAGTTTTCACGGAGCAGACTAATATTTCCAGAGTAACCTGTTGTCTAACACACTGGCATTCCTAACTTCTAGAAATGATTTCACTATGAGTGTTAAATGTCTCTCTATCCAGGCCATAAGATATTCTTTACAAACCACGGTCATGCCTTAATAGGATAAAAAAAGCACAGAATAAACGGGATGGCTACCTAGCCAAAAAGTTGTATTTGAATTTCAGCAGTTTGTTACTGCTCTCAATTTCCTGCTAGGAGCAGGACAGGGAGAACCGACTGACCTAAGTAGTAAATCACATTTCCTCATTCCCTGTGATATAACCGTAAACTCCTCTCAACCTTCTTGCAGCATTGCCAAGATTAGCGTTATTCTCCTACGCAGGGCATGCAGATCACACAAACACAGCTAATCTAACACAGACTTTCTATTTCATATGCAGACTGCAGTTTCATTCTTTTGATCATCCTGTTTGTTTTTTTCCACCCCCTAATGATAATTCCAACAATTTGGTCTTAATTGAAACTTCTCATCTGCACAGTCAGTCGTAGTCAGAACCCACTTTTCCATGGCCTTTATTTTCCTTTTTTGCCCCTTAAAACGCACTGATAAGCCAAGAACTTGATTTCCACTCTTGCAAGAATATTAAAGGGACCGTCTCTACATTGCAATTTTTATCATTGCATCTCTAAAATAGCGTAACAAAACCAATCTGCACCAATCAAGAAAAATTCAACAATGCCACTTCTCAAAGGACATAGATCAAGACCAACTTGTAAAAGAACAACTCATGACCAAAAAACCAAGAAAACACTGCACTACTTGCTTACCAAGTGAGAAACTCCACATCATTTCAACTTGAGAATGAGGATAATTCAATTAATTGGTCCAGAAGGACCTCACAAACCCCTCAGCAGAAGACAAGCTGGCCTTTACCCCTCCTTCTATGGGGGTCTCTCCTCATGAAGAATCACTAGGTGGACAGATCTACAGCATTAACAACATCCAGGGAAAGCAATACACACCAATTGAAATATAACACAAGTAGTAATCTGACCTGTCTGGAGCATGCAGATATCAACTAATTTTCCCTTCTATTGATATCACAAGAGAGGAAGCTTAATGAGCAATTTAGAATGTGTGGTGGAATGTGTAACACCTGGGTTCTCTTCTCAACTTTCCAGCTGACTTGCTGTTGCACCTCAAGTCACATCATTTCTCTGTTTCCACTCCTATCCCCTGCTTGTTTTTATTATTAGCTTATTATTAGCTTTTATTATTAGCGCAAAGTAATAACCACCTTTTACTGTGAATTTTCCAGGGCTTACATCTGTTTCTGTGGCACAGTTAGGAGTTTTAAGGCAAGCTGACAAATCAAAGAACAAGGAACACAGTTTATTGAAACTTTGTTTTTCGTAACACCACTTCTATTGAACTATGTCCTTGGATTATCTAGAAGTTATTGAGCTTGGAAAACTAGAGAGACTTTTGCATTTACCTCCTTCCCTAACAACCAAAGTGGGTTTTTTAAGCAGCTTATTGGATCTTTTACTATATATACATTCTCAATCTTTGAGCAGTAAAATCTGGTTTAGGAAAGTTCAATTTGTTGTTTCTCTCCCACAAAAATATAAATCTCATTTTGACCATTCAAAATAAAGAACATAGCTACAAATACTTACAGTACCCAGTAAAACAACTAAGTATACAAAAGCCATGCACACAGCACAGAGGTAATGTATATGTAACACCATCAGGTTACTTATTTAACATCCTTTAAGTCTCAACTACAGCCTTACTTACAGAGAGGCCTCTAAAAATTTTCCCCAAGAAGTCAAAAAAATACAAAAACAGTTGTCATTTTTTGTAAATCAAAAGGTTCCATTTTCAATAGTATTGTGTCAATATGTTAAGACAATAATGATGCTTGTATATTGACCTATCGGTCATATAATAATCAACCAATTAATTCTCATTGTCTTGTAGGTAGATGCTTAATATTTTGGAACAGGAATGGGGAAAAGGGGAAAAACTAGAACATATTAAAAACGAAGCTATATTTCAAATACTAAAATTAAGCAAAAATGATACATTACTGTAACTGCCACTGAAAAGACTGGCAATAAACTTTGACTGCAAAGGACCATGAGAATGTGTGTATTCATGATGGCATTCCCTGAAGAAAGGAACCACACGGAGGATCCAAACCAATCTGTATTGCACGGGACGAACATAAACACCCTGGGACAAATGCACACACTGGAATTATAGACCACAGTAGGATCAGGATAAACCCAGCAGCTACAGGTTGCCACAAGTCCATCGTTTATTTTCACTCCCTGACACAATTACCCCCTTCATCCACCATCAAGATTTAAGTTGGGTGATAGTAAAACTGAGGAGGGAATTAAGCCCAAGAAAACACATGCTCAAAAGTGACAGCGTGACACAGAATTTTTTTTTTAATTTCTTAACTGAAATTTCAGATCTTCCTCCTCATAAAACTGTAATCTAGCCTACTTTAACCAGAGAAAGGATACGATGAAAACATGGCTCCATGTGAACAGTGCTGCATATCCAAAACGACTGTAGCCCACCCTTCCATCCATTTTAGCAGGAAACATTCAGCACTGCACAATGACTTCTCACTTGTTTATTGCTGCAGCAAACGTTTGCTGCAATGTGAATGACATGCTGAACATACCACAAACAGTAAAACGATAGCTATTAAAACCAAAAATACCAAACGGACTAGAAAAGCATTTTGACAAGGAGGAAACATTAAACCAGGTCTTTGTAGCATTTGCTAAATACAGAGGCTCATCATATTTCAGGCCATTTGTATTTAATTGTCCTTTCATCTGAAGAGCAGTGGATATGAATGCACATCAGGCAGCAGATGAGTCAGATGTTCTGAAGAGGTCCAATCAAGGACGCCCCACAACACAAGAGCACTGCGTGCATAATGTCTCACACAACTGACTTTGGCTACAGCCTGAAGTTTCTTTTCAGTGCCTCATCCTAGTCCATGGTGGTTATGCACCAAAGCACCAAGAAGAAAATAATAAATAGACGTGCAGTCACATAATTCATAAAGTTAAAACATATGAGACTGGGAATCTGATGTCCACACACTCTTTTGAAGCTGCCAGGAAGGCATACTCAGATTACTAAGTAATTATCTAAAATTCAGGGTTTTGTTCTTCCATTGTTTCAGTTGAAAGAAAAGAAAAAAAAGCACTCATATTTCTCGATGTCAATACTTCCAAATGAGTTTGTCAGATGAAGTCAAACTCACCATGGAATGGGTCACTTGCATCACTTCAAAAATCAGGTTTTGGAGTGGCAGACAGACACAGACATTACATCAATTTCAGCACAAAGAAAGTAGAATCCCTGGTCTTTGGTGGAGAAGGCAGGTAAGCCAGGAGCATGGAGACAAGGAGCAGCACAGGAGGTTAAATCTACTGTGCTGACCTTGAGATAAACTAGTGTGCCTTTTATACTGTCCTCTAATCCTTAGATTAGTTTCTCAATTTTGGTTTTAACAATATTAACTGAAGCGCAGAAGCAATCAGCAGACCAGAACTTTGCCAAAAATTCAGTTGAATCACTAAAAGTGATTTCTAAAAATAGACCACGGATAAAAATCACTAGTTGAAATCCTCAACTGTTAAACTAGCTCTCTGCATTAAACATGCAAATTGGAATTGTTAATTCAAGGTAAACATGGAAAAGAACTCATCTTCTCTGTATTCCTTTTAATTCAGCGCTCAAATCAAACCTCATCTCCATACATCAACAAATGGAAAAAGGGAGAGCTTGTGTGTGAATGAAAACCAGCTCACATTCTACATATCCTACATACTGCAATTTAATGCATTTTTAAGTATAAATTCTAGCTCTGGCATTATTTTGTAATCTTGAAGTGAAACAATTTAGGCTCTTATCTGCTTTTTCCTTTTCTCATCAACACAGCTCCTCTCAGGGTACAAATGACACTAGCTCTTGATCACGCTCTTCTTAAATCATCTTCATGCTGTTAGCTCTGAAAAGAATGATGCCTGCTCCAGAACACTGCCATTGCTAATCACTCAAATCAGGTCTCTCATAGGCCTATAAGGAGGAAGAGCGCTGAGGGCAGCAGAATGAAGATGAGATTGTTTTTCTCTTCCTTTTCAAGGAATGTATCTGAATGCATCCCTTTCCTTCACCTTCATGGATCACTCGTCCTGCCAAGCATAAATTCCCCTGTGCAAAAGCTATGGCTGCCTTGGCTTTGTATTGTACGAGAAACAACAGAACTATCTACTTCAGGCATTGCCCAAAGCACAAATGAAAAACAGCATGAAACAGATTCAACAACGGTGTTTCTCTACAGATATTTAGTGAAAAAAGCAGGGACACCCACCTCAGAATTAGTAAGAAAGCTGTTTGAGACTCAGTGGAGTCAACACTGACTAAACAAATTATTCATTACTGCAGCACCCTGGGCTCTGAAGCTCCATTTCACATCTGTGAGTGCACACATTCACACAACACTGATGATGGGAAAGTGCAGAGGCTGACTCTTCTAACCAAGTCTCACTATGGAAGACTACCAAGAGGCTGCAACACAGTACATACATTGCGGCTGAAGCTGTCAACTTGTACTTACCCCTTGCATTTTGACTGCCAGCTACCCCCCAGAGAGATGCATACCTTTTGACTGGTTATCTGCCCAGATGGGACCTGCACATTCCCTGCCAACAGGACAATTGCCATATGCCGCCTCAGCCACGAAAAAGCCAAGAAAATGGTTTGTAGGCAGTACAGGTCAGATGTTGCTTCAGACTACAGCAAACAACTCGAGTAAAGTTTTCTTTCTAATCTTTCCGATTCAGAAAGGCTGAGGGTCTTGGCTCTTTTCAGGCTGGAAAAAAGACAACTGAGGGGGGATCTTAACAATGCTTAACAATACTTAAAGGGTGGGTGTCAGGAGGATGGGGCCAGGCTCTTTTCAGTGGTGCCCGTCAACAGAACAAGAGGTAACGGACACAAACTTGAACATCTGTCGTGGTTTTGGCCGGACTGGCCAAGCAGAATGACAGATGTCCCTTCCCCCCGCTCTCTCCTCAGAGAGGAGTGGAAGAGATAAGGAGATTTAGGAGTTTAGAAAAAGAACTAAACTACTTTAATGAAAATAATAATAAATAAGAAAATAGTAAATAATAATAGAATAATAAAAATTAAAGAAGAAAAAAGTATACAATATATACAAAACCGTATCCAGCTACCAGGATGACGATCACGTCACCAGCAGACACAGGGAAAGTCCCAGACTGGAGTCAGCGATGGACAGGAGCTGAATTCCGCAACTAGAGTCAGGAATGCTCGGATCGGTATCAAAGGCAGACAAACAGACAGGGTCCTCCTCAGACATCGGCCATTGAAGAAAAAACGAGCCAGAGCCCCCTTGCCCCTTTGATCCCTCAGCTTTTATACTGAGCGTGATGCAGATGGGATGGAATACCCTGTTGGTCAGTTTTGGGTCACCTGTCCCGTCTGCTCTAACTGCAGGTGGGACCCCTCTACGCTTCTCTGCTGATGACCCTCTAATGGGGCAAAACAGTGAAGTTAGCTGACCTTGGTCATTATAGCAATAAGTCTAAGCAAGAGCCTTTGTGCATACCGTTCCTTGGTATAATCAGGTCTTATCACTCTGAGAGTGAACAGTGTCTGAACCATATGCTGTTAATTTCAGACTTTAGTCAGTTAGAAGAGGCCCAGCTAAAAAGTAAAATTACAAATCAGAAAATTGGTTCTGTTTTACCTCAAACCAGGACAACATAGGAAGTTCCGTCTCAACATGAGAAGGAACTTCTTTACTTTGAGGGTGGCAAAGCACTGGAACAGGCTGCCCAGGGAGGTGGTGGAGTCTCCGTCTCTGGAGACATTCAAAACCCACCTGGAGCGTCCCTGTGCAACCTGCTCTAGGTGACCCTGCTCTGGCAGGGGTCTTGGACTTGATGATCTCCAGAGGTCCCTTCCGACTCCTACCATTCTGTGATCTTGATGCTTGAGAATAAACCATTTTGTATCAAATTAGCCATATGAAAAGAAAGCCTCCAATATCACTCAAGGGCATTTTAAATTAGAGAAATAGTCTAGAAGCTGCAGCACTATTATTTATCAGCTAGAGAAAGGCAATTGGATAAACCATTACAGAGGGCTTCAGACAAAAGTAGCACTGTAACTGGGCAGAGTCCCAGCTGATCTGCTAGTCCGTATCGCAGGTTCAGCTGTCTCCTGCACACATTGATATCTGAGAGAACTTGGCATTTTCTGCTAATGGTAACTCTGGTTCCACCAAGGAAAAATCAGTTTCCGAATGCAAAAACCTTTTAAGACATTTGAAATAATTGAATTTTATTAAATTCTGAGCTTACAGGAAGAGCTGCAAGGGCTTGTGCTGCAGCATTTGAAAAGGTTCTATTAGGAAATTGTTCTGATTACCATTTTTTTTCCGAGATTTTTTTGGGTGCATTAAAGTAATTTTCTTCTTTACCTGAGATGCTCCATTTAGGCAAGGCACTGAAATAGGAATGTTACACAACAGCTCGAAGCGTTGTTCAGATGCTATGCATGCCTCCGGCCCATCGGGAACCACTGCGTGCCTTCCAAGTTGCCCATAGTCCGCTCTGCCCCAGGTGAACACCTTGCCAGTTTCTAAACAGAAAACACATTTCAAGATTACTTATTCACTAGGTTCCTGGAACATCTGGATACCAATTCAAAACTAGAACAACATTTCTTGATGCATCTTGTCTGCAGCTTCAAAAAACCTAGTGAAAACTTATTTCTGGGAGCAGCAGAAAAAAATATTAGAACTAGCTAAAGACATATTATGATGTACTTCTGTGCAGGTACTCAAACTTCATTAACTTGTTTTCTAGCAGAATATCTGTAGGGCAGCCTGGGCTATAAATGAAACTACATCAACAAAAGCTGCATAAACTGGGCATTCTGCACACAATATATGCACCTTGGTTATACAAAGGACATTTTTTTAGCTTAGCAGAAGCACACACAAAACAGTTTATTCTGAAACATAAAAGATTCTTCTCTATTCCCTGTCTTTGCCATAGAGACATCCATTGCATGTCCTGTATTTAACATACAGTTTATGTTTTCCTGATAGAAATTACCTTCTGTCACAGCTTCTGTCAGCTGAGTAACAACTCTCAGGACAGCAACTGGTTAGTCAGAAGCACCACCAGAGTTGTCATTAAACATTGGAAATGCACTGGTTTGTTTTCACAGGAATACACTGGCCAAGGAAAGATAAATTTAAATGAAATCAGCACTATATGGATCACCCTTCTCTCCACATATTATACCAGATTCACCTTTCTTCAGCATGAATAACATCCATAAAGCAGTTCTTTTAACCTTCAGTCCACAACATTTAAAAAAAAACAACAAACAAACAAAACCAAAAAAACCCACAACAAAAAATCCACATACATTAAAAAAAAAACAAACACCCAAAACAAATCACAATTATACTATGTGATAGGTTTATCTTCTTAATAGTAAATAGATCTCTGCAGGTAAGACATGGAAAGCTGACCATTCTGGGCTTCCAATTAAAAAAAAGTTACATACACAGAGCATAAACAGTAGAAGCAGAAACCCACACTCCAGCCAAGAACAAAGCCTGCAATGACCTTGAGTTACATACACACTTCAGCCAAGCTTCAAATTTCTCTCCAGAAATGAACTCGAGTCATAAGCCAAATGATGTGCATTTGAGGAAAACATAATCAGGTCAAGCAAGTCAGCTTCAACACACACACACTTCTCCCCTTGTCAGTCAGTACAGACACACCCCACAGAGAGACCGGGAGCAGGGGATAGCAGTCACACCGCCCAAAGGTGATAGTTGAGGGTTTTCTTAACACATGCCATAACACAAACCTTTAGAAACCTGAACACCTCCCTCTTCCTTTGGGTGCTGTTAAACTGTCCTGAAGGGGATGCAGGTGGGCCCTGCTAGTTTGTGGAGTTTAAGCTGATAATGTATCTCATAAATAAACTGGAAACCACTAACTTTGTGTCTTTAAGCAGATGATATATATATGCATTTCCCTTGGAAATCTGCTAGCAGTGTTATCTTTTGCTCCAATCTTTGCTACAGTTTTTCGCATGCATTCTCTCAGAGCACTGATAATCTTCCTCTGAAATAATTAAGTGACAAAATTAGTTGTCCTTTTCTCTCAAGGGCACAAGTATTTTCTTTCTTTAGAGCTTCCTAGCATTTCAGGGAAAAGTTGAAACCAGTCACATACTACTGTTGATACAAGTGAGGTCTTTCAATATGGTCGCTTCATTTTTTTTAGGTTAAAGCATTAGTTATTATTAGTAGTAGTTATTAGTTGTTATTATTATTAGTTAAAGCAAAGTTTCATGAAGAGAACTACCAGTATACTTTACAGAGATTAGGGAAACAGTTTGCAGTTTAAAAAGCATGCTTGTTCTGAAGGTAATATATTGACTTTGCAATTTGTATAGATCTCTGCTGAAAACATCTGCAGCTACAAAAATGTTGCAAGTCTCCTACATCAGTACATTACATAGCAAACTTAAACATCGACTAAGCTTCAGGCTTTTACATCAGACCAGGTTACTGTACCTATCCAGAACCCTATTAGTGGGCTGGAAAAGGACAGGCAAGCTGCTCTATTTTGAATCAACTACAGGGACTGAAGCTGAATTTTATGAAATTCAAAGCCAGAAAGAATTTCAGTAACATCTAGTTAGATCATTAACATACCACAGGCTCTCAAGCGCTACCCAGACATTGCTGTATTGATCCCAAGGACCATAGTTTAACTCTCAGAAACCAAAAGCATCATGTGTCACAGGCAAAGATTTCAGCAATCTGCAAGACCTCTGGAAAGGCAAGCAGTGTATTTGATAATACAGACCCAGATCCTCATATGCAGTCTATAGCACTAGCCTGTACCCAGAGGTTCCTCTCAAGTCTGACTTTTGGGGGAAAAAATTTCTTTCCCAACCAAATCTGGTACTCTGTCTGGACCTAGACACGAACAAGAAACAGCAGCCACTAATATCATAAAAATGATTCATTGCACTATCACATCAAGGTACTTGTTCCACCTTGTCTCAAGTCTCGTCTGCAGCTGGTGTCTGGATTTACATGAAGGCAGTCTAAAATCCCAACAGACACCTGACCAGTTACTCACCAAGAAAATAATTTTCCCACAGTGACTAGCAGAAACCAGGGAACAGCTGACACAATCACCATCTTGAGGAGCAGCTAGAGCAAGTTCTGTGCAAAGCAAGCAATTCTCTCCCCCTCTGCAAAGGCCTGTGAAAGGTGGGAAAAAGTGCAGTGGTCTACAGCTTCCCAGACTGCAAGATCAGAGCAAAACACCACAACCACCTACTCTGAAGAAATACTAAACTGCATACTTAATTTCCCCTTATGAATTAAGTCTAGCAAGTCCATCATCTGCCCCAAGCTGCTGCCTCCAGGTTTACCTGTTTTTACTTTTCAGAAACCATTCCTCTCTTCAACAGGGTTAATTTGTCTAACCACAGTTGCCATCAGCTGCTTATTGTGTCTTTATCAATGACTGGAAAAAGGCCCTCTCTCCACTATCTAGTATCTTCTCCACGTGGCAGGGTCTATACAAGTTCGGTCTTTTTTTCTGCTACACTGTGGATATTGGTCTCCTTAAGGTTCACTCTGCAATTCTGTTATTGGATCAATTTTTGAGGCCCTAGGTTGAAATTTCAACACTAACACCAAACTGAAACAGAAGTAATAGAACTGGAAACAATATGATCCCAGTGGTTTTATTCAGCCTTACAAAGGCTTTGAAGTATGCTCATCTCTATTATTGCAAATTATTCCAGTAAATTCAGTGGAACTGAAGAATGCGAGCATATTTGAAGGACTAAAACCAGACAGCAATAACGCTTAGCTATAACAAAACATCTTCCATCCACAGATTTTATTTTCTTTCGCTGGACAAGGAAGCACAGAACTACTTACACATGCAAAACCAAACAGAGCCTTTAGGAGAACATAAACTGTTTCTGTTTACAGACAGAAATAATTGTAATTAACTTTTTCCTTTTTGCCACTATAAGGGAAATAAGTTTCAGGTGGTTATTGGTAAGCAAACATGGAGAACATATATTAAAAAAATTAAAGCCAGATAAATTAATTTTTTGCTTTTAGGAAGAACTTCCTGAAGCTTAGGCAAGCACCAGTTCCTTCTCAGTGCTCATCAACTCTGTTCTCACTTCTAATCGTCAGACATTCGCTCCCTGGAATTGCTCCTGTTTGGTGAGCATTCCCCTTCCCATGCTCAGTCATTCCTAATTTTCAGCTGAACACATCTGCCTACAGATCCTTTTAAAAAAAATTAAATCTGTCTTTTCTGTGAGAGAACCTAACAGAAGCTGATTTAGAAGTGTCTTCTCCATGAAATATGGATTATATTTCCAGCAAACAAACAACAACAAAAAAAAAAAAAATCAGTCTCAAGTGGAAATTTCAGGCTGAGACAAACACCAGTGCATGGAAAATTCCAGCCAAAAACGTTAAAGTCTCATCAAAATCCTAAGCAAAAGAAAGCACTGAGTTATGACAGAAAGCGTTAAGCAATTGTAATGAGAAGTATCGCTACTGTGCTACTTATAATATAGACGGTATTTTAAAATGTTCTAAGAATATTTGAGAAAAAGACATTAGTCATACAGAGTAAGGAGGTTGCAGGACAAATTACTTAAGAATGAAGGGTGATATAACAAGGAATGTTGGTCTAATATTAGAATAGAACAGATTTTAATTATAAGTCAAGAAAACATACACAGTGATGAGTCAATTGGACAGAGTACATCAACCATGGAAGTGGCTGAGGCATCAGAAAATCAGATATTTCATACCAGACTTTATACAGTAAGAGGGCACAGAAAGCAGGAGTTATATCTACAACTTGTGTGAAAGAAGGAAGCATACAATGTTGGAAAGTTTTTCCAGTTCTTCTAAGATACTAACAATGCTTCCTAAAACCTTGATCTTGCCCTGTTCTGAGCATGGAGGCTCCAATTCCAAAAGGTACTTCAACCCCTCAACTGTGAGCATCCACATTGTCCCAGATGACTTCATTGCAACTGTTCCTTTTTTCAGTGGGCAAATGCTACATCAAATAAAGGCCAGAGGGTGCAATACCATTTGGAATTAAGGAGTAACAGACGTAATTCATGGATCCTGTGTCATTCCACTGTACAACTTGAATGAAACATACAGTACAGGAGTTCAGAGAGCTGGCTGGGGGGGGTGGCGGGGGGAGGACAGAGGTAGGTCAGAAGATTTTTTTAAGAAAAACTTCCCAATGGGCCCTTAAAGAAATAGTACATACACCAGCACACTACATCATTTGAGACTCTACATACAGATGATCATACAGATCTAGTTCCCTCCTGCTCTTTGAACTGTAAACACAGCAGTCTGCATCAGTATACGTACAGCAGCAAATCATCTGAAACACATGCTCACGTCCCTCACAGAATACAGATGAGGGTACCTGCATTGTCAAGTGCTTGCAGCACTACACTGGCACTCCACTATCAGAACGGCTCCTCTGCATTTTCTTCACATCATCCTTCTGTCCTTATGCTATCACAAAGCATATACAGTTGAGAATGGCCTCAAAATTACAGGTTCACAACCTTCAGAGTATTGGAAATCCAGCAACATTGCATAAAGCACTTTTCCTGTCTGGCACCGTAGCTCTTACTGTGCTGCTTTGTGGTGCTGCTGAGGCTGTAGAGCATGTCATTTTTCCCTTTTAGCAGTTTCTTAATCAATCTGCTTAGCCGCATAAGTATTTGGAGACAATTAGCAATAAAAGCAGCCTTTTAGTTTCAGAACAGGTTCGTTTCTCAGTAAAACACAACAAATAGGAACATTAAATTTTACTTATTTTCACTAGATTCAGATTCATCTTTACATCAATTTTCCTATTTTAAGATAATACCATGATTGCACTGGTATTATCTCCTTGAAGTCTCTATTCGGTATCCAGGCAAGCTTTGAACTGTTCTTTCATAAATACTAGATGAAAGAGTCCATCTAGGCTATCTCAATTCATGGTTGCATTAACAATTACTTTCCAAATGAACTCTAGATATTCACACTGAACACTTAATCTCATTCAGACTTGAAATAGGAAGTTCTATATAAAATTCCTAATGCTTCCTTTCACATGAAAATTCACAGGAGCAGGTATTAAAACCTGACATTAGGAGGCTGCCTCTGCTATCTCCCTGCCCCACAATGGGCAAACCAACACCTCTCCCACAACTACAGATATCTGCTGTCCTTCAGGACACTCACTAATGTCTTTCAACCATTCTGAGAAACTTTCTTGTCTACTACATCTACAGTCTAACACCTGTACATGGTTTCAGTACAAAACAGGATTATCTGCTCTGACAAAGGTTTAAATGGCCCCTTCATTCTCTCACATGGGATTTCAGTGTACCAGAGCTGCCCACATCTCTTAACACATCTTCTTTCTATGATCTCCTTACAGACTTCTGCGTCTTTATGTAACAGGGCACGGTCCTGAATTTTTTTCCATATTTATTTATAATAGCTATTAAAAACATATGACTAACACACAAAACTATGCAGAGTATTGAGGTCATGCCTCTTCAGGAAAATTCAGACAAAACAGCAAAAGCATTTCAGGGATGTCAGCAATAGAAAATTAGAGATAATTTCAGTTGCCATTTCCAGCCTACTGCAGTCGCAGGTTGCAATACATATCTAGTTCAGAATAGCCCACAGATCATCTACTCAACATGCTGCCGTTCACAAGGGTTTCCAAGCACCCTGTAAATAGGCTTAAACCTGCAACGAAGGCACAAGTGCCACAGTAGGAGAACTGTAAAAGCATCACCAGTCTTCCCAAAATAGCTATGGATTTGTCAGTTAAAACTCCTTCGCTAATACTCCTCAAGTGGACCAAAAATTTCTGCCATTCTGAGCTACAACCAGTGTCCCCAAATCTGGTGACCAATTTAACGACAAGTATGCAGGCAAGACAAACCAACAAGTCACCTAAGGTATCTCACACCACTAGAATCAGTGGCTCATCTATGACCCATCAAACAACTGGCTTCTCACTGCAACCCATTCCTACTGCTCAAAAAAAAAAAAAAAAGAGGAAATTTAAGAAAATCAACCTAGAAGACAATTATGCATCATGAAAGAAAATACAGCATATGGGAACATCATCCAGTCTCCTTTCAGAACCTCCTGGAGATATCAAACCATTAAACATCCAATTACTTGTATGATAATGTGATGTAATGGAAAATACCTGGCTGGGCAGGTAAACGTACAAGATTCAAGAGAAGTCACTAGGACTGCGACAGCCTTTATGAATGTGACAGTCAGTGCCTTAGACTGCACAGACTAAAAGGTTCAAAGCACAGACTGAGAACTTAGGCAACAGCTTACACCAAGACAGCTTGAGAAACTTTGGACCCAAATAGTTGTTTGCACCCCTAGGCCACCAGGCTTCATTGTGCTTGAACCACTTGCGACAGGGAAGGTAAACCAAGCCAAGGAATCGATCTGGCTGAAAAACAGCCTTGCGAAGTGGGAGCTTGGGAACAGCAAATACCACTAAAGGCAGTACTGTGTTAAGTCAATTTAATATTCTGTACGATAGGCTTAGAGGTAACTTGCAGTTTCACACGACACGCTAAGTTTATCATGCACTTTACCAACGTATCCATCTTTATCAGGACTGTTGACACCATTAAACATCTAAACAGCTTTGACTTTTGTTTGTTCAAACACAGGTATGCTTTTTCTTTCTTGCTTCCATAGTTACACCAAGTTGAGTCTCAAGATGGGCAATGTTCAATTAATGGGATTATTCACATACTTAAGAGCACGCTTCACTGCTTTGAAAGACTGGGCAAAAATAACTTTCGAGTACGGCAAATTCCAAGACTCTCCAGATACCTCGGAAGTCCTGCCTCTGGGCTTGGGTGTTAGACAGGATTAAGGCTGGTTTGCTTTTAGAGGCGAGACTGAAAACATGAAGTACCATACAAAGCTCTGCATAAAATGAAAGAAAATTTAAAATGTAAGAAGTTAAATGCTTGTAAAGTTGTGTTCATACTGCTGATATCAAAGAGATATATGATCTTAGCTCAAAAAAGAAAATGCAGGGGGGAGGTCATGAAGTCCATGTAATCATGAAACAAAGCTGGGGAAGCGGGGTGGGGGCAGGGGGAGATGTTAAAGCACCTATCACACTTTGCATTCATCCTGCAAGATGAGAAAATTCACTTCTCTTCTTTCCACTCATGATTAGAGAGTCATGACTGCCTCACCAGCTGTGCCTCTGGCTCATTTTAAATTCAAACTACGATACATATCTCACTTTTAGACTTTTAATAGCAATGCCTTAAAATGCAGATTGCTGGCTAAATTTAGTTACATGATTAAAAACAAATCTAACTCATCTCTACCCAGCAAACAGAAATGCTGCATTCAAGGTTCAATAGAGGACTTAACTCTTCATCTAAAAACAAAGTCCTAACAAAAAGAAGAAAAAAAAAAGAAGAAAATCAAAGCACAATTTAGCGATGCCTCAAAAAAAGCAGGATGCATAAAACATTAACCAGCTATGGAAAGCTGTCTGTAAATGCATCATAGTATACCATAAGGTTTTTGTTCTGTACTTCTGCAAATAAATTCTGCACTATGCTACTACAGCAGTATGAGTCATACACTTTCACTGACATTCTATATTTATATCTCCGTGCCCTTCTGCACTGTTATATGCTTTCTTCCATATAGGCCTCGCTAACCTGGAATTTCCTTTCTTCTGCAGTTCAGCATCTCTTCCTCTAACATTCCCCAGAAAACAGAATAGATAGTTTTTTCTAAGCACTTATTCAATTCTTTCTGAACACCATTTTGAAAAAGCAACACCCTTGAACTATTATAACACAAGGCATATGCTTTTATTTGCTCACCTCAAAAATTATTTTCTTGCATTTTATTTCCTTCCTCTTTGTCTGTAAACAGAATGCTAGAATGCTCAGGCATTTATCCCCTTTGAGACAAGGTCCAGGTCTTATTTCATTAGACTTAACACAGTACAGTGGTACAGAAAATCTTATTCAGAGATTTACAAATTACAATATATCCATGTTTTCTAGATCATTTTATGAAAAGCATTACCTATAGCTCCAATCTTGCAAACATTTGTGAATCTGCCTAATTTGGAGAATGCAAGTGATCCTGCTACTCTGAGTATCCCATTGCCATCTGAGCCTATCTGAGAAGGAACGGGCATCTGTCTACAAGAGATAAACAAAGTGAAGGCAATTAAGTTCCCAATGCTAATATTTGCCTTGTCAAAAGACTCAAGGGCATGCTGTGGAAAGACAGACACAGAAATACCATAAGAAATGCTCTGCAATGGCAGTCTGAAGAACTAGGCTTTTTTTGCTGTTGTCCTCAAGATATATTCCTAAGAACAAATATTCAAAGACCATTTGCACAGAGATTTCACTAGATAACAAGCCTCAGACATGCATGATTCTGAAGAGTGTCACAATACCTACAAAGATATAGGAAGCATTATAAAACTAGACGTTAGATGACCAATCCTGGGACTTGCTAAGTGCCTTTAACTTCCTCAGCAGCTCCAGAAGCAGCTGAGTTCTACATCCAACGGAGTTCAACCCTAACTGTATGCTGTTCTTAAGAAATAAAGTACAAAGAAGAGAACAGTATCACAAAACCAACGATGGCACCTCCAGAGCCTCCCAGGAGATCACCCTGCCTGTTCAGAGTCAGAACTATTAGAACAACAACTACAATTGACTAAGAGTGGGCTGTTCACCTCAAATAACGAGCAACTGTAACTGCAGCATTCACACTGACAGGAGGAACATAACAGTCTAAAAGAGGACAGGAAGGAAAATTCATGCCCTTTGAAGTCAAGAGATGAATACAGGGATGTAATCCCTCTGGAATATCCCCATTTTTCCCTACCCTCAAGAAAGACTGAGTTTAAGAGTATGGAGGGGAGGGGGGAAAAAAAAACCAAACCACCAAACAACACAAAAACCCACAACATTCTACCTCAAACCATCATAGAATAGTTTAGGTTGGAAGGGACTTTTAAAGGTCATCTAGACCAACCCCCCCTGCCATGTGCAGGGACATCTTCTACTAGACCAGGTTGCTCAAAGCCCCATCGCACCGGACCTTGAATGTTTCCAAGGATGGAAGCATCTACCTATGCATGGGCAAGATGCTTAACATCAAGGAGACTGCAGAGAGAAAGGGGACAAAGGGGTAAATAGCTGCATAATGGTGAAAGTATCTAAATGCCATTTATGCTCAAAAAATATCCCATCATCTACAAGAGTGTGCTATCCAGCTAGCACAGTTCCCTTTGACCCCTGCCTTTTTGTTCCAGTTCAGACCTCTAACTCATTAGAACTCAAATATTACGAGACAGACTGTGAGATGTTTTCAGCATTTCAAAGCTACGGGACACAGAGCACGAGGCAGAAGTTTAGATCTGGAAGTCTAAAAATTTAGAAACATTTTAGAAATGTTACTACCTATGTAAATACAATGAATGCAATGCAAGTTCCTCCTGTGAAGAACTCTGAAATTCCCTGTGAAGAGGGAAGTATACTAGTGAGATTGACTTCTGATGTTTACCAAATAAAGCAACAGCTGTCAACAACCACCTCTGTATAGCCATAGCATCTGTATTTGCTTGCAGTGTCAGCATACCTATGTTTAAGGATTGTCTGAGTATATGTCTAAGTATACACCTATGTCAAAGTATGTACATGAACAGGGTTGTAATGGAAGTATTGATGTGCTATACTGCCTGTTAATAGCGGGGGTTAGGTTTGAAAGTGTGAGGGGAGAAATAAGGAGGAAGCTTTTCTCCTTAGGACTAAAAAGGGAACAACAGTGAAGATAAGAACTGGCTCTTCATGGACACCTCTTCCTTAACGTTAAAAGAGATGTTGATCAAAAGAAGCAGTACCCTCCCATTCATGCTTCACAGAATACGATAGGACATCCGGTAAAGGTACCATGAGTTTTCTCCTGCTCTAAAGCAGGTGGCCAGGTGGGGGAAGAGTCATTGCTTTGCTCTGAAGTGAAAGATTAATAAATAAAAAAAATCGGAGACTCAGAACACAATTTTACATGTCAAGTTTGTTTCTACAGAGAACCAGCTCACTGCAGAGACTTGAATCCCAAGGGCATGGGGCGACCTGATTTTGACAAACACCGCTCCAACACAGCTCTGGTGGATTAGAGAAACTTTAAATAGCTACCCTGGATTTTTAAAACAGACACATCAGCAGTTTGTTACATTTCAACTATCAGCTTCTGCCCGCGTGCATGCCCACAGTGTTTTGGGTTTATTTGGTGTGGGTTTTTTTTAATCTCTAGCAAAGTGAGCAAGCAAGAAGAGACAAGCACAAAAGTATTTAACACCCTCCTTTGTACTGTGTGACTTGTCAGGATGATTCTTCAAATGAGATGAACCTTTAGTAATCCAGAGGGTCACCCTTATATTGTCCCCATAGCCTGACCTTCGCTCTTCTGGCGGTTTTATTGTCCATTTTCTTTTAAATGAACTGCTTTAGCTCTAGTCAGCTGTGTCACTAGCAGGCAGAAGCCTGAAAGAAAACACTTGCGTACAGGCAAATTCCTACAAAACAACCATCAGCTGTTATAAGGTCCAAAACTCAAGATGAGAAATTCCAAACTGATTTTCAGTTTGCTTCCTATTTTGGGTCAAAAGGACAAGTAGGAAGGCATACTCCTAAAGGAGTTTCTGTATATATATTTTTGTGCAGCTTTGTAAAAGAATTTTTTTAGAAATTCTACAGAAATAAGATTTCTTATATTCATGATAAAAAGATCTTAGCAAAACTGACATAAAGCTCTGTCCCTGAACAGATCTTAGTCTTCACAATGTTTTGTACAATTTTTCTTTTAATGAAATGACACCGAGTACAAGTGAGAATGAGTTACCTGAGGAAACCCCACCCCTCCTAGGGTTTCTATTCTGCATGAATCAAATGTTAATACCTTCTCATTATCCAGGTCTTTGTCCCAAAAAAGGAAACTCATAACTATTGTGACTACTTTATTATTACATACTGTGTTCCTCACAATACTGGACAGAGAAGTAAATCTGAACCAAACAAGCTCTGAAATCCAGCAGAGCATCCCCAAAACCTAAAGTGCATCCTATGGGAGATTGAAACGTGCAGATGAAGAGGAATTGAGTTTATCTATCTCAGCTGTTTGGGATCCACACAGAATATATGTACCTACACTGACAGACAGTCTTTGCACAAAAGTTTAAATGGGAACTACAAAAAAATGGAGGGAGTTGCTCCTGAGTTTCAATTACCATGCCACAAACTGGGCTTGAAATAGCTCCTTCTCCTCCTATACAAAAGAGGACTTAAACAACACAAGTCTGCAAAAAAGCTTGCAAACTCCCCTTCAAAATTTTCTTTGGTGTAGGAGTCATTTGTTTGCTCTTCAGTGCTATCGAGACTGAGCCTCACTTACCAACAAGAGCTTGCTGCACAGCCACTGGGGGCCAGCTCTGGCTCACGCCTCTCTGAGCAGGTACATCCAGTTCCTACTGACGGCTGTTCCTGTCCACAGGACCTCCTCAAGTTTGTTGGTTTGGCTCTCTTTAGCTTTTGGTTGCAAGTTTCTCAAGGTTAGCAGGTTAATCTTGCTAGGTGGTGTTAATGCCCCCTCAGTCTGTGCTTCCATGCGTATAATTATTTAAAAAAATGAGTATCCAAAATACACTGTCAAAATGAAAATGATCTGGAGATCAACACCAACCTAATTCAAAGTTAAACAAAACCAATGTATATTCCTACTATATAGCAGGAATTAATCATAAGGTTTGGATTTCAACAATATTTATAAGCAAAACAATATTTTTATGGGCTATATTAAAAAAAATCATTAATCTTTTATTTAAGGAAATCAAGCCAGAGCAGCACAGAAAAAAAAAACCAGAAAGAAAAATGATTTTGCTTAAGGAATACAACAAATATTAAAGGATATCGGTTGCTAACCACACTTGTGTATGTACTAGACTGAAGTACTAAAACATAGACTCAGTCATGTTCTTTTCAGAGCACTCAAAAATCAAACTAAGTCAGCTGAATGCTTACGAATACACAAAAATTAAACCCCCATGTACTAGAAAATACCCCACTGCACGTACTCTGTTAAGACAGAGATACAACTTCATGTTACAACAGCACAGAGTCATTCCTAGCACTCAAACATGGACAATGTAACAAGTACACATGGACAACTGAAATTATTCATCACAGACTTCGTTAGATTGTTTTATGGCTCCTCACAACCAGAATAATTTAAAGAATAAAAGCCACCAGTCTAGCTACCAAATAAAACAAGGGGATACGCTCTCCTGGCAGATCTCACTATAGTTCCCAAATATAAAAGAAGGGGAAAAAGACCTTCTGTAAGACTTACAAATCTGGTAGTCAAAATTCAGAGCTGTTGATATATCTCCTGTATCCTACAGTATCATACCTCAAATTCACTAGCCAGACAGGCTTTGGGGACAGTGGGGGAGGGGTCCTGTTTAGTTTTTGGTTTTTAAGAAAAAAGTCCCAAAAGGTACTGCTTTTTCAGAAGCACTCAGCTGCCACTAATCTCTTAAAAAGATTATCTATGTTCAAATAGTAAGATTCATTAAGGAACATTAGGCCTGAATAATTAATTACTAAACAGGAAATGTCATCTAAAGGTTATGAAAACAAATATTTAACAGTCTTAAAATGCTACTAAGGTTAAATGAGATCTCTAGATCAATGCACGTACATGCACAGATCGTGTACACATAGGTCGCTTCTTTCAAAAGTTGAGCTTAGTAAATGCTTAGCTTTAAATTATTTGAAAATGCAATGGCCATTTCTCTTGCACACGCTTACAAAGATAAACAAAACTAAGAAAGCAGAATAAATATGTGTTGTGTTTGGCAATCAGTTGCCATACAGATTAGTTCAACCATGATGTAATGATTGGTTTCAGCTTCCAGCTTCTTATTCTACGCAAAGTGAGCACAAAGCAATTCTACCTTACTAAGTATTCAAACTGTTTGTCTGAGACCATGTTACACCCGCTTTGCATAAATGCAAAATTTCTGAAGTACAAATTCTCACCATTTGCCTGTTTCACATCAATTCTTTATGCTACTAATGGCTTTGAGCTGCCAAAATTTCAATCAATCCCATCATCATTCCACGACACACAACTATGTCATGTGATGTGATAACATTCAACACTCCAAATTAAATGGTCACTTTTTTTGTCTGTCAACCCCCCCCAGATTTCCCAGCTAGAAAGGGGTGTAGGGAGGAACACCCTAACCCGGCCTTCCAGTCTTGTTGCTGAAAAACAGAGCCTGATAAAGAAGCATCACTGTGGATGGCTGCTGGGACCCACAACACATGGGAGTCTAGGAGTTGAATTAAAAGCCGTGAGGCAGAAAGGAAGTGACTCAAGTTATATAGTCTCTGGCCCAGTCTGTCAGAACAGCAACGAACAACAGTGGTCTTGCCAGTTACTGAGTCCACATTTGGATCTTTCTCTAGTATTAGCTATGAATGTGGAACTTGGAGGCACTTTATGACAGAAGTTAACAGAGCAATGAATTTTCTCTTGCCTTTACCGTTGCTTCTTTTCAGCTTCAAATAGGTGAATTGTCAGAGATGTTGGTACAATGTGAATGAAACTATTTCAGTTTGATTCAGGAGAAATGGTTTAACACAAAAACCAGAAATAATTTTAAAAAAGAGCAAGTGGCTCAGACAGTGCCAACAGTTCCAGCTACAACTACACAGAAGAACCAGAAAGACAAGGACGCTTATGATCAAATTCTTCCTCTTCAAAGGAAATTTGTATCAGCTTTGTACCCTGATTACACAATAGTTGTGAAAGGGAAGGTGTTTCCAAGAGAATTATCATCATCGGAATCGCAACAGTTTAATTTGCTTTAAGGGAAAAAGAATAAGACAAAGTAAAAACCCCAAGAAATAGCACATAGCCAACAAGCTGTGCTTCTCAGCCCCCAAAACTACAATTCTTCTTGCAAATTGGCTCCAGTGGTATAGGATATTGAAAACAGAACAAACACCATATTTTCAGGTTTCCTGCATACAAGCACCATAAGAAGGTATTATTTCATAGCATGAAAGGAAGCTACCACTGCCCAGAACCCAGGTGGAAGCCTTTCGGCAGAAGCAGAACCCAGATACGGCCCACACATCATAACCAGGAATAGATTTTTTTTGTTTTCCAATAGGAATGGTACAGAATACAAGGCAACCAAAGCCACTGTCACGTAACTAATTACCTTTGCGCGATCAGCCAAGCCTATCTTCAAATGGCTAGGGATCAGGGGGTTCACTTTTAGCTTCTGCATTGTTTCATAAATTCAACTCGATCTACAGCTCTCAGCCTGTTTTTCTTGATATCCTTCACTGCTTCATACCATCCATCTGTTCTCAGTGAGGTCCCATTAGAACTTTCTTCCCTATAATCTTCCACATACTTGCTAATGTATCTGACCTTGTTTATTGCATTTGCTAAATATATGGCTAGCCATAAACTGCAGCAACCCAACCACAGAAACCAAAGAAAACAAACAAAAAGGTCAGGGGTGGGGGGGAAGAGAGTAATGAATCCCTTGTCTCACGTCTAATGACTCGAACAAAATCTATACCACATCCGCATTTTATAAGTTCATTTTTCTGAAAGCTTTTTAAAGATCAAAGTTCCTTCAAGTTAGGACAGGCACATTACTTGGGTCCACAATAATCACTACTTCCAACAGCAAAAGAGAGGATACAGCACCAAAAAAAGGACAGAAATTCAATATAACATAGTCCCTCTTCCCACACATGTGGTCTACATTAGAAAAGCCCCAGAATGTAATGTTGAATGATGACTGAGTCATTCTCCAAACTCCTCCAATCATGGAGTACTTATTAAAACACACCTGTACAGGACTAAGCAAGCATGAAAAGAAATCATGGCCAGGAAAACCTGACTAGACTAGCCTTACGCACTGTATCTTCCCCTTCTACTTTTGGGAGAGGCATTCTATAGGCTGCCACACACATAAGATAAGCAGAAAAGATCTACAAAATCATAGAATGGAGGGGACCTTAAAGATCATCCAGTTCCAACCCCCTGCCATGGGTAGAGACACCTCCCACTAGACCAGGTTGCTCAAAGTCACATGCAGCCTGGCCTTGAGCACTTCTATGGATGGGGCATCCACAACTTCTCTGGGCAACGTGTACCTCACCACCCTCACAGTAAAGAATTTCTTCCTAATATCTAATCTAAATCTCCCCTCTGTCAGTTTAAAACCGTTACCCCTTGTCCTATCACTATGTTCCCTGGTAAAGAGTCCCTCCCCATCTTTCCTGTAGGCCCCCTTTAGGTACTGGAAGGCTGCTATAAGATCTCCCCAGAACCCTCTCTTCTCCAGGCTGAAGGCTGGAGAATTTGTCATAGTTGTTTCCTCCTTATAACTCTTTCTAAAAACACTCAGCATTTATCGTGGGCTAAATTTGACAAAAATCCATTTAAATCCTACTTTCCACAGACCATCTGAATCTCCGTTTGCCAATGTACTCACAGTATAGTTTACAAAGGGAATTTCAAATAAATATTGTGATAAGTTTCTTTGCCCTTAGTGCCAATCACTGATATTTCTATTTTACAATAGCTTCAATCAAAATTAGTGATAGTTTAGCATCTTCCTGACACCTCTCTCTCCACATACAGAAGACGTAACATGGCATGTCATGCACAACTATTTACTGCACCAACTGAAAGTTACTAAGAACAAGGAGGGGCAAAAGCAGGACAGTGACCAAAGAAATAACACCAATTACTCAAGAGATTGTTAGCAAGGTTCCGTGAAAAAAAAAAAAATTGCATATGAACAGCTCTGAACACTTGATACTAACCTTTCAGAATGTACCTTCAGTTCACATTGAACCTAGTCTCCTACTCGGCAACCAAACCACGGAAAGAATTTCTTTGAGACTTTTACCAAAGTCATGTAGAAGTAAACCCCAGCAGGGAGCAGCAGGAGTGTAGAATCACAAAGCCATATGTAAGCACATACATTCTAACTTTGTAAGTTTAGGAACCAAGGAACAACGCCAGCTCATGAAGACAAAGAAAATGCCAATCCCTTCTAGCTATTTATAGCTATCTAGAACTCAAATTCATACAATTTTGAAAACAAAATCCAGGATGCTTTAATGTTCAGTGAACTAAAAATTCATTAACTTGGTAACAAAACCTGTAAAGCAAGAAAAAACAAGAGACTGCATAAGCCAGAGCCAGCCCAGAGGTTTTGTTTATTCAGTTCTTGTTAAAGGGAGAACAATATATATAAGAAACGTGTTTGTGTTGTAAGACAGAACTAAACAAGAGGGGCTAACACATGGAGTAGGATGTAATAGGAGGCTCCCACTGTGCTGGTGAGCCATAGCTGCTGGAGACAAAATCTGCTGTGCCTCAAGAGAGCACACACAGAAGATCCACCATTTACTGAGATCTATCTTCTGGCAGAAAATCTTCCCTGACACTTATTGGCAATTTGGCAGTTAAAAGAACAATCTTCTATAGTGGCCCTGGCAAGATTTCACCCTCCCATTCTCCCCAAAGAGAAGTTGTTTAGGATTTGGTTGCTTAAGTCTCATTAGCAGAAACCTTCCATAAATAAACTGACTGTAAATTTCAGTTTCTTGCTGCTTGAGTAAAGAATTCCCATCAAAACCCTGGGAACAGACGCCAACATGATAAACTTCATAAGTCACTGAGGAATAGGGCTCTTCTGGTCACTAGCTCAGGTTTTCTGCATTTCCTTGGTTTTTATTCTCCTCTGTATTCTACTACAGTTTATTCTTGATTTAGTCTACCAGAATGACCATCTCCCTGATCCCATGAACAAAATAAGGTACAAAACAAGTGAAGCAAGGAGATCTACTCATGTGAAAACACACCCAACTTCAACGTCCATGGTACAAAGATATTACTAACATTTTCTCCAGGCCCAAATACCTGCTCAACCTCAGTCTCAACTGCCAAAGTAAAGCACAGCATATTCTACAAGGTCCCTCAATTAAAATGAAGATGTTTAATCCATGCAGCCCAAATAGCACAAGATCGCAGAGGAGACAATGGATTTAACTGTACCTTGCTGAAGGCAAGAAGGTTAAACTTTGCTAAATATTGAGGAAAGGAGGGTGCTGTACCCCAACTTCAGAACTGCACATTTCCAAAATTAATCTTTACAAGAATTTTCCCTTCTGCTGAAGGTTCCTTCCTGAGGACTGGCCGAATCTGTATACAACTGGCCTCACAAAACTCTCAAAGTTGGGGCCACAGACATACAGACCAGGCCATGCTTGAACAAAAGGTATGAAATGTGATGCCAGGAATAGGAAAACTGTGCTTCCATAAGTTACTAATGCTTTTCATTCTTGGCCATTTTTCGTAGGCACCTATAAAAGACTGATGCCATGGAATTTTCTCAACTCACAGTGGGGGAAAATCAAGGTTTGTTCCCATCAGCAAAGAGTAAAAAGGATTCAAAACAATTGTTCCTGTAGGCAAAGCAGACTGATGACCAAATTGCAACAACAGAAACCAATCTCATTGGAACAGAATTCTGGATTACCAAAAGAAAGTTTAAGACCATGTGAGGAATATGAATATCTGCCTTCAAAGCCCTCAAAAGGACAGAATTAACCTATAGAGGAGCTCTTTCTAGTGAGGACATTCCCTCCTCAAACAGGAAGAAAAAGCTATCACAGCGCTGCCCAAACTGTAGTGTTTGAGAACAAATAAAAATGAGTGTGCACCAGTTCATTACCTTTACTGTGTCTTCCTCAAAAGTTTTTGCATTAACAGATGACTCATGACTGGAAAGTAACTTTCTCATAAAAGAAAAGCTTCCTTTCATATAAATTACTTTAAAAAAAATCAACTCTCCACGTTGATGTATTCATAGAAAATAAATAGCAAATTGCCATAAATTTCTAGAACACTTTATAATTATACACAAGTATTTTGCAGAGCTTAAATATTTACTTACCTATGCATCCGCATGGAAAAAATATAAAATAAATCAACTCAGAATGTGAACTCAACACATATAAGATTAAGCTATGTTAAACACCTTGAACTGACTTAAACACTGATTCTATACCTGTAAAATCTAACACATATCCATACAATGTCAAGTGAATGCTCATTTTTTCTTTACAGATGTGCTCTCCTAAACATCTTTCAATTTTCAGAGTATCCACAGGGTGCAAACTTGCCACAAATTTCACCCCCAAACTTGGAAAGGCTAGTGTATTCCCTGTCCCCCAGCAGCCTGCCAGACCGGAACAGAGTTCCTGAGTAACATACCACACAGTTTCCATCACCCCCCGCTTCAGTGGCTTGCACAAACTTGGCTAAAAATCATTATCATGGAAGTTGAAATAGCAATGAGGGATGGATGTGCGATGGAACAAAGAACCAACTTTGAAGACAACACAGAAAATAAGGCAATTTCCATATGATTCTAGAATCTTCAATCCTGCTATTGCACACTAAATTTCCCACATATTAATTTCTGCAGAGCTTTAATTTCTGAATTTTTGTCCTCAAGCTTGTACATTTCTTTCTCTCCCCCTTCCATGCTCTACCCTTTATAATCAAATGCAGGACCTCCAAGATAGGCCCTGAAGTTTTAACATCTGCCAGCCAAAACCAGATGCATCTAAAGTCTTCTTTTTTAACGTAACCAAAAGTTACAGTATTGGTCAGATTGCGAGATGTGTATGTTGTAAACCAACCATATCGTCAGCGTAAACTCAGAAAGCAAAGACAACTGAAATCACATGTAATGTATGCACTAAGAATTTATTTCATGATCTACTTATTCTCTCTTAAGCTTCACCATTTTCAGGGTCCAAAGTTATATTCTACTCATTATAACTTGAGTGATTTTGATACTTAATAGACCTTCCCACTTGGATCCTGTACGTGCTCCTAAAAAAGCCCTAGAACAAATACATAAAGTGCCACAAGGGCTTAATGCTGGCAATATTTTCCTGTTAGATTCCATTCAAGGTCTCAGCTCAGCCTTCACTTTGTCTCTCTTGTTCACTTTGCCATTTTTCTGCAAGCAAACTATCAACAGCAGAGGCAAATCTTCCACTCTCTCAAAGTATCCCAGCAGACCTGCCAGATCTGCTTAGACCCAAGCCAAAAGAACACCGGCCTACCCATCCCAGTGTAAGTGCAAACCAGGTGACTACAGTGGTGGATCTGCAACCCAGCATATTTTACAAAAAAAAGGAAAAAAAACCTACCATCAGGTGAATGATTTCTAGAGGTTACATTTCTGTCAAGCAAAAATTACTGGGCTTAACACTGGGGCATACATGTGGAATTCAACAGCATGCTTTGGAACAAGCTCGTATGATCTCCCCTGTGGCAGTCATTTCTGCTTTAAAATCTATGCATCTTCAACTGACATTCTTTGTTGCTTTCTGTTATAGTGCACAACAATGACAGTATTTATCATGACAGCAAGGAAAAGTAACAGGAAAGCTATGAAGCACAAGCTCCCATTGCGCCATCACATCAAGCTACAGCATTGTAAGGAGGAGGTTTTTGCAGGTTCTGCTCCAAAGGGTTTTGGTGAATCCTATCAATTTGCAGTTTTTGATGTAGCTAATTTCTAGTATTTTACCTGTTTTCCCAAAACCCAGCATCCTACTAAATGAAATACAGCTACCTCACATTAAAAAGAATGGCAGGGGCTCCGGTTTCAAACTGTTTGACTGTCAGCTAGAGTGGCTAAAAAGAGGAGAGTCCCCATAAAACAGGCACCTTATTGGTATCACAGACAAGCATTAAAAAATAATAAAATTTAAAAAGTAAAAAATAAAATAAATAAAATAAAATCAGTATTTGCTGTCCTAGCAAGCTGCTGAAAAATTCAAGGCAAGGAAGTATGCTTTCCACTATGAGGAAGGCTGACGAGTCTTGGTTCAAAAGAGAACTGGAAAGGACCTCTAGTGGGCTGAAACAGCAGTGCTTGGTGCCAGGGAGCAACATCCTCCCACTTCACCTCCCTGCAGGTACACCACATCTACCGCATCACTTACCGGCAAAGCCTCATAGTTTTACCTAGTGACTGGCATCAGAGAAAGCACGTACAAGTGCAATTACAGCAGGAAGCCTCCTTTTCACGTCAGCTAATTAGAAATATTCCCTTCGTTCTGCTCTCAGTGTTTGGAGGGACACATTTTCATTTGCTTCAGAAAAACAGGAGACGGGTTCTGTTTTACCATGTAGGTCACTAACATGCCGGACAAGTTCAGAGTGGTTTTATGGCCTAAATGACATGACATCAAGGGATGTTCAGAGATGCACAAATTCAGATGCACATTTGGAATGAGAATTCAGACTATCATTCAGACTATGTCAAGGCATTTTGTTCTTCCAAGTCTTTTTAGCTGTAGGCAGTTTTGCAGAGGCAGCATAAATACTATTTTAACTGCATTTTTAAGGTAACTCCTTCTGGGTGAAAGAGTTTGGAATTCTTTATTTGAGCTCAAACAAGGCATAATTTCATGTGACAGCACATGAAAAATAGATTGGTGAATGTATTCAGGAGAATACTTAGATAATAGACCAGATTAAGAAAGCTTATTTATTAGACATCCCAGTTAAAAAGAAAATAACTTGTTTTGAACTGAAGTTGATGATTCACCTCGAAGTCTTTAAAAGGCTTCTCTTGCTATATTTAGGTTTACCTTCAAGTCAGTTCGGTTCTATCATTTCCTAAAGTAGCCTAATTTACATCTTCAGCGTTATAGGCCACAACTTCGCTCTCTTTTAAATGATCTAAGCAATAACCTCTCTTTCAGCAGTTATCCTCAAAGGGTTTGCATCAACTTGAGAAGGACCGCAAATTAAAGTTGACATTGTTAAGCAGACCAATGCAGGACAGCTGCTCGTTATGATTCAAAAACATTATCACCTATACTGCAGTGGTGCTCCTTGTGCCACTAAGCAGAATGCTGGAAAGGAAACGAGCCATTTCACAGAGCAGTTGCCTGAAGAGTAACACTTGCACTTGGAGTCCAAGGCCAGAAGAATGCATTTGGTCTGTCCTTCACATAGAGCAATAACAGTACTGCCCTGTCATAATTGAAAAGCATGCCTGAAAGTCAGCAGATACAAGCATCCATGCAGAAAATAATAACTAAACCAAAGACACTAACAAGTTCATATCTCATCAGAGACCAGATCAAAAAGCAATCAGGGTCTCTCGACCTTAATCTTTTTGGACCAACCATCATCAACTGGGACCATCACTAGTAGGAGAATAATATAACTTATTTTGAAGGAGTACTAGTGGTTCTGCAAAGCCTAATTGTTTGTCTCTCTTCTGTAGGAATCCGTAATCAAGGCAGAAAAAGAAGCAGTTGTCTGTCTTGAAGGATTTTGTGAGCTATTTTACAGTAGGATTGTGTACAACAGAAATAGTCCAAAAGACACCTCTGTGATTAAAAAGAATAAAGAATTGGAGCTGATGTAGATCAGCTAAGGGTGAGGATGAAAGACAACATCCTATGAAAACATTCCTTAATGTCCTTAAGTCAAGCAATTCATTTCTCAAGAATTAACTTCCTGAGTCTGAACTGCTTTATGATAGAAACAATGGCAAATAAAATGAGACTTGACCAAACTCTCAAGAGAAATGACAGGAAACAGGATTTCAAACACAGTTGCTGAATGAGGTAGAATATAACATATGTAAAGAGATGTGGGTATTAAAGTCATTTCAGGAGCAATTAAAATCACTTCTAAGGACAATGAGGAAGAAATGAAAAAAAAAAAAAAGTTGCGCGTTTTGCATTAGGTTACAATGCAAAATTTTGCCACTACTATGAAGGAAAAACAAAGCAAGTCTTTTAAAATAGGCTAGTTTATATTAAGAGGAAAAGCCTAATAAAGAAAAAATATTTATGCTGTGTTCCTTCTTTTCTGATAAGAAAGTTGGTAACTTGCTTGGACTCACTTTAAAAGTGTCAAACCACTGCATCCACAAAACTGCCCACTATTCCTCCAGAAGGTTGCTTTTAACAGCATCACTGTCTCATTTACTTTTCAGTGTTCCATTAGGTCTGCAGTCAAGCACTGCTCATCTGGCAGATAAAGACCACAATGTCATTTTGAAATGGCAGAATTTGTGAATCTATGCATGAACAGAGTGTCCAGCTTTTATCCACCCAGTTTCTTCCTGTGTCTTTCCAATAAGAAAAGTTTTAATTTACTGTCAAGACAGCTGCAATTATGAATGTTTTATTATTACTACTCTGACCAGAATTAATGTTCTGGGAAAAAAGATCCAAACAGAACTCTTAATATATGTAATGGCTTGTTAAAATTCCACTGCCTTCTGTGGAAAACACAACGCTAGACTTTAGATATAGTAATATAAATGTTAAACTACTAAATTTTGCATCATACTGAGACTATTAATTAGAAAAAACCTTATCCATTCTTTCATGCAGCAAAATCCCTATACACTGCAATGTCTTTCCAAAGTGTGTTCTTACCTTCCACAATGAACAGAGACAAGCATCATACTACAACATCTCCTATTTCCATTTTCCCATGTTCAAAAATCACTCTATTTTGCTTCCTTTCCAGTAATTGCGGAACTCTCCAGAGTAAAGTGAGCAGGAATTGTTTATATCAGTGGTCTCCAAAGTGGAGCGCATGCGGCTCAGGGGGGTGCACAAGAGAATCCACTGGAGAGCAGTAAGAAAATAATAAATATGTTAATATTTTAATTTATTAATAAATTATTAATGGTTTTAATTTAGTTAATAAAATAATATTCTAAGTAGTGTTTATTTCATCTTATCTCATCCTTTTTTAAATTTCTATTGTGCATGTTTTATAGTTTGCATAATATATTACAGTAGTACATGTCTATAATTTATAAATAAATAAGTATACATGTATTGGGGGTGCATGCTCAAAAAATTTTACTGATAGTGGTGCACAATCAATAAAGTTTGGAGACCACTGGTTTATGTGGCTTCAGCACCAGGAAACTGAAGCAGCATTTCCTCCTTTGCTAGAAGGAGGTAAAAATAAAGGAGGAAGAACTAAATGCAGTGAAAAGTTTTCAACTAGGCCGCATTTTTCAGTTACTTAACTGCAAGTTTAATCACGGGCAGTGAGTGATTTTTCAGAAACAGTTAAGTGCTTAGCTCACATTATGCCTAATAGTTGAGCAACCCTTGAAAATCCCAGGAGATTCTGATTGGTATCTAGAGGCTGCCAAAGGCCATTGAAAATCTAATTCTGGATGATTTAGGTTCAGGTCCATTGACTTTCAAAGAGATTTAAAATTCTAAATACAAAAAATTCAGTTTCAGCAATAACTTATGCCACTGCATGGCTTGGCCAGTTTTCTAATGCAGATGTAAAAAGTCAACCTATTTAAGTTCCTTTCAAACATTCACAAAAAAAAATATCCCTGCTAGTCACTCGACATACTTTTTTTCCATCTTAAAAACACCTACTAAAATATTCACTTCACTTCTGTAATGGCCATGGATAAGTATCAATTAAGTGAAACATTAAAGTTACTAAAACTTTGAGTAAGTTTTACCTAGGGGGCATGCATTTTTAAGAAATAGTGAAGCAAGGCAAACCATGTTGTCAAGACCCTCTTTTCAAAAATTAGGTTATTCTGACGAATGTATTTTTTCTACCGTTTCTGTTACAGTGGGAATGACACTAAGCACTTTATTCAAGAAATACACA
This sequence comes from Larus michahellis, assembly GCF_964199755.1. Taxonomy (NCBI): domain Eukaryota; kingdom Metazoa; phylum Chordata; class Aves; order Charadriiformes; family Laridae; genus Larus; species Larus michahellis. Next base: position 78,076,725 of record NC_133899.1, on the reverse strand, counting down.
TTGAGATAAATTCCTTTACTCCACCTGAAAAGTTTCAAGCAATGTGTAGCATTGATTACAGCTCTGAAATTTTCAGTACAGCATCCTCTAAAAATCAGAGTTCAAACATTTCTTTTAGCTAGCTAAGAGAGCAGCTAGAGTAATGTGGATTTTTTTACACGACATTTCTCTTGTACTTTGATGTCAAACAATGAATGTTATGAAAGAGAACGCTTAACCAATTTGTTTTTCTAGTCATGCAACACATCCCTCCAAATTCTAGCACCGAGAGTTCACAGTATATGGTAATTAAAACAGACACTTTTTTTTTTTTTTTTTTTTTTTTTACAGAGCAAGGGACATTACTGAATGACTGTTTCATGATTTACAGCACCAATTTAATAGAACGCTTAAGCACATGCTGACCTTTGGGCATGTAAGAACTCCATTTAAATAAAAATACCCATGCTGAAGGCTAAGCGCTCCTTGAACCAGTACGTATAATTACAGAACCCAGTAAATATCAGTAACAGATCTGTGGCCCCCTCTGCAGTTACCCTAACAAACAGGTTGCAGCCTGACAGACCAACAGGCTCTTCAACCTCCAATGTGACCCTAGGAAAAACGCTTTCATCTGCTCTTCATTTCATTACCTGGCAGTTTATACAAAGCAAAAGCAGAAATGCACGTATGCTACCCCTGCTTATAGAACAAACAGAACAGTCAGAGTTATATGGAAGACCTTCATCCCCGTTAGTCTTAACTATCACAGCACGCAGTGTGCAACAGGGGAAGCAAATAGCATAGACTGTTTACACGACCACCACAAAATAGTTTCAGATGTCTGTCTGTCTTTTCCATCTCATCTGCCTTTCGCTCCTGCCTTTGCATTTCACAACAGAGCAACAATACAAATGCATTCAATGACCTTCATCAGACCAACCACAGTTTTACACATTAATGTCATTGCTACATAACCTTCCTCTTCTCTCTTCCTAGGAGAGAATCTAACCCTACAGCCCTCTGCACATGGCAAGCTTTCACACTGTCCTTACTGGAAAGGTTCCCAGGAAGGTACAGCTTCAACGTAAAATATTCTTTCATTTCATCTTCAGGGGATGTTCTTAAAGCCTAATGATGCCTCTTTTAACCAAGCTTTTCTAATTATTTTCTGGGTTTGACCACAAATAACACACATACAAGCCAGCTTATTTTAGTTTATTGACACTCTTCTGAACGTATGATTTTATTGTCCTTAAAACACTTTACTAAAGAAAAGCATCATAAAAACTTAGGGTCACTCTTGAAGTACAGAAAGGTTAGTACAGTTGTGCAAAACCATGTAATTTATTTCACTTACTGCAATGAGACCATGCCTTCTCAAATGAGATGGCAGAAGCAGAGGGTTCTCAGCTATGCCAGTTCTTAAGATCCTCAGCTAATGCTCAGGTAACCTGGGAACGGTACATATCTATGCCCTCTGCCTTTCAGACAGACACTTGCTCAGGATTATCTTCCCCCTTCCCTAATTCCTGTGCCCTGAATGAGAGTTTTGTCCATATCATCCTGTGAAATATAGTCACATATCTTGGAAGCTGCAGCCATATTTTCCTACCTCTCTATTTGCTGAAGCAAGTTTTCCACGAAATTCTTTTCCCTCCAAAGAAGATGTCATAACTCACCCAACAGAATGACCTTTAGAAGCTCATATATATATATTCTGATATACCAGTAACCTGATGATGCAGGGACAGTGCATCTGGTGTGTACATGCAGGTGTTACTGCATTTATGATGATGCTAGTCCCTCTGATCTATAAGCACAATATTACTTCAGGGACAGAAGCCAAAGAATGTCTGTCCTTATCAAGAGACAACTACTGCTCAGGTGAAATTCCAAAACTCTGCAAGCAACCAGTATCAGTAAGGAAGAACATTGTTTGCATGCAATAAAGACAATTTACTGATTTGGTGCCATATGTTACTACTTTTTAGATATCCTACCTGTTTGTGCCACCAAGTGGGTCCAGCCACTCCAAACTGCTCCAATCTTTTCATAGGAGAAAAATTGAGTCTCAATCTTCTTGGGCTCAGCAAGAAAGATCTCTTTGCTCACTAGCTGCCCATGCTTGTTGCTACCCCAGACATACAGGTGTCCTTCATCTACAATCAACAGACAGAAGTAAAATTTGTTGAAAGTGATAAACATAGAACACTACCAGATACAGGCTGTCTCAACTCAGTGACGCTGAGGAAAGAACAATGTTTCATTCAATTTGTGTTTTCACTGTACACTCTTAGTGACTATTCTTTACCACACACATGGACACTGTAACTAGTAACCTGGCCAGCTGCTCCTGCTCTGCATTACAGTCTCCCAGCCTCTACAAGAGCTACAGACTGAATAATCTGTTCACTCTCTAAATACAGAGTGCTAATTAGCTAAAGTAGATTCTGTTTGTCCTTATAGTTCTTCTTCACTAATCACACACACACTTTGCATCTCAGAATTCTACACGATTTACATCTGGTAACATCCCCCCATACAACTAAATCTCTGCAGATCTGCATAAGCAAATACTCCAGTGCTCCATTTAATGACAGAGGTACCAGATGGCTGCATATTTGCTAAGGACCTGTTCCTATAAAGTTTGGCAAAGGCTTGTCTTCATAAGGTTCAATATATTTTCCACACTTCAAAAATGTAAGATTACAGCACAAAAAGCTATTCTGTTTCCCCTTCTCCCAGTCTGCCATAAAAAAAAAAAAATAATCCTTATTAGACTTCTATCACCAGATACTTAATACCCCAGCAGAGGAGCACTGTCTAAAGATCAAAGAACAAATGGCAGACATTATGGAAGTGCCTAAGTGATTAAAGCAACTTCCTACTACTTTAAATAAGCCTCGTGCTCTTGCATTACCTCACACAGATCTGCACACTGTGATATGAGAGCCACCTAAGACAGCTTCAGACCACCTCACATTCCTGCACAGCACAGCCCCATGCCGAGGCATTAGCTCACATAGCAGAAGCAGGACAGCCACAGCAGTCTTTCTTGGGACAACCACCTAACACACACTTTCTCCATGGACAAAAGGTTGCACTGGTTCCAGCATGGACCCATCCAGTTATCCAATGCAGCATCATGCTGCAGCTCCAGAGACTTACCCAACCGTGTGCTTCCGCAAATCCTTTCAGAGTTTCTGACCACTAAGCAAAGAGCCCAGACCCTTACTTACTCATAAGGGCTAAGTCACACCTAACACCAAGAAAAAACACACGGAATTCAGAGAATTCAAAACATGAATCTAGCTCTTAAAAAAACCAAAAGTTCTCAGAATCTAAAACTACTACAAAACAATTAACCAGCACTAACAAGGCCAGATCAAATTTTACCAGTCTAACCAAAGCTGACAAGCATTTCCAAAGCACAAAAATCTTTACAGACTGAGCCACGGACTTTCACTTCTATGCCCAAGGCCTACCTGTGAGCGACACCGAGTGATAGGAGCTTGCAGCAACCCTCTTCACCTTTACATCTTCCAGGCCTAAAGAAAAGTTAGTCTCATAAAATTTGTACAGCAGGTATCATTTCATGCACAGACATAAAACAGAGATGTATCAAGTGTAACAAGATAATGATGAATTTTATACAAAGGCTTCTACTTTTGGGCCATAGACACTGCAGACTCACTCATTTCCCCCCTGTAGATTATGACCTTGTACGCTCATTCTATCCTTCAGATACTCCACTAAATGTTTATAATACCAAGTATTATAATACTTGGTATATATATAATACCAATACTAATAAAAGGATGCTCCATGTCACTCCAGCTTCTATTTCTGCTCCATCCACCTTTACAAGAGAATTTGATTTCTGGATTACCTGTTACTTCACAGGGCTCCTTTGCTGTCAAGAACAGGTGGAGAGTTTTTCCTTGGTTTGCACGCTTTGCCCGAGACGCCATGCCAGTTCCCCACTGAAACACTGAACCACTCTCTTTCCAGAGTAAACACAGATAGAAGAGATTAAAACACATCAACCACCAGCAAAATCACTTAACTCATTAATTAGTTTTAACTGTACATTCATTTTATTTTCACTGATTCTAATTATACTTTAAAAGACCTTTATGCCAAACACATACTTCATAATCATACAGATAACACTGGTGAAGTCATCAAGCAACAAAAAGCTATAGTCTCATTTATACAGGTAAGAAAACTAAGAAGATACTAAGCAACCTGACTCAGCTCTCTGAGGCCTATATTGAGTAAGAGAAGTCCCATAGCTGTAGCGCCTCCGGAATGGACACAATTTATTACTATAAGTTCATTGCAATTTCTCCACCCTTTCCTTCTCTTCATGCTAACTGGTGTATGCAACCCAGTCAGTCCACTAAGAGTAAAGTCACTTGTCTTCTCCTTTCAGGACCTTTCAGACACTTGATCTAGCGCTGAATCAAGATGTCCACTGAACACAGAGCTGTGAAGCTTAATTCACAATATTCATACAGGGACCAGAGATCCCACTCTTCTTCCAAGCATCTCCTCTGCATCTTCAGCTAGACCCCACTACCTGGAATCCATACTAAAGTTCATGCAAAATTAAACCAAAATAGAAGAGCATGTGTAGTTTGTTGTACCTTAATTGTAAAAAAAAATAATAATCAAACAAATAGAAGCTAAAACACATTTCTTCTTCTTCCCCCACCACACTCCAAGCCATTAAAAATCCATTTCATTTGTTACTGAAATTATATAAGAATGATGACATATTTACCTGTGGCAGCAAGGGCATGTCTCAGTCCTGCAGCAACATCCACCACCTTCTCTTTGAGTGACTACTCAAGTGAAAGAAAAATATATTTTAGTTGCTTTTTGCATTTAGTGCCTCTAAAAGCAAAATACGCCAAACAGAAGTGGAACAGTATGAAAACAGTTATTGCAATTCCAGCCTGCATGTCACAACGCATATCAACATTTTGTATCACAAAGGAAGTAAATTTTGGCCAACAAAAATTAGTGGGAACATCTCAAAGAACAAAAAAAAAAAAAAAAAAATCAATCAAAGCAACTGGATGTACAGCTTTGTGGCAATAAGTAAAAAGCAACAGCCAATATCCTCATGAAAAAGGAACCTTCTTGGTGACATGGATATGATTATTTCTTAATTTTAACTCAGTGTTCCTCAACAATTACATCAAAACCTCCACAGCAAATACCAGTGACAAGCAGTAATAAGTTCTACCAAGCTGTTCAGTCTTACCAAGTCCTCTGATCACAAACAATACAGTTGATAGTACCACCTACACCACTGAAGGTTGCCCAAAATAATCATGCAAAAGAAGGCTGTATCAAGTCACACATGCATAAAACGAGTGACTTAAGTTTGCATAAGGTACTTCAATTCTGGCACTTCTCCATTTCCAGGTACTCTGCAAATTTATTATTCTTCTCACAGATGTAACACTATTTAAAATAGATGGCATCAAGTCCAAGCATTTAACAGGATACAAGCCAAAAGAGAAAATATTCCAGGCAATTGAATAGTCCACATGGTCAGGGAGGCCACAGATTCAGATTAGCACTGTCAATACTACCATTTTAAAGGCTGGAATGATACTCCGAGGAAACGTCAAGGATACAGAAACATCAGACGAGTTAACCCCCCTTCGCTAAGGGTTACCTTCTTGAGTTCCTCTCCTACATTAAAAAAAAGCAAAACCACAAGGCTAAACTTCTTGTCTGAGAATCCCTTCTGCTCTGAAGTTATTGCTTTCATGAGACATGAGAGGTCATGCGGATGGACAAGAGTTTCATTACCGTTCTCCAAATAAGAAACTATAGTGTAAATTAGAGATTAATTAGAATTCTCGTGAGAAATTTATTTAAACGGTTAGGCTTATAGCCAACAACATGAAAGCTTTTCAGATATTACAGAAGTCTCAGTACCTACTATTGAAAACGTTTTAAAGCAATTAATTTGAGGCTACGTTCCGAGCTCCTACTCACACTCAGCAGTGCTTCACCTACAAGTATGACCATAGACTTCCATGTGACTTATAGGAACAACATGAGCTATACTGTCAGAGTCCAGCATTTAGCATCAACAATTGAGGATATTCAACAACAGAGAAATTATTATCTAACTTTCCATCCTGTTTCCTTGGGAGTTGATATTGTGTGCTAAATACTGGAGGTCAGATAAGAAAGAAGACAATGTACTTGTCAGTTCCTTTAAATGCAAAAGTAAAAACCATCTTAATGTCAAAAGTGATAAAGTTTATTCTGTCAAGTCTACTTTTCCTGTATCTACACACACTGACATTTCTATTATTTTGGGGGTGACAAAGCTTATTTTTATCTAACTGTTTTTACAGACAAGAAATAATACTACAGTCCTCACCTGGGGGGAAGAAACTGTGACAGTTACAAATACACTTTAAAAGAACAACATGTACTTAAAAAACAGAACTGCTGAACAAGAAGCCCAAGAGCAACAGATCAAAAGAATTGGCGTAGCTAACCTCACTGAACTCAGTCATGCAGTTTGTTTTTTACAGGGATGGTTTATTGTTGTCTCATTTAGTTTTGCTTTGAGCTGTTAAGCAAAAACTTTCAACAAAGTAAAATGAAGGCACACACCCTTCAGGTAGCATAACTTATCTAGTATTTTGCAAACTTAAGGCAAAATTTCAGTGGGAGTAAATTTGCACAGTTTCACTACCTTTAGTATCACTTCAAATTATCTAAGCATCAGACTCCTTCTGCAGATGTTATCAAAATACATTATGAAATGTTACAATCCCTGTGAAAGAGGCAACTTTCTGTTAGAAGTGAGCAACTTTATACAACAAGGAAAGCAGTCTTAGTTTCTTGTTTCTGGGTCAACAACGATGTTTGGTGCTTTGCTTTGTAAGTTTACTGTAACAGACAGACTCTATAAAAAGCAGTTGAAAAGCCTGGCTTAAAGCCCACTGAGGTTAGACAACCCTTGTAAGTTGCTGGGAGCAATAAGGTACAGAGCTCTGAAGCACAATTCCTTTTAAATCTTTACCTCAATCTTTTGTGGAATCAAGCACGGACTTGATACTTGAGGAAGTCCTAATTGTCCGAAAGAGTTAGACCCACAGGACAGAACTAGGCCAGACCCTGCAAAATGAAGCGTTAGAGCCCGATCAGTAAATCTGTGAGCAAAAGCAAAGCACTGTAATATTCCAACAAGTAAAAATATCACAACCAAGTAGCTCAAAAAAGGACCTAAGGTGTCCCATTCCAAAGTCCCTGAGGCTATAGGCTTCTGTTCTGGTCTTACACATCATGTTCAGTAAAGGCCTGAAGTTCACTGGGATAGAAGGAACATGGAGTAATTTAGTTTGCAAGGCAAGCAGCTTAATCACAAAATGGTAGGGGGGGTCAAAGGGACCTTTGGAGATCACCTAGAGGCCAACCCACCTGCCAAAGCAGGTTCACCTAGAGCAGGTTTAACAGGAACGCATCCAGGCAGGTTTCGAATATCTCCAGAGAAGGAGACTCCACAACCTCCCTGGGCAGCCTGTTCCAGGGCTCTGGCACCCTCACAGTAAAGAAATTTTTCCTCATGGTCAGACAGATTTCCTGCGTTACAGTCTGTGCCCATTGCCCCTTGTCCTGGCACTGGGCACCACTGAAAAGAACCTGGCCCCATCCTCTTGACACCCGCCCTTTAGATATTTATAAGCATCGATGAGATCCCCTCTCAGTCTTCTCTTCTCCAGGCTGAACAGACCCAGGTCTCTCAGCCTTTCCTCTGGAGAGAGATCCTCCAGTCCCTTCATCATCTTTGGAGCCCTCCACTGGACTCTCTCCAGTAGTTCCTTGTCTGTCTTGAACTGAGGGGCCCAGAACTGGACACAGTATTCCAGATGCAGCCTCACCAGGACAGAGTAGAGGGAGAGGATGACCGCCCTCAACCTGCTGGCCATGCTTTTCATAATGCGCCCCAGGATACCCTTGGCCTTCTTGGCCACAAGGGCACCTTGCTGCCTCATGGTCAACTTGTTCTCCACCAGGACTCCCAGGTCCCTCTCTGCAGAGTTGCTTTCCAGCAGCTCAACCCCTAACCTGTAGTGGTGCATGGGGTTATTCCTCCCTAGGTGCAGGACCCTACACTTGCCCTTGTTGACCTTCACGAGGTTCCTCTCCACCCAACTCCCTAGCCTGTCCAAATCTGTGAGTGCCTGTGCATTGCACAAACAGCAGCAATGTGGAACTTTCAGCATGTTCTCTATGTCAACATATTTCTCCAGCTCTTACAGAGACAGATTTACCTACTAATATGATTGTAAAATCCCAGCCACAGGCAACTTGTTTTACACAAAAGCCGGACAAGGTAGTGCACAAAGTAAAATGCAGTACATCCTCTGCGTGATTCAGTCCCAACTGCCCATCTTTGTTATGGCCACAGACAAAGAGTTCTCCTGCACCTGAAAGAAAAAAACAAAACAACAAAAAAGAAATCACGCTCCACCTCACAGACTGAAGAGACACGCGTACATGCCATGAGATCCTGTGACAAATAACGACAGTGATTATGTGTCATTTTAGGTACTGCAATCAAGCAAAAAGAAAGCAAAACAGTTATTTCTGATGCATCGGAAACACCTCTGAGAAAGAACAGCTATAGAGAGTTGGGTTTGTTAAGAGAGACAATCCATATGGTTAATACCAGCACCTCTCACTAAGATCCATGATGAAGTTTTTCCTGTTCACATCTGTCTCTATCCCTTCTTTCCCATAATTAGCTATGGCATACACAGAACCATTCAAAGGCCAGATGTTATCTTCTGCTCCTTACCTTAAAACTTCTCAAGATTGAATAACCTCCCTCTTGACTCCTCCCTCCCAGCCCCGCCATCCTCTATACAAAAAAACTGACTGCTTTATATGAAAGGATGTTATATGAAACAGGTTAAGAAACAGTCCTCACATAGACAAAAGGTAACCACAGAAGATAAGCAAAACAGGAATTTCCCTAACTTCCCCAAAATACTGAGGTAATTGGCATGGGAGAAACCTGTTTTGCAACTAAGAACTGGTACTTGCTCAGAAACAGAAGCCACAGACAGGTGGCAGCACCAAATCAACACGGAAACGGGGGGGGGGAAGTGTTTAGAAGTCATACACTCCTTGCAAGTGCAATGTTTTTACCAGTGATAACTGCAGAATGTCCCCCTCCTCCAGTAATGCTTTTAATGTCTTGACTTTTGCAGGAAACATCTTTCAGTGACTGAGGTACCAGCACATCCTCTTTATGACCAAGACCGAGTTGTCCATAGCTGTTTGCACCCTTCAAATGCACAGAGAAAAATAACACTTTTTAAAAAAATTAATAAGAAGAAATACACATCTGCTCCTAAAAACAAACAAGCTTATCAAGGACATGTCACAGGTTAACCTGCCAGTATTTGCTCCTGAAAAATCCCAAATGGTAGTCTTCATTCTTACTGCTGTCACACAGGAACCCCAGAATTAAGACCAGGACTGTCCTAAATTTGCTGTCATTAAGGCTGCCTTTGCAACCCCAGTATTTGACGAAATGTACCAGAATATATCCTGAAAAGACTTTAACTGCAGGCTAACAGTTACAAAGGAAGAAAGCATCATCATCAGGATGATTACCACCTGTTTAATTTTAATGCTAACGATCCCCACTCATCAGTCCACCTCCATAACGAGATCAGAAAGACATGCTACCTTATTCTGGAACCTAAACAAGTGAAACAGAAACACTTATCCCTCATTAGCTAAGTCTTTTAACTTAAAGCAGTCAAAATGAAAATACACCAATTATAAGTTTATAAGTAAAAAATTATAACCACTAAACCAATTATAAAAAGCAACCCCTGATAACAGGGTAACACAGAATTTCTTAGCCAATTTAAGCTCTATTAAGTAAGTGCCCAACAGTTTGAAGAGCAACCTTCATTCACGAAGGTGTATTCAGTAACTTTCCCAGCCCACTGGGAAAGCCCACTTTCCCCACACACTGCAGTAACAGGCAACACTCAACACCCACATTGCCCACAGCTGCTGACCCCCGGGGGGGGTCCTCCCCTTCCTCACCTGTGAGGTGGTGAGCCTTTCTGTTCTCTATTTGCCACCCCCAATGCAGCACCTGGTGTGTTTTAAAAGGACACATTTAGCAATAAATACTTTGTACCTATAAACACTGTGTACCTACAGAAACACCGACATTTCAAACAAAAGTATCTGGCTGCTCGCCTCAGACCATGGTTAACGGGTGGATGAGATGTCAGGATTCGAGCTCAACAGGCAGATCAAGTTGTTGTCTCACTGCCACTACTACTGGCAGACAGTTTTAGAGCATGCTACTACTTAACAGACATGATTCGTTTTAGAAGGCTTGTCACAAGCTCTCCTTTTAGCCTTTGACTTTGCAATGAATTTTCAAGTCTTCAAAACCAGGCAGACTGAGAAAAGGTGAGGAAGAAAAACAGGTGCCTGAGGAACCGCAAGCCGCACACAAGTGTCCGTCCTAGCACTCACGTACCTGTCTTCATTTACCCTTCCAAGACTGACGGGTTATTGCCAAACACGGCTACCGCAGAGCAAAACGAGCTCACACGGAAAAGAGACACCCATTTAGCGGCTCTTAGACCCCTTTTGCTCATCAGGTAAAATCACGCTTCTGATTAACAACCACCAAAAAAAAAAAAAAAAAAAAAAAAAAAAAAAAGTCTTATTTCTCTCGGAAGAGCTCAGGATTTCACCCCAGGCCACACACTTGCAGTGACTCGCGCCTCCACCCGTCCCCCTCGCCTCGGCGGTGGCAGCAGGTCGCCACGCCACCTCCTTTCGCCTGGGGGTGAGCGACGCCCCGGGCACACGGGACCGGGACACGACGCAGCACAGCCCCGGTGGGACACCCCTCGGCGGGGGGAAGCTGCGGTCTTCAGCTGCAAGTCTTCGGCTTCCCGGCTTCCTCGCGAAGCGGCAAAGAGCCGCTGAACTGCCATGAGGACGAAGCACCACAACTTTACTACAGTGTTCTTTTTCTGGGGGGGGGGCGGGGGGGAGGGAGAACGTTGGACCCCCCGAGTCTGGCAGCAGCCCAAGGGAGGGCGAGCACCTAGGCTCCGTGCCCAGCCCGTCGCCCCCTGAGGGCCGCGATGCTCCGCGGGCAGAGCCGCCATTTCGCGTCCACGTGGCAGAAGGAGCCCCCGCGCTCCCTCCAGCCCCCCTCACCGCACCCTGCCCAGCGCCCGCTTACCCACGCGAAGAGCAGGGTCTCCATGGTGCCGGCGGCCCCTCGCCCTTCCCGCCGCGCCGCAGGCCGGGGAGGAAGAGGCGGGACGGAGGCGGGCTCCGACAGAGCCCCGCCTCACCCGAACCGCCGCGGCCCAGGGCTCTGCGGCGAGGGAAGCCGGTACTACAGGGCGGCAGCGTTATCAAGGCTTCGCTTGACGAGTTCCTTCAGGGGCGGGAAGGGCGGGGGACACCATTTAAGCCCCACAAAGCCCTCGGGAGCGTTTGGGGGGCGGCTGTGGCGAACAGCTACCGCCCTAATGGCACCCCCTCGGCCGGTACCTGTACCCACCCCCACCCCCCCCCGGCGGGAGGATCTAGCCCTGGATACCGCTGTCACGAAAAACTCTCCAAAGCTGAGGGAGCCCCGTGGACGGCAGGGGAAGCAGCCGCCGGGGCCGGGGAACTCTTCCTCAACACACCCGTTTCAACAGGAAAAAAAGATTAAACCTTTAAAAAATTAGGGGAAAACAAGTCACTCCTCAAATAAATATAGACAGTTCCCAATGGAATTCAGTCACACAGGTGGAATATCTGAACCACAGCATAAAACATACAAACCCTCAGTCAGAAATGAGTGCATTGTGTTTATTGCTACAGTGCTGAAATAAAGGGTTTTTTGCTTCTAATAATTACCAACAAGATATTTATTCCATTGACATTTAAAGCCTCCACACTAGTTTTAAGACATTTAAATTATTACTGTTCTACATAGCCAGAAGGTTGGGATGCATAAAGCCAAACATACTTGTTAATGCCATGGAAATGCATCTTCTTTTTACAGTTTGCTTAAGTTTTTGCTACACAAGTGCAAATAAAGATACAATTTCTGGTTTTCCAAAGTATTTCAAATTAGGCGCTAGTTTAGGAAGTATAAGGTTTTCTACATGAAATGTATGCATAGTTCAGACAAAGACTTGAACACAGATCTATATATATTTCAACAACATAATAATCCCAACGTTTTTAAAAATGCAGCTGAATATTAACTGTTATCACAGAAGCAGATAAAATAGATCCTCCCTTACTACTCACTTATAAGTTTTCTTCTTCAGAAAGACAAAGCTCCTAAAATCTATTTTAAAGTGTAATGTAAGCTATAAATGTTGTAGACCATATTTCTGTCTTAAATGTTCCTAAAAAAAAAGTTATGATGGATTAATAGTCACAAAAAACTGATCTAGACTTGATTTAAGCAGTGAATATACTTGAAAAGATTGGGCCAGCGATTGCGTATGGAACAGATGTGACCTACTAGAAAGCATATGAAACGCAAACTGATTTTCAAGCACAGAGGTTCATGAAAGTCCTTTCAAGTTCTCAAAATCATGGACTAGCATCTCCAGTGTATTTAAGATTTCAGCCAATTTTTCCCAGCAACCTTCACAGCTGCAAATTCTGGCTTTCTAATAAGCTCTACCTATGAAGAACCAGTGCCTAGCGTGCTATTAAATACACTCTGCACATCACAGATCTTCCATTCAAATGTTTCATATCCTGTAGATATATTCACTTCATCAGCAGGGCCAGCAGAAACAGCAGCCAGCACAGCTTTGTGCAGCTATGCAGGATGCTTCAAACCATGGAACCCCCAAAACTACAAAGTTTGCTACTATGCAATAGAAACAATTCAGCAGGACACTGCTTCCCAGTACCTGTAGAGTGCTCTTTGGAATTAGACATACTTTACGCTACAAGGTAGTTTGTTGCATTCATAGCTGCAGAATTCCTACGAAATGCTTGGGCCTTTCAGTTATCATTTGCTTGATGGAGAATGAAAGTATTCAGGCCTAGTAAAGAAGAAACAAAACATATCTTTGTGCAGCTTGTGCAGGTCAATAAAGTGAGAGAGCAATCACTTAGGATACTTAATCTTAGAAAAAAAGACTAGACTATGAACGTTGGTGTTATTTTAGAAACAATGAAACTATTTTGAATATTAAATTGTAATTTGGAAATGGTTTTAGGCATTATGCTAAGTCAGTACCTCATGGCTTGCTATATTTTTTGCTAAATTAATTCAATCGGGGAAAAAGGCAAATGGTATTTCTGTAAGGAAAGGTCTTACCTCAGGTGCAATATCAAGCACAGCAACAAAAATCCTGACACTCTGAGCCGATGGCAATCTCTTAAATAGAATTAGGACTTCACGCAACAGCTCTGTATCTCTGCCTAGAAGCATGCCAAACAGCACACTTGAAATTCTTTGGGGGCAAGAATGATCCCTTTGAAAGCTAAATTTGACCCCTCAATTTTATCATTGTGAACCTCCAGCTATTTGTGTCCTGATGCCTGCTTTTTAATCATTCAAGTTTTAAACTTAGTAGTACAGACTTAGAAGCACTGATTACTATAGCTGCTACACTAGAAAGTCTGCAATGCTATAAAATTAGTAGCATAGACTACTAGAGTCAGAAACTGAGATTTCCCTGCAGCAAATTATTCCATTATTGCCTCATAAGCCACCTTTTGTAGCATCTGATCCCAGCCCTGATCCACAGACCACACTTTGCTCCAGTCTAGCAATTTCTCTACTCCTCCACCAGCTTCTCAAAGGCAAATCCAGGCCTTTTTTTATCAAAGGGGGATGGAGGAATACAAGATGGGATTTTACACAGAGAAACAAGATAAAGCGATTATCTTTTTGGGCCATTCACTCTTCCATTTGTAAAGGAGAGAATTCTGCATACAACACATTACACGCCTTGAAAGAAATCAGTAGGGAAAAGAAAAAAGAGTTGCACCACAGTGCTGACAGGAGTATTAAACTTCCAGCTGCTTGCCCATCTTGCTGAGGGCATCGCTGACAATGTCCAGCTCATGACGCAGCTCGTTCACCACACTAGCAATGCTCTTCATGTCTTTCAGGATCTGCACGCTTTGAGTATATGGATTGTACTTCACGCCAAATGGGCGCTTGATGGTTTTTGCAAACTCTCTAGTCAAGTAAAAAAAGAGAGGGAATTATAAACAAAATGCAAACGCATCCTCTATATGCAGTCAGTATCGCTAGCCACTTTTCTAAACTACTTAGTTTCTTTAAAATAGTGGTAATTGTTATATAGTTCATCATCTTTCCCACCCAGTACATGAAAGACCAAGCAAATACTAATCTTGGCTTTCCAACCCCATGAAAAATAATTATAAAACTGTGAGAAGAATACAAGGGTTTGGTGCTGCTACTGAGAGATGCATGAAATCAAACCTGCTTTTATAAATTGGGCGGGGGGGGCGGGGAACCAAACACCTGTACCTCATCTTTTCTTTTGCTTCTTCAAAACTTTCAGAAACAAAGTAAACCTCCTGGAAAGTTGTAATGAGACATTCTTGCTTGCAGGTGACCTTTGGATCAAAAGGCTTGACTTTGGCACTGCCAGAGAGTGAGTGCTGGTAACATAATTATGTGTCGTCGTGTGTCAGAGGAACATCACCACCCAAATAATCCACAAGGAAGATGACATGAGGTAGAATGAAGAAAAAAAAGATTAAGTGAGACCATATTTAGTGCATTGCTTCTTAAAATTTTTGTCTGTAGATGAACAGCGGTTAAAGCTTAACAAACAGAGTAACTCTCAACAGTCATGTTCTGCCAATCCCAAAAAGGGATTCCTCAGACACAAGGCTCATGTGTAAACAAGAACAATATTTTCAGGATCTGGTTAAACCAGTAGAGCTTTATACTGAAAATAGTTGCTTGGAACCTAACGTTAAGAAATACCCATCATCTAACGCTTCCTGTGAAAGACATGGGAGCTGCTCAGCATATGTCCAAAAGCAGACTGCCCAGTGATTATTGCCACGGTGAATTTGCTCAAATTCACTAGGAGTTTTCAAAAGAAGGATTTTTAGAATTATACATCATAAAAAACAGGGCAAAACAGCGACAATAATAATCAGGTACAAGCAAAGAAAAGAGGTAAATAGGCAGTAGATATTCTTACCTTGAGCTCACTAATTGAAGAGAGCAAGCCAGCCCCATAAACTCGTAGCTGTCCCTCTTGCTTGCACAAGCCAAACTCTACAGTGAAGAAGTAGCACTGAAACAGAGAAGGGAGTGAAATAATTCAGCCTTCAGCAAAGATGCTGTGGTGAGCTAGATGGGGGCATTTCTATTTGTAGGTAGTGTCTATATCAGGAAACCAGTTCTTTCATAACTGGCATCAATTATTTTTCATCTAAATTTATTTTTCATCGTAAAATATTTTTGCCAAAGCATCCAGAAACTGATATTCAGGAAATAAGATTTATTTGTATTATTTTAATTTCTTGGCTGAAAAGCATCTAATGCTACTGCTTACCACATTAAATGGAAACACTGTATCATTTCAATTCATTCTACACATTACAGAAATATATTATTTTTAAAATCATCGAATCGTGTTCCCAGAAGTGAAAAGATTTTGCTTGGAAGAAACAAACCATAGAATTTCAATCTGGAAGAAGAGATCTGCCACCAGAAGTTGCACCCTTACTTCACAGCCAAGTGAAGAAAATTGCCAATCATATCAACCTTAAAATGTATTTTTCCCTAGCATGGAAAACACATAGGTCTAGCAGCTGGTGTGGCTAATGTTAATATGACACTTCAAAATTATTTGATGGAGTGGGATGAGCACAAAGCTTTCAGTGGGATCACCAGGTGCTGAAACACTCACTGTTGCCAGTTTTTGGACAGCCTCATCTGATGCCCCAAGTGATGCAAGACCAATTTCCTGGGAGAACTGAGCAAAACTGGGTTCAGCCAAAAGAGGGACATGGCCTAGGAGCTCATGGCAGGTATCACTGGAAAAAGAAACAAAACAAGAAATCTCATGATCTGTATTTGGGGTAGAGTGAAAAAGCAGCACCACCAAACAGATACAATGTCTTGCATTAAAACTATTTAATATCCAAAAGACAGAAAAGTGTCACTCACATTCAGCTGAAAGCAATTGAGCAGGTCATACCAGCTCTACATAAGCATATAAACTCAAATTTTCAAATGAAGCTGTCTAAAATTAAGATCTGAGCTCCATATCTATGAGGCAAATGAATACTAAACATACTCTGCGCACAATGACATCAGTAAGAGCTCTCCAATAACATGCTGTACTTCTGAAAATCCTGTACTTATGAAGATGACACTTGAGCATGCTAAAACTTCATTCCATTCAGCGTGAAGGATGATTCTGCAGCACCTTAAAAAAAGTTTTCTTGCTGGTGTTCTTGAACAGCTTTTAAGTAGCTTGGCCCTGGGCAGTGAGATTCAAAACTCTCTCTCAAATTCTACCCCAAGATTAAATGACTCACGGCTCTGGTGTATAGAGAGGGTCCGAGCTGTGTCTAACATATTGAGTGCAGTGAAAAACTCTGAATGCTAATCCTGCCAAGAAGTCTCTGGGTGACAGATATCCAGCAACAGGGCGAATGGTGAAACCTGTGCGCTCTGAAAAGGAACGGAGAAGTTGTTTAACGTAGAATTACACAATGTTGTCACGTTTCCTTCTACAACTAGGGTTGTAGCACTACCTTGGCTCAAGAGCACATAGGAAAATGAGGCACAATTAGAAAAAGCAGACCTAAGCTTGAGAACGACCAACGTTTAGTAAAAATGTCCCTACCTCTGCGTCAGTGGATTTCATACAATTTCACACCTAGAGCCAACACAATATCTCTTTAGGTATCTCTTTAGACAATCCTAACAGTCTCTTCAGAGGTAGCATTGCACCTCAAATGTCACCGTCTGTATATATTCAAGACACAATACATTAAAACACAGATGGCCAAAAGGCCTCTTAAAGGACCAGAATGAGTACAAGCAGAAGTGACCAAGGATGTTTTCTTGTGCCCACAAAATAGCAGTGTGCAATGGACTCGAGCTCCTTATTGTGTAAGAAGATTAGCACACTACCTTTCAGGAAGTGGGACACATCTTCCAGCTGGGGAATATTGTCTTCCCTGTATCCACAGTATTTGGTAAGCAAGGGTAAGTTTTTAAGATACTCTCTGCAGGCATGAGTCGGGTAAAGCTTGTTAAGCTCTCGGTACACAGTCCCCCAAGTCTTGATCTCCTCCTCAGTGAATTCAATCTTGGGAATCGGGTCACCACTACAAGGAGAAGAGGAAGAAAGGACATTCCTTGGTAAATGGCTAATAATGGATGACTCATTTACCTACTACTATTATTTAACATCTATACAGCTGTGACACCTGGTCAGGGCGCATTAGGCACTGTCCAATACACAGTGAGATCTGGTCTATGCCCTGGAGAACTTTTAGTCCAAGGGCTTGCCCTCTTTCCTGCCTAAATCAACTGACAGGAATCTTTGCATTGACCTCACTGGAGCCTAAAATCTTTGGTTCTGTAAACAGTTTCTTAGATGTTTAATGCCGAGAGCAACATCTGAAATACCTGCATAACCATTACAGCTTCAGGAGCTGAGAGGAGCTGTTTGGCTTCCCTGTCTGCCATTACTTTCCATTACTTTTTTGATTTGTTTTAGGAAAGGAGTATCCCCTAAATTAACAGCACATTACGTGGAAGCAGCTAAATATACACATTAGGTAAAAATCATACTTCTATGTAGAGAAGACAAGCGTCTGTCTGAACATATTAACTGTAGTCCATTTCTCCTACTTAGCCCTCAGGATCTTGATTAAAGGGGATTATAGCAAAGGTGTGACCTAAAGCCCACTGAAAACAATGGGAGTGTTACCCGAGGCTTCCACTGCCAGCCAGGTAACCAGCATGGCAAGTGCTTTCCCAAGAGAATCTCCGCTAACAACACATTAACAGTAACTGGCTCTGTGCTGTGGTAACCAGTTGCATTAATACACAGTGCAACAGAGCTCTAGATACCCACCATTTCTAGGTCATTTCCAATTGAGGAACTTGGCATCTAAATTCAAGCAGGCAACAGCAACGTGAAAATGATGTTTAGAAAGAATTTGCAGCGCTGGGCTATGAAACGCTTACTGCTTTAAGAGCTCCCTCCCCCAAGCAGCCTCTCTAAAGACGGAGGCTCTTCAAGTTTCTTTTCACAGAAAACTTCTTATCTACACATCACATGCACTAGTTTGAACCAGGAAAGAAAACTCAAGTATTAACATTTGCCCAGAGAGTTTACACTCAGTGGTCAATGGGTTATGTATTGGGTTTTGCCTCCCCTCCCTCTCTTTCACAAAGGATCTGCCCTAGTCAGGTCAGTGCATCCTGGCACAAGCAGCTGTGTGAGAGGCATTGTCCACTCTCTTCCTTTGTTGCACCCATTTCCAGAGAAGCAAGGAGGGACCGCAGAATGAGTCCAAATGCACCACGTTGCAGGAAGCCCATGCTGGCATCACTGCCTGTCTGAGGATCAGCACTGCCACAGATGCCATAGTGACCGAACAACCATAAGCTGATACTCAGGCTGATCAGAGGCCCAGGGAGCTGTAAGACGGCCTAGATCTACCTTTTAATCTTGTCTTACATCTCCCTTCATTTTACCCTTCCAGGTCTGATTCCCAAGCCAAGCATGTCTCAGGGACATCTGAGGCCAGGGAAGGTGAGCTCCTGCCACTCCACTCTGCTATTATTTCAAGGCACCCAGAAGGCTTATTCTGGAAGAAATTGAGCTTACTGTTTGTAGTTCATAGCCAGGTCTGCAAAATACTTTCGCCTCTTGCGATAAACATTGTCTTTGAAACCCTGGTGGATGGAAGGAGAAAACCAAAGTTAAATGAATTTCCAAGCTGTAGTAAATAATTTAATTTAAAACAAGACACTTGAAATTTCTTCAGTTGGGAAATATAGAAGTATGCTGTCTAAAAATGAGAGGGCAAGGCAGGAACCTCATAGCTGTAGTCTCAAATGTTTAATAACTGTGAACTAAGCAAATACTCCAATTCAGAGTAAGGATCAGCAATTTTACACATGCAACTATATTTTCAGTAGACAAAGATTTCTTTCAGTTGTATCAGTATTTATACAAATTTTGTTACCTGCTTGATTACTCTAAATTACAGAACAAATTGTCCATTTGCACTACCTAAGTACCAATTTGTTTGCTCCGATTACAGTAAGGAAGAAAGAAAGAGGAGGAACCAAGCCTGTCTCACTACATGTTGGCTTTTTTTTTTTTTTCCTTTTTTTATTAATTTGTATGTGTCCACTCAGGGCCCAGACCTGGAGTCCTCGTGTGACTAAGCCTTGCAGAAAAGCACAGGAGCTGAATTCACTGAGACCCTTGCCTGAACTAGGAATAAAGACATGAAACCCCCAAGAGAAGATGCTCAGATCCACAGATGAGCCATTGAGGGGAAGGAGAGGGAGGAGGAAAAGCTGCAATTTTTTAAAGTAAGCTCCACAAAGTACGTTTTCCCAAAGGATTAGGTGTAGGGGTGAAAAATACTTACTGGATGGTCAGCATCCAAATCGGACCCGTACATCAGCACTCGGTTTGCACATTTATCCAAATCTGAGATCTTCTTCGGAAACCAGGGAACATTCTCCATGTCTAGGGAACGCACGGAATCCACAAAGTTATTAATAACGTTGAGCATGCTGAGGGAGGAAACGCTACTTTCAAGTATGGCTATGGCGGTTACAAGCGAAATCTATAAATTAAAAGGGCATGAATAAGACAAGGGAGTCCACTGCCTATCTGGCACCAGCCTACAGCTCACACTTCCTCCTCTGTCACTGCCACAGTCTGCCTACAGAGCACATTCAGCTCCAAGCGTCCAGGGGAGGAAACAGTTAACACGGGTTTTCTGTGGCCCTTACTGTTATTACTGTTAATGTTAAGAGTAGTATCTAGAGGCTGTCACCGAGACAAGGCCTCCTTGTGCACAGTGCTGTGTGAAGCTTCTTGGGCGCAAAGTGTGCAAAGGAGCAGAGGGGCGATTTGCCTGTGGTGCCTGGGTAGAGCGGGAGCAGGTTTGAGTCCTCTCATCCCGCTTTACTGACCATGGGAAATAAACGTTGCTCTGTGGTTATGTACCTCAGAAGCACCCAGCTTTGCTGAGGGGGTTTGAGGGAGAAGGAAGAGGAGGAGGCAATTTCAGCCCTGCAGCCTTAGAGAGCTGCATCATTACAGTTTTGCTAATAATTTTTTTTCCTTGTTTTAGCCCAAGAGAGTTTATAACCAAGCTTTTGGCAGAGTGGTTAATACACTGTTTTTCTGCCCTGATGCTCTTCCGTTTTCTTAAAAAGGGCAGGGGGAGTGTTTAGATTTAAAGTTTCCCTTACTTAGGGCTAAAGTGAAGCAGTTTTTATCCAAGAGACACCATATCTCACCTTCCCCTACCTACCAGCCTGTGCCAAGCACAGTGGCTGAGAAATACATGGAACCAACCTCCTGCTGCCCTGAACTTTAGGCACCTCTTTAACTAGAAGCAAAGGTAAACAGGATGTGAAACATCCTAAGGTTAAAAGGCACCTCTTTCACACTAATACAAGTAACTGGTTATGATAAGAAGTGGTAAAAAAATAAATAAATAATTCAAGAGCTACATGAGGAAATTGCAGAATCCAACTCCCACTCTCACCAGTGTCTGAACTGAACAGGGACCTGTCATCATGGTGTAAAGTCCCTAGCCAAGCCCCATATTCAGACTTTGCCCACATTGGCCTCCATGGGTGCAGGGACTCCCATTCATGCCGTTGCGCTGTGCTGAGAAGGGACAGGAGCACAGACAATGAACAGGCAATTTGCACTAGCCTGTCACAGCCTGTATTCCTTGGTGACATCAGCCAGCGCAGCCCTGCTCGTACCAACCAAACTACACTCACTCACAACACAGAAGCATAAACCTGGGAGCTACTGATTGAAAACACTACACAAATGCAGATGTGGACACCTTAAAAAGATTTCTAACCAACACTTCGAGAAGTGCAATTTCATCAGAACTACCTTTTTTACTTACCATCTTCCTGGACGTTGAAATACTCTGTTGGGTTCATAGAGACAACATTGACATGGGATTTCAGGAGCTGGAAGATCTCATTCAGTTGTTCCCTGTTACTATCACAGTCCACAAAAATCTCAAACTCAGAATTTCGTCTCTTGGACTTCCGTGACTCAATGTGTACCAGATTTACATGCTTCTCCTGTTTTGCAAGAAGTAATGTTTTCAAACAGATTGACTAAAAACTAAAATTTGGTTTTCAAATTAATATTCACCACCTTTGTGAAGCTATTTTAGTTAATTGGATCTCTTGATAGCAGTTTCCTTATTGGAGGGGGGGGAAATTGTTTGATTTTAAAAAGCCTCCTATTCAGAAGAAAATGAAAGAGAACCTGGGTTCTTTCAATTTCATTTACATTCAGGAAGCCCAGAAAGACACAGCCAGGAGGTTTAAATTCATAGATGTTTTTCTTTCATCCCTCCCACAGGAAGCTGATTAGCAACTGGGTCTGGGGAAATTCATCAAAATGCCAATCAATTCACCATATAATTATCTCACAAGCAAGCAAGGGATTTAAAGGCACTAGCTTTCAAGGCATAAATTTCACTTTTCTTTTATTTGAAAAATTATTTAACCATATGTCTTATATCAGGAACACAAAGAAAACCCCAGGCTAAGACATGCAGGGCCAGATAACAGAGCGCAGTGGCACTGCGCATATTCCTTGTGCAATACCAGCCCAGCAATCAAAGGCCTGTGGTTGTGCAGTTGCAATTCCTCCGTCTCCCTCAATCCAGCCAGGCAGGGTGACAACGGGACTGGACTCAACCCAGTGTGGGTGAGCACCCCAAGCATCTACCTGTCTACCTGCCATCGGCAGGAGCTTCAGACCCACCTCTTATATGCAGTAGAAACAACGAGTGACAATCCTCTTTACACGAGGGGAAAAGACAAGACTCTCTCAGTTTTAGTACGTGCATTTTGTGAAGATTTTTAGCCAGCCAGTATCTAATTTCTGAGGCAAAAATTTGCCTTCGTGGGTAGTTTTGCATGCCAAGTGGGAGCCAGGTTAGGAATGACATCCTTAAATAAATGGATGCAATTAATTCTAGTGTGTTCCAAAACTATCCTTACAAATTAAAAATACACAGCTGCTGTAGCAATGTGATTATTACACACCTGAAAGAGTTTTAATGCTTTTACAAGTCCTCCAACTTCATTCTTCAAGGAAAAAATGATGGCTGTTCTTCCTCTTTCAGACGCATGGTCTTCATTCTCTTTATTATCATCAATCATCATGTAGTTTGACTTATTTAACTAAATGCAAAGAAACAAAAAGATTGTTTTGAATAGCTAGCAATGCAAAAAGCATGAAGTTTTACATTTCCGTTTGACTTGGAGTAATATTGTGCTTTGACTGATCAACTACAAAAGGCAAGATGCCAATTAAATCATTCACAGTAACAGAAATAAAGTTAGGCACACATAGAATCTGTGAGAACTGAGGATGAAATACTGAGACTTTTTTTTTCAGTTGAATGATTTTATAGACATCTTTAGCTGTTCTCTAGGATGCAGAAGATGTTTTCAAAGTATAGTTTATAATTAGCATTGGTGGTTTTTTTGAGAGGGAAAGGAGATATAAGATGTCAGCATAAATAGTAAGTTGAACAAAATACTTGTTAGCAAATTTGATGAACATTGGTAAAGGGAATCATCCAAAACCTGTACGAAAAGATGGATCAGCATTTAGTAGATCAGAACTGAAAAATCATTGCCTTCCTCTCGCTACATAACTGCAAAGCACTGCTTTTACAGAGAAAGGAGACAAAACCTAAGGAGTTAAAACGTCGTGCTGATCAGAATCTGTTGACTATAGAGACAGTCCCACTCTGATCAAACACAACCAAGCAGTTCTGTCTGTTGGGTCCCCTAATTCACATGCCAAACCCTTATCATAATCACCCAAATCACACACTAAAAATTTTCAGACAACCATGTGGTTTTACACATTACTCGTGATCACACTCCTGACTCTGTTGAAATCAGCGGATATCGCAGACCATATTGTTAGCCACATGTAGCCAGGCCATAAATAGAGAGAATATAGAAACGATTAAGAACACAGAAAATGAAGAAAAAATACAAGGCTTAGAAGCAGAGACTGTCTCTCATACATCTTCAAACCTTGCAAAAAGAATAAAAAAAGGTGAGGTTACTGAAGGAGCCAGTGAGAAAGAGGAGAGGAACAATGAAGGCACATTATTGCTATTTGCAATTATTTTTTATTTGTCAGAGGTTTTAAAGATACAACTATCTGATGACAACTTATCCGGAATGCAAAGAGCAAAAATAAGAGAGTAATCAAAATGCAGCAGTTCCGTTGATTCCCTTCTACAATCTCTCCAACTTTAATCTCTTTAAAATGGATAATACTGTACAGCTAAATATTTCTACCTACAACATGTTTAAAAATAAAAAGCAGATTTTACCTATCTTTTGTCAATCTTTCAGATTAAGAAGATAATCTGCCTAACAAAATAATGAAATCTGTTCATTTCAAATTGAATGGTTTACAACAAGGCAAATATTTGATGCTGCTCTAAGAAAGGTTTCAAGCAGGTTACTAGCTGTGAGCTCTTCAGGGTGCATAAGTGGTATCTCAGAATCACATAATCACCTAGGTTGGAAAGGACCTTTAAGATTGAGTCCAAACATCAACCTAACACTGCCAAAACCACCACTAAACCATGTCCCTAACCACCCCATGGAACAGGTCTTGCTCCAAGCCCACTGACGCTCGTGGAAATATAATCACTGGATTTCTGACTTGGTCCCCATCTCTAATGAGTTGTCAATATATGATGAGCCTGGACCACAGTGTCAGTCCGTCACACCGTTTCTGATCCAGCAAAGCCACTGATCTCCATCAACTTGAGTCCAGACAAATTCTCTGCTGAAAGTGTGAGACAGGGCCCAACGCCGGTTCTACTGACCAGCCTGCAGGTTTCACAGCTCGCTTCAGCACGCATCAGATCAGGATTACAAGAGCCAGGAACAGGCTGTAATCCAAGCAGGAGAAGAAAACACTAATAACCCCACAATTACATATAGGTTATTAGTTGCTTTCTCAAGTGTAGAGATAGCCATTTGTGTGAGCCAAATCCTACTCGGATGATACTGCTGTAGAAAAAGCTGTGTGCAAAGAAGTCTCTGTTACAAATAGAGTTAGATGGTGGTCTTGATGGCAAAAACAGTTGGGCTGTTTTATGTATATGGCTTATAGGCAGCCTGTTGGCTTAATTCCGCATTCAGGATCATTGACTTAAGACAAGATCAGCTTATGAGATTTGGCATAGTGGCGTGCAATATTATAAGGTGCACAGCTAGGACAAATTACATGCATTGAAGACTAATGTTCTTATTTCATATTTTGCCAGTTTAACTAACATTGTGTTTAGGATTAGGTGACAACATTTGTAAAGTCGTGTGTTTAAGAGATCAACGAAGAAAATACAACAAAACTCAGTGTGTTCTTACATTAAGTTCTAAAAATTGTCCCTAACTTACAAATTTGATGAAAGTTGCAGAAGAGAAATTCAGATGCCTACAATGCTTAATGCGTACCATTTACACCTTTAACCCTAAACCAATATTAATCTTTGGCTTTCAATTTAAAAATAGGTTTAAAACAGGTCTGCATTAACGCATCAACCATTTTGGTGCAAGACAACAAGGGAAAATGTTCCTTTCCTCCAACAGCTACATCTTCACTTTCATTTGATTCTGTATCAGTAACTAAGCTCTAATCAACTCTAACACTTTTCCTTCGCGTGGTAACACATTGGAGCTGGGTGGTTTTTCCTGGGGCGGGAGGGGGATTAACATTGCACTGATGCTTGTTATTAACGATGCAAATCATTAACTGATTTCCCATCAACCTGACTCAAGTCTTAATGAAAATACACAAACACAAGGATACTCTAAAGCCCTTACTTACATAGATATCTAAGTGCCTTCTGGTTAAAGATGGCTCCTTTTGGAGCCCACAGCAATTATTTTCTCTTTTCCCCCTTCCCCAAAGAATATTCTCTGTGAAATAGGTGTTTGAAGGTGTATATTTTGTGCTTTAATTCTTTATATTAATGAATAGCCAAGATTTAAAGTTATCTAAACACACGCATCTAAATGAAATTACGTTTTAGAGCCACAAATTGAAGACCAAAAAAAATCTTTTAAAAAATGTATTTGATACAGATTGCCATTAATTGTACTTGGTAAAAAGTCTCAACAGGCATTCTATATCCTCCTCCCTCTTTACTTTCCCACTGTCCTTTTGACACAATTCTTAATAGGGAGGGATAAGGACTTGATCTTATGAGTGACCACGACTAGATGTCCCATGACAGGGAAATTTTTCAGCCACGCCAAATGTCTTCCTTAGATTTAGTTCTCAGACACCAAACCAAAAGCTGTGCTGAAAAGTTTATTTGGCTTCCAAAGATCTGAAGCATAAGGCAAAACAACCTTTTGTAAAACTTTACTCCGTTACAGTCAGCATTCTTGTTTTCTCCAGGAATTTTACTGACGTTTTAAACTGTACAGTATCAATAATTGTAGCCAACGCATAAGCGCTGATTTTATCTCACCTTTGCTGATGTACTAAGCATATTCCCACTGTAACGTGAAATAATCCACTAGGGAATTGTTCTGGGCTACATCACGCCCTTTACCTTCTAAGCGATAATGCACCAGAAGTTACTTTTGTTCTACCTTAATTTCATCTGCTCGCATTTCAATTTTACCACTTTTTTTCCCCCCTTCTGTCCAGCAACAGCACCATAAATCAGTCCCACCCAATCCCAGCGGCACTGAGCGCTCCCTCCCATGCCAGAGGAGCACCTCAGGGCAACCACCGCTCTCCAGGTAAACGGGGTCACTCCCCCCCCTCCGAAACCCCTGCAACTGCGAGGCAGCACAGCTGCAACTTCAGAGAAGCCACAGAGAAGGTCCGCCCCCCCCGCCTTCTCAGCGCTGCCCCGTGGCTACTGAGCCCCCAGCCCAGCCCGCACCCCCTCACCTGGCCGACGGCCTCCCGCGGGCAGGTGGCCGCCTCCAGCGAGCCGCCGCGGCGGGGCGCGGGATGCATCGGCGGGACGGGACGGCGCTCAGCAGCGCCCGGCACCTGCGGCCGCTTTATGGAGGGGGCGAGAGCCGCCCCTAATCACCCTCCGCGGGGGGCGGGGGCGGAGGGAGCAGGGGAGGGAGGCGGAGGGAAGCACCGTCCGCCCCAGCTGAGGAAGGGGCTCGGTAACCCTCTGAAAAATCTCCGCTGAAAGCTGGTTATTCAAACGCCGCGAGGATGCTCAGAAGCAGCCGCCGACTGCCCCTCATCTCCGCACCCCGAAAAAACAGGCAAAAAGAGAGGTACTTCCCCCTCCTGAGTTACACCTTCCTCTACACGAGGGATATAAGGAATAAAGTGTATATATAAAACATAAGGAAGATTAAGGGGGAGACAGAGAGGTCGGAGGTGTCCCTGCCCATGGCAGGGTGATTGGAACTAGATGGTCTTTAAGGTCCCTTTTGTCCTAAACCATTCTATGGCTTTCTGTGGGTTTTACAAACTAACATGAATTTGCACCCCACGGGGCTGAGGAGAGGGAGCATTCAGCTAGAGGAGGCCTGTCTGCCACCATCGTGTCCGTGCAGCCTCCTCCCAACAACGGTCTGCTCATTGCAAATTATTATATACACTTTATGTGTAAGAAAAGGAAGGCAAACTGCATAAGGGGTGTGTGTATATATATATATATATATATATATAAATAAAGGAAGATTAAGGGGGAGACAGAGAAGTGGGAGGTGTCCCTGACCATTGCAGGATGATCTTTAAGGTCTCTTTCAACCCAAACCATTCTGATTCTATAAATGAGAGGTTGCGAGGGCTGAGTCCACAGCTGATGGTAAATCAGCAGACTCGCCTGCAAGGCAATGCTTTAGCTACGGGGAATCAGATGGCCCAGGTGAGGAGCTCCCCTAAACGCTCCGCAAAGCTGCTGCAAAAACGCGTGGTGCAGGTTGTAGTCTCAAAGAGAAACACAGCGTGTAGATGTATCTAGTTCTTCACTGAAAATAACAGTGTGTTTGTTGCTGTGAAAATAAATTGTGGCACATTACTTCATTTCAAGAAGACTCCTGCACGTACAGGAATAACAACTACATTTCAATTAGCAGGAAAGTAGATATTTTCATATCTTATATCCAGCGTCATTTATTTTCTGTATAGATCTAGACATATGTTTATATGTTAGAAATAAGCGTGGTTTTTAGACTCCAGTAAGCCCAGTCCTCGCTGTCTCCTCTCAGGTCACATTTGGCAGCAACATTAAGATAAGGGGATTTGTGGTACGCAGCAGGAGAAGCCAAAACGTTCCCCAGGAACATAATCCCTTGGAGGCTTTAGGGGTCTGGGGGAGCAGAGATTAATTGTTTTGTGTTGGGCATGGGGCTGTCCAAAAATAGAGATTCTGGTCTTTCGCTACGTTCCTTACAAACCTACCTTTCAAAGAAATGCTCAAAATCAGCAATGACTAGTTTTACCCTAGTTTACTCAAGTGTCTGAAAAATCTCCAGTATTTTTCTCTTCAATGCCTAAAATATTGAAATCTTGATTCCAGATAGATCTCTCAGACACTGGTGTTACGCAAGTGATAAATTAGACTGATGAAGCCAATATGCAGGCTAACACCTAACCAAGGCAGACATAATCACACGTACACTGATTATCTCCAATGATCCTAGAAGACCCTGAATTTCAAACAATCCTGTTTCTAAGTTGACAGAAGGTGAGTAGCTCTGCCCTTCAGACACAGCACGGGACTGAAAGAGCACAGCTGTAAGTGATGACGTAGCTAGAAAAGCCAGTTTGTTCCAGTTTGCTAGTGGGATATATTTCATGACCAGATGCTTCAATTTTCCCTTCATAAAGAAAATGCAGTATTTATTCACTATACGTCTTAGCTCTACACCAGACATTTCACTTCCTTCTTGCAGAACAGATCTCCCCATCAAACAAGCTGACTCAAAAAGCAAACAACTCTTGGGATCTCTACCCAGAATCTTAAGCATATGAGTGCTTGATATTAATAATGAATCCGTAAACATGGGCACAGTAAGGTATTTATAATAGAATATGACTAATCTGTCAGTTTTCCCTAGCTCAAATGCAGCAATAATAAGAACTAACATATCATTCTGCACCTGAGTTTTTTTAAATTACTCACTAGGTAGCCCTCTAGAAGCTTTTCCAGTACAGATAAGCACCTTTTATTTGGAAATCAGTGCTCAGGCTGGGTTTCCAGTACTTCCTGATAGCAACCAGGTTGAAAATCCCATGCTTTCTTTTCTGTCAAAATGTTGTGCTCATCCTTGATAAAATTTGAAAGAAAACACAAGGTGCAATTCTCACTCGCATTTCCTCAGGCATCAGAAAGTGACCTGAACTCAGCTGTTTTAACTGTGAAGGAAGAATCTTTTTTATTATTTTTACTCAGATCTCCCTTTCCCTCTCCTTTGAAGGCTATAAGCTTTCACAATGTACATTAGGAAAACCAGTTTATTCTTGGTGTATACATACAGATTATTCTAGTATTAAGGGACATGGATGTCCTCCCCTACAGCCCAGACTTGTAAAGATGCTCAGCAAAGAGTCTGACACCCAAGCACCTCTGAAAATTCACTTTAGAGCCTCTCTGAGACAACAGAAGCAGTGGTTTGGTTAGCATCTACGGGTACCTGAAGACATGAAGCACAGGGAAGGGCACAGGATAGTCCAAGGGGACACATCAAGACACAAGACGGTGAAGCTGAGCTCAGCAGAAGCACACAAGCTTCACAGCACACAAGAGCCACGGAGGGGATATAAACTGAGCTGCCGGCTATGCCAGATTTAAGGGCACTTCCTACCTCCGAGGCGTGTCCCTGCCTCCCATCTTCACCATGTCATTTCCAATTTGAGCAGGAGCTTTCTGGGACACTGGTCATCCCTCTCCTCATACCTAACACTGTGGAGCCTGGGGTCAGCTTGGCCTATAACTGCTAATACAATGCAAACAGTACAGTAACAGAAAAGGATGTTTAACCTAATATGAAACTATTTAGTTACATAAAGAGATAACCATAATGCCCAGAATTTTGGGGGGCAGATTAAAGCTGATTCACTGGATTAGCAAGAAGTGCTTGTTCACCACAGCCAATGCCCTGTAGTCCAAAAGAGCAGAACCACAAAGCATGAACTGACTCGATTACAGCCTGTTTTCACTGGGTGCTCACCAGAGCCTGCTCTGCTCCTCTCCTCTGCAGGGTTTCCAGCTCCTGTGAATCTGTAAATGATTTTACAGGAGAACTATTTCAAAGGTTTCATCCGAAAGGTGAATCTTCACAGTTTTAGGGTTGCAGGTTTCAGAAAATCATCACTGTCGCAAGCACAACTGATGCTTTGGGTTTTCACAGAGAACGGGACATTTCTACCTTTTCCCAAGAGCTGGCAGCGTATCCTACCATTTAAGAATGGCGGCTTGGGTCCTTCACCACAGAAAAGAGCAATGTGTCTCAGCAAAAATACTAGCAGTCAGGTACGGACTGCGATACAAACAGGACAGCAACGTGCACAGATGCTACTCCGCTCATCGTGGGAGGAAGCGGCACAAGCAAAGACTGACCCAGAAAACATCTGAATTGTCAGAGAGTTGGTCTGCAGGAGCATTGAGGCAGAGAGAGGACAAAAGTTTTCAGTGGGTCATCAGAAGCCTACACAGACCCTGAAGTGGGAAGGAGTCGAGAAGGACAAAGAGGCAACCTGGAGCATCAATACTGTAGGGAAACAGCCCCCTCCTTTTCTCATGAGAGATAAGGCAATACAGTGATTTTTTTAAAAAAAATTTTTAAAGCCCATAGGAGATTTCTCACATATAGCTTCTCATACAGACAAAGCCCTCCAGACAGATAATCAGCACCTGAGGATCGAGTACAGGTCTGACCCTGCTCAAAAGTGGGTCAAGCTGATCACACGCTTTGCAAGACAGCGCTTTGCTATGTCTGTCTGCCGAAAAACCTGTTGCATTGGCACAGAGCAACTGTGATAGCACTCACCATGAGAGCTACGAGAGCTGGCTTTCAATTACATTATTACCTCATAATTCCTCATTAAATTAATCCTTCTCTTCTCAGCACCCTCCAGATCCAAGCAAGAGGGCGGTGTCAGACTGAGAAGTTCTGTGTTTTCTGGGCCCTTTGTCAGAGTAGCTCCGGGAATGACAAGTGGCTCCAGAAGAAGCCACAATTCTATTCCTGCTGCCCAGCTGCTAACTCAGAGGTGACTCTTCTCCTCTAGTTTTTTGGTGGGTTTCTGTTTTGTTCTTCAAAGCAGGAATTTGACAGCGGAGTTTGCAACTAGACAGCGGTGCTGACCCTTGTGGGTACACATTTGTAGATAAATGTTTTGGAAATGTTTAGGCTGAAAAGTATTAAAAACAAACTGTCACTTCTCCAGATCTTTCCCTCCTTGGAGAGCTACACAGTAAAGGGACTCACTTTTCCCTGTCTGTGAAACACAACATAAACCTTCTGCCCTATGTCTGCTCTTCCTCCCACTCTGAGAAAGTTTGCTCTCCATGGGTCATAGGTAAAATATGTAGGGACTCTACTAACCTGGCACATCTTTCCAGACACAGAACAAGTCTTGTATCCACCAACACTCTGAGGAAGCTGGTCTGGAATAAAATAAAAAAAAAAAAAGGACAGAAAAAAGAAAAATCAATGTAGTACAGGGGCTCCCAAGTGCTCCAGCAGTGGGGAAAAAGACAGTCAGAGGGTGATTTTGTTCAACTGGCAACAACTGATAAGGCAAGAACCATGGAAAGGCAGGTTGGGAATGATTTGTGGGGATATTAATCTTCTGCTGAAAGATAAGATTATCTACCTGAACACAGCAAGACTGAAGGACAGAATCAGTCAGACCTAAAGTCTTGTCAATCCTGTTAAGGTCATCAGTGTGAATTACCCCTTCTCCCTGGAGGGTAGGAGAAAGTGCTCTAATCTCCAATGAGGCAAAATTTCACAACATCACTTTTGGGGTATAAACCTCCTCGGCTATCCCTTGGATTTCATTTGTCCCGGCCACCTGCCTTTCCAAGCAGGAACATTTGCCTGAGGCAATGTGGCTAGTTAAAGCTTTTCCAGAAAAAGTTATGAAGTGTTAAATCCCTGAACAAAACAGGTTTAATACGACTTAATACTAAGTCTGCTCTAATCATAATTACCTTCTCCAGAGTAGACTACTGCAAATTCTAATCACAGCCCTCTGCCTTTCCATTAATTAACTGCTGCAGATAAGTTATGCCTTTAAGAATCACCTGGCACTTAGGCAAGCACAGGGGAAGTTGCAGGGAAGAGAGAAGATGAACATCATGCAGCCCTTTGAAACAGTTTGTTTTCCAGTATGGGTTTTACAGATCTTCCTCATAGTCTGCTTGCATTTTATGGATGCCCTAATATACTGATGCTTGAAAAACTGCTGGTCTGAAAATCTGACTAATTTTCTTCTATTAATTTTTAATATTTATAAAGCTTTCATTGTAACAACACCTAAGCAGCAGCTTCCATTCACTTTCTAATCTTATTCTCCTAACTTTTGACCTTTCACACTTAAAGGAAATAACCTATCATTGTGTTCTAGGTCATTTGCCTAAATGCTGGGAGTTAAAACAGCTCCAAATCCAAAAGCTTTTCAAATTTTCTAGAAATTCATGGATCTGAAATCCCCAGCTTTCACCAAGAAAATTCTTCCATTTGCTCCCTTCTTCTGCGAACCACCTTTCTTCCAACAACCACTTCCCAGGGCAATTCACCCAACCTTTAGCCAGCGTGAGGCTATGACGATAGTATCATGCACCGTACTCAGAACAACCACCAAGGAACATCTGGAAGTCTCGGTGCAATAACTCAGCTACTGGGAAGACAACCACATCCCCATGAGGGTTTAGCAATCAGTTAACTCTCCATGTTACTGAATAGCTGTTGAATAATAAAGCATTTGACTCATAAGCAGTTAATAGACAACAAAAGAAAAAGGAGAATTTAAATTACACAATTATTGAAAACATTTACAAATATCTTTTTCCAATGAAAAGTGCAAGAACCAATCAGGCAAATTACCCACTCAGCATGATTCAGCCAGCTGTAGTCTCAATAGCCTTTAAGCACACTTATTTTGAAAAGCAAGAGATGCTGTGTAAATCTACCAAAGCACATCTAACCAACAGACCATTCACTGTTTGTATATTTGCTTTGGACTGTTTAAAGAAATAATATTAGCCCTTTCATCTGAGGCAGGTAATATTTCTCTTTTCATAAAAGCTAAACAAAATCAGGAGTGACATAAGTTACATGCTGCTCTGAGCAAACAAGGTATAGTTTTTCCTAAGAACACCTTTGCAAGCTTTCTACAAAAGGTTAGTTGAGACACTGTTGGGGCAAGGGGAAACCACGCTCTGATTTGTTTTCACCAGTGAATATGTTATCACAAATTTAATATCAGCTACATTTCAAACAAAACTGTTGTCTGATTGGGAACCAAAATCCTGAAAGAGCTGTTGGCTTCAACTGCTCTGGACTTAGTGGATACAAAAGTGCCAGTTACACTTTTTTCCCCCCTCCTTATCTGCTCAATGTTGGCCAAGTCACCTCCAGTTAAATCTGCAGGGGGCAACAGAGCTCTGGTCCTGCACCAGTCAGCAAAAATTCCCCTTGTTACTACAGCAAATGGAATTTAGTCCAGTGACAACCATCAAGCAGGGATGGGGAAAGCCAAGCAGAAAGCTTGGCAAACTCATCTACAAACTGCCTGGAAATACAGCGCAGCTTAGAGAAGACGAGGAAATACTGCATTTCCATTAGCGCAACCTGAGTCCTACAAATACTGTTCTGCTTGGGCTTGTGCACCGATCCTGTCCTCCTGGCGGGATGGTCAAATGACTACGCCGACTGTAAAGCAGAAGGGTTATGCATCCACGTCCCTCCTGCAGGATTTCGCAGCCCTGCTGACAGTTGCTGGTACAGAGATAACAGCAAGGAGGGTGGGCAGTGCCACCGTGCCTCAGCAAGGGCAGCAGGGCAGGCCTGGGCATAGCACCCACACGCAGCCAACAGATCTCGAGACAAGTTCATAGCGGCAAGCAGGTGTGTGGTCAGGCTGGGACCAGCAAGGGATGTGGCCAGGCACAGCATACCTGCCATGCAGCTCCAGCAAGGGTGAATGAAGAGCTGTTTTCACAGCAGTCTGAGCCAAGGCTACACAGCTGCTCCGCACTACTGCTGGTCCTCAGCCCCAAAGCCCTGGCAGGAGGAGAGAGGTTGAGAAGCCGCTTGGTGCTGAGGGCTCTGGTGCCAAATCTACCATTGCTGCAAGCTGCAGAGAGCTCAGAGTACAGGGTGCAAAACACTTATCCTGAAGATGAAACGCAAAGCTTCTGAGAAGGAGAACGATACCTGAGCACCACTGGCAGCCTCAGCCACCAGCACTGAAAACAGCCACTCTCTGCACTCAGAGTAACATGGGATCCAAAGCCAGGGATTACTTCTGACCTGATACTTCTCCATCCCTTAAGCAGAAAGCGTAGAAGTGGACTCCACTCCGCTAGCACTATTTCTACCGCATTATCATTTCTATTCAAAAACCTCAAGAATTATCCAGTTCTTTTACATCACAGACAAACACAAAGCAACATAGTCAAATGCATAAATAAGCCTGCTGATAAGAGAAGTGACTGAGTGTTTGTTAACCTCAGCCTGTTGGCCTAATTAGTATAACAGCAGCATATTTTGCATTCAAAGTGAGGTGGAACAAGCTAACAAAGGAGAAAGCTTTGTACTTGTTAATGATATGAGTAAGCGCCGCTCAGAAAGCGATTCAGCAGACTTTGATCCACTCAGAAAAGAGAAGGAGAGCTCTTCAGGCACTTCTGACAACGCAGCCTTGCCATGAGTGTGCGCCAGTGACCAGTCTCTACCATATTCATGTTCATTTAGGAAATTTATCTGACATTAGATTTGTTGAATGTAAGAAGCAGAAAGACTGCGTTCACACACCTTAAAAATAGCAAGGCCAAGGGAAATCAAGAGCTGACTCTAAGGTCCAAACAATCACAGTTGGATCGGCCTGTCAAAGCAGGATTTTTGTATTTGTTTCACCTCCTTGCTGTAAATGATCAGCCTTTCTGAAACAGAAGATGTGGCCAGATTTTTTGTTCCTAGGCAATCTGTTATGTTCCATCAGTGTTTCAAAGTTAAATGAGCTTGGACTGTTCTCAGTCTGCAGATTTTAATCACACACACCCCCCATCCACTGAAATCCTGGTATTCACACAGCAAAACAGACTACTGAGGGCAAATTGTGGTCTAGGCCCTAAAACTGACCACTAGTCAGCACGAAAAAAGTAAATTAAGTCATGGCTACTTTCTGCTGTAAGGATAAAAAACAGAAAGCAACGTAAACCCATCAATTCACAGTAGGGACTTTAAACACTGGCAATTGCAAAACGTTCAGCCTCAGAGCTGTAAAACACATCATCATTTCCAAGATTAGCAAAAGCTGTTCATCTTGCTGCGTTCTCATGACAGGTGTTTTTTCCCTTCTGAGTTTCTTTTATCTTATTAGATTTTAGCTCCCATTACTGTTAGGACAATTTTGCAATGGGGCAAAATTAATTAGTTTGCATCAAAGAAAGGCTCCTTGAAACATAACACTAATGAGTTTCATCTGCCTGATTAGAGGGCTTTGCTTTTAGTAACACTTGGTGCAAAATTTTGTTTCAGAGAAATATAACATTATAAGAATATTCGAGGCTAAAAGCATTAGCTAAACAGTAACTGGGGTAATGGATAGAAGATTAGGGTGGTAAACTGTGGGCCGACATGTAAGTGAATACTGACAGGAGGATGCAAGTGTAGACCAGAACAGGTTAACGAAGATGCGTTTGTGCGAGTAGAGCTTGGTACAATTCACAACAGTATATTTAATGAACTAACACTACAGTCCCCATCTTGTCACAATGCTTTTAGGAATTAAATGGAAAAGAGCTAAGGATGGAAAAAGAGAGTACTAATTTTTAGAAAGAAATGATGGAAAAACACATTCATTTTAGACGCGTCAAACTTATTTTTAGTATCTGGCAAACTACCTGGACAAAATATTTGTTTATTTTTAAATCAATTTTTAGTCAAGAACAAATTGCGTTTAATCAACTTTCATTTTGACTGATGGGAGAATTGCTCCAGAGGACGAAGGGGATTAAATAGATGTTGTATTTCTTGCTTTTATTGAGCTTTTTCACCCCAACTACTTTCTTTTACCCTATTAGTACAAAAAAGTGAGAAAATACAGACCAGAATAAATTTCCTGACAGGCAGGTGCAAATTCAACTGAAAAAAAATCACATGGTAAAAGTAGTTATCAGAGATTTGCTGGTAAATTGGGCATAGCACACCGTAAATGACATCTGAATAAACACGTGCGGTGTCATTTGCAAATGACAAACACATGACGTAAGCGCATGTAGTAGAATATAAGGGAACTGTCTTTCCTGTGATTACATCTCCCTCCGTAAACCTCCCCAGCACATACACAAGACTAGAAATGAAGGTGCAGAGTTAGGAGAGGGCAGGCCTGTGGAATAAATACTAAATTGGCTAAAAATACAAAAGTACAGCATTGTTCACACATTAAGGAAAAGTATAAAGTCAAAAGGCTTCTGAGGTAGAAAACAGCCGCAGCTGGCATGAAGGACACAAGATCTGTGGTTCCCTGATAAGCTACATGAGGTATGGGACGGGATGCAATTATTCTGCAGCTTTACGTTATGATGTATAGCGGATATGGGAATGGGATGATACCATGAAACAGATAAGCTGCCAATTAGCTGCCCGCTCGATACTCAGAGCCAACATTTTGTCAAATTTTGATGAAATGCTGTCCTTTGTGCGAACTTTGCTCATTATAATGTCCTTATAATACCAAAACACACCTCCATCCTGAAGGTTACCCGCCTCCAAGGTGCGACCACTCCTTCTTGAGTCTGCGCCCTGAATTTCTCGTAAACTATACCTTTAATTGTGAAGCGAGAGAAATTTACACCAATCATGATAAAAGTATGTATGACTAAAGTCACTCAAACTCCACCTTGAAGATAACAAATAGTATAAAAATAGCCTGAGAGAGGGGGGATACCCACGGAAGACACCATCGCAAAGAATTACATCACTGACTTCTGGGATCAGTCGACAGGCTGAGCCGCTCTTCCCCCCCACAGGGACGCCTTTGGGTAAGACTTAGATTATACCGAGTGCTTCCTCGGGAAACTTAGAAATTTCTCTAGAGACTCTCTTTTCTACATTTAGAGCCAGGCTGTATTGTTTATAACTTTGTCGCACGTTTTGTATATGTAACAATACTTCATTTGCACGTGCTTTGCAGACAGTGTATTTATCACCAGCAATCCTAAGAACCTATATATCTGTTGTTTAAATAAATTGCACTTTTTTAAGTAGCTAGTCGTTTCGGTTTCTCACTGAACGCGACCAAAGACTCGAGAGTGGCCGTGCTAGTTCATGAGCACGACTAGACTGAAGGTGCAGTCCACTATTAGTGTATCCAAATCGTAACAGTTTAATACATATTAAACGCGATTGGACCGATAGTGCTGAATTGGGCATCACTCAGAATTTAAACCTAGCCACACCTAGCCTCCCACCTCGGTGAGGAGTGTTAGAACGCAAGGGGGTTTATCTTCTGCCAAAACCACTTGGCCCCTTTTCACGCAACAAGGCCTAAGCTGCTGTCCGTAACAGCTCCCTTTGCGAGGAGGCAGAAAGGCCACATTTGGACAAGGATGTGCTTTTACACAACGCTCTCCATCTGTGGCCAGACAAAGAAACCACTTTAAATTTGTGACTATGCTCTCAAAACCACTAAGGCAGATGGTTGAGCAATACAACTGAACGGGCAGTCACTTCTGGCTGAGGGACAGCACTTAATCCAGGTTTGCTGCTGAATCACATTGCAAGGCAGCAAGGGGTCACCCAACTTAAGGGGGTTAATTACAAAAAGCCTTTGGATAAGCTGAGAACTGAATTCAAACCTCTTTTGTCTCTTTCCTCTGATTTGATAAGGTTTCAACTTGAACATTACCACTTTTTGTAAAAATTATTTTCACCTGCAACAGGCAATGCCGAAACCTTGACAGTTTTATCCCTTTGCCAACCTAACACAGGAATTTAACTTTTTTTAAAAAAAGAACCACCTAATTTCAAACACCCATGTGTCCTCTTCCTCTGATGCCATGCACATACTGCACCTGTGCATAATCTTTCTCCTGCTGGCCTTCTGCAACAGGTCAACAACAACAACAAAAAAGGCTGCACCTGTTATTCATAAACTTTTTGTTATCTCTCAGAAGAAGCAAAAGGGCCCAAAGCATACGTGGGAAGGAAAAAGCTTTGCTTAAAATAATTAAGTTTACTTCTTTCAAGTCTAAGTAAACTCAGAGATCAGCAGAATGGGTGGTTAATTAAATCATGAAAGCAGTTCCTTTACCCTGTAAGGGCAACCACATTGTGCTCTGTCACATTTGGCAGGTTCTTCCAAAAAAGCATGCGCAACGTTTACACCGGGCACCAAAAATAAGTCTACCACACAGGGGGTACTGCGGTATTTTTTAAAGATGACAGCTGTGGAGAAGTGCTGTGATTATTTTCAACACTTCCATCTTGAGGGCTGGCTCCAGATCTATTACTGAAAGTTAGCGATAACATTGCAATAAGAGATCTCATTCTGATCCTTAAGTTCAAGTTGCGCCAGGGGAGTTTTAGACTGGATATTAGGAAAAATTTTTTACACTGAAAGGGTCATTAAGCATTGGAACAGGCTGCCCAGGGAAGTGGTTGAGGCACCATCCCTGGAGGTATTTAAAAGACGGGCAGACATAGTGCTTAGAGATATGGTTTAGTGCTGGTTTTTGTCAGAGTTGGGTTGATGGTTGGACTAGATGACCTGAAAGGTCCCTTTCAACCTAGGCAATTCTAGGACTCTATGATTCAATGCTGAGAGCACTGGCTAAGAGGGAAGTGAGCAGGGTGGGCTCCAAGACACACTTGCAGAGATGCTGCCCCAACACAGTGCTGGATCTTGTCCTCACACACCTGCTCTGGCATCCAGAAAGGCTGGAGGAGCAGGAAGGCTGCCAGAAGTTTGCCTCTTGGGGATACGCCCGGCTGCTCTTGCTGGGTTTGCCCCTTGTATCCATAAACACACATACTATGCAGGAGTCGGCCTGGGAAATTCCAACCCCACTCCAGAGCAACTCCATGCCAATATCTTCTGCATCTGTCTCTGACCTGCTTTTAGGAGCTGTCAAATCCTCTCCAAGAGGAGCAAAAGTAATAGGACAAATCTCCCCTTCATTTGGACTTGGGACTTTCCCATGTGAATAGCTCACATTGCACAGTGCCAATACATTTATGTCCCTCAAAGACTTTCCTTGGACCTACATTTACCAGCTCATAGGCAATTTCTCATCTTTCTTTTTATCCCTTCATAAATGTCTTCAATCTAAAGAGCTCACAAAGCCAGAGTCCTTCCTTGCCCTTCCATGTTTTCACCATTGATTTTTCCCTTTCTCATTACCCCAGCCTTTTCTATACACTATTTCTTCTCTTTCCATTCAGCCATTCTAGTGCCTCATCCCAAATGACAAAATGGAGTTATTTTGTGTTTTGTTTATTCCCACCTAAGCAGAAGTGTTTCTCCTTCCTTTCTACTCTCTTAACTCATGAAATCAAAATCTTTACTAATCAGGCTGGCATAAATTCAAAATCTCTTCCCATGGTTCCTGTGCCCAGCCTTCCTACCTGACTAACAAGGAAACTCTCTGATGTTGCATAAAAGAGTTTATGCACTACAGGGAATTCTTAACGGAAAATAAAACCTTCTGACATCACTGACTAATTACAATTTGCTACACTAACATGCAACACTGTGGCTATATTGCAGGGCAGGATAAAAGTGTGCACGTATTTTCCTGTGTGTTTCAATATCCTCCTGTTGACAGAAGATAGGATGACTGGGCTACAACTGGAGACCAGGAAATGATTTTTGTGATTTCATTAGAGTAATTGACAAAAGCATTTCCTCTCTACATAAGGTTAACAGATGGCTTGTTAAAGTTACAACTTCTTTAAACAGAGCTGTCACCAAAAATGATGTGCATGACAACAAAAATAATATTGATACAGGCTCATTGCAAAATTAAAATGGAGTTTGCATAACCTAGAGCACAGAATAAATAACTGCCACTACTGAAACACAGAATATCAAGGGGCATTTTCTTTTCTAAGCTTTCCTTGAAAATTGGATGAAGGGACATAAATTGGTAAAGTATCAACAACGTGGGACTTCAGTTATTATAGGCACAAACATGCAGTCGGTCACGCTGCCTACTCCACATGTATGAAGAAAATACCATGGATGTACGAGTGTGTTACATCGAGGCTTGGATTTTAATCCCGGTAGTAATGGAATATATTAATCACAAGAATCTTTAATTTTGGGTAAATATGTTTTCATATAAAAATACCAGTCAAATTCAAGATTGTAGATTCATACTTGTATTATCTGCTACTATAAGACCGAGGAGGATTTTGTTCTCCTTGAGTAAAACCAGGCAGGCATCAAGCAGGTCCCTTCCCCTCGATACCTAATTAGGTATCTAAACCAGGAGCAGGCTGCGCTCTGCCACGCTCATCTCCGCCCAACGGGCAACACAAGCATCAGCCCTGCAGAACTGTGCTTTCACATCCCACCTCTGGCAGGTTCAAGTCCTGTGCAAGGCAAGGGTATTCAATACCTGAAACTGCCTCACCTCCATCATGAAAAGGCTCCCTGATGCCTCGGCCAGCCAGCAAAAACAAGGGGGTGAATAATAATTTAAAAAAATCAAAAAATAAAGAAGATAAGCAATAGTTTGTCCACCTGCTGTGGTTTTTAAGACCTCGCCTTCACCTTAAACTCGTCCCATTTCCATGAGAGCATGAAAAACTATAAAGGAGATTCAGCTTCGAAAATAGAAAATGTAACCAACGTTATACCTTTTTGATAGGTGACAGCACATAAGCTATTCCACCTGGACAAATCCAGAATGTTAACATTGTTACTGATATTTAATACTTTCTCCTTCAACATCACACTTACTCGCTATTTATCCCCTTTGCCATAATTCTCCCTCGCCCCCCGCCCCGTTTTCTTTTTTCTGCAGTACCCTTTCTTCCTCCCCTTTCTTTCTCTAGTATTACTGCCTTACTTCTCTTCACAGCACCTTACCACTGTTACCTTTTTAAGCAATTGCATTAGTCTTTGTATAAAATTCAGGTCTCAGACTTTTCTGAGACATCAGTAAGATATGCAGCTAACTCCCAAAGACCTGAACTGGAAGAAAGAAAGAAAACAGAATCCCAGTGGGTCTTCCCTGGGTTTGTTAATTTTCTTCACAATAACAACTCGGAAGCAAACCTTTTCTCTTACCAATCTTAGATGTCAGCTGCTTACATTATAAAACTATTTTTTTTGAAAAGAGGTAAATGGTTGAATCGGGGAGACAATAAAAGGAGCAGTATTTCCCATTGCAAAACCTCTGTTGACAGCTATTGGAAATAACCTGGTTTATTTTACCAACCTTGTGATGTCAGGTTCGCTTAGCGCACGCCTTGTCGGCTCCGACTGAGGGGCACACTAACTGCATGACTGACGCACACAGCCGCGACTGGGGCGCAAATGCACAGCTGCTCACTGCTTTTGTTTGCCTTCACATGAAGGATTTTTGAGAAATTGTATAATATTGTAGTAGACTGGTCCTTGCCCCAGGTGTAGCAAGTTCTTCCTTTCTCATTGAGTTTGGCAGAGCACATTAATTTCATCATCATCTACAAAAAAAAAAGTAAACAGCAAGCATTAAAAAGGAAAACATGGAAAATATTTAATTTTGAGGGGAAAATAAAGGATATGCTAGGGAACTGCTGTGACCAAGAGATTCTGCTCTAGAAACAGAAGCAAATTCTCAAGCAAAAAAGGTAAGAGAGATACTGCTGTTTTTGTAACTCTCAGTAACAGCCAAAATACTCCAAAACTAGTGGGTAAGAGTATGGAGTTCCAAAACAAACAAACAAAACCACAGTAACATACCCATACCTTTTCATACCAGTATCATAAACTATGAAGATGATTGAATTACAAATACAGAATGTAATTTTATGAGGACAGACAGAGTTGGGGTTGTTCACTCTGGAGAAAAGAAGGCTCCGAGGAGACCTTAGAGTGGCCTACCAGTGTCTTAAGGGGGCCTACAAGAAAGCTGGTGAGGGACTTTTTAGGATGTCGGCTAATGGTAGGACTAGAGGGAATGGATTAAAACTAGAGATGGGACGATTCAGACTGGACGTTAGGAAGAAGTTCTTCACCATGAGGGTGGTGAGACACTGGAACAGGTTGCCCAGAGAGGTGGTGGAAGCCCCATCCCTGGAAGTTTTTAAGGCCAGGCTGGACGGGGCTCTGAGCAACCTGATCTAGTGGGAGGTGTCCCTGCCCATGGCAGGGGGGTTGGAACTAGATGATCTTTAAGGTCCCTTCCAACCCTAACAATTCTATGATTATTTTTTTTTGTATTCAGCTTATGATCAATGCAAACAACACATAACCTTACAGACCAAGGAATCACCACAGCAGTTATAGGAAAATACAAACTAAACATGTAGTGACAGAAAATGAAGAAGGCAGAGTGACCTGAATATGGAGAAATGTAGAAAAATCCCCACAACATCCCAGCATATTAGGTTTCATGCTTCAGTCTACCAGAAAGGACAGGTTTGTCTCTGATTAAATATGAGAAAAAACTTCTTTACTTTGAGGGTGACAGAGCCCTGGAACAGGCTGCCCAGGGAGGCTGTGGAGTCCCCTTCTCTGGAGACTTTCAAGACCCTCCTGGATGCAGTCCTGAGTAATGTGCTCTAGGCAATCCTGCTCTAGCAGGGGAGTTGGACTAGATGATCTCTAGAGGTCCCTTCCAACTCTGAAAAATTCCATGATTCTGTGAATACTGGGCAAGCACTAGGATATGAAGAGCAGCAACAATCACCTCACACCATCAAGGGAGCAGACGAAGTAGTCTATTATCATTGATTTTTCTCCATGTAGCAAATTTCTTTAGTTTTATGTTTCTTTGCCCCACCAGGAAAAATTTGCTTCATGGGATAAAGATGCCAAATGTACATAAAACACCAAAAGAATGTTAGAATCCTATCTTTGAATTAAATTATATGGATCTGTTAAGTGTAGTTTAAGGCCTTCCAGACTGATTTCTACCCCAATTTTCTAGGTGTGCTCATGCCACAATTCACATCCAGCTTCATCCATGTAGGACTATGTTCCTGTTACTTTAGTTCAATGCTTCAGATACCTGCTTTCTGTTTAGAGCTCTGCACAAAACAGTGACAAGTACCACTCTTCTTTCCGCAAAGGAGGATGTTGGGGAGGTAATCAGATCTTTGGTCTGGAAGAAAGCTGCTTGCCTGCTTGTACAGATAGATATCCACTCTGAATTGAGTAGCTCACAGAGATCTGGCTTGCCACTCGGCGTCAAAGCATGGCTATGAGAGGGAACTGAAAAAAAAAAACCAAGACCAAAAAACCAAACCACTGAACCCCAAGCCCCTCTCTAACACCCCCCCAAAACAAAAAAACCCATCACCACCACAAAAAACAGATGAGTGATGTTCACAAAGCACAGGCTAAGGGAGATCCCTGCTGGCAGGACAACGAAATACACCATTTCCAAACACGTCATTCACCTGCTACCACAAATAGTTTCTTCTGCATCTAAATGCCAAAAACATTGCACATTTACCTTGCTTTCAATTTGGCGCCAGCCTTTCAATCCTGAAGACAGCGCTGCCCCACCCACGCAGCACAGACTGCACCGGAGCAGCTGTTTGGTGGGGCAAAGGGGGAATTCAGTCTCCATTTCATCATCAAGGATAAAAATTCCCAGCATACTTGAATTATCATTCCGCTGAAGCAAGGCTGACGGACCCATTTCTACAGCTTCTTCTATTGCAGAAGAGCAGGAGAATGGGACCCAGTTGGTCTCCCACTTACTGACATCGGCCACTTTTTCTAGCACATGAGAGGCATTAGACAACATCCCACTCAGGCAATAATTATATCAAGGGAAATGATATATCTCACCTACTCATTGTAATTAGTGATACTACATTTAACAATTAATCAGCCAAGACTGGATAGTTGAAAAGAAGAAGGAACGAAATAAAACAGCGGATCTTGTCTCAGCTTTTTTGTATGTTACATTAAACAACCACTGCAAAACCGAAACAACTATACATTTTGCGACACAAACCAGAAATAACTCTTAACTATGGTGGACCATCATAAAGATACTTATGATTCACTTGGGGACAAACTAAGCTCAGACAAACCTTAACAACTGGACAAGAGAGGCATTACCTTCCAGACCATAAAAAATGACTCAGCAAAGAAAGCAAGAGAGAGTTGAAATAAATAT
Organism: Larus michahellis; assembly: GCF_964199755.1. Taxonomy (NCBI): domain Eukaryota; kingdom Metazoa; phylum Chordata; class Aves; order Charadriiformes; family Laridae; genus Larus; species Larus michahellis. The sequence continues at coordinate 78,032,877 of NC_133899.1, read as the reverse complement.
CCAATGAAAAACAACGCATTTTACAAGACATTGACATTACAAAGAGGTTCAATTTTCCTCTTACAAATGAAATACTTGCGAGCAACAGACGTTTCCAGTGGCTCAGAAAACAAATTTAATTGACACTTAGAATGAAGGAAAGCATACAGGGTGGTTTTTTAAAAAGAAAATTTATTACAAATCTGTAGGTTTAAGAAAATATCCCAAAACTGTCAAAGTAGTATGAAAAATGCTGTCATCCTATTCACAGTTACAGTTACCAGTTTTCTCCAATAAACGTAGCATACAAAAATTGATAGAAACCATAGCAATTCTTTTTGGTGACAGAAGTCAGATACTTGTAATGATAAATCCCCTGCTGACAACTAAGGTGCTGCTGGCAGTCCAAGGGAACGATTAAACTGGACTATTTTTGAAAACCAGAAGTTCGGATGAAAAGGCTATATACATATACACATACTGTATTCTACCACGTGTACAGGTAGCTCAGGGCAAACAAAACATGGCCCAGGACAACACTTAAAGTCTATAAAAACCCGGCAAGCCAGGGAATGTGTGAATATAGCATTAAGTTATTCTCTATGCTCTGTTTCCCATTTTCTTTTATATCCCAAACCTAATAAAGACCAATTGTTTTCCACTCTCATTTACAGAAAGAGTGAAGCTGATGTGCTCCCATGCTGTCTTTTCAGACAGAGGAAACATTAGCTGCAGTGCATGCAGGCAAGTGATCTAAAAATGTAATGCGGTTAAAACATAGCATAATTAAAGTGGGACTTGTAGAAGACTGTAAGACTAAATTTACTGCAAGTGACCTAAGACCTTAAGCTCCCCTGAAAAGCCGAGGCTAACGTGGCATTTCTAATGGCATTCGCAGATAATTCATAAGACACATGAATGAGGAAAGAACTGTCTGATACACATTACATTCCTAAACTGAAGTACAGTCTGCTTTAAAAAAAGCAGAAAGTTTGCAAGTATGCCATGGATTAAATCCAAACCTGCCCTACAACTCTAACTCTGGGTAACTGGCTGCAACGGTTGGAAGCTGCAGCGTAGACCATTGGTAACCATATTCTCAAATCCTTTACACTGCACAGGACCTAGACGCCACAACTCAGAGCTGCAGTGTGGAAGAGGCTTCAATGTAAGAAGTGTGAAGATTCTGAAGGAGCAGGATGAAACATTTCTATTACAATACCTGCTTAAGATGATCTAAAAGAGAAAAAAAACCAACAAACCAAACAACTCTGTGTAATTTAACTCTGTCTTTACCAGGTGCTTGAAGTTTCTTAGACAGAGGACATCTGGGATTTCCCACTGGTCAGTCCTCCTTTTGCCAACAGGAACTTGCAAGAAACCAGCATCACTTCAAAACACTGCTCAGTGCATTTCATTTGTTTTGCTGTTTCAACTTAAGTTGAAAAGCGCAGAATCAACAGTTATTCCAAGAACACTATGCTGCAGAAGAGCAACTAGATATCAACAGTCTCTCATCACCAGAGCAAACAGGATGGAAGATGCAGAACTGAATTTACAGTAATTTCCTTCCCCATGCAGACCAGGTTAACCCTAGATTAATCAGGGGTACCCGGAACATTTCTTAAAAGCCACCTGTTGGTAAGGAGGTTGCCTCATTCTCCTGCATTTACTGAAAACTTGATTTCTGAAACACCATAATGAAACAGTCAAAAATCTTCATTCCAAAGAAGAAAAATATTTAATGTACATTCTTAGGCGTGAACCTTCAGGCTTGGGAAACGTTTTTCTAGACTGTCAGCAAGTGTCTGATCAGCCTCACGCAGAACTTCAAGGAAACTCTCCACCTGGAAATAAATTTCAAACACACACAAAGCAAAAAAAAAAATTAAAAAAAGCAAAACTTGCAAGGAACACAGAATTCTTATACTTGGTATAGGGGGTCTTTCTACTCCTTTACTTTCCCCCACCAACAGCAGCCACTGCAAAGAATAATGGAAAATACTCCACAGTAGATACCTTCCTCCTAAACCCCGCGATTTCAGTTGGTGTAACTTTTGAAACATTATCGCCTTCCCCAAACTCTTATTTTATTGTTTAAAAGTATATTAGAAAGCTCCCTATGAAAAATATTTAGAATAATTATTCTACACAACTGTACAGGACAAGTTTTCAGCTAGCATAAAACTGTGGACGGCTATTAATTTCAGCACAGTTTGACCCTTATATCAGCCAACAGTCAGAGCTTTGCCTAGACTGAAGTAAGCCAGAAGAGACAGAGAGGGTAACACTGTCTAGAATGGCACATTTCCTGTGTCTGAGCAACTCTGTCCTACCTCTACATCCGATTCTGAAAGGCCTTGCTACCCAAGTAGTATTTTTTCAGCTACATTAAAGACCTCGTCATATACTCACTGATGCGAAATACAGAGGTAAGAGGTTCTGAAATGCACAGGAACACGTCTGTTCATTTAAATGTCCCTGGTGTAGTCCTTCTAACGTATTTTCCTGGAAAATAAAATGAGAAATATAACTAGCATGTCATGAACAGCTGTGAAAAGAACAAACTCAAAATTCTGCACACAGTGTCTACAGTATGTGCTTCATTCTCAAAAATGGGTAAAACAACCAGAACTTAAAGAGTTGTCAGAGGATGCCAGACGTAGCTAATACAAAAAGGTGTGAAAGTTCACACACCTTAAGTCTCTTAATCTGAATGCTCCCATAATAAAGAAGTCCAGCTGAGCAGGTGAGTTTATATATTGATACTCTTTCCTTTTCTTACATAAATTGGCTTTCATTCAAAAGAAATGGTGACATACACCTAGAGAACTTATCATAAGAATCTTGGCCCTGAAACCAAGATACAGCTCAGAAAACCTGTGTTCCTGCCACCTAACACACAAGTTGCTACACGTCTTCAGATTGATTCTCTAATGAATTTCCAGTATGTAGCTTCACTTGCCCAGAAAACCACCCACATTAACAGTAACGTCTTTTTTCTTACCTACCCTGCAGAAATCCCTCTTAGAATTTCATTTATTCTTACCTTGGTCAGTTCTTGAAGCATATTGGAAAGTAATTCACAGCAAATATCCTTCAAAATTTTTAAATGGAAATCTTCCTCATTTAGATCAGCCCTTCCAGTCTCTTGTTGCTCAGACTCCTTTGAGTTATCAACAGATCTCTTCCCATAGCCCTCCATGTATTGTAAGATACGAATCAAGCTCCCAATCAGAGGCATATCTAATACAAAGTAAGAAGAAAATGGAAGTTTAACACTGAAAATTTTCCCCCAATCTTTTCAAGGCATTATAATTTTGAAACACACTGCAAGATTTTATACAAAAGCTATAATAGGAATGTATATTCTGACGGTGTTGTGTTTTATCAAAGACTGTTTTAAAGAACCAAGTGGAAACGTAGCAGAAAACCCAAACCATGTTATCTGCAAGCTAACCTGTATCTACAAAAAATACATGCCAGTAGTAAGGAACATGAGAAGGAAAATGTCTCTAGTAGCAACTCAGAGAGGCTAGTATGTTAAATTTGCATCCAGATAATTCTATCTGATAAACCAAACACAACATCTTTCTGCTGTAGATGACCCTGACTCATATTCCCAAGAAAAGGCTTTTAATTCTAAAGACTTGTCAATGGGTTGAGAAGTAACAAGTGATAAAGATGGATTTAAGTAAGTGCAGAATCTCCCTCTACTAAAAAAAAATTACTATCAAGACATCATATTTTAGGAAAGTTGAATTCTGCAATTTTCATTAATTTACCCCATGGGAAAGACTGAACAGAATCCCCAGATTCTATTACTGTAACTCTTCAGAGATATCCAGTAACTGAACTTTGAGCTAGCTGTGATTTTGAGTCACCAGTAAAAAGCCTTACTGTATTCAAACATGTAAGTGAATTCTGTGTTCTGAACTGATCTCTAGTAAGCAGTAATAAATTAACCACGTTTCACCCCACATACATGAATTCAATTGTGAAAATAACTTTAAAAAAAAAAAAAAACAGAAAAAAAGCAAGACTTGCTTTTCCTCATCTTGGTGGATTCTTGTTCTGTCTGCGAAGCAAACATAGCAGACAGCACAGACAAAATAGAGGCCAATACAGTCTTCTGCTCCTGCACAACGATCGGTGGATCATCTGGCTGGCAAAGTTCGTGGCAAACGAGGTCATAAAGCAAACTCCAAGTCTCTTTTCCCCCATCAGGAGCCTGCACTTGAGAAAGAAAGAAAGAGAACCCACCAACCCATCAAATTTAATCTAGGTACACGAATTATTTCTCTCCCCATTAAATATCTGATGATCTAGAACTTACTGCTATTCTTGATCCTATCATATGTAGCAATTCAAGTGTCTTACCAATAGCCTGAATACCCTCATCCACTGTGGTCAGGAGCTGCAAAATATGCATATAAACATCGAGTCCTTCCGGATTATCTGACCTACACAGAACAAACAAAAAACAAAGAGAAACTAAAGATCTGATTACTGAGTTTATGTTCTCTGTGTTTTGGACACACAGAAGACTATGAGCAATCAATGCCATTCCCTTTGCTAACAAACTAGTTGACTCATTTCAAATGGTAAATACAAGGAAATGTATTCTAGTGATCTGTCAAGCTATGCAGCTCCCACTGAAATCAAGATGTTCAGACACAGGCCTTAACAAGGTTGTAAGAAGTCTCCCCAGGCATGAAACCAAAAAGAAATCCCACATACCGGACTTGTTTGGCTGCTTCAAGTATACAAGGCACAATCTTAAAATCTGGAAGTTCTTCGGGGGAATCATCTACAGATGGTCCCACAGATCGACAAGTGCCATTTTTAATCCAGTTTAACATTAGTTCTTCATCTAGATCAAAGAGTTTGTCCACCACTTCACCCACTTTTACCAGCAATTCCACTACACAAACAGAATGCAGAAATTTCAACAAAACTAAAAACAAAGAGCAAAAATTAGCTCACAAAATGCACATTTATAAAAGCATTCAGAGTAAATTCAGTGCTGAAATATATTAGTTTCGTTCATGACCTACTAATGGTCACTATATTTATTTCCTTTTTGCGGCACAGACCAGCAGAAGAGTTGGATAAGTAGGGACTGTTGTTGGAAAGCCCACAGACACCTTCTACCTTACCATGCCATTTATACAACAGGAACTTTATTCTGCAAAGAGACTTCAGGCTCCTGAAGAGTCATAACTTCAGCTTCCGAAGTAAGATTTTCCATGATTTGTCCCTAATTATGCAGTTTTCTGCTAACCTTACACCTGCCAATCTGCATTTTACTTAAGTAGATCTGTGATTTGAATTGGACAAAGCAGGATTTCTCAGCACTCTCATAAAAAAAAAAAAAACAAACCACAACCAAACTGAAAAAGCTAAATCATTACGATTCCTAGACAAATGATAACCGCTGTTACAATTCAGTTGGATGTGAAAAATAAATGCTATTCAAAGCATTTCCATTACTAGGTCCTTGGTGTGGTTTTTGCTACATTAGGGGCAAGAGAGATTTTTGCACCGCTGACTGCATACCCGAAGTCTGTGCAGTATTATGCTGCCGTTCAGAGTAACTGAATCCTTCCTCCAGTTCATGTTCCTCAATTATGGTAGTTTTAAAAATGGAAAATACATATCTGATTTGAAAAAAAAAATTAAATGAGGTCTTATTTCAAGGCTCAAAAATTACATATGTATGTCCCATAAGGACTATGTCCTTTCCTTTACTGTGACAAATAACAATTTCTTCAATTAGACTTATTTTTATTCCCCCATAGAGTTTTCTTCTTCATCTATGGGTGTTTGTCTGGTTGGTTTTACATGTATTTATAAACCTGCAAAGGCAGGACAAGTTTATTTTGGTGTCCTTTAAATTCATGAGATTTACATTATTTTAAAGAAATTCTGTACTTCCAATTGAAAATATTCGTCATTGAAACTGCATACTTCAGTTCTTATTTTTTTCTGCAAACACACACTGATTCCCAATTTGTTTTGGCAACTTACCATTTGTAGAGCTGGACATGATAAAGCAAACACAGTCATACACAGAAGGGTTTTCTCGGATTCTCTCAACCCAGACATTGGCCACCTCTGGCTGGGAGAGGCAAGTTAACAACAACCTAGACAAGAATTGCTCATTTAACACATCAGAAGCCAATTCACTGATTTTAGCTCTACAAGTGTAAATCCAAACCAATGAGAACGATGTGACAGAAACAGGAACCCAGCTCACAGCAAATCAATTCCAGTACAATGTGGAAATGACAAAAAAATAGGATGAGGGGATAATAAAATAATGAGCCCACTTATCAATTTTCTTCCCAGGCATCAGAACATAGCAGAACTACACTAATGATGCGTTAATTTCTGAAATGTCCTACCTGCTGGTTTCCAGAAGAGTTGGAGAGTCTGAATCACACAAACGTTGCAATAACACTTGGCTTTAAGGAGAAAATGCAAGATTAGATTAGTAAATCATAGAATCATAAAATGGTTTGGGTTGGAAGGGATCTTTAAAGATCATCTAGTCCAGCCCTCCCCCGCTGCAGTGAACAGGGATGTCTTCAACTAGATCAGGTTGCTCAAAGCCCTATCCAACCTGACTTTGAATGCTTCCAGGGACGGGGCATCTACCACCTCTCTGGGCAACCTGTTCCAGTGTTTCACCACCCTTATTGTAAAAAATTTCTTCCTTATATCTCACCTGCATCTACCCTCTTTTAGTTTAAAACCATTAACCCTGTCCTATCGCTACATACCCTACTAAAAAGTTTGTCCCCATCTTTCTTATAAGGCCCCTTTAAGTACTGAAAAGCCACAATAAGGTCTCCCTGAAGCCTTGTCTTCTCTTGGCTGAACAACTCCAACTCTCTCAGCCTGTCCTCATAGGAGAGGTGCATCAGCCGTCTGATCATTTTTGCAGCCCTCCCCTGGACTTGCTCCAACAGATCCATGTCCTTCTTATGTTGGGGGCTCAGAGCTGGACATAGTACTCCAGGTGGGGTCTCACCAGAGCAGAGCAGAGGGGCAGAATCACCTCCCTTGACCTGCTGGCCACACTTCTTCTGACGCAGCCCAGCATATGGTTGGCCTTCTGGGCTGCGAGTGCACATTGCCAGCTCATGTCCAGTTTTTCATCCACTAGCATCCCCAAGTCCTTTTCAGCAGGGCTGCTCTCAATCCCTTCATCCCCCAGCCTGTATTGATACTGGGGGTTGCCCCAACACAGGTGCAGCACCCTGCACTTGGCCTTGTTGAACCTCATGAGGTTCACACGTGCCCACTTCTTGAGCTTGTCCAGGTCCCTCGGGATGGCATCCCGTCCCTCAGGCATGTCAACCGCACCACTCAGCTTGAAGTCACCTGCGAACTTGTTGAGGGTGCACTTGATCCCACTGTCTACGTTGTTGATGAAGATATTAAACAGTACTGGTCCCAATATGGACCCCTGAGGGACACGACTTGTCACCAACCTCCATCTGGACATTGAGCCATTGACCACTACCCTCTGGGTACCATCATCCAACCAACTCCTCACCCACTAAACAGTCCACCTATCAAACCCACATCTCTCTCATATTCAGAGAGGGGGTCCTCTGAATCTCGTGACTTAACAGGAAGGTCTCCCTGACAGTTTTGTCTGACCCTGTCCTCTATGCAGTAAATAACCAAGTGTACCTTGCCATCCAATCTTGTTGAACCAGTTGCTTTTACTAACAAACTTTGTTAAATCACTGTTTAATATCAGTAAATATATCACTGCTTCTCTCTTACAATTGACATGCATCACTGCATCCATGACAAACGTGTATGTCATGATCACAAATCCAGAAAAGCAGTACTTATGCCTGTATAAAGCACATATACACTTACCCAAGATTCTCATCTTTACTAATGGACATGCATATGTCTTGGAAACAGGCCATATTTCCTAATATTCCCACACAGATTTCCTGAAAAGTCGAAACAGAGTATAATGAAGCAACTGCAACATATTTCACAATTTTATTTCCACAGCCATAAGATAAAAGTAAGAAAGGTTCAAAGATGTTTTCCAGTTTGATTTCCAAGTTCTTACAACCCACCAATTCCAAGACAGATATACAGACCTTTTTCTACAGGATGCTATGAGACTAGCCTAAAATATACTCATGACAGGTACTACTCAAGTATTTCAGTGTTGAGGAGTTCCATAAAAGCAAATATATCTTGAAATCAACTTTGCTTGCATATTCTATGTATACTGTTTTGAAGCTAATCTGGAATACCTACTCTTAAAGCAATAAAGAGTCCTAAGAACAAAAATATCACCATGTAAGTGCAATCCTCACAGATATTCACTTCCTCCCAAAAGAAAGGGGTCTTAATAAAAGCTTCCAGTAAAGCCCTAAAAAAAAGTAAAGTAATAATTTTCTGATTGCAGAGATTTAAAAAAAAAAAAACAACACACAAAAAAACCCCAAACAAAACCAAAAGCAGTGCATCCCATTAGGATATTCATGCCTTGACAGTCATTAAAAGAATGCATGCTCCTATAAAGGGGACTGTGAGAGCTCTGAAACACCTGCAGGTGACTGGTGCTAACACAGAATGTCTTGGGAATCTCTCACTTTCAGCAACTTGAAGTTGGAAATCAACCCTCGCCACTCAAGGTTAACTTTTTTATTAACATCCTATTACCTCTGCTAAATTACAGCTGACTCTGTGGCTCTAGCAGCCACTACTTCAAGAAAGTCGCCATGACAACCGATTTGCACTGACTTCCAAATTTTGGTTGTACTTTCAAAAGACAAAGTACTGAACTTTCAAAACTTTATGTGTCTCTAGTCATCTCCTGAAGTAAAGCTTCCGATAACTGCAGAGAAGTGGGAGTTATACCAACACTGAATACCTTTCAAAACCCTGTCTTGAGTCCTAAATGCCAGTGCACTGTGTAATACAAGCTCCAAAACAATATCAAAACAAAAGGGGAAGAAAAAAAATGCATTAAGTACTGGTGCCTAACAGTTCCCAACCACTAACGTTACTTTTATAGGTCTAACTAAACAAATTCATGACCATTTCTGTTCAATAGCCATGAAACAAGTAATCAGAAAAGAAAGCCAATTGTACTGGGTTTGCATGGCAAGGTTTGGTAGCCGGGGGGCTGCAGAGATAGCTTCTGTGAAAAGATGACAGAAGTTTCCCCGTGTCCAAAAGAGCCAATGCCAGATGGCTTCCGAGGCAGCCTCACCATAGGCCAAAATCAAGCCAATCAGCAATGGTGGTAGTGCCTCTGTGATAACATATTTAAGAAGAAGGAAAAAACCGCTGTGCAACATCAGCTGGAAGAGAGGAGTGAGAATATATGAGAGTAACAACACTGCAGACACCAAGATCCCTGAAGAAGGAGGGGGAGGAGGTGCTCCAGGCACAGGAGGAAAGATTCCCCCACAGCCCATGGTAAAGACCATGATGAGGCAGGCTGTCCCCCTGCAGACATATCTGCACCCACAGCCTGTGGAGAACCCCATGCCAGAGCAGGTGGATGTGCCTGAAGGAGGTTGTGACCCCGAGGGAAGTCCGCATCGGTGCAGGCTCCTGGCAGGACCTGTGGCCCCGTGGAGAGAGGAGCCCACACTCAAGCAGGTTTTCTGGCAGGACCTGTGACCTTGCAGGGGACCCACGCTGGAGCAGCCTTGCTGCTGAAGGACTGCACCCCATGGAAGGGACCCACACTGGAGCACACCTTGAAGAACTGCAGCCCGTGGGAAGGATCCATGTTAGAGAAGTTTGTGAAGGACTGTCTCCCATGGGAGGGACCCCACACTGGAGCAGGAGAAGAGTGTGAGAAGGAAGGAGCAGCAGAGGCAACGTGTGATGAACTGACCACAACCCTCATTCCCCATCCCCCTGTGCCACTCAGAGGGAGGAGGTAGAGAACTTAGGAGTAGAGTTAAACCTGGGAAGAAGGGAGGGGTTGGAGGAAGGTGTTTTAAGATTTAGTTTTTACTTGTCATTATGCTACTCTGACTTGATTGGTAATAAATTAAACTAATTTCCCCAAGTAAAGTCTGTTTTGCCCGTGACAGTAACTGGTGAATGATCTCTCCCTGTCCCTACCTTGACCCATGAGCCTTTTGTTGTATTTTCTCTCCCCTGTCCAGTTGAGGAAGGGGAGTAACAGAGTGCCTTTGGTGGGCACCTGACATCCAGACAAGGTCAACCCACCACAGCCAGACTTTACTGGTTTTTTTATAGCAAGCCTTAAAACTAGGTTCGGTAAACTTAGTCCTTCATCAATAATGACATATACCAACTTCAGCATCCCTGAAATACTTACTGATTAGACCACGTTAAAAACTCTGCAAAAAGGCATTTTAAAATTTTGTTTTGTATTTTCTTCTCATCCCCCTAACCTATGCAAACATGCAACAGGAGGAAGAGGGAGGTATATGCAAATGCACGTACAAAGCTATCTACTATTTCTGTTAATATGGGACAGTTTTTTGACAGCCCATACTTACAGTGAGGCGAGGGCATTTTGACTTGGCAAAAACTCCCATGAATATATCAGGGGCATTGAACTCCTGGAGAAATAAAGCAACATCCTGTGGAGAAAGTGAACAGAGAAGTAAATGGAATTCTACAATTTCCAAACACAAAATCACACCTTTTCTCACAGCACAAGGACTGGACCAAAGAGATGTCAAACTCACTACAACAGAACAGTTATTTCCCAACAGTCAATACCAATAATCCTTGCTTTTCAATGAGAGAAGATCAGCAAGCCCCTATGGTGATTCAGGATGCCAGTGATTTGCTATACAATGAGCCAAAAAGTCACATTTAGTTTCTTTTGCTCTCTATCTCAACAGAAGGTGAGAGGTGCCAAATCAGAATTCAGCAAATACCAAATACAAGGCAAAGAATTACCATTAGCACTTGATCAGAGCATACAAAAGAGTAAATTTCCTCCTCATATTACCACATTAAACCACAAGATTAGTCCTCTATTTGGGTGTAAAGGACTCATCTTCTGTGTTTATTTAAAATATCTAACAAAGAACCAGGAAATGATAATTAAAAAAAAGCCCCTCTTCCTTGAGAATTTTTTCCAGCATTTAAGCATGTTGAGAAAAACACCAAAAGGTCATGTTAGATTTCCACTGTGAGTCTGTAGCTAAAGTTTAAAAGATGGTTTATCTATCAGAGAAAACTCTGCTTACTACCAGGATGCCTTACAATTGCTAGAGGAAAACACGCCTATTTAGAGAGAGCATCAATATTATGCCTGTAATCAAACTGCTGAAGATACAAGCTATGCACCTGAGTTAATTTCAGCTACAGCTAAAGTACTGTCTTATAATAACTCCAAGCTTTGGTCAAACTCCTGCACACAATACAGAAAATCAACAGGTATGAATATGGTGGCCTTCTATGAGAAGGTCACAACATCAACAGACAAGGGGAGAGCAACTGACATCATTTACCTGGGCCTGACAAAGCCTTTGACACTGTCCTGCATGACATCCTAGTCTCCAAGCTGATAAAATATGGGTTTGATGGACTGACAATTCAGTGGATAAAAGAACTGACTTGACGGCCGCACCCAAAGAGTGGCTGTCAATGGGTCCAAGTGGAGGCCAGTGACAAGTGGAGTCCCTCAAGGATCAGTACTGGGACCGGTCTTGTTTAACATCTTCATCAGCGACATGGACAGTGGCATAGCGTGCACCCTCAGCAAGTTTACCGACGACACCAAGCTCTGTGGGGTGGGTGACACGCTGGAGGGAAGGGATGCCAACCAGAGGGACACTGAGAGGCTGGAGAGGTGGGCCCATGCCAACATCATGAAGTTCAACAAGACCAGGTGCAAGGTCCTCCATCTGGGTTGGGGCAATCCCAAGCACCAATATAGGCTGGGCAGTGACTGACTTGAGAGCAGCCCTGATGAAAAGGACTTGGGGGTGCTGGTAGACAAGAGGCTCAACATGAGCCGTCAGTGTGCACTAGCAGCCTGGAAAGCCAATTGTATCCTGGGCTGCATCAGAAGTGTGGCCAGCAGGTCGAGGGAGGTGATTCTCCCCCTCTACTCCACTCTTGTGAGACCCCACCTGGAGTACTGCATCCAATTCTGGAGTCCCTACGACAAGAAAGATATGGAGGTGCTGGAACATGTCCAGAGAAGGGCCACAAGGATGATCAGAGGGCTGGAGCACCTCTCCTGTGAGGACAGACTGAGAGAGTCGGGGTTGTTCAGTCTGGAGAAAAGAAGGCTCCGAGGAGACCTTAGAGTGGCCTACCAGTGTCTTAAGGGGGCCTACAAGAAAGCTGGTGAGGGACTTTTAGGATGTCGGCTAATGGTAGGACTAGAGGGAATGGATTAAAACTAGAGATGGGTCGATTCAGACTGGATGTTAGGAAGTTCTTTACCATGAGGGTGGTGAGACACTGGAACAGGTTGCCCAGAGAGGTGGTGGAAGCCCCATCCCTGGAAGATTTTAAGGCCAGGCTGGACGGGGCTCTGAGCAACCTGATCTAGTGGGAGGTGTCCCTGCCCATGGCAGGGGGGTTGGAACTAGGTGATCTTTAGGGTCCCTTCCAACCCTAACAATTCTATGATTCTATGGCCTCATTTATGCCAGCCAACCCTAAGCAACAGCACCACACAATCCATCAGACACCTGGGGAAAGGTCTGGCAGCCCACTTTGTTTCTTTAACATTTACACACAGCTCTGCTTTATATCCTCAAACAGCAGCACAGCGCTCAGGAGCCAGGATGCAACAGAGGGCCTGCTTTCACAAACTACTGCTGGGCCTAAGAGTACACAAAGTACTTGCTCATCTTGAAAAGCAGCCTTCGTGATGCCAATTCACCACACCTGCTCTGCCTAATGACTCACAGGACACCATCAGAGAAACCAGAGAATAAGCAATACCGTCAAAATCAGAAAGCTGACCGAGCCCATTTAACTCTGTGTCTTCTCCCACTGCCAGGATTTTGACCGAACACGCTCAGCAACAGAGACAAGGCAGAAGCTGCCCAGAGCTGTGAACCACCCTCGATGTCTGACTGCCACGCATCGCTCCTACCTCATCCATCGACATGTCCCACACTTTGCAGATGTCGTTCTCCATCTCTTCATCCAGCTCTGTCTGGATTCCCTCGGGGCTCACGGTGGGCTCCGTCTTCTCGGGGCTAATGACCTGAGAGAAAACCGGGGGGGGGGGGGGGGAGGAAGGGCACACGGGAGTACTTGAGCTACGACCGAGAAACGCCATGAAACGCTAACAACGACCTATCGCTTCACTCATAGTTTAAAAAACCTCCACACAAAATTAGGAAACCGGTGTGTCGCGTGCCCCCCCGCCGCTAACGGCCGCACCGCACCCGCCAGGCGCTGACCGTTACCGGGCCCGCCGGCCCCTCCCCTCACGGCCCCCCCGCTCCCCCAGGCCCGCACCTCGATGAGGCGGGTGAGGATGCTGAACAGCCAGTGCTTGCTGTACACCGTGTTCCCCACCGCGTCACCGCCGCCCTCCTCCGCCTCGCTGGAGGGCGGCGAGGGGTTACGATCCATGGCGGCCCGCCACCACCACCGCCGCCGCCGCCGCTTCAACCGCGCCGGCGCCAATGAGGCGACGGCCAGAGCGGCTCCCGTGCGCCGCCCCACAGCGCCCCCTGCCGGGGCGGGGCGCCGGGAGGCCAGCGCAGGTCGCGCCGGGTCCGTAACGGCGGTCTGCGATCGCCACCACCCCCTCCGCGGAAAGCAATCCCCGGGCTACCGGGGCAACCGAGGGGCCAGCGGAGACCCGAGCCCCTTGGCAGCGCCGGTGGCTCCCGTGATGCCCTGAGACCGCCCCGCGGGGACGCGCGGAGGGAGCGCTCCCCCGCAAGGCAGCGCGGAGGCTTCAGACCCCGGCCCCAGCAGGAAAAAAGGCAGCGGCGAGCGGGAGCGGTTTTCGGGAGTATTTCTTTATTCGGATGCACAGAGGAGGCGTAACAGAGCGACAGAGGAGGCCTCCGCGGGGGGCAGCGTCAGTATTTGCTGGGGAGGCCGGCGGGCCTGTAGCGGTTGGGGTCCCCGCCGCTTCTGCCCCACTCGTTCGCCTCTTGGTCGGCCCGCGTGTCCTCGGCTCCCCGGCCGCTCACGTCGCTTTGCCATCGCTCCCGGGCGTCGCTAGCGGGGAGAAAAAAGGCCTCCTGAACCAACCAGCGTTTAACTCCACGCTGTGTTGGTTTCCTCACTCATGTAAAACTAGCTTTTTCACCGGACTGCTCAAAGGGAGGTGCATGTATTCAGTCCCTGTCTGACAACCACAGTGGAATCCAGAACACAGTGGAACCCATAATTTTGTCAGGAAACAAACCAGCAAGGAAGGAGAGTTCCCTGCCAGGAAGATAATTCTTATAGGAAGAAATTCTTACAGTTCCTTACAGGAAGAAATTCTTTACTATGAGGGTGGTGAGACACTGGAACAGGTTGCCTAGGGAAGTTTTGGATGCCCCATCCCTAAAAGTGTTCAAGGCCAGGTTTGGGTGGGTCTTTGAGCAACTTGGTCTAGTGGAAGGTGTCCATGGGCAGGGAGCTGGAACTGGATGATCTTTAGGGTCCCTTCCAACCCAAACCGTTCTATGATTCTGTCACCAGAAATGCAAAGGTAAGGAATCTGCCTTCTTGGGAGGACATGAAGAAAGGCTCTGGCTCATGTGGGAGGAGAGGCACCATTGCTATAGAGACAGGCTGTTCAGACATTAACTGCTTCCCCTCCACTGTTGTCCTAGGTCAGAAGCTGAGTACAAGTCAAAAAGGACTTCACTCTAACTGGACTGCTTGGATCCCTAGTAACTCCCTGTTAACAAGCCATATATGCTCCATTACCTCAGCACTTTAGCTGCCCAAGCACCACCAGGTCCTCTTTGGGCAGCGTCGTAATTCCCGCGAGCATGGAAATACTTGTCAGCACCTATATAATTTGCCTCGCGCATGTCCCTGTATGCTCTTATCATATCCCATGCCCCTGAAGAAAGCAGAGAAACAGAGTTGATGATGAGTTTAAAGAGTCATCCCAGAAACAGTTAAGTACCATTTTAGCCAGGAGCTGAATAGCCCAAGGAGCAGTAACACAGAGAGGCACTTCTCCATATCGGCCTTTGCACGGCGGTGTGCCCATGGAAAGGGCCTGCACAGGCTGACCAAGGCCCTCTTCCTGCAGCAGAAACCAGCGCGGTCCCTCGTGTGGAGCTGCAGACCTCCCAGCTCCGAGGACCGTGTCCATTGACTGCTGCTAACCTGTGCTCGGGGAGGGGTTCCTGGGAGAAAGGCCCATGGTAACAGCAGCTTACCTCCCATCGCTTCCCAGGCAAATCCTATTGGTGACATGTCAGCACTTGCACATAGAAGAGAGAGCAACACAAGGTAGACAAAGAGCTTCATGGTTCCTAGCCCAAGCCTGACACGGAGCTGTGAGACAACAAGAGAGATGAGCAGTTCTGGAGCACCTTTGAGACATTGCTGTCAGAGCATCCATCACACCCCCAGCTGTGCCCGGGCAGCTACCCCAGCACTGGTGACTGGCCCAGGAACCTGCTTCTCCCCCCACAAGGACTGATGCGCTTCGTGTGACCACAAGCTCAGCTAAGGACTCCGCGACGGAGGCAGATGGACATGAGAAACTTGCATTTTAGCATTCCCTGCTGCTCCTATCATGAGTACAGAGAAGCCCCACATGCTAACACATTAGTCCTGTTCCCAAATTCCAGCTGAAAACACTGCATATAGCTCACAAATTCAGAATATCACTCACCAGTGCAGAAAGGCAAAGCCACAGGAGATGGAGCTTGTCCTGTGTGCTCTCAGACTGAGGCGGTATTTATAAGCAATTCAAACCCCTTAGGAGAGGAAACTGGAAAGGATACCTATGGCCGGGAATTCCCCCCCCCCTCCACTTCCAACACAGAAATCATTACGGTAACCCTGTCCTTGTCCTTACTGAAAGTTCATAGCTCCTCTTACACAATTTTTTAGAAAGTACGTGGTGCTTCTTCAGCTGTCCACAGGACTATTTGCTCCTCATAACAAGCAGCCTGAGGAACTGCCTGGAAGACTGCAGTGTTCTCTGTGCTGGAAGTGTTACAGTTGGCTTAAGGGTGACACTTTTGTTCGGCTGTTGTGCCGGACAGGGCTCGGGGGAGAAGATGCCTGATGGTCTGCACTGTACCTTGAAGCACAAGGCTGGGTCTGTGCCTGCGCACAAGGAACGGTCAGCTGCGCTACCAGAATGGCTGCAGGAACTGCTAAGTGAAATTCCCATGTGTGCTGGGATGACAAGGTGGATCCCAGAGTGGATGGAATGGAAAACGTGAAGTGTTGCTCTTAACTCCATTGCAAAGCAAACCACATACAGCTACATCCCTGCTGATAATGCTTTGCGATAGCGCGCACATGCCACCATAAGGAAGGCCTGAATGGTTCACCGTGCCTTTGCTTGCTCTCACAGGTCCTTCTTGAAGGACTTCCAGCCATCCTGCTGCAACACCAGCTCAGTGGGGCTCAAGCAGGCTGAACTAAGGAGAGGTTTTAATGCAGCAGTAAACATTTTACTTAAGGGGAAGTTCAGATCCATACAGCTGCGAGTCTGCTAGATTTTAAGATTGATATATTTACTGTCAGGCCCTGACTATTGGTATGGTTCACGGTTTAAGCACTCACCGTGCCCTCTCTGCTTAGGAGCCTGCTTGCTTCCCTTAGTTAACAACTGACACAACTGTTTCCCCTGCAGAAAGCTCTGGGTTTGGGCGCGGTTGCGCCGTAGAATGAACGTGCAGAATGTCTCCCCATTGTGCGGTCTCACACATGACTTAACAAGCCTAAGAGAGCTTCTTCACAGCCTCTGCGGAAGAGGTATGTGTAGTTGCCCCATTCACAACTCTGTCACGTCAAACAATTGCTGGAGCTGAAGGGCAGAGGCATGAGGTAAAAGAGGTGCACAAACAGAGCTAATAAAGTGCTAGCTGCTAACTTCCTTGGGCATCACTGGATTTCAAACAAGAATTTAGCTTAAGGGAAGAAGAGGCATTTTCCAGACAGGCCTGGAGTGGCAGGACAGGTGTCCTCTAGCACATTGTATCTCTACATGGAAGAATTTGAGACAAGAATCTAAACCCTAACCCAGTGGACAAGGAAACCTTGCAAAAAGCAGGGGGACAGACATAATTTTGTCCCTTGTCACCTGCGAACTTTATGCTTAATAGTGTAACAGCTCAGTTTCTGCAGACTGGAGTGCTGTGTTTTGATGCAACTCACTCTGTTCATGTCCTGTGATAACTTACGCTCTTACAGTACCCATCAGCTCAAGTGCCTTCTCTGCTGGCTGCAAGTAGACCTATCTGTCACCTTTTTGGTTTTGATTAAAAGAAAAAAAAAAAAAAGACTGGGAAATTATTCCTGTAAATTGGGGTACAGGCTCACTAAGGCATGTGCCATTTTGCCCAGGGACCTAGAACAGAGCATCGCCTTCAAAACTGACTTAAGGAACTTTTCCCTGCAAGAGCTCAGGCATTTTTGGACCACAGAAGATATTTCTGAGTCTTCCAATATGGTCTGATTTGTTTCACGTTCTCTCCAAACCGGTTTTTTCTGCAAAGAGCACAAACATGAGGATAAGTGCAAGAAAGCAGGTTCCGGAGGGGACCTTTAGAAGATCTTGGATTGCATCCCCTTGGCTTGTCTCCCACAAGGAGGGCGGCAGTGACGACAATGCTGGAGCTCCCGACAGTAACAGGTAAAGCACCAGCTTTGTTCCAGCAGGGAACAGCTTGACCACTGCTTTCCCGTATCCTCTTGGCCTGCTTTCTGGGTCACAGCCCTCGGCACACAGAAACAAGCCGCAGCCAAAGCTGTTGCTTTTGCAACAGAAATTGGAAAGCTGCCTCTGAGCATGCAGAAGGGTTTGAATGGAGTATTTCTTTCTGGCCTAGCACTAAAACACGGGCTGCGTGTGCACACTGGGTAAACATAACACATATAGGCACCCCTGGGAGACCGTTTTCTGGGTTTGTACATTCGGCTACAGTTAAGATAAAAAGCAACCTCAAACCCTTTAATACTAAATATCTATAAATGCAAGCCACGTTCTGCAAACATGCCACAATGTAGGCATTTTGCAATCAAAATAAGCCTCAGATTGATAAAGGGGACAAGGTGAATTCCCAGCTCAAGCACAGTAATAGATGCAGTTATTCCTTATTCTGGGAAGTAACAGCACCTTTTGTAAGTTTAGACTGGAAATAATTCAGTTCAGGAGTTTCGCCACGGTGCTGTGTGGAATATTTACCGGCATTGGCCTCAAGCTCATAGATGTGTAGAACTACTGCAAACTTGGCCCCTCTTCAAGAAACAGATTGCATATGCAGACATTTATCTTAAATAAAATTGATTTCCCTATAGGTTTTGATGATGATTCTAGCAGTGAAATAATATTTTGAGGCAGGTATGAGGCTTTTATTTTTTTTGGGGGGGGGAGGGAGTGAGGGGGAAGTGACAGGACAGATAATGCAGGGGACAGAGACCACCACCACCACCGCTTCTATTTAAAGTTGCTTGAGGCAAAGCCCCCTTTATTCATCTCTGCTTTTCAAGGGTCCCCTCCACCAACAGTCAGTCACCAAACCCAAAGATGAGCTGCAGCTCGTCTGCTCCAGCACAGGCTGGCTTAAACTGTCAGTGGTGTAGGCATAGGTGCCTGCCCAGAGCTGGCAGGGGCTGTAGCTTTAGGATGAGGGTATTGCTTTGTACAACTGTAACTTCTAAACAGCAGACCATGTCGCAGTCCCTTCATCTTACCCATATGAGATGAAAACACACGTATCAAGAATAGGAAATAGTGATTTTCCAACTCTTCTTCAGAGAGTAAATCCTTACTCTTTATTGATGGCCAATTTAGGTGAAATCATCAACAGAAGCTCACTTTAGACACCAATTTTGAACAAATGCTTCTCATTATGTTAGCTGTATGACCATTCTGACACAAAATTAAAAAAAAAGAAAAGCTCTGAATGGAAAGTTATGATTTATTCTTAAAAAAACCCAAAAAAGTCCCAACCCTCACTTGAAGTTAACCAAATGTACAAAAACCGCACTGAAGTAAGAAACTGCTGTGTACACAAAATACACAGAGCAAATAAAGTGGACCCATTACATACAGAAATAAGCCAGGTACGTTCTTGGAAAGCCAGCCAGCTTCCTCTAAGGAGGGCAACACAAGTACTCAGCTAAAGCTGTACTACGTTCACACACTGTATGAAATGGAGTTAGTCAAGCACAACAGCCACTGAGGTAGCAGCATTGCTCATTTGGCAGGGAAGAGAACAGGCACCAGCATCATCTGATTTGTGTAACCTCACCACACGCTGCAGGTGCCTGGCTCCTATTCCAAGTCCTACTGTGAGAGCGTGGGGTGTTTCCCATAGAAAGATCTGTGCTGTTTCTGATATCAAAATCTAAACACCAAAAGATTTTAAGTTTTCTTTTTTAGAAGTAGTTCTGTATTGGCTTTTCCACAAGCAACACAATTAACAGACAAATGCCTGCCACTAATTGTCTCTCTGTAACTTCATTTCCTCTAGTGAAGTAACCAGTCTTCCACAGTAAAGTCTTTTTTGCAACTGAGATTAAATAGTCAGATTGACACCTCTCAAAAGTCTGAAAGTTGTATTACTAAGTCCTATTTTGATGAAAAACATTATTTTGCAGCACAAGTCCTGTAAGACAACATAAAAAGATGCTTTATAAAGAAATATTTTTCAAGTAATTTCATGATAAAATTTCAGATTTTAATAAAACTTAGTTCCAATTCATGTGTTAAAATTTTGTTTAAATGACATTTGTGAAAATCAAATA
Source organism: Larus michahellis (assembly GCF_964199755.1). NCBI lineage: Eukaryota > Metazoa > Chordata > Aves > Charadriiformes > Laridae > Larus > Larus michahellis. Next base: position 78,012,987 of record NC_133899.1, on the reverse strand, counting down.
TTGACCAGATGCCATGGCCTCCTGCTAAAAATGCAAGAGTCTGCCAGTGAAGAGGGCCAAAACTAGAAGCATAAAAAGAAACTTGTTCAAAAAATGTAAAAAGTGCAGAAAGAGTACTGGTACAAAGCATAGTTCTGTAAGCGACAAATAAAATCCAAGTGATTTTGTGAGTCTTAGTATTCTAGCAGATATTTAAAAAGACTTCTTTCTTGACAGCATCCATCTAAAAATATTTAAACCTTCGGCTTTTTATTAAAACAACACGTGTGGTCCTTTCACTTTCCAAAATGTCAACATTCATTGTGGAATTTAAAGTTTACCTGGACTTTAGTAAAGCCTTTGACAGACAGTTTCCCACAGCATTCTCCTGGAAAAAATGGCTGCTCATGGCTTGGATGGGCATACTTTTCACTGGGTGAAAAACTGTCTGGATGGCCAGGCCCAAAGAGTTGTGGCAGATGGAATTACATCCAGTTGGCAGCCAGTCACAAAGGATGTTCCCCAGGGCTCAGTATTGGGGCTGGTTCTGTTCAGTATCTTTATCAATGATCTGTGCACCCTCAGTAATTTTACAGACACCAAGTTGGGGGGGAGCGTTGATCTGCTGGAGGGTAGGATGGCTCTACAGAGGGATCTGGACAGGCTGGATCGATGAGCTGAGTGAAGCCAATGGTATGAGGTTAAACAAGGCCAAGTGCCGGGTCCCGCACTTGAGTCACAACAATCCCATGCAGCGCTACAGGCTTGGGGCAGAGTGGCTGGAAAACTGCCTGGCAGAAAAGGACCTGGGCATGTTAGTCGACAGCCAGCTGAATATGAGCCAGCAGTGTGTCCAGGTGGCCAAGGCGGCCAACAGCACTGTGGCTTGTATCAGAAATAGTGTGGCCAGCAGGACTAGGGAAGCAATCGTCCCCCTGTACTGGGCACTGGTGAGGCCGCACCTCAGAGACCATGTTTGGTTTTGGGCCCCTGGCTACAAGAAAGACATTGAGGTGCTGGAGTGCATCCAAAGGACAAAAAAAAGCTAGCGAAGGGTCTATCTAGAGCACAAATCTTATGAAGAGCAGCTGAGGGAACTGGATTGTTTAGCCTGGAGAAGAGGCAGCTGAGGGGAGACCTTATTGCTCTCTACAACTACCTGAAAGGAGGTTGTAGCGAGGCTGGTGTTGGTCTCTTCTCCCAAGTAAGAAGCAACAGGACAAGAGGGAACAGCCTCAAGTTGCACCAGGGGAGACTTCAATTGGATATTAGGGAAAATTTTTACACCAAAGGGTTACCAAGCATTGGAGCAGGCTGCCCAGGGAAGTGGTTGAGTCACCATCCCTGGAGGTATCTAAAAGACGCATAGATGTGGTGCTTTGTGACATGGTTTAGTGGTGGACTTGGCAGTGTTAGGTTAATGGTTGGACTCGATGATTTTAAGGGTCTTTTCCAGCTTAAATGATTCTATGATTCTAATTCCACTGTCCCGAGGTTTGTTGAAATATCACAACTGATGTTTATAGTCATGTTGCACAAATAGGTAAGAGGAATTTAGAAATGTCACGCTTAAGAGTTTAACAGTGAGTTCATTTAACAAGTTCTTCTGTAGATCACCATTCTTAACCATTAATCCACTCGTGAAAAATATCTCCCTCCTATTTTACGATTTGGCTCAATTAATGCATTTCAAATGGACAAGACCAGTCCATATAATTTAAAGGGGGGGGGGGTATCATAAAAAGTACTTCTACAGTAACTTCAAAAAGTCAATGTCATTTACAGGAAAATTAAATAATTACAGGCTTACATATTTGCAAGAAATAGCTTCTCATGTTTGCAAACAAACAAAAAGTTTTATACTCCATAATTTAACATTTAGGGGCTCATATTCTTAACACTTAAGTCATATAGACTGAGAAAATAAATTCAGGAATTTTCTTCTCATACATATGTGAGGTTAATTTCAACATAAATACTAGATTGCTTTGATTTAACTTCTAGAGTTCAAAACTCATCTCCAAAGGGATAAGGAAGAACCATCAATAGTTCCCAGTCGGACACCTGCCAGATGGAGACTGGCTCAATATAACTGAACTTTTAGACAGGAGTTCATTTCTTTAAGAGCCTGTTGAGTTTAAGAGGCACTTTAATATAAAATCATTACAGTAAAAAACATTTCCAAAGTTTCCCAAGTTGTTTTCTATGCTTGCTGAGACCACAAAAACCGGTCACACCTTTCCAACATGGACTGAATCAGCGCTCTGCAATTAAAGCAAAGGGAGAAAAAAAAATAAGTCAAACAGTAAAAAAAGCCAACAACAGAAAGAACAGAGTTTTGGTTTGATTTTAAAGAGAAGTTTGTCAAAAACATGATTGTATTTCAGAAGTAACATCATGACATCACCATGCATGCCTCCTCTAGAAGGGGTAGGCCAGATCAGAGTTCTGCGCAGGACTCTCTAAGACAGATATCTCCTTCAGAGAATCTTCTTCACATACATCTTTAATGTATGATTTCCTGTTTCCTTGTTTTTAATTTTAAAATGTCTATGTTGCACAATACATAGATCTTAAAAAATAGAAAAGCTTTCAGCTGAGTTTAAAATCTGAGGTAAAAGTGTGAAGTATTTTATCTTCTTGTTAACTGAAAAGAAAGTTTAGAGCACCAAGAAGATCCAAAATGAATAGGGAGCATACATGGATCTTCTCGTGTCATCTTACCTTTGCCTTTTCTCAGCAATTCTCAGTATCTCACAGACACCAGTAAATCTCTCAGACAATTCTAGTGTCAAGCCACACTCCTGCAAGAGAGGCAAGGCACGATTTGGGCCAATGGCCTTTGCCAGTAAGAGCGCTACGTTTTCTACAGTGATGCAGTCTGGGCAGCTCGGGCTACCATTGCTGACAACTTTCCCGTTCTGTGGGCCATGGTGGTGGAAAGTGGTGCTGTGATTTTGTGCAAGACGCAGAAGAAACTTCCATTCTTCTATAGTCTCTGGAATGGAACCTAGATGTAAAATGAGTTTGTTGCATTATTTGTAGAACAAAACAAGGATTATTCTAAGACTACTATTTTAAATATATCTGTACTTAGAAGGGAAGCTACCTATTCCGTTTTTCTCTATGAAGATTTAAGAAAATCATGTGTTATCAACCAGCAAATTGTGTACAGAAGTGTACTGCCTTGACTGACTCAGTGTAAAGATTCAGTCGTGAACTACACACAAAGCTTCACAATAGTTCAGTATTTAAGGCTTTGGATTAAGTCAAGAGACAAAGAATTGTTTTGTCCATCTTAGGGCTACTGGGAATTTTCTTCTTAGTTCTGTCACGTGATACAATGCTTTGCTGATTGTAACTGTGTGCACGTGTAGTGGGGGGGAGTTTTGTGCTGTGCAGGGAGGCTAGCTGTTCCTCTATCTACAACACCAAGTTTAGCTCTTACTCCCAGCTGATAAACAACTCTACGTTCTTGAACTTTTAAGCATTTTCTAGCACAACTGATTTCACAAAGCACACTGTGAAGATACAAGAATGTAACACCCATTTATGTCTTTCAAATACACTGCACTACACACAGTTAAGTGCTACCAAAACACTTCAAAAATAAAAGTTCAGCTCAACTTTGGACAACCTGAATGAGTATATAATCAGGGCAGTTCCTATATTACAGAAGTATGTTTACACAGCTTAAGACTCACTAACCATCTTCTCCATTCAACAGGCTCAAATCATCCAAATGAGCAATATTAGTAAAGGCTTCTATTCTTCTATCCAGCTCCAGACAGAGAAAAAGATATCCAGGCCAGAATCTTGAATAAGAGAGTAAAGATTTCCAGGAATCAAATACTCAGTCTAAACTAAAGTCAACAACAATTAAATGCCTATTTAAATATCAGTGAAGACAGAAGGAACAGAACTTCTTGACTGCCAGAAATCACTGCAGAGTGGGGACACAGGGAATACCCCTTAGCCAAAAGGGGTATTTGGTACATTAAACTGGACAGTCAATAATATTCATCCTCAAAACAGGAAAGGACCTGTCCAAGTAAGGAGCAGATGGGTGGTTTTCATTTGTATCTTTTTGGGGTCAGAATACCAACTAACCAAATATCAAGAATTACCAAGTTTTCTTCTTACCCATGTGCTTTACAGATGTCAGCCATCTTCTCTTTTGTAACAAAATCAGCTGGGAGTTTAATCAAAAGCAGAATAAGCTGGCTGTAGCCCCAGGTAAACAAATGCGATCGTGGCCTAGAAGATGAGACATTCAGTTTTAAAGCATTAATCGTTTTCTTCATAATGTTATGTTCTCTCTACGAGAAAGGCAGGTATATGAAAAGAGAAGGAAAAATGAACGAGACACCGTAGTCTCAGTACAGCAGAAGCACTTTTCAGAGTGACCGCTCAATTCTGCAATATGCAAAATGTTCAAAGGATTCAGTGACATCCAAACTGTCTTACAAAATCTAAAGCAAAAGCCTGCAGACCTGTTAAAGCTTTTTACTGCTCTTAGGACCTTGGGTGAACCCTACTGTACCTGGGATTTCCTTCTGCATCCACAGTATTTGTTCTTTGTGGCGCATCATGAGAAACTGCCAAGCACAACCAATCCAGTCGTACAGATTCAGGCTGCAGAAGAGATCTAAGGAGAGATGACCTAGAAAACAAAACAGGAAAAAACCAACCAATTTTAAATATACCAGATATGGCGAAGTAGAGATTGTGTGCAGAAAAAGCCCTCAAAATATGGATGTAAAATTAAATACAGAAAAGCCTGGAATTATTTATGTTTCCAGAAACTGAGGGGACCACAGAAAACCATCAAGTTTGTAGGTAGGGTACCCCCAGCTTTTTTTTTTTAAACCCTGTCTAACCTTGGTATATTGAACTGCGGGCACAGGAACAAAAATAGTCAGCTGCATGGAAAATATTATTTAGAAAAACCCTGTTTAAAGTTAGCATCTAATCTAACAAAAAACCACCACAGTCTGAGAGACCAACTAAAACTGGCAAAATAAATTGGAATCTAATGCTAAGGAACACCAAGCAGATAGATACAGAAACTGTAAAAAAAAAAAAAAAAAAAAAAAAAAAAAAGCCCCCCCAAACCAAAACATCCCCACACAGCTACATGATGAAGAGAGCAGACAAATTAAGTCCTTTTACCTTTTATCCTCTGGCTTTGATTTCACCAGACTATCTAAATATGCTAAAAAGTGAGCTGGATCATTCCTGCAAAGCTGTTTGATATCGGAAGGCAAAATAGAGGGGTGGAACTTGATCAAGGGCCGAAGAGCTGTTTCCCCAAATTTTTCATAAAGCCTGGAGAGAGAGGATAAAAACTGTTTTCAGTACCAAACAGCAAAATTATAATTTTTCCAAGATCTCTTGCAAGTTCAAGATAGTACTGAAAAGTAAGCTCTAAAAGGTTCCCAGAAAGCTTCATGAAGTGTTAAGTGAACCAATTCCTGCTAGCAAGTTAACAACACCGAAGAAGAGAAAGAATGAACTTGCCTACAAACCTTTGAGCGTGCACCAGCAACAGCGGGCTATCATCCCAAGGCCCCAGGTCATGCAGCTGTTTCAGTATTTTCAACATATCTTCATTTTCCATTGCTAAAGCCACTGGGCTGTGACAAGTTAGTTCTGAAATAAATCAGCACAAAAGTTACAAGATATGGGCAAGTTGTTTGTTTTCTTAACACACACAATTGTTGTTAAGCATAAGGACAAAAAAAGTTATCACTACTTTCATGAACTCTATAGTCAACAGTAGTAACAACTGAACAGAGCCTACTTGTTCAATGCATAGAAGTCAACATCATTAATCTGCACTTGCAGCAAATTACAGTTATAGAATGATACAATTAAGGCATGGAATAATACCCTTGATGTATTTTACTACTCTTTAGACTTCTGATGAGGCGGTTTTTCTCTCATGTGGAAAAAGATAGCACACTGCAGGACATATGGAGTATGAATATAATGCAGATCTGCATCAGTTTTCATATATTGCAATTTGCAATATATGAAAATCTATGAAAAAATCTATGAAAATAAAATAAAATTAAATTAAATTAAATTTCAGCTTGGACACAAACCTTGATCCTGATGAAATGCAAGTATTAATCTACAGGTAAAAGTGCCGTCCAACTGAGGACAAACTGGGAATGCATGCATTACTTTCACTCCTAGGGTGCTCAGAATCCAAATAGTGAACAGATTCCCAGAAACCCAAATAACCAGATACCAACCCTCAAAGAAAGATTCTGCTGTTTGACTACTCTCTGTTGGCGCAAAATCAATACTAAGACTTTAATTCACTCTTAAAAGAAATGCATAAAGCAGAAGCTGAATGGAGAGAACAGATGAAGTTCTGTTTTCCAAAATAATCAGGAAGATATTTTGCAATATAATCAGTTAGCTTTGGTTCAATAGGGCTAAAGAGGCATCAAAAAGATCAGAAAGGATTTCTGTGCAAAGAGGAAGTCTGATGCGACCACAAGCCATTCATCTGCATGGAACCATCTATTCCATTCAGTTTTGTTTCACATTAACCACATTTCTCCACAAGTTGAATCTTCTGTTTCCAGTGCAAATACTGAAGTTTTTGCCTTGTTTCTAATAGACATATGATTCTAATTAAGATGCTTTTGCTCTTTGAAGCACATGTATTTGTTTTTAAATAGATCTAGTCTGTCATCACTACAGTGTGATTATAAACCAACAAGCTCCATATAAATTAAAAAGTTCAGAACTGCAAAGTGGGGAAAGGGAAGGAACAGTCTCTCGAAGGAGCTAGCAGTTCTTCATAAGTCAGCCTTCGGGGGAAAAACAACCAACCACAAACCAGAACAAACACTCTTACACCCTAACCACCCCACCCCCCATACTACGCCTGCAGAAGGGAAATTTGCAGACACAAATGGGAATGTCTTCACCAAACAGCCTTACTTTCAGTTTACTAGTAGTAAAATTTGCATTAGTTACCTTTCAATCCTGCGATGTATGTTTCCCATACATTAGGAATGGTTGAATACATGGTTATAATACACTGCTTTAGTCTTTTTAAATCCAAAAGAAAGAAGTAGCTTCGCATAAACCTACAAGCCAAAGTCCATGAAGCTGATAGTGGCAGGCTTCCATCAGAGCTTTCCTCTGCCTCACCATTTCCACAAGAAAATACACGCAGCTCAAAGCACAGTGTTGTCAACTCAACAAGATCTTTCTGAACATCCGGTTCTATGACACATGGAGGAGACACTTGAAAGCAGGAATCCAAAGGTCCCTTCAAATCAGTACTATTTTCACACATGTTTTTGCTTACACAGGTGTCATCAGTATTTTCAGAGCAGTCTTTCAAGATACTCTGTTCTTTGTCTGATGGGTCTCCATCAGTTGGATCCAGTCGTGGGTTTTCCTCCAGGACTTCCCTCTCTTCTTCGACACACACAGTCTTGCTTTTCTTAATAGAGGAAGCATAATGCTCTTTGCTGCCGAACTTTTCTTCTAGATAGATAAGCCATTCCTGTAAAACCCTTCTCATACACTGCGGTTCTAACAAAACCAGGGGATCCTGCAGTTTGGCTCTGTAGCATAAAAAAAGTTTGCTAAGTTGCTTGACAGTTAGATACTACTTCACTTGTGGCATCTTATATGTTGTGTGTAACTCAGTATACTCCTAAACTTGACTTACAGTCAGTTGTTGCTTCAAGTGCAAACACAATTTAGGCTACTTAGGCTGCCTACATTTGATATTAGTACACTCTGAGTGCCTCAAGATTTCTTTCGGAATGGATTTTTGTTTGTTTGGTGGTTTTGTTTTTTTAAACTATGCTTGTAGTTAGGACAAAAGGATAATGCTAGAGTATCTAAATAAGTTTTTAGTGGGTTTTGCTTTGTTTTAAATATGGGAAACAAATCATTAACCAAATGAGATCCCTTCAGATTATGTTAATAGACGTTTACAGCATTACTCCTACATGTACATAATTAATTAAAAAAAAACATAATAATTTTTTTTAAAAAAACCAACCATTTTGCTACCAAAGCCCAATATATCTATACACTAAAAAGTTTCTCTGCTTACATAGCTTCTGCTGTGGCAGCATTGAGATCTCTTAGATAGTCCTCCTCTGGAAGCTGGCAGCTCTGTGGTTCTAACCTAGAAAAACACATTAATTTCAGTCTTATGTTAAGTACTATGCTTAATAATTTAAATGAATATTTCCTCACAAATTTCCTCAAATTTCTGAGGAAACAATAGCAATTCCTTTATTAAAAAAACATAAAGTTTTCATTTCTAAAGAAGGAACAGCTCAACAGACATTATGGATTAATTGGACATGAAAAGCAACCAGTAATACTATTATTTGTGGCCTTCTATAATGGCTTCTACTCCAACTACAGTAGATTTCTGAAGGTCCTGAATAAAAATTCAGTATTGTGCCACTACATTAAAGTTAGTCCAAAATAGTAAGTTAGCAAATCATTGGAATATGAAATAACTTAGCTCTGTTATTAACTGGAAAACCATTAAAAAGTTCAATGTCTTATAGCTACCATTATTTTAAAAAAAGAAAAAAAATCCTTTTAGGGAGATGAAAGTGTTTACTCCCCACTCAGAAAGGACAGGAAGTGAACTGTTGGACTCATGTCCATAACTATAACGAGCATCACAGATCGGCAATTCTCACTGAGTGTATGTAATACGCTACATTCTTGCTTTCAGTTACTACAGCACTGTGGAGACTGCATGCACCACCACCCAGCAGTGTTTATTGCTTAATCAGCTTCTAGGAAAGGAGTCAGGGAGATCCAGTGAAACCCACCAGAATAATCAAAGCAGCTGGAAAAATCTAACACTGAGCTTGCTGTTCTATTTGAAACAGTAGTTTTTAATTTAGGTTGCTATCCTCAGAATCCCCAGCAAATGCAATTGCTAGGAAAACGTAATTTTACACTCACTCTTTCTCTTCCTGGGGAGATGCTACCAGACTAACAGTCAACTCCTGCAGTGGCTCGTCATCCTTTGCTTCTTGCCTCCCTCTAGTATCAGGACTTATATGAAGTGTGCCAATCTTTTCAGTAGTTTTGCGTACAAAGCTGGAAACACTAGGAGTCAGAAGTTCAAAGATTTAGAATTGGAAGTTCAAAACCAAACAAATCAAGAACCTTCTTTCCATTCAAACCATGATTTCAGAAAACTTTATAATCTGAAGAACTCTTGAGAAACGGATGAGAGCAGCAATGACCAACAAGAGCAAAACTCACTAAGAAGCTGTTCAAAATTCGTACTTCAGTCATGGTCCATACTTGCAGCACAGAATAAAAACCTGAAGTATTTAAGACTTGGGTTTTTTGCTGCTGGAGAAACAGGATCACATGCTAACATTAGCACTTAGATTTTAGCATATATTTGTACGCAAATAAATGTGGATTGGCTACATTGCATTTTAAAGCTTATAAACAGAAAGCATCATTAGGAAATTATGTCCCTCTTGGTGGTAAGAAACAGTTGTTCAATACTCCAAATTAATTCTTCAGATTATAAAGCTCACTAAAAATGTCCTTTTCACATCAACAGTCCCTGTCCCTTCAGATATTTTATTAAAAAGACAGCCCAGTGAACATACCAAAACCCAATTATTTCTACCACTGCCATGAAGACAACTAGGTCATCAAGAGTTGAACAAGAAAATCACCTCCTTGCTTTCTGGCCAAGAACTAGTTTAAGAGCATCAAGAAAAAAAGCAACCCTTTTACTTGCTTGCCAGAGAATATGGCATCTTTTACTACACTGAGGTATACCAAAAGTTGAAGGTTGTTGCAGAAGAGAGAAAGGACAATTGGACTTTAACATACAGGAGGATTAAAGGTAAACTTTTAAAAATTAACTGTAAATATGATAGTATTTTATTTTATTATAAATTGAATATAGTGAATATTTGAAAATTTAGTTGTCGTTATTAGTAGAAATGTCCTAAAATGTGCTTACGGTTTAGAAAGAATTCAAAACATTGCATGTACTTCTGAAGGTTGTTCTGAGATCCTCACATGATTGACATCAGCTACAATTTTTAGTTGCAGGGCATAATTCACATACCTAAGTGATCAAGGGAGGGCTACACAATTTTTCAGACCATTATTATGGGTGACCAATATTTTAGCTAAGAAACTAACAAACACCTTCTTTTTCAAATTATTAAGTTATGTATTTAAGACTATTTCCTTTATATTTGTGTGTCCCCTCCCACCCACCATTTTTTAAAAGCAGGTTTCGAAGTAGCAATTTGGTTTCTGCATAAAACAGACAGTACTATATTCACTTGCACCAGGTATAAGGTACCATTATTCCATAAACACTTGGGGAATTGATTAGATTCACTGAAAGGTGTGGGGGGGAGATGACAGACCACATGGTATACTTTGCAAGCGTGTTTTAGCAATATCTAACATGCTTTGAACATTTTAATGTTTGTCTCTAAGCAACACAGGAAGCCCTCACTCATTCTTCAGAAATCTAAGTACCAGAAAAGCAAAATCCCCAAACAATATTCAATAAGTTTGCTTTGAATACAAACCACAACCACGGTTTACAGGGTAATGTTAAAAATTCTTAGACATTTAAACATTCTTAGCCATTTAAAAACTGAGGTTAAAATCTTGGCCCCACTGAAGTTAACAGCAGCTCTTCATATCCTCATTAGAGTCAAGATGGAATCTTTAAATTGTCCAGCAAACTTGACTGCATCTCCACTGTTTCAGTTCAGATGTTACATTTTTGCAGAACAGAGTATGAACTAAACCAGACAATGCTACAAATTCAGAGGACAGAAAAGGGAAAGATGTAATGGATGAGTGAACCTGCTGCAAGTTTTACCTTTCTTTGACAGCTTGGAGAGAGACGAGAGGAGATGGGGAACGAAATGACAAAGGAATACTGAATGGGAGAAATGTCTCATTCCGGTCAGCCTCAACCGTCACAGATGCATGAGATACATTGTCTAACAAATGGAATTGAAATAAAGAGTCATGAAACATTGGCCTGGCAAAAATGGAACAGTGAAAAAACTGCAAGTCACTAATTCATTAATGGATAACCTGCATGGGATATTTCCATACTTAATATTCAAGAACGTGGGGAGCCAGAAAAGTGCTATTTAGTTTCAAGGGCCATTTATTAATGACTTTGAACCCGGTAGGTCTGCTTTGCTAATAGTCTTTTGGCTCTATAACAAGGCCAATGATGATCAGTCTCTTCCATAAGGAGAAACCATAAGGATTCCATGATCAACAACTCTATGAAAACTATGTTCTAAAAGGAGCCTTACAGTCCATTTAGGGGACAAAATTTTGATTTAATCGACTGACAGTTACTTAAGCATCTAGAATTAAGTATTGTGGCATACATCTATTCGCATCATATGATTTCCTAAAACCTAAATCACATATGAACATACAGAGACGCATAAGCCATGGTTAAGGTACAAATCACCCTTCTATTTGAACCAACTTCAAAATATAATTGAACCCATGGCTCTCTGGCTTTTGATAAGAATCACAGGAAATATAGACTCACTGACTATTTCCTTTTCACTTTCATATCTCTAACAGTACCTACAATGTGTTTGATTAATCATTTCCGGGTACAAACACACACTGGATCTTTAAGTGACGCAAACGAGAAAAAAAGGATGCTTTTAAGTTAGGATGACACTGCATTTTGCAAGCCAGCACTGTCTACACTGTTGAGAGGAAAAGATGCCATGCTGTTACAGAAATTCTACCATCAGTATCCATAATCTCTCTAGATAGTGCCTAAAGGTCACAACTGATTTTACGATTGCTTGTAAATAAGGCTGCTTTTGTTCATTAGGCAGATTAGAAACCTAAAAACTTATGACATCTTACGTAAATGTGAGCAGGGAAACATTAAGTCCATTTCTCTTCAATACCACATTAAGTACACATGCTTCAAGAAGCATCTAGAACTTTTCTACTTTGAAATAATTAGAAAATTTGTTATCTCTTGTTGAACCAATCCAACTTTTCTATCTTCTGACATTCAAAAACTACGTCCCTTCATTTTAGAGTTTTAATATTGGAAAAGATACACTTCCTTTCAAGTTTTGTCACCTGTTGTTTTTATAGTGATGTAGGTAAAGAGGTAAACGTTAAGTGCTACAAACCACTTGTAGCTTTGTCAGCAGGATAACACTACGGACAAGTAGGGGAGTAAATACTAATTCCTATCCTCTCCCTCCCCATCGTGGTTTTCCCTCCAACACAGCGCCCAAATCCTCTCCATCCTCAACTGGCACCTACTCTCTGCAAAAGCTGTAGAGCAGCTTTTTTATTGGAAAGCCCCTCTACCATACCTGGAACTAAACCAGCTCCTCATCATCCCAGGTTTTGCATCCCTTCCCAGTCCCAACCAGAGCAAAGAACAAGACCCATTATTGTCTCATTCTAGCTTTCACCCAGTGACAGGTATTTTTCAGGAAATACAAAAAGCTCCCCAGATGGTCTAAATGTTAGCTAATAACAATTCTATCATCCCTGTGCTAATGCATACACATGTAAGAGATGATTCCCTTTACAAACATAACCCTGCAAGAAAGTTAAGAACACTAATCATAAGCCTGCTGTTTTCCCTGAAGAAATATAAAACCAGAGCCAAGATTAAGTTAGGATTCTTTCCTGGAACTATTATTACCGGAAGGACAGCGTCAGCAAACAAATCTCATTTGAAGTTCAATTAACAATGGCATAGTTAGCTGAGAGAATCTCAGCATTAATGCCGAATTGCACAGAAGTTTGAGAAAAATTGTGTGGAAATTTGAGTGAAGTCCTAGCTTGGTAAAAGCCCTCTGGACTTTTTGTTTTGTTTCTGTGTTGAGTTTGTTTTTAAGCTTGGATTTCTGTGGAGCCAGCCTTTCACCCCAATGTTCAAGGAGTTTGACTGGAAGGTGGGGTGACTGTGTTCCCATTGATCAAATGGGAGGATTTATAAATGGATAACTTGATAGTGGAAAATAAGAGCACAGAGCCAATCCAATCAAATTCTTGAATAATAAATTAAAATTGCATCTGAATAACATATTTTCATTAAGAAATTACCCCAGGGTTGGCCTCAAATTTTCAGTATGTCTGGAGATATTGGCACAGAGCCAACCCAATCAAATTCTTGAAGAATAAATAAAAATTGCATCTGAATAATATATTTTCATTAAGAAATATTACCAAGTTCCACTTGCTCGTCTTCCTGGTGAGCAGGAAATTCTTTAAGTCTCTCATCTTCCGAGAATGTTTGACTGTGGAGAGAACATGAATCTTCATCTGACTGACTGCCTCTTCGACTGATAACACGATATATTCCAGAGTCCAAGATACTGAAGCTTTCCTGTCAGACAAGGGAGAGGAGCTAGATGTTGTGCTAGTTGTACTTCCTTGTTAAACTTCCTGCAATGAACTCAACCAACCATACCCACACAAATAACCTCAGAGCACTTCATAATTCACTGTCTGGGAAAGTGCTATACAACAGCACATTTTTGACACATCCAGAATGGAAAAGTAACACACAAACAATCTCTGCTTTAGTCCTGCATCTGAGACTGTCACTTCACCCCTTTGTACCTGTGTACCCAAGAGTCCGTATTCTTTTTCCTGGTTAACCATACCCAGCTAGCACAATTATGGACCCTGCAAAACTCTTTAGTACCAGGACACCCGTACACTCTTTTGCTCATGGTAAGTCTATGTAGTTTATTTTCCCAACTGCTAATGAAAAAGAAAAAACAAAGCTTGTCTACCACATCAAGAAGGAATTTAGATTACTTTGGTTTTTAAACACTGTTAAGAGTGAAAGCAGCAACTAATATCATGTTAACTATGAAATACTTCCCCTTTCTTGAAAAGCTGCTGGGAAGCCAAGCCAACGCCAAGCAGTTTTATGGGTAAAAGAGTACAAGAAACATGCTTTGATTTTTTTTTTACTTGGAGCTTTCTGCTTAAGCTTCATAGAAGTGAGACAACTTTTTAAATACAGCTAGGATAGTTCTGAGCATTTGAACATTCGGTTTTCACCACATAAAACTACAGTTACAATCAAGATGACGTCTACTGAAACATGCTAAGACACTAAACTCAGCTGTGGAGAAAGTCTTCTTTGTATCAATCTTTGCCCACATCTCAACCATTAGCAGTAAAATAATATGGAAAAAAGACAGAGGTCTAAGAGCTTAAAGAATGCCAGCAGTAGTATCTCATACCTCTGTACGCCACCTGATTTTAGAAAGTAGCATTATCAGCTATAGCAGACATGCTAAAAATGAAACCCCTCATCTTCAAAGTGAGCAATGAGGTGATTTTAAGCTGTAACGACAAAATTTGCAGGTAACATTTTTGGCATTACCAATACACTTACATGAGATGAAATACTGCTCCTTCTACTGCTGCATGCAGAATCTAGAGGTTCCAACTTTGAAATTAGTTCTTCCATCTGCGTAATGAGATCTTGTTGGGTTGAGGCATCCAGCTGAGACTTCAAGTGCTCCAGCTTGTCTAGAGGCAAATTTTTTCTTGCCTAAAAGTACACAGGGAAACAGAAACATTATTATTTCTAATGCACATGTGAAAAGCAAAAGGTACCATATATGCAGGCTAATTTTCATCCTAAAAGTATAATGTTTAGAAGACTTTTTAAAAACCCCAAGAATATGAATCTCAGAAACCTATGGAATGTAATGGAAGAGAGGGACAGGAATGAGAGTGAAGTTGCATTGCACATTTACAAAGAGGTATTTACTTACTCTGCAAGAAATTATTGAATTTTGGAAGAGACAACAGACTCTGGCAGCAAGTGTCCAGAACCCTCTTCTTATCAGACGCTCTATGCAGCGGTCTACCAGCAGAAGGGAGAGGTGCACCACTTTTCCGTTCGTATGCAGACAGAACAACTCACTTTTGTAAACCGCAACATCCTGAATATCTGCAAAATCAGATGCACAGAAATATCTAAAGGACTAAAATAATTAGAAAACATTCCTTTCTGTTCCTGAAAGAAGATGAAAACATATTTCCCATCTGCCTGCAAACGCCTGATACACTGTAGTGCAAGTGGCACGGGGAAAACAAACACTGAAGAGTGCTATGCTAACATCTAAAAACTATAAAACACAGTAAAGTATCAAAACTTTACAGAGCTGCACTTCTAGAAAGCATTCAAAAAGTACACTAAAGTTACTGAAAGTTTCCTTTTCCTCTGAAAGGGGGGGGGATGAAAAACTGAAGACTGATAAAGATGAGAAATACCTGTTAGCTTTGAAACAGAAGGAAAACGTTTGCTAGTAGAAAACCACTTTGACCTTTCAGCAGTTTTCAAATTAGTTATGCTATATGCAAACACTCCATGACAAAGGCAATGGAAACTTAACACCAAAAGGGGAGTAGAGAAGGGGAAGGAAAAGACTGACTGACAATGACTAACTGTTCTAGGACTGTGCCTAAAAACATACACTCAAAGCAGTTTATGAGGCCTCACTCATCTGCCAAATAAATACGTTTCCTGGCTCCAAATTAGACAGGTGATAGAAAAAACAGCTTTAAGCTGCCAGATTATGCTTCACAGGACACCTGACAATAAATTTCAATAAACAGAAATGAGGAAAAGATACTGCAGGCTTTACCTCACTCATACTGCAGGTTATTACTTCTCACTACTTGATTAGTGCATTTTAAGATTCACTCTACCCCATGTTTTGTTTCTCAAGCAAGTTTTCAGAACTGTGGAGGGAGGGGTTGGCTGGAAGAGGTCGGGAGAGGGTTAATATTCAAGGATATGCCTGACAGATGACAAGGAAAACCAGTTTTCTGATCAATGTTCTGCAGTCCAGCTGCAGAAATTAAGCTTGAAAAGGCTCCATGTTTGCCAAGGACTTCAAGAGTGACAAACGTAACAGACAACATTATAAAGCAAGGATTCTTAGTTTACCTTTTACTTCACTCCAGAGCAAGACTTGAACACTTTGGGGCAGAAAAATATAAATGCCTCTTTCTGTCCAGGTCATCACACAGTGCTCACTGCAAGCAGAGCAGACATTAAGGGTGCAACAGTAAATTGTGGTTGCCACTGTAAAATATGCAGGGGCGGCATTGGCTTAAGTACAGCAAGTGAGAAGTTACTTGTTTAGCATGATACTTGGGAAATTTTTATGCAAAAAGATGAAGTTGATAATATAAATTAGGAGAATATACAACTTTTTTATTTTTAAGTCTACTTTATCTACAGGAAGTTATGCTGACAAATACTCACGCCAAATACAGTAGCTTGGGGAAAGATAAAGATTGCGGAGAGCAGCTGGAACTAGTATAATGAGGATCCAGCCTGTAAAGTAAAATTAGTATCCATTACAATTACAACAGTATCACTTCCTTAATATAATATTCTTAACCCTGAAAGTACAAGGCTGGTTTACATAAACATAGTTTAATGACAGCAGCATTCATTGCAGTAGTCACACAGACATGCCTGCAGAATCAAGGCTTTGGCATTTCTGATAACTCAGATACCGGTTTTCATTATTAGAGGAGAACATATTAAGATGACAGCTAGGATTAATGCTTAACTGCACCAGGGGGTTATTTAATCTTCTCAGTATTAAGGCAGTTCTTTTCAGTTACTCTAGAAGCCCCAGCAAGTTTATCACTGACAGCACTCATGCTTCTACCTGAGAGTAACAACAGGAAGAGGTGGTGATGAGAGCAGCTGCTTGAACTGATGTGTGCTTTGTACTTCCCCGTCAAAGTTCACCTCCCACATCCTTGAGCCAGGTCGAGCACAATATATTAATGGCTGCTGATTCACACTGTTTTTTCCAACAGGGAAGAAACATGCTCCAAATTCTCCATCTCTCTCTTTGTTACCAATTTTCCAGAACTTCTCTCTAATGGAAAAAATGTACTTGTTAAGGCAGCATTAATAAAGGCTTTAATTAATTTTACATTGTTCTTGAAAAATAATACTAAATCCTAGTTGTTGAATTGGTTTTGGTGCTTAAAAAAAAAAGTCTGTTACTGCTAATATAAAGCCTGCATAAAGTTTACAAAAGACAGGGTGCAGAAATATTTATTAGTTTAAATAAATGGTCAGATCATGAAGGGTTTTTTTTCCAGCAGAACCAGTTGGTCAACCTGGTGATAGGAAGGTGATGGTGCAAATGATCCCAGAAACCATTTCCAACCACATGAAAGCTAAGGTGGTGATTATGAATAGTCATCATGGCTTTACGAAGGGGAAATCAAGTTTATAGCCCTCTACAACAGAATGACTGGCTTGACAGAGGAGAGGAGAGCAGTGTATGTTGTTTATCTTGCTTCAGTAAGGCTTCTGACACTGCCCCCCCCTAACATCTTCAAAGACAAACTGAGGAAGCATGGGCTACATAAACAGACATGGAGAAATGTCCAAGTCCTGCACTGGGGGAAGAATAACCCCAGGCACCAGGACAGGGCAACTGGCTGGAAAGAAGCTTTGTAGAGAAGGGACTGGGGGTCCTGGTGAACAAGCTCACCATGAGCCAGCAATGTGCCCTTTTGGCAAAGGCCAAAAGCCTCCTGGGCTGCATTAGGAAGAGTGTTGCCAGCAGGTCAAGGGAGGTGATCCTTCCCCTCTTCTCAGCACTGGTGAGACATCTGGAGTGCTGGGTCCGGTTCCAGGCTCCCCAGTACAAGAGATACAGACATACTGGAGCAAGTCCAGTGACAGGCCACAAAGATGATAAAAGGATTGCTGTTTTATAAGAAGAGGCTGAAAGAGTTGGGCTGGTCAGCCTGGAACAGAGAAGGCTCAGGGGTGGAACTCATCTGATCTGACAGGTATAAATACCTGATGAGGGAGTAAAGACAGAGTCAGACTACTCTCAGTGGTGCCCAGCAAAAGCACAAAAGGCAATGGACACAAATGGAAATACAGGAAGTTCCATTTCAACATAAGAAAAAGCTCTGTTATTGCAAAGGTTATGAACCACTGGAAAAGGTCGCCCAGAGAGCTTGCGGAGTCTCCATCCTTGGAGATGTTAAAAATCTAACTGGACACAGTCCCACACAATCTACTCTACCCGACTCTGCTTTGAGCAGGAAAATAGGACTAGATGATCTCCAGGAGTCATTTCAGAAACTGTGTGACTTCATAAAGTCCAATATTTTACAAATAAAACATAACTTGCCTCTCAGTATCACACAAATAAGTGCGTGTAAGTGAAGATATGAGCAGTCTTCCATCCAAATAATCAAGCTGAACAACCCGAGAATCTACGGTGGTTATAATCTGAACAGGAAACATCACAAAAGTAGCAGCAGCCTACAGTTAAAAAGAAAAGAAAAAAGAAAACATACAGGGCCTCAGTTCAAAGTAAGGACTAGTTCATTAAGTTAAAATCATAAAATTCAGAAAAGACTCATGTATGCTACAAATACATGGCATAAGAAAGCAGTTCCTTCTCACTCGCAAAACAAGGCTTCAACGCTCAGAGGCATAAAAATCTAAATCCTCCTTTTCCCAAAACCATTACTGAAGGTTTTAAGGGAAAAAAAAATGCCTGTAGCATCCTGCCATTTTTTTTTTTTTACAGAGAGTGTGTTTTTGTAACATTTAGAGGTTTTTTTTTATTCTTCTTGTTGTAAGTTTTGTGCTTTTGTCAATTCTCCCCCATGGGTACTTTCAGTCACTGGTTTTATGGAGACAGACCTGAGGGATTACTTGATACTAAAAAAAACTTCCATCGAATTTAGGTGGTTTACATAAACTCACTTTCTCGATCATCCTGCAGACCATTACCCAAATACTATTTATTATACAAGTGTCTCAGTTTGCACTGGTGCCAGAACAAAGTCATAGACAAACTTCTTACTCCTAAGAAACTACTGGGAACTACACTTAAATTTTCTAGCAGATGGTCACCACTTTTGACAGCTTCAACATGTTTTTCTTTGCTAGGAATGTGTCAATTCCCTACTTCAACAAAGTGCATTATGTGAGAAATTAAAAAATGAATGAGCAGACATGTATTCCATGGGCCTTGCCCTTCTCTCCTCTCCTTCTCCCTCTCTTTCCACAGTTGAATTTTTTGGTCTTTCTTTAAAGGCAATAGTCTTGCTAGTTTTAAGTCAATTTTCCATCAAAATCTTTTGAGGGGGCTAGAAAGGACCTGGAGGAACACACCTATTTCCAGGTTGTGCTCCTTCTTACAGGTTAAAAGCAGAAGGAAATGATCTAGTAATGGTAGAACATAAAGAACACTCAAGGGCTAGAAATCAGGCTGGTATCATTAATTTTTGTGCCCTTTGCACAAAATGTAATGTATGTAAGCTACATGTCCACCTACCATTTATTTTAACTAATCCACATCTTTTAAGAGTAAGAACATCCAGACAGAGCCAAGCAAAGTCAGAGTCTGGGATTGCCCTTCCTCAGAACAACAGCTGACCTAAGGACTAAAACACAGAGCTGAACCTGTAGCTGCAGCCTAAGGAATCCAGCAGGCTCAGAAACAGCAAGACTCTGGGCTTGAATACTTGTAAATTCCAAGAGGAATAAGCTTGGCGAGTTTTTAATTCTGTACATTTGAAAGCATTTCTATGTTGCATTACTAAAATAGCTAAAAGAGGGTGTGGGGGAAGTTCACGAGTTACAATTTCTACTGTTGTCTCAAGAGACTGGTTCTTCATCCCAACAGTCAAAGCTGCCAGAATTTCATCAGCTGGCAAGTTCCCTCTGTTCTACTTTACCAAAATAAGAAAAAGATTCCACACATCCCTGTGAACCTCTTCATCTCAAACAAAGTATGCATCATTTTACCTTCCCTTGTTTCGATGTGTTAATCTTGATGGCTGATACTTTTCCCACGTGATCTCCCACAAAAACACGAAGGGCAGCTGTATCCCAACATAGAGCTGTCACTTTTCTGCCCTTATGCTCTGAGGAAACATAAATCCGTTCTGGCTTCCCACGGCGTTCCTGATTTAGCTCCCAGACTACTACAAGACCTTGGCTACAACAATTAAAAAAGAAAATACAATTTAAGAATAAGTCTTTTAATGTTTTATCATTGATAAAGGTGCATTATTCCAAAGAAACAGAAAATCTACGCAAAGTAGTACATCTCAGAACTGCCTATGCTTGAGGTTGCACGTTTTCAGGAAGCGTCACATTCTTAATTCTGAAGAAAAGTAAGCGTCCTTCCTTGCACTACGATGTATCAGCAGCTTTGGAAGGCTACTCTCACATTTACTGGAATTGCCAGTGAGGATACGGAAAAATAAGCATTTAAATGGATTTTGAACAATGTAAGTGGTATTAACCACCAATCTTACTCTACCAAGTTAATGAAGATATTTCTTTTGATGCTGAAAGGTTTCAGGGAGACATCTGTCATCATAACTTCACATGCACTAGCTCTCCCACAGATGTTCTGCTACAGAAATAATACTTACTCTGGAACAATTATTACAGAAAAAAAAAGTTAAGCAAACTGTCTGTGCAGGGAATTATTCTGCAGGGGCCTCTACCAGCTAAATCCCTGACTCCCTCTAAGTTGTCAGTAGATGTCCAAGTCTGAAACTTAGAAGCTACTTAAAAATATTTATCTAGGATTCAGGTTTGTAAGTACATCACTCACCTGGTGGCAACAGCAACGTAGTCTTCATCATGTAAACAACAGGCAACCCGGGAAATGGCACCTTCCTGAAAGCAAGTATAGGAGTAAGCACAGGTAAAGGTGAAAGCTGAAAACACCTGTTGACTTAATAAAAATTTACTTGAAACAATGTCTCTTCCCCAGTCCCATTTTCCCTGGAAATTTTTGTATAGAATTCTTTACCCTTACCTTATGAGCAAGAAAGAGTCTTTGCTTCCAGCCGTCCTTCTGTATAAGGTTTAGTCCTCCTCCTGAACTGCCTAGAGCTAGCCATCTCTTCGACACAGCTATACATGTGCACTGAAGGAATAAAAATCATAATACACAAGATGGCTGCTAGTACATACTAGTAACAGTATCTATTTCCTGCATTAATGTTATTTCTTAAAGGCTTCATTGTCTGCAAGCTGTATATACCACTCCAGAAACACTGGCAGCACAGTTGCCAAAGATATTAAAATAACACTCTCTGCAATTAGAGCTAACAGTAGAAGACAGCAACTGTGTAAGCATGTATTATTTACCCCACAGCTGCATTAAGAAAACACACACACAGATTAACAGGATCCTTTGTCTTCACTACTTCTTCCCCAATAAACTAGCTTGCACGCACCCAAAGTACAAAGATAAAACAAGAAGAATCCTGTGGGTTAATCAGATAATAAACCAAATAAGATCACTATTTAATTAAAAAAAAAAAAAAAGATAAGGAAAAACACCACCAAACACCACAAACTCACCTTCAGACGGCTAGAATCCAGCCTGAGCGCAGAAAGCAACGGATCCAAACATTCAAACTCTGCCAACACATGGTTGTAAGAGTCTGGAATTATTGGCACAGAGGCCATTGATGTACCAGACTAGCACTACTCATTCATGGGTGCATTACAACTTCAGCTTTTAGCTGCACCTGCCAAAAATAAAGAAAGTTCTTGATTAGTTCACCTTTTTAGTATTACGTCTGTTTTTCTGTGTTTAAAGAAACACAGAACGCCTTCCTGTTCAAAGAGCATCAGGTTTCAGTTTGCCAAAAAGGCACAAGGGCTGCAAAATTAGACCCTTACTTCATTTATGAGAAGTTTTTGTTGAAGTTCATTCCAGAAAACTTAACCTGCCAGATACCAAGCTTGGAAATATTTAAATTGTAGCTCTAACATATATTTACATCCACCTGTGAAACAAGTTCTGTCTACCTATGGAAAAAGCCTTGGTTTATGGTAAAATGCACTTCCCTCCACAACAGGCACCCTTAATTTTAAACTAATTTACACAAAGAAAGCATTTAGCATTGGCATCTTCTACCTACATCATCTTCTTCCCCAAAACTAAATTTAAGGAGTATTAACCTCAACTGATACCAAATTTAGAATTACCTGCATTCGTGCATTTTTCATACAACTATACATAATTACGTATAAACTATCCTACCACAGTACCTCCTTTGATAGATAACAGAGTGAAAACCAAGAATTAAATAGTTATTGAAGCTGCAACCTCACGTTTTTCCTAAACAGCACATACTTTAAAAGAATCTCTTGTTGAGGAATTTTCAAAGTTTAGATCTCTGTGTTGCTTAAAAAAAAACTTTTTACGCTTCATACTCAAGCCTTTGAATTTCTAAATAATGTTTAGTATGTAATCCCATAAATTAAACAACCCTCTCCCAGAAATACTATCATGTGAAACTTTACATTTCCTTATAAGAAAAGGGAACACTTACTCTCACCAGGCACTGGGAAAAGGGAAGATACACATTTAGCCAGAGACACTGAAAATTGTTTTTTCAAAAATTCTCAAAAACGTCTTAAAAAGCTTAAATTATGTGATTTGAGAATGGCTCCACTCCACCGATAAAAAGCACAACGTGACTAAGAAAGGACTGTTTTGTTCCGGATTATTCAGTCTAGAACGACACCCCAACGCATGCCTTACACACTCTGTCTGACCTAAGAAATCTGCCAGCCTGAGATCTTAAATCCTGCCATGGGACTCTGCTCTCGGGAACCAGCAATTGCCCCGGCGTCTGACCGGACTCGGAGCACCCGCCGCCCGCTTGCCAGCCCCCAGCTGGAGGGAAGCACCACGAACCCATCTCGCTTCCTCTCAGATAGGTACGCTGAGTAAAGCAAAGTGTCCCACAAGCTCTGAAGAACACCCCAACTCCTCCAGAAACAGCTGTCGGCACAACGCGGGCGGGCAGTGGCCGCCGCCAGCCCAGCCGCTCCCCTCAGACCGAGGCCCCCGAAGGCCGCCGCCGCCCGGGCGGCGCAAGGCCGGCACCAGGGGACGAAGGCTTCCCACTGGCCTCACACCGGCGCTCACAGCCCAGCACCACCGCTGCGAGACCGACGGCTGCAAGAGCAAAAGCTGCCGCCGGCGGGGATCTAGGCCACGGGACCGCGGCAACTCCACGGGACCGCGCCGGCCTCGCCTCGCCTCGCCTGGCCTCGCCTCGCCTCGCCTCGCCTCGCCTCGCCTCGCCTCGCCTCCCCTCCCGCAGGTACGCACCATCGGCAGGCACCGAACGCCCCGCCGACAGGTCGCGGCGCAGCCCCCGACCAGCGGAGAAGGCAGCACCCCACCTCAGAGAGACGTACAAACAAGAATCACCACCCTCCCGGCGGCCCAGTCCCCTCACCCGTAGTCCCCAGTCCCAGCTCCCTCACGCCGACGGCCGCCGACCGTCACCGGCACCGCGGCCCGGCCCCGCCCCGCCCCGCCCCGCAGCAGCACAAGCACGTGACCCGCGGGGGGGAGGGGCGGGGCCGCGCGACTGCACCGTGCTGCGTCACGCCGGGCGCGCCCGCGCAGGAGGAAGCTGCGTCACGCGCGCCCGCCCGCCCCTGGGCACGTGACGCTGACGCGCGGCGCCCCCTCCCGCCGCGGGCCGTTGCCGAGGGGAGGAGGCCCCTCCCCCGCAGCGCGGTGGCGGCGGCGCCGCCGACCTGGGAGCGAAGCAGCCGGGGCCGATGGCGGGGGACGAGCGGGGCCTGCGTCCCGCGGGGCCGGGTGACGGCGGGTGACGGGGAGGGCCGGGCGCGGCGGGCCGGGGGCGGGGGGGGCGGCGGCGGCGCTGCTGTTTACCGCCCCGTCACTCCCCCCTCCGCCCGCTACTGTCATGGCGACGGGGGAGGGGCTGTCACGTGAGCGGGGAGGGGGGACGGGAGGGGGGGAAGCCGGCCTGCCCCACGTGACCGCAGGGGACGCGCAGTGGCGGCGGCCCGTTCCCCTGTCACGTGAGGCAGGCGCCTTCCCCCCTCCCCCGCCCTCCCCGCGGCTTGTTCCGGTCACGTGCCCGCCCCCTGCCCGCCCCATGGCCCCGGCGGCGGCCCGACCCCCGTAGCGCCCGCTCCCGCCCCGGGCCCCTCCCGCCGGCAGCAGACAGCGCGCCGGCCCGGAGCAGGTCCCTGCCGCCGCCCGCACGGTAAGGATCCCGCCGGCGCGGGGGATGGGGAGGCGGTGGTGGCGGCGGCTGCTCTGCCTGTGTGTGTGTGTGAGGGGCAGCGGGGCCCGATCCGCCGCCCGGCCCCGGCGGTTCCCTCCCGGAGATGGTGGGGGAGCGCTGCGGCGGGCCGGGCGCGTTGCGGTGGTGCCGCGGCGGCCTTTGGCCTCCCGCTCTTCCTCCCTGCCCGCTCCTAGCCGCGGCGCCGTTTAACGGCGGCGGCCTGGAGGGGTCGGGGGTGCCGTGCGGGAAGGCACCGAGAGGCGCGGCGGCAGCCCCCCGGGGGAGGGGGGTGGCGGGAAGATGGAAGCGCGGCGCTGGCGGGACCGTGGCTGGAGGGCACCGGGATTCACCCGAGCGCTCGGCCGCGGCTGCGGGCCCTAGACAAAGAGGTGCCCTCGCAGCGCCTTCCCGGGCCGCCGCCAGTGCCCTGCTGGGGCCGTAGGGGCTGTCCCCGGGCCCGTTTCGCCCCCGGCAGAAGCGCTCCAGGGAGCGCAGGTGATGCGGAGGAAGGGAGGCCGGGGTGACCCCTCGGGGGTGCCAGCTGGGTTCTTTCAGCCCGCTGGTGTCCGAGGCAGGCGGTACTGCTCGCACTTGCCCGTTCTGCTGGGCTGTGTTCTGTCCCCAGCTGCGCCGCTGCCCCTCGGGGTGCTGCTCTCATGGCTCCCGGACCCCCCAGGAGTCCCTGGGCTGTGCGGGTGAAGCATCGGGGCCCGGCTGCACACTCGCGCCTCTGCGGTTCGGTCTGGGCCATTCGTGTAGATATTCTGCTGTTCCCTGTCGGGTCAGAAACCTAGCAGCAAGGCCTGCATCAAATCTGTCAGAGCTTGCCTGCCAGCCCATGCCTGACAATAATCCTGATTATTAAACTGTGTAAAGGTTTCCTCTGTTTCTGCTTAGAACTTGACAAAAGCACATGGAAAGACGAGACGAGTGAAATGCTGGTAATGGAGAGCGTTGAGAACAGGTGGTGTAAGGAACAGAGGTACCTGGTTTTAAAAGTGGATAGGAAGAGCCACTATGTTAGAGCAAGGATAGCTGTTGTAATTTGACAGTATTTCCAGAAGCTGCATTCGCTCCCACAGAGCTAGGAGGGGAGAGGTTATAGGTGAATAAGCAAACAGCACCTCTTTTTTGGTTTTGTGCCAGCACTGAAGCTTCCTGATAGACCTTGACAGTTGTAAACTGCAGCTGAAATTAACATTCTCAAGACAGGCTTGATGACAAGTCATACCCCATGGATTAGGGCTACTGGTTGATCCAAGTGCTTTTCAGACTATTAACCATCACTTCAAAAGCGCTACTGCTGGGGAATTTAGAATATACTGTGTCTGACCTTCCTCTTCTGGAAGGTACTTAAAGCAGAGAAGGGTCTATCTTCCAAAACTTGCAGCTGAAGAACTGTAATGATTATTCTTTTAGCATCAGATTAAAATTACCACGTAAAGCTGTAAAATAACAGAATTTCTTCATATATGTGTTGCAGTTCTAGCCCCTTGAAGCAGCAGTGTCATCATCCGCAGTACTGATTCCTGGAAACTTCAGTTGTTAAATATAGAGGTTATGAGATTTGGGCAGGAGTGAATAGACCATTGATGGCTCTCGCCCTTCTGCATAGTAAGCCTTAGGTGTCCAAAAAGAAAAGAAAATGATTGGTGTACCGTGTGTGCTGAGTGAGGATGTAGCTTTCCCCTCTGCAGTCGGTAGGAGACCATACTCATGCTTTTCTAGCAGCTAGGCAAGATTTCTATTTTAGAATTTTTCCTGTACTTCTTGTAACAAGAAGCCATCTTGTTTTCATTAGTGAAAGACAGCAACTTTCCTAAATCCTCATTATTAGTATGTTTTTTATTCTTTCTGATGTACTGTTCAAAAGACAGCTCCGGGTTTTCTCCATTCTGGGTAATGCTTACTGTGCTTGTGAATTGTATCATCCTACTGCCACCATAAATTACTGCATGAAAAAGGGAGCACGGCAATGATATATATAAGAACAGCAGTGAGGTAGTGTGTTCACCCTCTCAGAAGGTAGAATGAGCCACTTGTGGGATAATTGTGCATTCACAGATTGCACACTGCAGGGTAGTGTGCTAGAAGCACCGTGGTTGTAAAGAAGAAGTTGCTAGCTGCTGATCGTTTTCTTCCCTAGTTGAAAGACTGGTTGTAGGTGGGTGAAATAGCATGGTAGAAAAGCAAATCAACTTGCATCAGAATGAGCCTGACTATGGAAATGCTTTCCTTTTTCTTTCTGTTCAGTACAGGTTTAATTCCTTTGCATTCTGTGGCTTTGCCTCTACTGTGTTGGATAATAATGACCTTAAAGGACTGTAAAGTAACAAAGGGAGAAAAATGCCCAAATCCTTAGTCTTGCGTATGTTGAGGTTTCTAGTGTATTAGGGTCTGTGGCCAGCTGCCTTTTTCCGGTAAGGATAAGGTGCTGATGAGAGGCTACAGACCTGCAACAGGAAACTACATAAAATGGTAGTGCGAATACCACTGAGAGAGAATAATGCTGCTGGGGAGACTGTAATGGATTATGCTAGGAAACAGCCCTGAAATCGTGCCATGCAGTTTTCTTTGAGAGAGAAGTATTAGCAGAGCTGATCTGAATGTGGCACAGCGTGTTCTAGTGACTGCTGCAGTGATGCTGATGTGAAACCCCACGTTCAGCTCCACGTCACTGAAGTCTTTGGCAAAGCTTTGGCAGACTGAAATGATGAAAGAGCAAAGCTTAAGTGCAGAGCCCTTTTGCCATTAAGTTTTTCCATGTAGTATTTTACTTAACTCATTTCGGAAATGGGCTTGTAAGACTTCTGCTGAACAGAATGCTATGCTGCTTCCTAGATCTTCAGAGTAAAATATCCCATCTTGCTGCTGTTTCTTTAAAGAAAAAAAAAAAAGTATGTGAATTTAAGTGCTTAGAATTATCATTTTGTGACACTTAGTAGTAGTGCAATAGCTGATGCAGGTTACTGTTTGAAGTTTGATGCAGGGCCCAGCAAATATTACAGGTATTCTAAACCACATGAAACGTGCATATCAACATTGGAAAATACTATTTTACATATCAATAGTAAAGTCAGTCAGACTATACAGTTACAGCAACCATACCAAAGATGTAATTTTTTGATAGGTGTATGACAGTATTTTAATAGAATGTAGTCATACTTGCGGCATCCTTAATCTCTTGAGAAATTTAAGGCTGTAGGGTGAACCTGTACAGAGGAGTGATAGTGACTGCTGGGGAGAAGAATGCAGCAAGTATCAAAAGGCTTGTTGATGTGAGACTGGTCACAAAATTAGCATGGTGTTGAAGCAGGTATAACATCAGTCCCTCGGACTTTGGGGGAGAGGGGTAGGAAACTGGCCAGCTGCAATCAAGTGTACAAAGCATTGTTCGAGCCTTGGGCAAAAACGGCCACAATAAGATCAGGAGTGTAACAGGGCTACCTTATCTTTAGCACAGAGAACTGAAAATCCATGATTTTTTACATACCTAGTATCCTTTCCCTTTCTGAAATGACTTAACATCTGCCATTCGCACTGAAGAAGGGAATTGCTGCCAAATGCCAGAGGAGATTTGGAATTTATGTCATTGCTTAGCTTGAGTATTCTGAACTTGAAAAACCAGTAAAGGAACGTTAAAACAGGAAAATTTGGTTATCAGCTTAAATGTAAGATTTGGCTTCTTTTATTGGAGCAAAAGCAGTATCAGCAATATCATTAGATGAATTGTTTAGGTAGCTAGCGATATCTTGTTTAAATAAATTCGCAGATTGCGCTGACAGAGGGGAGCATGTTTATCTGGAATGTTTCAAAAATGATGCAGGCATTAATGAGTAAATGTGGGGTTTAATGTTTTGATGTAGAAAGGAGTAGTGAAAGAGTTACAGCAAAAACAATTAT
Organism: Larus michahellis; assembly: GCF_964199755.1. Taxonomy (NCBI): domain Eukaryota; kingdom Metazoa; phylum Chordata; class Aves; order Charadriiformes; family Laridae; genus Larus; species Larus michahellis. The sequence goes on along the minus strand of NC_133899.1, from coordinate 77,984,955 downwards.
ACTAATCAGCTCAACTGTATGTTTTTAATAGCTCCTTATAGCCACAATGGCAACGTCATCTGAAGAAGTGTTACTGATTGTAAAGAAGGTACGTCAGAAGAAGCAGGATGGAGCTCTCTACCTTATGGCTGAAAGGATAGCATGGGCACCTGAAGGCAAAGACCGATTCACAGTCAGCCATATGTATGCAGACATAAAATGTAAGTGAACACTTTTCCTATTCCAGCTTAGTAAACAGTATTTTGAGAAATGTTTAAATGCAACCCAAAGCTTCTTTGCTGGAAAACACCAGTAGGTAAGTTAGGAAGGTTGCAAGTATCTGGAGCTTTGACTAGGTTGTTCTGTGTAGCAGCAGAGATCAGGACCATGGTGAAGTATCACCAGTTTATTAAGGATGCTACTGCAGAACTTCTGTAGTCTCCAGATGTTTAAGTTATACTGCATTTAATAGTAACTTTTGATAAACTTCTGCAATAAATTGAACAGAAAAATAATCTATGCCATATGCTTGTGGAGGGAAGGGTGGGAGGAGGGTTGAGAAGAGTATAGCATTTTCAGGGTCTAACACAGAAACTATCTGGCATGTCATCTGTTAAAACTATGCAGCTAAAGCTGTTTCAATTTTCGTATAAAATGGACCTTGCTGTTTTATTTTCATCCAACAGACCATAGCTTCAGAAGTGCTAGATCTGTAGTTTGGCCTAACCGGTAACATTCCAAATAAGTGTTTGCTGTTGCAATAGCAGAGTACTTGCAAGTCAAAACTGAATAGTAAATGTCTATAGCACGCTGCCTTTCTGGCTCCAGTTAGTGCTCATATTCCACGTGCTGTAGTGCCAAAGAAGGAACAATAAGAAAGTTGTATGTGTCACTTTGTAAAAGTTTAGTGATTATTGCTGTTTAAAGTCATATACAAGTATCGCAGCATGATCAAAAGTGTGTGTGATGAATCAGAACTAATACGCTGTTCTTAAATACGAACGTGATAACAAATTTAAAAGCTCGGTTCACCTGTAATAGTCAACTTTGTGAAGGTTTTATTTAGCTATTAACTTAAGTTTAAGCAGGTTATATTTTAAATATTTACATGTATAGTCATTGAAGTCTTTTTAACGTAGATGAAAGATGTTCTATTTTTTCATCTAAAATTGAAAAAAGGCGGGGTGGGTATTTGTACATGTGTAATAGAGACAATGATTTAGTGGTGACATCTCGTTCTGGTCCTCCCACTTGCACTGAAGAAAGGGGTAGAATCCAAAGTTAGTTTAGTGCCATTTGCACTGCTACGCTGAAGTCCATATAACACAACAGTCCATAAACGTAGTTGTTCTAGCCTCTGCTCCCTCTGGTTACAAGAAAGGAAGCAGGAGTTAGGTTTTTTGTATGAGTCACAAGGGTGTAATAGCACCTTGGAGGCCTTGGGGATCGACTTTGGGAGTACTAATGGCTAAATGTACGTACCACACCACTTGAAACCAGCTGTCAACAGAGGTGCTGTTACCCGACCCTGCATCTGCTTTCTTACCACTTTTGTGCGGGAACTGGTCCAGCTGGAAAAACAAAAGGGACTTACTTTTCAGTGGATCAGTTCCTTGGTTCGGCTTGCTGCATGAACGCTAACACTTGTACAAGAAAGGCAGCAGGAAGAAGTGCAAAGGGGGAATGAGGTTGTCACCTTTCAGCAGCACCTGGATTGGTACCAGGTTAAAGTGTCCAAGTGATGACAATCGAATTTGTAGCAGTTCTCTTAATGGAGAATGCGAAGATGAATTAGGGCTCCTGAACAGTAGCTGAAGGATACTGAGCAATGGGCTACTGGTGTCTGTGTCTTGTGTTTTAGAGACAAGGTGCAGGGTTCAAACTAATTTAAGGGGAAGACTGACTGTTCCACTTTCATGGCTGGAATTCACACACAGGATAATAGTATTTAATTGGATGACTGCTTATAAGCAAATGTTCTAGTGAAGAGAGTTTCTTGTATAAGCTCAGTGTCTGTTGCTAATTAATACTTTCTGTGTAATCTAGGCCAGAAAATCAGTCCAGAAGGTAAAGCTAAAATTCAGCTTCAGCTAGTATTGCACGCAGGGGACACAACCAACTTTCACTTCTCCAATGAAAGCACAGCAGTGAAGGAGCGAGACGCGGTAAAGGATCTTCTTCAACAACTGTTGCCCAAGTTCAAAAGGAAAGCTAATAAAGAACTTGAGGAGAAGAACAGGTAAAGGGAAAGGAGCCTTAAAGTTTTTTGGGCCTATCTATAGTGTATTTCTGCTGACAGTTGTTATTGCCACATTGTTACTGCTACGACACTTGTTTCCCTAGTGAAAATCTTCGGCTTTCAATTTAGAGGCAGTTCCTTGAGGCTTACGTAACTGTAACATGTTGAAACTATACTTGTGTTCTCAGTGACATGTCTTGAGGTGTAAAGGCAGCCAGCCCGGCTGCCACCCCATCTTTGTTATCCATGGTTATGAGATGAAAGCACCTAACTGGCAGTCCGTCTCTTTAGTCTTCTTAAATATATATGTATTGGTTAGAAAGGCTGCTTGAAAGACTTTTTTTTTTTTTTTTTTTCCTCTTTTCCGGAAGTTATCACCTTCCTTGATTTGTGATTTTTTTTTTTTTTTTTTCTTCCTGTATAACCTCTTCCCCCTCAAATCTTCTTTCCTGGTGTTTTTTTATACTCTACTAAATTGCTAGGTATTTTCATGCATCTAACTTGAGATGCAGTAGTTTGTTATTTGGCATATGAGATGTTTATTCTAAAATATATTTTGAGAAGATGTTTAGGACCTAAGTCCTTTTCCCAAGAGGGCTTTTAAAATACGCTTCCGTTCCTTTAAAATGTTTGTGTTAAACCAGTCCACGTGGCCACAGAGCACCCTTCTCTGCCTCTCCCCAGATGAGTTTCACTTCATTATAGGATCTGCTGTGAATCCTGTATCTGCTAGCCTCTGTTTCCAAAGACTGGTCTAGCTTTGAACTTAGGTAAGTTAAAGCTAGAATTTCAAAACATAGATTTCCCAGCAGAAGGGCGAGAACACTTGTGCTGGAGCTCTTACACATCTAGGATTAACTGGTTCCAGTACTGCAGTGACCACTAGGATCTACAGCAGTGCAGACTGCTTTGGCACTATTAGCATACTAGTTTCTTTATGCTATGGGCCTTATTTCTGACAGTGTACATGAGCAGTCTTAGCTCTGAATCTTTGTATCCTTAAATGCAGTTTTACAGTATTATGCCATGTGCCATTAAGAGCTTTTCCAGTTACAGAAAAGCCAGAATCTCTGCACATACTCAGGCATAGTCTGTTCTGTTGGTAATTAGAAGTCCAGGTCTAGTGATGGGGCTTCATTAGCTTAATTTGCAACAGATGGGGCAAAAAAGTTTCCACCTGTTTTGGAAGGGTACTTCATCCACAATCCCTGTGGCACTGCCTCCCATTTATTGATATGTGGGGGTCAGGTATGTACCAAAATTCCAAGTTTTAATGAAATAGTTAGAATAACAGACTGCTTCCTGCTGCGCTAATGAGTAAGAATTGCCACTAATCCATATTTGTACCAACAAGAAAAACTGGAAAAACCTTAGTGGTTAAGACATAATAGGGATGTTCTGCCACAAAGCATTCACTTCCACTTCATCCTTAGAGCAGCTATAGACTTTCATTCAGTCCAGAATGCACTTTATCCATGTTCTCCCCTAGACCACATACTATGTATTCATAAGATGTCTTTTTTGTTTGTTTGTTTGCAAATGATCCAGACCCTGAGGTACATGCTGAAGAGTGTTTAGGTTATTAGCTGATTGTGAACACACATGCAAGTTTCCCTGAAAGTACCCTAGTGGGTTTCAAATTAGGTATACAGCTGTATGAAAAGCTCCTTAAACATGAATTAACTGAAGTTTCGGGTGCATACACTCTTTGCATTTTGGATAGTAACAGTGATACTGAATGTTTCTGTAGCACTTGTGCTACATGTGATAGTTAAGAAACCAACAGAAACTTAAATGAACAAACAACTCGGGATAACGTGTGTTTTAAGGTATCTTATCCCATGCATGTTTTCTAATTTGTATGCTTGCACTAGAATAGAGACCTGTAGCTACTGAATTTTAAGATCTTAAACAAGAATTGCATAGTGCTGAAATTTCTTCGCCCCCTGCCAAGACCTTTGTTATGGAAGTTCAAGAAAATTCATTGTGCTTTTACACTTCAGGAGACGTCAGTCCTGGATGTGCAAAGACACAAGAGCACCACAGAACATTTTAGGACAAGATGTTAATCCCACATTAACTTTTTCCTAGTCATTACTGTTTTCTAGCATTTAATGCTATTCTTTAAACTTTTTTTTTTTAGTTCTTTAAGTCTTTTGAAACAAATATAGCTATTGAGGCTGGTTGTTTACACAGTCTTGTTAAGAAATACACAGCATTTTGAAAGAAAAGTTGGTTTCTGTTCCTTTTGTGAACTCATGTTAGTTATGGAAATCCTAGTGATTTATTCTGCAGCGTTTCAATTCTATTCAATACATTCTTTTACCAGAATGCTGCAAGAAGATCCTGTTTTGTTTCAGCTCTATAAAGACCTTGTTGTGAGCCAAGTAATCAGTGCTGAAGAATTCTGGGCCAACCGTTTAAGCCTGAATGCAGGGGATAATTCTGCAGCACCTAGCAAGCAGGATGTGGGCATCTCCGCAGCATTTCTGGTACGTTGAACCTCTAATTTTAAGGGTTTTAGAGCAAACAAATTGAGGAAAGTGAGAGTTCTGCTCATATACTTTCTTCCCGTGTACTTTAATGTTGTTCTTTCCTGGTTCCTCAACATCTCTCTGCATGTTTGTTAGACTATTCCAAGTGTAAAGGAGAGGAAAAAAGTTCTACACAAATATGCAACCTCAAAACTTTGTCAATTTAAGATGCTCAATTTGGCCTTTAAATTGACAACAGGCAGATGGTGTTTATACTGCTGCTCTGCCTTCCATAAAATAGGAATAATGGTGAACCTTCAGTCACTAGATTACAGTGTATTAACTCTATAAATTAAAAAAAAAAAGTATCTATTGCAGCATTGATATGCATAAATGAAGCTGCAAAGACTTTCCGCACAAAAAGTTTTATGCCCTCCCCAATTTCTTTAAACCAGTACATGCTTTCAGCTACTTGAAGAACAATGGGTGTATCTGAAAGCTTGTTTCATCTCTCTTTCCCCAACTTTCAGTTATGTTCCCCATTTGTAGAAACCATGCATCAGTAATCTCAGTGCAGTCTAAAAGTAATCCAGGTACAATCTTCAGATTCCTCCCACAGAGACAAGTTTCTGCTTCGGCAACAAAATTCATACAGATTATGACTCTTTAGCTGGAATCCCGTTTCTACCTTTGTAATGACTGTGTACGTGTCAAGGGTTTGGGAGGGAAAGAGGAGGTGGGAGTTGTTTTCTGACTTAACTGCTGTACAAGGACTTGTTTTTTCCCCCTAGAAATACCTCAGTCAGTTACCAAATGAACCTGATGGCTCTGATTTCCTGTCTCTCGTTATTCTTACGCATTAACATTTAAAAAAAACCCAACCAAACCCGAACCTTCAAAACTGAAGCTTTCTTAAAATAACTGGTTGTGTTTGTGTACTTCGCATTTGTGAAGAAAACTTCAGATATTTGTGTGTCCTAGTTCAAGTTAAAATAACTATCTGGCTCTGTTCAGAATGAGTGTTTCCCTGGGAAGAAGGTGATACAGAAAAAGGAAGAAAAGGAAGCAGCATACGCAATCATGTACTTTTTCCTGTTACTGAGAATTGGACTGAGCTTGCTCGCTCCAGAGCTTCCTAAAGAGATCACTGAGATCTAACTTGCAAGTTCTAACGAAGGCTTACTCTCAGTTTTTAAATTTGATGTTATTTATCAATTATACTGAGGTGCTTTTAGTGTATAAGAAAATAAGATCTAAGAGCCATAAATCCTTTTTTGTCACTTCATTATTATCACTGATTATTCACTAGAAGAATTGTTGAATAAACAACAAACGATTAGGCATACACAATAAGCATGCCTATTTTTACTTTGAAACAAGGGTATATTAAACAAAACATACCTTATTTTGACTGGTAGGAGTGGTCTTTGCTTTTCGTCTTCTAAAGCTTACAGTCTATTTGTTGAATCATCCCTTAAGTGGCAAGTATAATAAAGCAATTAATGCATGTTCTTTCATTTCTCATTCTAAAAATACCTATTTATGATCAAATATGCTATGGATTTTTGGAGGAGGAAGATTATTTTATCTGCAGCAGAATTTGATTGCAAGATGCCATTTTTTTTTCCTTCCCAGTTACAGAAGGCATTCAGATATGACTGATTTTCCTCCCTCTATGCTTTTTCTTAGGCTGATGTACGGCCTCAAACAGATGGCTGCAATGGTCTGAGGTATAATTTGACTTCGGATATCATTGAATCCATATTTCGAACATATCCTGCAGGTAAGAAGAGTGATTTACATAACAAATACATGCATTTAATATTTGTTTTTTACTATCTTACAGTGGGAGGACTAGGATGTTAGTCTGAACCTGGAAGTATAAAGGACCGTATCTTCAGTCTTCTGGATGATTTTCCCTGCCTTGTCTGAGGGATGGAAAAAAGCATGTGTTAAAACATGCTTTTGAAATGAAAACTTGATTTCGTTAAATTAAAACATTTTAACTTGTTGTGTTGACTTTTTTTTTTTTAAATTGTGAGTAGTTTCTTGACTCCCATGATACTTTCCTACTCAGCATTTCAATTAATTGTTATTTTTCATTAAATCACCTTTGGGAGGAAAAGATTGCCATTGTTCCCCAGCACTATTGTTGAACACTTAACACCAAGTCATTTTGGCCCCAGGTTAAAAAGACTAGATCCATTCTGAGAATAACTAGAACTCTGGCAAATCGGACTTCTTGTGTGTGTGCAATTCAAATTGGAGTATTCACACTACGGTTACATGCATTTCTTTTCAAAGCATTAGCTAGCGTTGCAGGGCAGAAGAGAGTACCTATTTACTCATGCTTAACTACTGCATTCCCTTACATTTAATTGGCATAAATGAAGGCAGCATTAGACAGAAAGTAAGGAAGCACGCAAGGAAATTTTAACATAAAATACCACATTAAGATTTGCGGAACAGTGTGTAATTATTATCGGTTTTTTTCACAGTGAAAATGAAATATGCAGAAAATGTTCCACATAACATGACCGAGAGGGAATTCTGGACACGATTTTTTCAGTCTCATTATTTCCATCGGGACAGGCTCAATACAGGCTCAAAAGACCTCTTTGCGGAATGTGCCAAATTGGATGAAAAAGGTAAGCTTTTTGACTTTGTTTCTGCAGTAGGCTGCTACAGTCTTACATATATCATAGAGCACAACACTCAAGGTGTAGCTAGTAAACCTAGCAAAGCTGAAGTAAAAAGTTTTCTTTATGTCCGTTTACTGGGCATCTTGTTTGTTGAACTGTAAAATGAAAGCTACAGATTGTCACTGAAAGTTAGCTATCACTTTGCTATTCTTAGCATGTTTGATAGTGAGTGTATTTCTTGAAACAAATTAGCCTTTGGAATCATAGAATGGTTTGGTTTGGAAAGGACCCTAAAGATCCTCTAGTTCCAACCCCCCTGCCATGGGCAGGGACACCTCCCACTAGACCAGGCTGCTCAAAGCCCCATCCAGCCTGGCCTTGAACACCTCCAGGGTTGGAGCATCCACAGCTTCTCTGGCCAACCTGTTCCAGTGTCTCACCACCCTCACAGTAAAGAATTTCTTCCTGATATCTAATCTAAATCTACTCTCTTTCAGTGTAAAACCGTTACCCCTCACCCTATCACTACACTCCCTGATGAAGAGTCCTCCCCACCTCTCTTGCAGGCCCTTTTTAGGTACTGGAAGGCTGCTGTAGGGTCTCCCTGGAGCCTTCTCTTCTCCAGGCTGAACAACCCCAACTCAGCCTGTTGTCACAGGTTCATGTGCTCCTTATGTTGGGGGCTCCGGACCTGGATGCAATACTCCAGGTGGGGTCTCACAATAGTGGAGTAGGGAGGGAGAATAACCTCCCTCCACCTGCTGGCCAAGCATATGGTTGGCTTTCTGGGCTGCAAGCACACATTGCCAGCTCATGTTGAGCTTCTCATCAACCAACGCCCCCAAGTCCTTCTCCTCAAGGCTGCTCTCAATCCATTCTCCACCCAGCCTGTATTTGTGCCTGGGATTGCCCTGCCCTGACCCATGTGCATGACCTTGCACTTGGCCTTGTTGAACTTCATGAGGTTCACACAGGCCCACCTCTCAAGCCTGTCCAGCTCCCTCTGGATGGCATCGCTTCCCTCCAACATGTCGACCACACCACACAGCTTGGTGTCGTCGGCAAACTTACTGAGGCTGTGCTCAATCCCACTCTCCATGTTGCCAACAAATATGTTAAAAAGCACTGCTCCTGATACCAACCTCTGAGGAACACCACTCATCAGTGGTCTCCACTTGGATATTGATCTGTTGACCACAACTCTTTGAGTGTGGCTATCCAGCCAATTCCTTATCCACTGAGTAGGATGTAAGATGAGACAAGGATGTAATGCGGGACAGTGTCAAATGCTTTGCACAGGTCCAAATAGATGATGTTCTTCCCATATCTGTCAATGCTGTAACCCCATCACAGAAGGCCACCAAATTTGTCAGACATGATTTGCCTATCAGGGCTTTAGCTTTCCTAACCTGATCCCTGGCTGCTCAGACAACTTCTCTGTATTCTACCCAGGCCACCTGTCCTTGCTTACACCCTCTGTAGGCTTCCTTTTTGTGTTTGAGGTGCTTGAGCTCCTTTGTTCATCCATGCGGGCCTCAAAAGTGGAAAGCACTAGAAATGCTTTTTATCATAACTCATGCAACAGTAAATCTGTAATAATTTCACAGAATCACGGAATCTTCAGAGTTGGAAGGGACCTCTAGAGATCATCTAGTCCAACTCCCCTGCTAGAGCAGGATTGCCTAAAGCACATCCCTCAGGGCTGCATCCAGGCGGGTCTTGAAAATCTCCAGAGAAGGGGACTCCACAACCTCCCTGGGCAGCCTGTTCCAGTGCTCTGTCACCCTCACTGTAAAGAAGTTTTTCCGTGTATTTGAACGGAACTTCCTATGTTCTAGCTTGTGCCCATTGCCCCTTGTCCTGTCGCTGGGAACCATTGAAAAGAGCCTGGCTCCGTCCTCCTTAAACCCACCCTTTAGATACTTGTAAACATTAATCAGGTCCCCCCTCAACCTTCTCTTCTCCAGGCTAAAGAGTCCCAGCTCTTTCAGCCTTTCCTCATAAGGGAAGTGCTCCGGTCCCATAATCATCTTGGTTGCCCTACGCTGGACTCGCTCCAGTAGTTCCCTGTCCCTCTTGAACTGGGGAGTCCAGAACTGGACACAGTACTCCAGTTGTGGCCTCACCAGTGCAGAGTAGAGGGGGAGAATGACCTCCCTCGACCTACTGGCCACAGTCTTCCCTATGCAGCCCAGGATGCCATTGGCCTTCTTGGCGACAAGGGCACACTGCTGGCTCATGGATAATTTGCTGTCTACCAGGACCCCCAGGTCCTTCTCCTCAGAGCTGCTTCCCAGCATGTCCGCCCCTAACATATACTGGTGTGTGGCATTCTTCCTTCCCAGGTGCAGGACCCTACACTTGCTTTTGTTGAACCTCATTAGGTTCTTCTCTGCCCAGCTCTCCAGCCTGTCCAGGTCACGCTGGATGGCAGCACGGCCCTCTGGAGTGTCGGCCACCCCTCCCAGCTTGGTATCATCAGCAAACTTGCTGAGGATACACTCTGTCCCTTCATCTAGGTCATTAATGAATATATTAAACAAAATTGGTCCAAGTATTGACCCTTGAGGGACACCACTCGTTACAGGCCTCCAACTGGACTCTGTGCCGCTGATCACAACCCTCTGAGTTCTGTCACTCAGCCAGCTCTCGATCCACCTCACTGTCACCTCGTCTAGCCCATACTTCCTCAGCTTCCTAATGAGGATGTTATGGGAGACAGTGTCAAAAGCCTTGCTAAGGTCAAGGTAGATAACATACTTTTTCCGTAATTTCCATAATTTCCATAACATACTATCATGCTAGATCGATTATGCTCTACCATCAGTTAATATGGAATAACTTTGTTCACATAAAGCGTTGTTTTGTGGTATGTGCACAAATTACAGCAGGTATAGCTTTTGTTATAGATCAGTTTTTAGTAACAGACAAATACAGATCCTGTTTAAGATTTTTCAGAGGAGTTGCCATCCCTGTTCTCTGTCAGCCATTTTAATCTGAAATCTTAGAATATTATCTGACTTAAGTTTTTATTGAACTTCTGAGGTAGGTTTGTGATGATACAGAAGTGTGGGGAGTTGAGATGACTTAACACCATTCCTTAATACATATTCTGACTAATGAAAGCATTCTATTAGGAATCCACAGCCCTTCACAAGTAAAAGCTATCGCCGGATATAAATTACCATTCTACCCAAGACAGGGCAGCAAAACAGTGCTGAAATTAGAAGAAACACACAATTAAGGCTTCCCAGTTACCACTAACACAACTAATATTACTGTATCTTCAATTATTTTTTTTTTTACTAAACAGTATTCAGTGATGTGTAGAAGTTGATGAAAACTGTGCTAATTACTAGGATGATCTTTTACAGTTATTGTAAACTTGCCAAGTTTATTGTTTATTTTAAATAGAACTTTGAAAGGGGTTGAAAGTTGTAGTCACAGTGATACTTGGGCATCTGCAGAACCTCTGTCTTCTCCTTTTAAAGGTTAATTACAATCTAATAATCCCACAATTATTCCTATTTGTTTAGATACAGTTTTTCATGTTTTTTTCTTTGTTTTATACAGGGTTAAAAGCAATGGTGTCTCAAGGAGTGAAAAACCCTCTGATAGATTTAACAGCTTTGGAAGATAAAACATTAGATGAAGTAAGTACTCGGCAAACACCCACCCTCCCACCCACCCTTACTTTCATTGAAGGAGAAAATGGGTCCATTTCCTGTTAAAATAACTACAAACGCTAATTCTAAACCACATCACTTACTAGGCTGCTGCTATGGTTGGGTAGTCAACATTTACATGCTTGTATGTGTGTAAAGAAATTGAAATTGGGCCGATGGACCTGTATATGCCTCAGATGTCTGCCTTAGTGTACTGTGTATAAAAGCAAGACTTCCTTTATTTAAAGAATTATTGCTTCACTTGGATGGCTCTTTTGTCTGAACTGAACTTTCTGGTTTCTTCCTAACTTTTAGAAGCTGTGACAATGTACAGAAGAGTAGCACAAAACAGGAAAAAGTCTTTGCACTTGTTCTCACTTTGAATATTGCTATTTGATTCAGCTTTATTTTAATGACACTTTACAAAGGTTTCTTTGTTTAGCTTTAAATACCATGTTTTGCTAAAAATATGACTAACTTAGACTATTACCTGCCTCCAAGTACAAATTAAAACAATTGTTGTAAATGGTGTACCATAATGTGAAATAACTTATAGATGGACTTTTCTGCATTTGATTTAACTTAAACTGTTGAGTTGTAATTAATAATGATGCTGCATGTCTAAGTTGTTTGGGTTTTTTCCTGGTAAGATTGTACAAAGCTAAGTCTGAAACTGGACTAGGAGTTTAGGATAGGTATGTTTGAAGTGCTGTGCAAACTGCCCTAGTTTGCTTTTGAGACTGGTTAACTGCAAGCATGAAACTGAGCATGGGGTAAAGTGAGCTGCCTTCAGCCACCTGGTAATGGGGGAACGCTGCCAACATTAAGGCTTGAGGTTTTTTGAATTCCTAGTGGTATCACATCCTCCTGACAGGTGTCTTTTAGCCTGTGGGCTGCTAGTGTCCCACAAGATGTTAAAAAGAGGTCAGTAAAACAATTGCTAGGTCTTATTTGCCATCAGTGCCTGTCTGCTTTGTACAGGTGATCCTTCAATTTTTTTTAAGCCATTCTGGTTTTACTTATAACAGATCATGGTCTTATAAAACTACGTGTTTAAGAATTTTTTTATTTTCTCCGACACCTCTAAACTGCCAAGTGCTAGCAGAATAGTCTGTGGAGTTTCTTCAAAGTACATAAAGTAATGGCAGGGGGAGGTAGGAAATTACTGCTTCAGATGATGATGCAGTAACACACAATAAAGTTCATAGGAGGTGGCACGTGGGCTTCTTGACTCAATGGAAAACAGAATCATCTTTGTGGTTTTGGGGCAGGAGGTACCTAATGTTGTTTTCTTTGTAGGGCTATGGTGTTGCTCCTGTGGCCTCTACATCAAATGCCTCAAAATCCGCTAGAGAAAGTAGTAATGCTGCCATTATAAAACGCTTTAATCATCATAGTGCCATGGTCCTTGCAGCTGGCCTCAGGAAACAGTAAGTTTCAATGTTGTGTAAAAGCTTTTTTGTAACAAATTTTAAGGAATTTCCAAAAGGAAAATATATCTTCAATTACTCATCCAACCTTTTATTAATTTTTAAGAATGAAGTATTTTTCTCTAGAAATGAAAATACCTTTAGGTTCCATTTGACTTTATAAAAGTTCTTCAGAGCTGTCTGAGATGACAAACGCTATTTTTAGCTGAGTTGTTATGGTACAAAGCAGATCAAAAAAGGAGAGGATGTGTCTGCCTTAGTTTTGTGGTCCTGGGGAAGGCTGCAGAAGTAGTATTCTGCAGAAGTAGTGTGCAGGGAGTTCCTATTGCCTGCCTTCCAGGAGCAGGTCTGCTGGGGCTTCCTGTAGTGGCTGTGCATGGACATAAGTAAATGAGGAAGCAAAAGAACAGCGTGGTGTGGGTGGATCAGATGAAAGATTCCTCCAGTGCAGTACCCTGCCCTGACCAAAAAAATGTATCAGCTGGTTATGTATATTTACAGTAACCTTCAGAAATGAAACTTCTTAAAAGAGGCATGAAACGTGTTTGATGTGAAATCTACTTTACAACTGGTTTATAAACAACTACCAAATGATTACTACTCGCAAATCCTACAGATCTTACCTGTGTGAGATCTTAAGGAAATGCTTGTGTGTAGCTGTGCTCCCTCATGTTGCTCTTCTGTCTTGCACAAATTGAACAGTGGACCTCAAACAGTCTCTTTTGGGTAATGTGTGTTTCTGATTCTTAGTTCAGAAAGAGACAAAACAATAGCTTTCATTCTGAAACAGTAGTATCTCAGGGCTCCCATGGTTCTTCTAATACCTGGTTGTCATAAGTGTGTATGCAAAATGTTTCTAATTTAGTCATGATTTTGCTGTGTCCCACTTGCATTGTTGGCATGCTACTATTTCTGAAGAGAGGGAGAAGCACCCTCCCCCGCTGTTGAATTTCCCCCTTGACAAACAGGGTTATTTGAAGAGGTTGTTCCTTCTATCTAGATCAACTTTTAGAAATGAAGACATAAAGGGAAAAAAGTTGATATACAGTATATGAACATGTATATAATTTTTTTGAAACAGATGTATTTACTTTGTCTCTAGCTTATATCTTAAGTTTCCTGTGAGGTGAATTCTTAATGCTGTTTCTCTATTTTAAGAGAAGCACAAAATGACCATTACAGTGAGACCAGCAGTACGGATGGAAACTCCAGGGATTCAGATTTCTTTCAGCCACCAATTAAAAAGGTATAAAGTTAGCTGATGTAATTCCAGTTGAATGGAACTGGAAGCTCTGTCTCAAAAGATTGATGAGAGTTCCTTATTTGTTTTATGATGCATCTGAAGTGACACTTATGTAGCTTTGCTTGTAAGTATATAGAATAAGAACCTGAGGGCCTGTAAGGAGCTTTGTACCTCTGTTAGTAAACACAAATAAATTACACCTTGAAGTATTGTTCTGTTTATCTCTTCAGTAGTGCCCAGTGAAGGTAGAAAATTTCCAACATGCTTCTGATTGGACCCAGAAATCCGGTTCTTTCCACTCAGTGCAGTTCTATTTTTGCCTCCCTCCCCCTTTTTTTTTTTTTCCCCAAATACCTGAAAACTTCTAGAGAACATCCATCTGAAAGAGATAATGGTGTTCAAGCACCAGTATTAACCTGTGAAGCATATTGTCTGCAGAGGGGATGATTAAACTGGCACACGGCCAGTTTAAGGTCAGAAGCTGAAGCGAGGTTAAACAAAGCGTAGTGATGCCCAGAGCACTGAAATACAGGGCAACAGCCTGTTTTAGACTAACCGTAGCAGCTAACAAGGTAGAAGAGAGTACTGTAATTGCTACAAAACTGAATTGAATACTCTTGCTAGAGTTGACAGCCTAAATAGAAAAGGCCAAGAGGACTCAAAAAACCCCTGTATATTGTGAGAAAAGGTTGTAGAATACACGTGTTGTTAAATGTTGAGGTGGTCAACAGCTTTGGCTTTCCTGAAAGCTATGTTTTTTACTGGGGAGTAAGCAATATACCAGGACTAGAATAAATGTGTTGAGAAGATAAGTGAAAGCGTAGCATGAGAGTAGGAGACTTCAAAAGTAGTTTTCTCACTGTACAAATCTGATATCACTGTGCCTCTCGCCACTAATGCTCTAGCTCTGCTGTCACCAAATCGCTTGGGTAACTATTATGGTTTTAGCCCTACACTCTTACACGCCAGCCATTAAACCATTACTATTTCTGCTAATGCAGAGATAGATGGACATAAACAGAGAGCACAAAGAATGAGCTATGTATAGCAGAGCACTTCTTGGAAGTGGCAGGGACTGCAAGTTTTGGCCAGAATCTGCAGAAAAAGTGGTAGTGCCAAGACTTCCAAATTGCAGACTTTAAAGAATATCGGGCACTGCTCCCTCTGGAGGGTAGACATGAACTATTCCACACTTTCATTTTCTTTAAGGTTTTAGTAACCCTTCCGCTCAAACTCAGTGAACTGGAGAAAAAAAAAAGGCACTAGATGCACCGAATTGTGTCCTCATTAGTAATGTGTATAATCATTTGGCTTATTTTAGGTGAAACTGCAGGAGTCCATTGAATATGAAGATTTATCAAAGAATAATAGCATTAAAACTATTGCACTAAACTTAAAGAAGTCTGATAGGTAAGTTAACAAAATATGCACCGCTATTTCAGCATATTCAATCTAGCAGGTCTCATCACAGCCTACACAGAATCAGCTGATTTAGTCTCTACTGTGCCACACTCCAGTGTGGTTAGACTAAGTTTAAAAACCTAATATGAACTCCTGCATAAACCAACTTCCAAGTAATTCCCCTTTAAATTTGTATTTTGATTTCATCTTGCTTTTCAGCAAGTTTTAAGTCTTTGTAAGCCCACTTGAAGGGCTTTGACATGTAATTTCTGTGAAAGTCTGACAGACGTGTACTCATGATTCAGCACTTTGTGGCAGCTTACAGTGGAAAAATGTATGTATTACATGTGAAAATACATACAATTCCAAGGAAAATCCACTCTCAGGCAAAAAAAGCCCAGTTGGGATAGTTTGGACTGCTCGCTGCGCTAGTGTTTTTGTAGTAATAGTCCTCTTGTTTTCTAGACTGTTGAGTTTGAGAACCATAGATATAACTTCAGAAAAGGAGTGATACCACAGGAAAGAGCGCAGTTCCAAATGTCCACCAAACTTCATGTACTTGGTTTCAATTGGAAGTCCTGTGAATTCCTCCATTCTAACAATATTCCTGGAACTAGGTGGCACGGATAGCACTTCTCTTATCTTGCTGCCATATCATCCCTAACCCAGTCTCTTCCTATGTGGCAATGTATTTTACTTTGTCAATAAGTAAGATTTAGATACTCGTGTCAGCAGTTGCAAAGCATCTAAAATTGTCAACGTTTGAAGAACTGTCTACTGAGTTTGGCCTCTGTTGTACCAACACTCCTGTTAATACACTTTTCTCTCCTTTTCTGATCTCACAGGTATTATCATGGTCCAACTCCAATTCAGTCACAGCAATATGCAACCAGTCAGGATATAATTAATTCTTTTCATAGTATTAGGCAAGAAATGGAAGCATATGTACCCAAACTAACTCAGGTATGTAAAAATACTCAAAAAAATTCCCTTCTCGATATTACCATCTTGCTTTCTGTATAATCTTGTGTCTCACATCTACTGGAATTTTAATTTTTCAGGGTAAACTTTATTGTCTCCAATAGTTTTATGTTATTTTAGAACTTTAGGCAATACCTTCTGAGCTATTGTGTTTAAAATCTAAACGATAGGAAATGGAGTCGCTGCTGATATTCAGAGTTACGTTCTACTGTTACCATATCATTTTGAGGAAATGGTAAAAGTAGTAAAGCAGGACAGTCGTGCGCCATGAAGCACAGGCTGATGTCACTGATCCCACCCTGTGAAATTTAGGATGTAATCATCTTAGGAGGTCATAGTAAGCAGGCTTGTAACTGAACGGGTCTTTCGCTCCTAAATACATGTAGGTAGGATGTTCAATCTCACTGTGGGCTGCACAGCAGCTCTGTCCTGGCAACTGGAGGGCAGCATAGCCATGTAGCCAGTCTCCCCAGCCAGTATCTCAGCTTCCTCTGTGAATCAACCTAGACTTGGCCCTAAGTAAAGCAGCCACAACTGTGAACGTGTCACATTTCAGTATAGTAATTCTCTGTCTCATTTCAAAGTAGCTGCACAGCCAGTTCACATACTAGCTAAAGAAAAGGTTTGTTTGCCTGTAATTAATTGGAGAGCTTTCACTGAAAACATGAGCTGTATCACTTGAAGGTACTATGTCTAATTCTGGAGAAGAGCGGACTCTTCATCAGAGCTTCTGTTGTATCTTCTCAAGCGTATCTTTGCCATGGGAGTTCAAATACAACTTATTTTAAAAAGATTTTGTTGGAAAAAGCGATCTGAAATATTTGTTCCCTCTCTCCCTTCAGGTTCTTTCAAGTGGTGATGCTACTAGCACTATTGCAGTCCTGTCACCTGGAGGAGCACTTATGCAGGGTGGAACACAGCAAGCCATAAACCGTAAGGCTTTAGGATGTATAATACTTTAATCGTATCTTATTGCATTATACAGCAGTACCTGGCTTGCTGTTTCATCTCCCTCTTACAATATGTTACAGTGATAAAGGAAATTATAGAAACACGTAGCTGGAATAATACTGGGTTACAGCAACAAAAGAAAAACAACCACCCAGCCACACCATGAGGCTGGTACTGGCTACACCAGTACTGAAGCAAGTGAATAAGAAAATTTTACAGACCAAGTGATGAAGGATACACTTGATACTCAGTCCTACAGATAATGGGTTTTGCTTCTTCAGCATTTCTCTTTTCTGATTTTTTTTTTTTCCCCCCTGTAGTTTGGAAAATAAAGGCATATTCTGGGAAAGCTCTAAGGAGGTGAGGTCTAGATAATTGTCTGGAACTAGGTTTTTTGCGGCCTGCATTTAAGATACACAGCTTGCTGTGGAAAAGGACAACTTTATTCTAGACTGCAAGGGCAAACCAGACAGCCCCTCCTTCTCACATCTCCATTCAACCACCCCTTTCCCTGTTGTCACATTCCTGCCAGTTTGAGTTCCTTTCTCTTTAGTTTCACAGCAGATGAATCCCTGTTGTCACAAGCAGGGTTTATAACGGTTTTCCACTTTAACTTGTGTTACTTGCTCTGAAGAGCAGCAGAAACTAATTCAGACAGCTGAAAAAGCAAGTATGAGTTCTTTATGGTACTGAAAGGAGTCAGCAGTCGGGAGTGAGGCTTTTTTACTGATCCCAGTTGACATACTGAGTGGTACACTCCACTTTGAGCCTGATCACCATTTTTTTTTTTTAATTTATTTTAAAACCGCCTCATTCTAGAGTTCGCTATTCACTATGCTCCTGTCATCCTGAATGACTGCTTGTGCTTTTTGCCTTTGGTTTTTACAGTTGTGGTTTCTTTCCTGTTCTTGAACCCTGTCGCCCTTTCTTCTTCTAGAGGATCTTGGATACAGTTCCTTGTTCCTGCTTGGATCTTTCACCTTCCACATGCTGTGACCATATTCTTATTGCCAACATAAGAGAGAGAAAATCTTGCAGTATCCACCACGCAGTAGTTAGTACCACGCTGTGAGGAGAACGGGGTGCTGGTCCCAGAAGCAGTACTGCCACACTGTTGGAACAATACAAATATACTGCTTCTAATCCTGGATTAAGTTTGCCCATTCTTTGCCTGGCATAAATCTCCCTTTTTTTAATATATAAGCTTCCAAGTATATAGCCATAAATAGCGGCTGACCTGACCTAATACTGCTGATGGTCCTCCTTCAGGGGTGAGGCACCTCAGTGTTCCCTCCCAGCCAACCTTTCTGTGATTCTAGTAGAAATGTCTATTAATGAACTCCTTCATCAGCCTTGCATTCTGATTTTCACGTGACAGTTTTTGAGTGATGTGACAATCTTTTTCCTGTTGCAGAGATGGTGCCAAATGACGTTCAGTCTGAACTAAAACACTTGTACGTGGCAGTAGGGGAACTGCTACGACACTTCTGGTCCTGCTTTCCTGTTAACACACCATTCCTAGAAGAAAAGGTAAGGCAGAGCTTCCTAGTGTGGCCCTGGTTGTGATGTGGCCAGATCTTGGCATGACTGTCATTAACTTGGAAGTATAGAACTCGTACGTAGGCTTTAAACCAGTGCAGCATTTCCTCATCCCTAAAGCTGAAGGTCACAAAACAATGTAAAATGCTACTTTTTTTTCAGCAATTCTGCTGGTGCTATAGGTTAAAATCAGCCTTGTTGCTGCATGCCTGTTAGCCCCCTTCAGGAGCAGTTGCTGTAAGATAGTTTCAAACAGAATGGTCAGCTATAGTCCAGCTGCAGATTTTTCATCGCCAGTTTAAAACACACAAATTAAAGCCTCCCTTCCCCAACTCTTAAGACGTAACCTCTGCGGTGACAGTAATAATAAAGTTTTCCTTATTCTTCTATCCATTGCAAAAATCACTCAGTCATAGCTTCAAAACAGACGCTGCTTTTTAGAACAAAGTTGCCTTGAAGAAGAGGTGTCTGCCTACAGCCAGGCATCTGATTGTAACTATTTTTCTGTTGCTATTCTTTCTTTTGACCTCATAGGCATTATAAAGATAAAAATTTGCATTCAGATATGTTGGATTTTCTGCTGCAAAATGTGGCCTGAAAGTCCATGGTACGGTCTTTGCTTGGAGCAAAAAAAGATGGTTCTGTGAATATCTTGTTATCGTATTTAATGCTAAACTAATAATGATAGCAGTGGCACACTGCACTTCCAGTCATATTGCACTTGCCTCAAAATACGCACTCAAGGATTGTTAGAGACTGATATTTTAACAACTTTTCTTCCTCAAACTATACATAAAGTAGCCCCCAGAATTAGGTACGAGGTGTTTTGTTGAAGAACAATTTGTTAAAGGAAATGAAACTTCTGTACAAGTGATTATAATACTGGTTTCTGTGTCTCTCTCAGGTTGTGAAAATGAGGAGCAACTTGGAAAGATTTCAGGTTACAAAGCTCTGCCCATTCCAAGAAAAGATTCGGAGACAGTATTTAAGCACAAATGTAAGGGGAAAATACTCTTTAATTACGTAGGTGATTATTACTAATTTGAATCGTAATTATCAGAGTATGGTAGCTTTGTTACCTCTTATCCTAGGGCATTTTAAGTTTTTTGTTAACTAGGAAATGGGGTACACAGTTATGCATGTTTTCTCTCCCTGTATAACTTGTGGAGTAATTCCAAAAACTGTCAAGAACTATAATTTGAAGTTACCCAAGTGAGACGATATAAAGGGGAAGTCATGTTTTGTTTTTCACTTCCACCATGAAGTGGAACTTTAGCAACTTCAAAACGGTATCCCACCATGTCAGACATGAAGTGGTCACAGACTACATACTCGAACAGACAGCACAATCAAGTGTCACTTCCCTGTGACCTGCTCAGCTTAGTAGCCCTCTGAACTGCTCCCTCTACAGATACTTTGCAGTAGAGCCTCAAGGCCCTTTCTCTCTTTATCTGGCATACCTCTTTGATTTTAGTGAGATTACTCTTAGTGAATAAAAGGAAGAATCCAACTGAGTATCTGACCAAAGAAAGGGAGGGGAGGGCATCTGCTTTCCAGTAGCTGGGACATTTTTTTTTCCCTCTTAATGTTTCAGTTGGTAAGTCATATAGAAGAGATGCTGCAGACGGCCTACAATAAGTTCCATACATGGCAGTCCCGGCGTATGCTGAAGAAGACGTGAAAATGCATGCTGTACAGGTTTGAGAGCAAAATCTGCAATAGGTATAGGAGTACAACCTAGCATATGTGCAGATCTTATAGTTGTTGCAGGAAGACCTGCAAGCTGTGGACTTCTGGAAACGATGCTAACTGAACTTGCACATTTTCGAAAAAGAACTGAGATTAAACTTGAAAACTAGGGAAAAAAACCAAGGAAGAACCAAAACAGAAGAGCTGAGGCGCAAAAATATTTAAAAAGACACTGTTTACTGCAGTTACTCAGGAACTGCTTTTGATTTGCGTAAAGAGCTGCTTTCAGAAATAAAAAATTTAAAGAGGGTGTATTAATAAAATCTGTTTTTCTGTCTAATTTTTTTTTATTAAGATGTGTATGGCACAGGGTAGAACTCAAGCGTTTTTCTTCACTGGATTCTGACAGTTTTATTGAATTCTGTTTGTACTTTCTGCAACAGTTTAACAGTGATATTTTAAAATACAGCTGAGACTGTTTTTGCTTCAAACATCTGGGAGAGTGTAGCTGTCAGAAGACAAGCTTCTGCCATATGTTTCCCCACCAATTGGAAGCAAGAGACATTGCACTGAAAGCTGTTGATGGTCTGGGGTCCCTAAAGGCACATGGGGGCAAACTTTTGCCTGAAGTCTTGGATTTTTATGCAGAATTTTTTCAGCCATCGGTTTTGCATGTTTTCCTTTTGAGTGCAAGTGTGTGCTACTGCAGTCTTTTTTTTTTTTTTTTAAACGGAGGCATTTGTTCTGAGGAGAGAATGCATTTTTAAAAATGAAGTTAAATAAAGTTTCTTACAAAAGTCATTTATTTTCAATTCTTAGACATTTTTTATTTCTCCTCCTAAATGTGTTTTCCTTCACTCTTCCCTTTTGACTGTTACACTATTTTTGGCGAATTGATAATCATTGCAGAGAGGAAAATCGTGTTATTTACACAATGTCCATAGGTATTGGGAATCTGTGCCATACTTTGTTCCAAATAGAATGAGTTCACAGTTTCAGACCAACTTGTCTTGTATTAAATGTGACTTAAATGCAAAGTAAACCTGTTTTCTATAATATATGCAGTTTAATGACATCCTTGTATTTTGTTGTCATCTTGACTGTACTAAAGCCCAGTATGGGCTACTGAACTTTTTTACTTCTGACAAAACGTGACTGTTAGAGTATAAGATGCATTTACTACAAGGACAAATCAGAGTGACAATACATATTCAAAGCAAGCACAGCAGTGTTCAGTACGGCAGAATAAATTCCCATTAGCCTGCATGATGGCATAATACTAGATTTTGCCACCATTGGTATGATGCTAAAACATGCTAGTAATGATGTTGGGTGGAGAATCCATGCAAATCCCTACAGAAGAAAAGATGCATTTGTATAGCCAAGTCTGTGCTTGTTCTGTGCTGCTGCTGCATTTATGCAAGAGGAGTTTCTTCTTTAACTGATGCGTGGACGTCAGCAGCTTCTTTTTACCCAGTGTTTTGGGATTTTTGTATTATGCTAATATTTTGGTAAAAGCTGAGTTTCAGTTAAATGTCACTGTCTGCACCAAAATTCTGTTTGGAAATGTATGCCTATTGTTAAGCCTAGTTTCGCTGTCTGCTTTTGCAGGCAGATGCATGATACCTGCTCTGTGATGTTAATGTGGTTCTGCTACAAGAAGTGACTGGACTCAACAAGAGAGATGCCCATTATTTTTGACAGGTGAAAATGTCACTAGGAATAAACCAGATGTACATACAGCACCTGGGGGATGAGGTGCATCTCTTGTCAAGAGTTACCTCTTGTGATAAATAAACTCTCTAAAATTTAGGCTTAGGGTATGGCTTTATTAAGCCTAATGCTCTTGTAAGTGCAGGCAGCTCCCAGAAAGAAAGGGTAGTTTTGTTCTCCCCCATTCCAGAGCGTTTGATCTAGCAATTCTGTGGCCAAATTTCAACTGTTTAGTGAAAGCTATAACACCTTTCATCATATCAGAGTGCTAGATTCAAGAAAATATGTCTGATGTATATTCTAACTGTGCCTGAAGCTATGAACAACGCATTTGAGTATTAGACTGCACTGAGACTTCATGTTAAAAAAAAAAAAATCAGGGGAGTTTTGAATATGGAACTAATCCAACTTTGATTTGAATCAGTATTTAGTGTTCTTGGAAACACTGGGCAGAATGGTTAGCATGGTGGAAAAGTTTCAGTGCATCGCAAGAGCATTTTACAGTTCAAAGGACTATTGTTTATAATCGTAATGGGGGATGTTGTTGCAATAGCTTTAAGTTATTATAGCGATATCAGGCTATCAAAATGTACCTTAACGAACAGAACTGGGGGGAAGAGGACTATGATGCTAAATTCAACAGTTTTGCCTAGAGACTGTACAGGCAAGGCTGCTATGCACTTCATATTGCTTTTTCAGGTATTGTGGCAATAAGGCACAGGCCCCTCCTAAAAGTAAGGGAGGTAAACTAAATATTCTTTCTTCTACATTGTGTTCCCCTTTTCTGTAGCATGGTCCAAAACCCAGATTCATTCCTTAAGTTTTGAAACTGAATCATCATGCATTATATTACTATTGGAATCTTTATACTGACTTGTATTTTTAATGAGAATTCATAAAACTTGTATCATTGGCATTGATCTAAGATTTGTAGAATAAACCCTACTGAATTCTAAAGACAAGTCTTCTCTAATGCTTAGGCTGTGTTTTCTGATGTTCAATTAAATGCCAAACAGGCTCCATTCAGGTCTAAACTGGGAGAGCTGTGTATAGCGTTAGCTCAGCTGTCCCTTCACGCTGGTAGAAGAGGTCAGGAGCAAAAGGGTTACAATACAGTTACTGTCAAATTATTTCATTTTTAGGGGCTGAAAACTTTCTGCCACACAGGGAATCTAAACCATTACTAGTGCTACTGTCCCTCTGTTTAAGTCTCCAAGGATTAGTACTCTGCTTGTTCCATATATTGATCCAGCAGCTGTTGGTTCAGGCTCTGTGAACCGTTCAAATCCAAGCTTTGCTAGTAATGGAGAAAGGATATCTTAAAGCAGATAGTAACACAAGTCTGTCTCAGCTTATTTGTAGCCTGTGAATTTCAGCAGATGAAAATACTTAGATGCACCACAAAAAAGTCTGGCTTATTTCTCTCTCAACAAGAACTCTACCCCAGTCAAAGACAGGAAGTGACATCTTGCCACTGGAGCCGTTCCTACAAGTAGTGTCTTTGTTGCATGCTCACAGAGTAGCTCTCTAAACTATCCTCTTCAGCTTCCTAATGTGACAAAGCACTGACCAAGGCCTTGTGCTTTCCCAGATGGGTGGTTTTCCCCACCACCCCTTTGTTTAAAACACCTTTTTTTTTTTTAACTATTTTCCATTATTTACACTGTAACTACATCCTTACAACTTCTCTCATCAGCTGTTGTTATTAACTAGAAAGCTTACCTTACCCTTGCCAAAACTCGTATCAAACAGCTGCTTTATCCAGAAAGTCACTTGTGTAAGCAGAGGTGACGACAACAAGAAAGCTTAAGATCCACTTTCCCATTATCCATCCTGTTTCCCTTTCTTAAGGGAAGAGTCTACTCAAGCATTCCTCCCATCTGGAGGTAGTGCATTAAGAGGCTTTAGAGCCTTTGTATTTTAGACAGTTTCAGCGTGTGAGCTGCAATATCCAAACCTGTTTCCAAGCTCTCCTTTACCTTTCAGCAAGAGCTGGAGCTCAATCCAAAGAGAACTCAGCAACTTCAGTTTTAATAGCGAGCAGACATCACTGGTGGTCTAAAGTTGATCCTCCAGAAACCCTGGTAACTAATGGCAGGTGTGCTCCTGCAGTAGAGTTTAAAGCCTGGGGAACCATTAAAGTACCTAATCCAATCTCCTGGTCTTTTTCAGGACACTGCACTTCCCCTCAGCTACCTCTGACCACATAATCTCCCCAGAAGTTATCCAAGTCCTTCCCTGTAACACTGAGCGCAAGAGAATTCATCGCTCTCCTTGATAACATCCTATAGATGGAGGATAAAATATCAAGGCTCTTTTGGGCTGTCTGTCATGGAAGACAAAACCCAAAGGTGTGAGATGCAGTCAGAGTGGTTGACCAGACCGAAGGAGCAGTTTGGCCAGAGAGTGCAGTGCCCACTAGAGGGTACAGACCAGAGCCCAGATGCCTCCATGTGTCCAGCCCCAGGCAGCAAGCACCCCGTGGCAGCCCCAGCTTGCTCACTAAGGGAGGTCAGTATGTTTGCACCCCTGCCTCCCACCAGGCCACGCAGTGCCAGTCCACCTTTATTCTGCCCTCCAGGCAGCTTTAGGATCTCAGCCGGGTGGCAGAGTGCCACAACAGTGATGTGAAAAGATGCCTTGAAGAATGTAGCCAAGGCTGGGGCTCTATGCTGGCATTTTCTCAGCCCACGTCCTCTCAGCTGCTGTGTTTCCCACACAATGAACGTCCCCATCCCCTCCAAGACCTGACAGTCCTCTGGTCTTCCTACCCCCACAAAGTCCACACACCCTTCATCCTGGTAAAGCCAAACTACTCTAGTAGTTCAAGTGTGGGCATATCCCCAAGGTAAAAGTGTCCCGGACTTACACAGACCCTGTTCTCCCTGCCTGCTAAGATCCCCTTTAACAAGGCTGCTTTGTTATTATCTCACCCACAGCCCTCACAAACCACAAATTACATATACAGCTTTGAAAGGCAGTCCTGTCCCGACCCCCCCCCAGCTAAAACTGGACACAGTTTTCCTCTCTAGAGCATCAGCATCTGCACAGCCCCGCTCCATCCCCTTCCAACCTGAGTTCATTCACAGGCAAAACATGACAAACCATCACTTTATCACGATTACTGCACCCAGCAGAGGCATCCTCAAGCACTGCTGACATCCCCCACTTCCATGCACAACCCTCCTTGAGCAAGCTCTTGCCCTTTGTGCTCACCCATGAGCACCCACCTCTTTGGCACAACACTCTTCACCACATTTTGACACCATGGCCAAGCACCTTGTAGCCTGGGAATCCCAGATCCCGTCCGTATAACCTCCCCAGGACTCAGCTGCCAACACAATTTATGTGCTCCCGTAGCTGTGCATTTCATCCGCTAAATCATAAGGGAAAGTGTTGTCCTGCTCTTAGCGACACTTACATCCTCCCTTTTCTACCCTACAACTACCAGTCTGCATCACCTCAACAGGACCCTGATTCCAAGTTGCAGAGAAAAGAGGGAAGGATTTGAGCATACCCAAGCTTAAGCTTCTGTTAAAAAGACAAGATTCGAACACTTTGGGAATTGGCCAGAGATGACCAGACTTCCTGGGGCAGGAGCTGCCTTTTTCTAGGTACTGCACAAGGACTGTTTGTCCTCAGGTGGGACTTCCAGCCTGTCACATGAATCACAACAGCACATTCACTTCCTCCTCGACCTAACCTGCAGCCTCTCCACCTACATCTGGCTGATCCAGATAAAAAAAACACGGAGCACTGATAATAATTTTATTTGACATATGGCGTGTCCCATGATCAGAATTGACAGCTCAGATGCAACAGCCCCATGGAGCCACTTCCCTGTAAGCATTCCCCCCCATTTCTACCTTTGCCCTGCTTCTGCAGATAGTATGTTAAGGAAATAAGCGCCAAGTTGTAAAGCCATGCGCTTACTAACTGACAACCCCCGAGCCTGGGCACGTCTCCCCTGCCCGCTACCTGCGCAGGCACCATGCTCCCCTCCCCTTCCGGCCACGAGCCGATCATCAGGTGAAACAGCAGCAGCGGGACAAGGAGGGACGCTGGCATCAGGCTGGTTGGTTTTGCCGGGTGTGCACTCAGCAGGGGCAAAGGTTGCACAGCCAGAACCAGACAGCAGATATCCCAGCTGGTAAGCACCAAGCATCCTGTTCTGCAGGATCAGGCCACACAAAGCATGTCGCTATGAAAAGTGCTTTACAGCAGCGCAGCACGGGCAGGCGGGTGCCCTCAACATGCTCTGTATGGAGACATTATGTCACCAAAAGCAGAATTCTTCCTTTTGCCCTGCAGTCCTGCTGAGCTCAGGAAATTACATCTTCAAAGGCTTTCTGCCTTCCTAACCCTTCAGGCAACTGAATAGCTCCATAAAACCTGGCATGTGCACATCCCCTGCAACAATTCCAAACAACAAGAATTTCGGGAGTGTGGTTGTTGGCACTGTTAGGTTGAGCATGGTACCAAACACACCAAGTATTGTAACTGGAATACAAGGAGCCAGCTGACTAGTTGAAAATGGTGGAATTAAGATGACAGAGACCTTATTAGTAATTTAAGGAGTCACAGCAAAGGTCAACTACCAAACTAGAAGACTGGCTGATAAAGACCACCCATAATGAATGAGCTCACTCAGACTCCCAAGGCTTGCCTGTCTCACTAGCGCCTCGTCTATTTAAGAAGAAAAGGGGATCTCTAGGTTTTACATGCTGAGTGGCTGACTATGGCACTGTTCTGCATGGGACAGATGTGGACAGCAAGGGGACAATTATGGGGAAAGAGAGCACTCCCTCAAAAAGGGACAAGAAAGAGCTCAGTTGGACTCAAAATGCACTTCAAGTAGGAGTCCCGCCATAATTTAGAAATTACATTGATCAAAAGCACACCAGGAGCTATTGAAAATGTAGGAGAGAACAGGTATTCTCCTCTCCAGCCCTCTGGCTAACTCCAATTCACCAAAATGCAACTTCCCCTATGTCAAATTCTGTCACTAGCTCCCAAACTGGCTGTTTTGCAGCAGACAGTGGAGTGCTTCTTTAGGGACCTCAGTGTTGGACGGGGATCCTGGGTGCTGCAGAAATTAAATAGTATTTCCTCGTGGCTTGCCACTCCCTTGGACACAGCTCCTTGACTTATCTTAACCAAAGCAAACATATACAACAGTCCAAAGATGAACACAGAAGTTGCTACTAGATTTTGTGATAATTGTTCTTTCTTCATGGCTTGACACTCCCTTGGACAGGTACCGTGACACTCATCTAGATAGCAGCATCCAGTTCTTACTCTGCTCTACCAGCAGACAAAGGGAAATAGCTGTTCTGTCACCTCTCTGCTCCCCCAACCTTCCTGCAGAAGGCATTGCCTTTTGCGGGACTGGGATGGGAACGGGGCCTTGGGGCCGTTCAGTTCCTGGGGGAACTGTGAGGCCAGACAAGTGCCTCGGGAGTGTGGTTGGCAGAGCCTGGCCTTAATCCCTAATCCCCACCCCTGTCAAGTGTGGGCAGTCCGGTTTCCAAGGCCATTCTCCTGCACAGACTTGCGCACAAGCTCCCCCTCATGCTCAAGCTGGATAAGAGCTGGGACAAATCATTGCCAACCGCCAGACTCCGTATCTTGGGCTCTTCGTCTCAATATGCAAAGCCTGGGAAGAGACACAGAAGAGGCAGCTAGTTTCTCTGCTGCCTGGGATGGAAGCAGAGGTGACCTAAAGGCGCAGTTCAGTCTCCATGGGGGTCGGTAACTGTTTGATTATGCTTTGAGACCAGACAGAAAAAACCCTCTCACTGCACAGATCTACTTCTCAGGAAATTCACCACACCACACCATTTGACTGCAAGCCCAGGCAGCGCCGCCCCACAGCTCTTTGCTGTACCCAAGTGAAGAATGACACAGGCCTATGAAGCACTGGCCTACATTCAAAAATAGCGTATCCCTAGGGAGGCAGGCACGCAAGCAGGAAGGGTGAACGATGCTGACCTGATGCGCAGTCCCCTGGCTGCATCTCGGCAGGCACCGCAGGGTGCAGCTGGTGCTCTGCGGCACAGGCACTCACATACGCAGCCCCTCTCCTGGGGGATCTGCAGCACGTGTGGGCAGCAAGACACCAGTGTGGCACATAACAGTGCCTTTTGCAGCCTGTTATTGATTTGGCTCCAGCAAGGGCAGCTTTGGAGGCTTGGTGCTCTCCTCAAGACGCAGGCTGCAGCTGGCATCATGCAGCCAGAACCAGGTCCCTGCCAGCAGGTGTGAGGGCTCCACCTCGTCTTGTTGCTTAAAGAAGCCTTTCTCCACAGAAGCGTTGCATGTGGCGGTCTCAACAGCAATAAACCTGACTGTTACCAGGAAATTTTCCACAAGAAGTAGTATCAGATAGAGAAGCTGCATGTTAAAATACAGTGGCTGATTTCCTGTCTACTTGGTTCAATCCACGCTTAAACTGTGGCTCATGGGATGGGAGGAGCATCATGCTTCATGTCTCCAAGTAGGTCTACCCAATACTTCTTCCACCACAGGAAAACTCACAAGAGTGAGGGGAAAAAAGCTCACAAAAATGAGCAGAAGCAGCAATCAGTTTTGTTTCTTTCCTAGTCAGACTTCTATTTAATCCTACAGGACACAGCACAGCCATGCCCAGAAACTTTACGTTCAAATGTTGACATTTTGTTCTCTGCCCCTGCAAGAACGCCTCTCCCCTCCAGCCCTGACTCACAGCCATCTCTTCTTTTTATGCAACACTTCCTGCACAGCCGGCGATCGCCTGGCGCCAGCAAGAAATGCTGCCACATCAGTGCAGAGGCTAGAGAGACACTCCGTTAGTATGACAGCTTCGCTTCTTCTGCACTCACGCTACTGCCTAAATTGAAGTTAGATGATTTCATTATTACTCTCCCCCAAACATACCTCCCTTTTAAATAATAAATATTGAGCTGTCTGAAATCAGAATCTAATGCTATAATTAGACACCCCTAAAGCGCACATTGCTGTGTTACACAACACAGCTCCGAGCTCCTGGGTACCGGGTGAAGCTATAGTAGCATTTTATTCACATCACGAACAAACTCTTAAAGCAAAATCTCCCAAGTGTTCTTGGTTACTGAGCCGTGATTCCAATGACGAAGCAGTCTCAGAGCATGCAAACAGATTTCCCTGGTCTGAAACTAAACCAGAGATGAACTCCAATCACTAGTGTGTGTCAGTCCACAGGACTAGACTACAGTTAGCCAGAAGTAAAACCTCCAGCACAGATACAAAGTGGATGTCATGTCATTAGCATCAACCGTTTGCTCAATATCTGACTCCATTTACTACACGCAGCTTGTTAACACAGACACAGCTGGTTGGTCCTGTGCAAATCTCAATGCCAAGCACTACTGCCAGACCAAGAAATAGTTTTAATTCATTTAAAGGATGAATTAAAAACAAAACCCAAACTCCAAGGCTTCACTGCTCAGCCTCATTACTGCTTTCTCTTCCCAGCAGCAATGGGGCAAGCTCCTGCTTGAACTTGTTCCTACAGCAGCACCAGAAAGCATTGGACTAGTTGCAGTAACTCACATTAATAAACTGGACAAATATTTCATATTACTCATTTTCAGGTCACCAACACAATGACAGCTCTGTCCTTTTTAAAGCAATAGGTGTAAGGAAACGCCATGCTGCCTAAGCACATGCTTTGCAGGAGGCCTCTAGATACTGGTGGCAGCAAGAGCCGTATGGCACGTCAAGACAGCAGCACTGTGAGCTGGAGCCTTTAGCTCTGTATGCAGCTCCCCCACATATCTGTTATGGTTTATAACCAAGTATTTGCACATCTAACTCCCAGTGGATGCAGCAGGATTCAGATATTTACTGGTTCTTTAAAAATCCAACCCTGGGGCCATCCCGCCACTCAGCTTTGCTTAGCAAGAGCCTAACTGGGTAGCACAGGGCCCAAACTGTGCCAGCTGCACACCCAACCTGTACAACTGTTTTGGAATCTGCATCTGCCAAACAGCAGCATGAGGAAAAAAAACAAAGAGTCAACATTTTAGATGTGTCGTTTCCCAAGATTGCCATCAACTGTTAAGAATGTTTATGTAATCAAAACCATCAAAGTCTTTGACCAGTGGTCAAAGACAACCCTTCAGCTGCCCCCAGTCAGCATCAAACTTTCTAAAGAAAAGAGAGGATTACTTAATTCAACCTAAAATTGAGTGCATTCTCCCAAACACAAGTTTTCTGCATTATCTGTAAGATGTGATCTAAATAATTCAAAACTTCACTGGGTCTAGGTCACTGACAGAGGTTTGTTTTTCAGCAAGATGTCCTAGAGAGATTGGCTAATTATTTTTTTTTTAAATTGTTGCTGACTTCCAACATCATACTTAAGGACACCCAATAGCAGATGGAGTTGATGAGAAGTAGGTATGATACTGACAAAGGCTAACTTCAGCTTGTCGAAGCTGGGCTCCTTCTCACTCTCACGGAAGATAAAACCATGGCTGCAGAGGAGTCATATCTGTGACTGCTGAAGGTCCACGGGTTAATTTTAAGAGATGTGCAAGGAGTCTCAGGTAAAGCAAGCTTATCTTCCATTTGCAGTGCAAGGATCCACACGCACATCCTAAGGGTCTTCAAAATCACAATGTCTGAAAACCCATCCAAGGATAACAGAGACCAGTTTCAGCTCTTCTAGAGGACAAATCCATGGAATGACTTCTCGCGGTTGATTATGGAAGAAGCCCTAGTGGAAGTGCCACAGCTGCATGGATGATAACCTTTCCGAGCATATCCCAGAACAGCCTTCAGGCTCATTAGATGTACACAGTTCATAGAAGAATTGCGAAGGCAAGTCTTTTTTAACCCTAAAATATTTTTTGCACATTTGCAGCCACTACATCAAGCAGTCCAGAGTACAGTGGTTGACCTTACTTTTGGGTTATGTTGTTTTTACCTCCCCTTTATTTATTTGCATGTAATAATAGCAAGTCACATAGAATCAGGAAATGGAGTCAGCACAAAGTTCAAACTAATTTCCCTATTAATGGCCTTGCGCAACCATTTTTACAGCAGGCCTTTAATGACGTATTTAGTCCGGTTACAAGGTTGCGATTGCAGGCATTTTCAGGTAACTTGGGCAGGTCACCAATACTTTCTGGAAAACAGATTCTCTTTTTCCATTTCTTTATCAAAGGAGATAGCAGTGATTATGCTCATTTCAGAGAAACTAGAAGATGCTATATCCTCAAAAGGACACAAATCGTATGAAAACCAACAATTTGTCTCCATTTGGCACATAAATAATTTCTCAAAGCTGCTTTATCACAAGCAAGCCACTTGCATCCTAGAAATCCAACAAACTAATGTATCAGCCAACATTAAGCATCTACCAATTTTATCACACACCTACATTCAAGATTCCATATGAAATAAACAGTTTATTGCTCTGCTCAAGGTTTCCAGACAGATTAAGTCAATCCGGGGACAATAAGCTTCAAAGAAACACTGTGCAACAGCTTAAAAATGCCATATTTAGAGGAAGTATTGGATGTACAGACATGAAGTACCCAACCTCCAAGAAGCTGATCTCTGTATGATACCTCAAACTGCACATAAGAACTGAGATGTTACTGAGATGTAATATATGTTACGTTTTAGAATCTTAACATTTTATTCCTCACTTCCCAAATCTCATGTCATATGTTCATCACAAAAGCATGGGAAAGGATGAGAGATTTTAGATTAGAATTATCCTGCTTCTGGTAGTGAAGGAGCTCCAACCCTATGGGTCTTGTGCAGAGCTCTGTGGGCCAAATTCATCCCATGCTGTCATATCAACGCTTCTAAAGATTTTATTTTTTTTTTTTTAGTGCTCTGACTTTAATGGATGTTCTGTAACAGCACTTTTTGCAGAATCAGACTTTCAATACGCTGGATGCCTAATGTCTTAAATGCTTAAAAACTTAACTGTTTGGGAGCAAAAGTCAGTATAACCCCCGCCCCTATCAAAATCATTATCAGCAAATAAAACTGAGACAGATATTCTCAATATTCTTCACCTCTAAACTTCCTATTTCTTTCTCATATAAAACCAGATCATGGAAGCAGAGTTTTGAACTTTAGAGTGTTGATTTTTTAATTTTTTTTTAATTATTTAACAACCTATACTGCTTGCACGCCTCTCCCACTGGTCCAGTAATTACCTCGTGATTTGATTGCTGTGCAAACCATGAGCCATGTATTTGTAATATGCAGCTCCCGGGGACACGCAGCCATATCCACCAGCTACAGCAAAAGTCAAACAATGGAGCCTCTGTTTCAGCCTTGCCTCCTGGCCGGCCTTCTTGGCTAAGGTTTTTGCCTCTCAGCTTCCTTTCAGTGCTGCTAGATCTGAGCAACTGCTGTGGCTGTCCTTAAAGCTCCACTTTCTTGAGTCCTGGGACTTTGTTAACAAACAAACTAGTTCCTGGTTTATAAAATAAAAATTAAAAAAAAAAAAAAAAAGAAGCTTTAAAACAGGAATTAAGGTTTTGGAAGATAGAAAGACAATTAGAAGTACACCAGATGGTAAATTCAAAATTTTTAAGCCAGTCCCATAACTCTGGGGGAGACTGGGGAAGAGATTTGTATATATATTTGTGCAACTGACAGCTTTTTACCTGGCAGCATCAGAGAGGCATAGAAAAAGCCTCCTCTTAAGCTGCAAACAATTTGAGATCTGCTCCTTGGGATTGTGCTGTTGCTCAGACTTCAAGTCAGACGTAGACACCTCTCTGTTTGGGTGAGCCTCTAGGCTGCTACATCGTGCACCATTCTCCTCCTCCAAAAGGCAGGATGCCCTCCTCCCTGCACAAAACTGGCAGCTGCCCACAAGCCAGCTAACCCTGCAGCAACCGGGCTGTGAGCCATCTGCTCCGACAGCACTCCCACGCACAGGCTGGCAGACTCCTACCTACTACAGATTTGAACCAAAGCCACTCCTCGCACAGCTTGGCTCTCTCCCCTCGCTTCCCCGCACACAATCAAGAGCTTCTCTTGTGGTGCGGGGGGATGCTGTGACCATCCCCTCCTGCGTACTGCGCTTAAATGAAACAGCAGCTCTGTGGAGCAACTCAGCCTTCCTGCTCTTCAGTGCTGCAAAGAACGATTGCAGAGAAGAGACCCAAGCATGACAAAGCTGCCTTTGGGGGGCTGGACTAGATGACCTCCAGAGGTCCCTTCCAACCCCTACAGAATTATCATTCTGTGATCATTCTGTAACATTACAGTGCTGACCAGCGTCTTACAGCAACGAGCAACCAGGCCACAGCAGCACACTATGTTGGGGCATCAGCAAGTTCTGGACACGCACCACCACACCTGCTTGCCAGCAAGTGCTGCGCGGTGGGAACAAGGCATCCAGGATCCCCACATGGCTTGTAGGCATCTGCAAGGCCTGGGTCTGCAACAGCCCAGGGCTTGCTACACCATGCTTTTTCCACAGCTCTCTCCTGCCAAAGAACGGGTTCTGGTGGTTCATTTCCTGCCTGTCTTCATTCTTGTGGGAATGTGAGTCTGCAGCCATCCAGTTAGCTCTGCTCTGTGCTGGGGAACATGTGAAATCATGTCACAGCTTCAGGATTTACTTGCTCAGGTCTGCATTTGCCAACGCTTATGCTTTTGGAAGAATGTTTTAGCATCCGCCTGGCTTTGAGCTACAAAAAAAAAAATTTCTGATCCATGCTGATCCATGTTGCTGATCCAAGCTGTCACACAAGAGTGAATTAGGCAATGCTTGTGTGGCTTGGCACTTCCTGGCAAAACTGAAACACAAGCATAGCCTGACATTCAATTGATCCCGAGCCAGGGTCAGAGCATTAGAGAGACAGGGTTACATATAAACTCTGTGAAGCTTCATGATTTGGTCTAGAAAGTTTTGGTTTTGAGCTTTTGGATAAATTCAACCCCGAAACACAGAATGCAGGTGCAGACCTGCAGATCTACATTCTTCTGCATTTTTTACCACACTCCCCAAAACACCCAAGTCATTGCACTTAATTCTCCTAAGCCTGCCCAGACCCAGACCTCAGAACAAGCAATTTTTCACATTTCAGGAACGGCTTCAGCTGCCAGCTTTGGATTTAGACACTGGTCACAAAAGAGCATTGGGCTTCAGTCTCCCAGGCTGGTATTGCCCATTATAATTAGAGATAAGAGCATTTCCAAGGCATGCACCCATATGAAGGGCTCCCCAAATCTCAGCACACTCAGAGCTAAATTCCAGGATCACCATACTTAAAGGAAACTTAGATTCACCAGCACACAGGTCAGTGGTGCTGTCTGTGTGCGTGCTGGCTCCCTGCTTCTCACAGCCGCATTTTACTTTGGCAGTTCCATCTGTGCTATTTTTCTGTGCCTTGCAGCCACGTGTCCCAGAGGATGAGTGCAGGAAGAATTAAAGGCTGTATGACTGCACAAAAGCATGCAGCACATACAGCTCCATGTGTATGTGCGTGCACACGCCTACTGCCCCCCACAGAATTAACCACTGCACTTCAGGGAAACGTCAGGCAGAGTGTGTTCCCCAGGGACATCAGTTACCCCCTCCCAGGGGCTCTTAGATGAAACAGGCTGTTGAGTGGGTGTTTGGGGAGGGAGCTGTTGGCTGCAGACACCACCGATCCCTCCATGCTGAGTGCAGACAGGCAAGTTCCCTTCACTGTCCTTTGGCACATGGCCTGGGATGTGAGATTACGCATGTCAGCGAGTGTGGCAGGTCACAGAGACATCCCACAGCCCAAAGGCATCCTGCTGTGATCTCGGGAATCCTGCCAAAGTGAAGCTTTCATTTCTGGAGCATCCTCAACCCACTCTTGCTTTCAGCATGCCCTTCTCCTCCTTCCCGTCCTCCATTTCTAGCAACACTGCATTCTGCTTGCTCCCTGAGAGAAATAGGGCAAACATAACCTGATTAACGAAGGGGATTTGGGCAGGAAGGTGCGGGGGGGTGGGATGAGAGGATTAAAATGCAGAGAAATACAGAGCCTTTCCCTCTCACATTAGCTCTTGCCTATTCAATAATTAAAGTGTTCTGCGGTGACTCTGACTTTGGGATTTGCTATAAAAGCTTCTCGTAAACTCTGTCTCAGCATGCAGATATCAAAAGAAAAAGAACATTTGGTCTGACAAGCTGAAATTTCTTTCAGACTCTGGGGTCAGTCAGAAGCTTAAAATCACTTGGATGCAAGCCTATGGCTCCATTTTAAAACATAAGGATCCCTCTTGCTGTTATTCATCTATTGACAGTTTGAATCCAGCCTTTATTTGGCTAGGCTGTCTTTGAGGCATGGTTTAGAAGTTAACGCAGGCTTTCTCCGTTTCATGTATAGAAAAATCTCCAAGGCTGGCAGCAGTTTATACAGACTCATATGAATAAGGAACATGTTACACAGGCTCTGGCTGCTCTCCAAGTCCATTTTGGTATTCTATTTTCTTTCCATCCGTTCTTGCTTGCCTACCATAAGACATATAGATGTTTCAGGTCAGAAATGCAAAGCTATCCACATGCAGAAAAGATGCCTTCCCTGACCTTCCAAGGAGCTATTTTTGACTGCTCTTATATGCCTAAGAACTCTTACAGAGGTCATGTACTGAACTAACTGGCCCTCAGTAACCTTTGCCTAAGAGATATGAAATGTTACAGAGATTATTTTTTCTTTATTATGATTTTAATTCTCTCCAAAACCTAACACCCTGTTGACTCCAAATCTCCAGATCTGCTGTTGCAATGGAGCACATTTTAAAAGGGGATGCAAGACTGAGATTACTGCTGAAGGAACGTGTGTTCAATATTACAGCTAAACATAAACAAACATGAAAAATAATAAGGACATATCCTTAATCCAGAACTTTACAAAATTTATTGAGTACCCTCAGCCTTCAACTGCCTTCACTTCTCAAGACCAAATCTGGAGATAGAAATACTTATCTGCAGAAGTTTCAAAGTGAAATGGATTTCTTTTCCTTATTGTGCCACTATGGGGCCAGAAACAGCCGATGAGATTAAAAACGAAGGAACACCGAGTTAGCAGCCAAACACACACATAGAATGATGCTCCATAAAGAAAGCAACAGACTTACTTCCTTCTGTCTGAACACATAAATACACCACATCACATCCTCGCAGTCAGAGACCTGGGCCCTGGTCTGTCCCGTGTCTCACAAATTCTAATATTGACATTCTTCTACCAAACTGGCACTGTTCTGTCTGCAAACGTTCCAGTCCAGAGGCCGAGAGTGAAGCGATGGGCAAGCTCCACTGCCCCAGCAGCCAGTCTTGTTGTGTGGCAAGGAGTTAACGCACACCAAGGGGATTGCACATCCCTGTTGCAACTCCAAAAATTGGTCGCCCTTGCACAGTGAGCAAAAGATAACGCGTGCCAGTATCTTTTCCCTTCTGACATCACAGCATTAAATATCAAAGATCTTCCCCAAACACACAATGAATCTTATACAGACTATAGAACGTATAAAGTAGAAATGATGTACAACTAGCAAAAAGGGTATGGAAAATATATTGGGGGTGAAGTGTTCAGGAGACACAGCCTCCAGAAATCCAGCTCACACACACAATCCGTGACACTATCTTCTCAGCACCTCACATTTTCATCACATCGTCATATTTTAAAAGGGTACCTTCATTGAGATACTGCCTCTTAGGGCCAGAGCCGCATAGCGTCTAGGGATACAACTGAACCTGAATAAAGTTATGAGGAAAACAACACAAGGTTGTAGATGGCCAGTGAGAAATAGCGTACCTTGCATTTACCACCCAGGACACAGACACGCGATTCCTCTTATTATAAGGCCCAAGACAGAAAGTCAACAGATTCTGTGAGTTTCAGGATTCCCCCCACAGGAGCTAAAACCTGGGTGCTTGTTCCCTTTGCTAACATTCACCTCTTTTAACAAGGCTCATCATAGTTTGCAAAGCAACAGGGCCATGCCCTGCAAATGTTTGCTAAACATTTGTGCGATTTCATCCAAATACAAGAACAGAGGGTCCACAAGTCAGAAACCCCACACTTAGCATAGCACTGTGAAAATGATTCATTGGCAGTCTATAGGCAAGAAAACAACCTTTCATTTTCTATTTAAAATTTGAGTGTAAATAAGAAAACTGAATCAATTGATAGAGATAAGGGTCAGTATTTTGTAACATTCTTGAACATCACAGCATACTAAGACAAGCACCATATTTGGCAATCATTCTGCCTTGTTCTGCTTCCACTTTCACTTCCCTGTTTTGTTCTGCCTCTTGGTGAGCTCTTTGCTGAGAACTGCTGTGTGTCTGTACAATACCTGCACTGTGACATTGTGCTCTCGACAGATACTCAGCTTGGTACCTGCTTGAAGTGTATTAATTATTTTGCTATGGTTGCATAATGAAGCTGAGTCAAAAGATTCTTGCACATTAGCAATACAGGCTGCACCTCTATCCACTTTTATTATTCCTTTGGAATCACTGCCACAATGTAGACCTTTGGTACTGAGTGATGGCGCACCATATTATGTTTGAATTAGGAAACATGGGTACTTAAAATTAAAAAAAAGCAATGAAAGAAAATAAAGATCACAAAAAAATTCTTTCTTGAAAAGGATTAGAAATCACACACCTCTTCCTGCCAAGCCACATTTTGAACTTACATGTGACTCAGGGCTCACATCTAGCTTTGCTGTGAGTAGAGATG
Organism: Larus michahellis; assembly: GCF_964199755.1. Taxonomy (NCBI): domain Eukaryota; kingdom Metazoa; phylum Chordata; class Aves; order Charadriiformes; family Laridae; genus Larus; species Larus michahellis. The sequence continues at coordinate 77,947,287 of NC_133899.1, read as the reverse complement.
AGGTCTCCAGCCAACACCAACACGGAAGCCTGGGGAAAGTGCAGGCCACTTAACACCTACAGTAGCCAACTAACATAAAACTATAGCACATCTAGATGGCGGTGTAAATTCCTGACAGTACAAGCTAGGAAAACTTGGTCATTAAGGAAATAGTGTCTTTCTTTCGTTTCTTTCTTTCTTTCGTTTCCTTCTGCTTATAAAATAAAATGACACAGAACAAAATTAGAAAGCCCAGGGAGCATAACTTTCAAAGAGATAAGGCAATAGCTGTCTCCTGGGTGACATCTCCATGTCCACTCTAGCAATACGTTCTGCTGACAGTATAACATAAACAGTATTTAAAAACTCTGCCTCAAAACCTCTCAGGACAGTCCCTGCCTTCCACAGTCATGTCATTTCCCCCCCAGGGCTCTATGTTCACACACAGAGCTGCCAACAACCACCACCACAGAAACAAAAATCTAAAAGAGTACCTTGTGTGGAATCAGTCAGGTTACTTCTCCTATCTGAGAACAGCAGAAGAGTTCAACTCTGTAACACAAGCCACAGCCACCCCTCAGGACTGCTATCTTAGGGCTAAGCTAGCCCAGCTGCAGCACTCTTAAAAAGCCTCAGGTGTGGTTTAAGTGCAGGGACTGAAAAGAAGGCAGCTGGTTGCCTACTTCCATTCTATTGCTAAGTTTGTTGAACTGCAAGTTAAACTTCATCTTCCTTCTCCAAGGGACGGATAATCATTTATTACATAGTCAAGTGTAGGCACATGCATTTTCCATATTCAATGGGCATTATCTGAGAACACCAACATGTGGGATAGACTGTGAGGCATCCAGGCTCTAAAAGGAGACTGCAAAATCAGAACGCGATTATCTCCTGATCTCTGGCCTTCCCACTCCACTCCAGACACAAAACTGTAAAAGTTATGCTTTATAGCACTGATTTCTTCAGTGAAAGCTTTGAAGAGAGGTATCCTGCTGAAGCATGTCCTTCATGAAAACACAGACCAAACTATTTTGAATGTCTAGGACTTCCCTGAGGCTGTAAGTTTATGCTGCTAAAGTGAGAGCTTCCATCTGTAGAGTCCCAACCGTGACGCTCCCATCTCCTAAATGGATGAAAGAGATAAAGGGGTGAGTTCACATCGTGCTTGTGCATTGTTTCTGTAGAGTAGGCAGGGCAAGAAGTTCCTCCACCAAGTTTGTGTGTCTGTGATGTTGAGATGAACTCTCAGCTTTCTACAGTGGTTGTATGGCCCAGTAACTTCTCAACCATAGGATGCTGAGTTTTCAGCAATGTAACTTGGAATTTTGATTCACAGAAATGAAAGTTTGGCCACAGTGATTTTTGGATGGGAGAGAATACATAACCTGCTATCATTTTGAATATGCAGAGGGTTGACCAGATATATGTATGGTCTGAAATGCTAGAAAAGTATCTCTCTCTGTAGGGGAGGTAATAATGTGTTTTTAAATGTACTGTGTCCCAAATGTCCTGAATCAGTAAAAACTTGTCTTTGCAGGACTCTGTAGCTCTTTACCCTGAGCTAACCACCTTGTTGGCATGTGATGTACTGAGAAGGGATCCTGGGGAAATCAAAACTGACAGCTGCAGAATGAATATTAAAATAAGGGCAAGGGGGTCTCTGCTCTGGATGGAGTGCAGGGACATGCCTCTGACCTTTTGCTGCTGAACCTGCCTGCCCTCTTGAATTGGCAAGTAGCAGTGGCAGCAGCAGTCCGCAGCCTTCCTCTCATATCCCTGCAGCTCTTTCCTGTAATTTATAGAAAGTCTCCACTTACTGCAACCTGCCAGGCACTCAAGAACAAGTCAGATAACAGTAATAGTTTTGCTGCTGCCAGTTTAGAAAGCAGCAGCGGCAGCAAGGGTGTATTAATGATTGTACTGCTCTTGACGGTCATCAGGAGGCAGGTGCTGAACTGGCTGAGATATCTTTGTGACTTGGTTAGGCAAAAACTGAATAGCAGCCCCTGTCCACAGGAGTGCCTTTCCATCTCTTTCCGACCATGTGGTTTAGCTGAGCATCCTGTTTCCTGCAGTTCCTGAATAAATGAGTAAGTATTCCGTGTTGCATCAAGGGAATGGGTCTGGCTTGGAGAATCCTGCGCAGTGACTCATGCCTCCATGAGTAAATTCATTTCCTTAGAGAAGCAAGTCAAAATCACGCGTTCTGCTTAGCCCAGCTACCTAAAGCGATGATTTAGGAAGCTATTGCAAGAAATACAGTTTTCTTTAGCTTTATATTGAGAAAATCATTGCAAGAAATACAGTTTTATCTAGATTTATACTGAATGCATAATCCATGGCTGTTGTACTTGCAAATATAACCAACCTTTTAAGGGGAAAAGAAAAACTGGTGTAACTTGGAAGTTCTGCACATTGAAACATGTCAGCTAGAAAACAGTTTGCAATCAAAAACATATATCTGACAAGAGGGCATTATGGAAGTCTGGGATCTTCAAAAATTGCCAATTATTTGCATGGCTCTCCATATATATTACCATAGTGCACATTTAAAAATAGGCTGTAGAAATAGATATGTATAAATACCCAGACGTGAGAATTGCATCAGCTAGCCCCTCCCCCTCTCCCCACAATGACAGTGCAAAGAAAAAAGAGGGTGTGAAGCAGGAAAAGCACTGGATCTTTGTAATATCAGCATCCTTACCAGAATAAGCATGTGTGGAAGAAGCCAAGGAGAGGGATCCAGAGGTGGACGTACCATGGATACTCAGTTATGTGCAGAGATACCTGTTAGTGCAAGCCAAGGTGAAACTCATCTTTTAGCTTTTAGTTTTCTTAGGAGAACAGTTCAAATGGTTTGATGTGGCTATACTGTCCAAATTTGAAAAACACAATATACGGATTTTTATGCAGTATGAACCAACTTCCTGTATCTTATCCTGATACAGATTTTGAAATTCCAAGAATTCTGGCTCTGGGAGCTTTATTGATGTTGACAATTTAGAAGAGTATACCAAACTTTTCATGCCAAGCTACTCCATTTTGGGGTCCAGGCCTCTCTGGTTTAGGCAAAGAACCTCCATCATTTTCATTTTGCTTTACAAAGCTGAAGTGTTTCATAATTAACTAATCCCTACAGTACCACCATCAGGTTGGTAGATAAAGACCCTTCCTATTTTACAAATGAGAAATTAAGCCATTAAAGCTGGAGGAAGTTGTTCAGGCCTCAGAATAAATCAATGGGAAAGACAGGACTGGAACATGATGGATCTATGTCTAGTGCCAGGTTTTCCCCTCACACACGGACATCATATGAAAGCAAAACCCTTGATAATGTTAAACAAAATCAGGACTGATTATGCTGGGAATATGATTTTTAGGGGCAAATTAGACCTCAGATCTCAGGTAGAGCAGAGAGACTCCACTGACTTTTCCAGGGCCGGTCAGCATCAACGGTGATGTTGGGTTACTGCTAACCTCCTAGCTGAGCTGTAGCTCATACAGCAAATAAGTGCAGGTCATGGTTTGGTGCCATTGTTCACCCCTGCAGCACCATCAGATTTGACTTAGTCTGTCAGGAACCAGGACCTGAGCAAATGGCGAGTGTCGAAATTAAATATCACCATGTAAAACCTCTTGTATATTAGCAAAATGGAGAGAAATTTGCTAACACTTTGTAAGTGTTTCACTGAAAATAGCGAGATGCACACATTGAACTCTGGACTTTATTTTTGTGATAAAGGTTTAAGGGGTATCTCATAGTTTAAAGACAAACACATTGTTTAATAAGAATGTGACATCATTTCCTTCTCTTAGCGACCAAAGAGATCAAATGCCACCTGAGGCCAGTGGAAAGTCTCTGCTTGTAACTCCTAGAATAAAAATATAAATGTTTCCACATTCAGCAACTTCTATTGCTTTATTTTTTGTGTTTAATCTGTGAAAGGTAATATAGAAAAGAGGGCAAGCAGGCCAAGGAAGAGCTAAGCTTCTCTGGAGAGAGAGACCCTGTCACGTTTCAAACATTCCTATCACTCTATCAACATCAACCTCCCGCTACTGCAATGAAAGGCAGCAGCGGAAAAAGAACAGGAAGAATAAAACTCTTTATGTATACAAGGGAGGAAAGTCGGTTCCATGCCTACAATCGAAGTCAATTACTTAAAAGAAATCAAAACAGATTTGGCCTCCATCTTCCAAGTGCAGAAAAAATGCCCTTAATTTGCTCACCCCGCTGTGTTTGTGTTGTTATGAGCCTTCTCTGATTGAAGCTCTCTGAGGCAGAAAATCGATGTCAATCATGCCAGATGACTGTTTTCCTCCTGAGCATCTACTGCTGCTACTGAGATCAGAAGGGACACATAAAAGGAAAAATTTGGCAGTCACAGCTGCCTTCTCAGTTTTGTAACCCAGGTGAATTAACACTCGCATATTAAAAGCTGACGCTAATTTTTAACAAAACAAGGCTTCTGATCTGCTTGTCATCGTTGAGGACATGTTGGGACCAGGGTGGTTTTGAAACATCCTAGTTAGCTTGCTTTGGTCTACTCTACTAAAGGTAGGACCTCTGGTATCTGAATAGGCACTGGGCAGTTAAGGACAACCTGATGCCTTATGTTATAAATAACAGAGATCTGGTCTTGGTTCTTTTCTCAGTAACGAGCAACACAAACACAAGCAAGTGAAGACTTTACTGGAACTTATATCCTGCAAACCATGTCCAAATTTTATATTGTCTGAGCCACAGAATAAGAACAACCTTATAATACCAACATTCTTCTCTTAGGAGCCTTGGTCTCACTGTGACAGTAGTATAATACCACCCGCTCTACATTAGTTACGTATTTTTAAAATACCCATTAATCTACCCAGCCGGTATTGTCTTAGAAGCCTCTTATCTTACATTTAAACTCTTCAGAAGTAAAAATTTTTATAGGGAGAAAATACTTCTTCTTGATCTTCAATCCTGACAAATGTTCAAAATTTTCTGTCCTGTCAGATGTCTGGAACCCAAATTCTGGATGAGAAGTTTAGCCTCATGCATATAAAGCCACTGTAAATACAGATTCCTAGGATGCAGAACTAAACTTCCTAATCCGTCCTTGAGACTTTTGATAGAACAAGGTGCTCAGTGAACCCAGCATAATGCAGGATGACAGAACCACATTATGCGGTTTCCTTTTATTCTTCATTCATGCGGCATTAGGCCTACTCAGCATCTACCCACACTTTCCCTTCCTTAGCTACCAGTCCCCTCTGACATGACATATCTCACAAGCCTCACTCATTCCTCAAGCAGCTGCAAGCACTTGCAGCACATCCAGTTTTGCAACTGATAGGTCATGATATTTAACCTCCTTTGGTAGAAATGCCAGTCTTTATAATAAGAACCAAAACTTCGTATTTTTCTGGCTTGTTTCACGTAAATCTCCTGTTCTATGTTTCAAGCATCTTTAGATATTTTCTCACCTGTGTTTTTTGTTTATTTTGTTTTGCCAATGGACTGTCAAAGAAATTGGGAGGCTTTGCGCTACCATTCCTGTCAGAGGGGAATTGTCACTGGGATGGTCCGTGAGCAGGCGCTAGTGTGCCTTGAACAGCAGCAGGAAATTCCTTCAGTTGTAAAACAGAGTTTGGTAGATGAGTACAAACCTTACGTGTGATGAGATATATCCATCTTCACACCATCTGCTCTGGTCTAGCATGACCAAGGGCCGTGTTTGAAGCTCACACGCACTATGAGTGGGATGAGGTCGTGGAGAGATCAAGACCTCCATGAAAACCTCATTTGAAATTGGCTAACTCTATTGACTAAGAGATAAACTATATAAAGTGACTTTAGAGGAAAGAAAAGACATCCCCGACAAAACCGAGATGGAAATGTTGGTATGGGTAGAGGAAGAGAAAGGGGTTAATTAGTAAGAAAGGCCTTCTGCCATAGCAAGATAATCACCTCAAAAAGGAAGTCAAGTACATCTTAGAAGCTGCCAAAAATCAGGTAGAGCTAGAATCCCAAAAGGAAATCAAGACAAACATCACAAAGATACTGCAGCTGCAAGAAATTAAAAAAAAAAGGGGGGGGGGAGGAAGAAAAAAGTATCACTGTAAAACAAGATTGGGAAAATAAAGGTAACCCAGCTACTCACACAAGATTAAATGAATGCTTCCCTGATTTTTCATTAAGGATCAACATGTTAATCCATGGCATAAAGATAGGATATCTAAGAGGGGTAGAAGGGAGACCTGGATACAAGGTAATAAATGAATACAGCCAGCTGGCAAGCAAAACTCACAGTCTACTGCGTTCCAACTGGAGGAACCAGACAATCTTGAACACAGAATCCCAACGCACAGCAAACCACAAACCCACGTGCAAAGATTTTAAGTAAATTTACTGACTTGGAGGCATTACCACAGGCCCAGAGAACAGCTAATATTTAAGAAGTGAGCCATGGCGGATGCGGCCTGCGCCTGTGCTTTTGATGTCTGTGCAGTTCTTCAGGAAAATTTGCAAAGGGAAGTTTAACTACCAACATGAACAAAGGGATAAAAGGTGGTATGGGTTTACTAAAAGCCAGTTTTGTGGGACAACCCTGTAGCGCAGCACAAAATCAAAACTTCAGGCATCTGGGATGTAATTAAAATTTTTATCTTTTTTTCTCTTTGTTTCCTAGCAAGAAACAAGTGAAGGACTTGGCTTTGCAAACCAACCACAGGGTGACGGGGAAGCCGACAGCGTGGCATGACTGTGAAAACAGACCATCGTGTGTCCTGTCGTGGTGTTTCCAGTCACGGCAGGAAAACATGAGGGCTCCCGCTTGAGGCACGGCGGCGAGACCGTCCAAAACCCTCCACACGGGAGCCTCTCCCCAGAGAAAAGTGTTCCAACGGGAAGCTTCCCTCACGGCGCCGACCGTTAGCGGCCGGCCGTTAGGGGCCAACCGTTATAACCGTCCAGCCTCGCCTCAACTTGTCGTCGTTTCCCGCCCCCCACCGCCGCCTCTCCTCACCCTCCACCCCGACGTGTCGGCGGGCACGTCTCCACAGCGGACGGCCCGCCCGCCTCACGTCAGCCGCCCGGCCCACTACTTAAGGCGGCCGCCGCGCTCCCCGCCCCGCCGTTGCAGCAGCCGCCGCGCTCGGTTGAGGACCCTAGGTAGGTGCCAGCGCCTTGGCGGGTTGCTGTGGGGAGGAAGAGGGGGGGATGTGGGCGCCGCTGGCCGACAGCCCGCCGGGGGTTGGGCGGGGGGGGAGGGAATCGGTCGAGCAGGCGGCGCCGAGCTCGACCGATTCCCCCCGGCGGCCGAGGAGCTCCGGGGTAGACGCCCTGGACTTCATCCCGCCTTGGGTGGGGTGTGGAAGAGGCACCGCGCCCCTACTCGCCGGACTTATGCAACCGGCGTGATTTCCTCAACCCTTTCCCTTGCCTTGAGGCTGCTGGGCGCCGCGTTGCCACGCCATCTCCGCTCCCCCCGCCCCCCAATTAACTGGCTTTCCCTAATGAGTGCGGGGGGACCCTACCTGTTGGGGAGGGTGCTGGGAGTGACCCTGCAAAGGGCTGGGGGGATGGGCGCAGGGGCTGCGTTTGGAACGGAGCGTTATTACACCGCCTACTGCTGGCTCTTCCCTAACATGCTGCTTTCGGTTTGCGCTCTAACAACAAAAAAATTGAGTATTAAACGTAGTTGAGAAATGCTGGGTGCTCCTCACCAGCCTCGTGCATTAAAGCGCTTATAGTGCAAAGGGAGGACTTGGCACATGGAGAGAGAGCGCACTATACTGGGCCACGCTTCAGGAGGCTTCTGAAAATGAAGACTGACAGATCTTGGTTAACTTCCCCTAAATATGGGCACTGATGGCTTCCTGTCTCCCCCTTCCCCCACCCGCCCCAGACTCGCAGTCCTTACCTGCTCTGCCAACGCTGACTGGCCTTTCCTGCTCAGAACGGGTTGCCGCCTGTTCAGCACCAACTTTAGAATCGTGTTGCGTCTATACTTGCATCCATCCATCGGTGAGGCTGCCCTTGCCTCGGGCTTTTCAAGCAAAGCAGAAGCTGTGCTGCTTGGGAAAGCCTGGTATCCGCTTCTGCAGGGACCCTGGCATAAAAGCACAATACTCCATTGTCATCATGGCATTTCAGTACACCTGTGGCTGTTGGATTAGAACCCGTATAACTGGGTTGCCGTGCAGCTAGTAGCTAAAAAAATTGAGGGTGGGAGAGACGGTAACACTGGACTAGACATCTTAATTCAAAAGTAGGCAGTTTCACTTTAAAAGAAATCCATAAAGTTGACTTTGAGGATCACATTGTGCTTAAGAAGGGCTTGCATAAGTGTTGTACAGCTTCAGCTCCGGAAAGGCTTCGGGGCACAGAGTACCAGTTTTTCAGGGCGGTAGACTGGAGATTGCCAGACCATGTGGTGCTTAGAAGTACTAAAATGGCTTCCTGTACCTAAATGTAATATGGATGATCATTTAGAACATTCTGCTAGTGCTGCTGGAGTGCCATCCAGCTATATAATGGCTCTCAGGCTGTATTTGAGGGAAAGCTATAGTGAGCTTAGACAGTGCATTGTCGTCAGTAATTCTTTTTTTTTTATCATTTTGCTGCATACAGGCAGTACTGCCAAATGTTGCAGGCATGAGATTTGTACCCATTTTGTTATCATCCTGGAATAAAATCAGTCTTGCTTGATTCAAACATCTGGCATTGGTAAAGGCTCCAAAGCCTGGAGAAATAATCTGCTGCTTTCCTTTCAGCCGTGCACCATGTCTCTCAAGGATCAGCTCATCCACAATGTCCACAAACAGGATCAGAGTCATGCCCACAATAAGATCAGTGTGGTTGGTGTGGGTGCAGTTGGAATGGCCTGTGCTATTAGCATCCTGATGAAGGTAAGTGTCTAGCTCGGGATGAAGCATCACAGTTGTGACTACCTGAGGCCTAAAAGAGAGGCAAAAGTAGTCTCCTGTATTAGACTAATTGGGCTAGCATACAAGATGAACTTTTGTTTATGCATTCCTTTGGGCCTGAAGTGAAGCAGTGATCTACAAGCTATTGACAGAGAACAAATAACTGTAGTTCTTGTAAACAAAGTTTACCCTAGTATCAGACAGAACATGCTCTATGTATCATTTTGACTTGAAAGCTGCATTTACCATTGAATGACTTCCAGACTCTGTTCTAAGTAGTTGTCCTTTAACACTCCAAATGTACAAAAAGGTTAAGAACTGAGGAGTCATTTTGTCTGAAGCAGAGTGTGCAATGGAGTAATACTTTGCAGCGTGGACTGGAAAAAAAATGGTCCTAGCACTCTGAATGACGTGTCTTCTTCATTGCATTATTGTATCAAAATGCAAGTAAAGCGTTACAGATGAGCAAAATTGCTTAGGTAGATCACTGCTTTTAAAATAATTGTAACTTCACAGTTTACAAATTGGGTACTTTGCTCAAAGAGGCAATAAACTTAATATTTAATCTTGGTCTTTTTTAGGACTTAGCTGATGAACTTGCCCTTGTTGATGTTGTGGAGGACAAGCTCAGAGGAGAGATGCTAGATCTCCAGCATGGCAGCCTCTTCCTTAAAACACCAAAGATTGTCTCTGGCAAAGGCAAGTATTGGCTCTAATGCGCTCGTTATTTCCAAATGGAGATAGCCACTTCAGATCTCCAACTGGTCATCCAAGTCTAGCAGTTAGTCTGTCATCCGCATTGTTAGGAGGAAAGCTCATTTAACTTTCCTGCAGAAATATTACTCAGCTGACTCTCTTTCATATACCTTGTTAAGGCCAGTCCAACTAGGAATCCTCTTCCAGAGTTCACCACTCAGTACAGGAAGATGAATTTCTTAAGTACTCCTGCACCTTTGAGAATTTTATTTCACAGCCAGTTAGCCCCTGAATACATTACTACTTACTTCTTGGCTATAAAGGTCTGATAGCTTTATGTTTACTAGCAACCTGAGTAGGCCAAGTGATAGCCACTTTCATATCTTAGTTAACGTGCAGCTCCAGAGGGCACAGTAGGTTACAGTAGGTTACTTGTAACAGTAAGTTAGGTAACCTACAGGTAACAGTAGGTTACAAGGGCAGAGCCTTCTTCCTCTTCTACACAGCACTTGCACCAGATACTATCCTGACAGCTTCCCCTATATCCATCTGGGCCCGAGAAGTACGGAATACCACTGCCCACATTCTACACTGCAAGATTTTGATATGCCCTTAAGGTCGCCACTTGGTGGCAATGATCCACAGCCTTAAAAGAAAAATTTAACTTCCTATAGAAGCAAAGTCTAGGGTAACAATTACCAGGAGAATTTCTGCACCCTCAAACTTGAGCATTTTGGATATTAATACTAAAAGGAACTGAACTCCTGTTCTGAACCATGTGTAGAAAGAGGTCATGTTTGACACAGCCTTTTGTCTGCAGATTACAGTGTGACTGCACACTCCAAGCTGGTCATTGTCACTGCTGGTGCCCGTCAGCAAGAAGGAGAGAGCCGCCTTAACTTGGTCCAGCGCAATGTGAATATCTTCAAATTCATCATTCCCAATGTTGTTAAATACAGTCCTGACTGCAAGCTGCTTATTGTCTCAAACCCAGGTTGGTCTTGCATTGCCTTAATATGAGGATTTGTGCTAGAGAATACTGTTTTCTTCAGTAAGGTAGCATTAGTATATTAATATGACCAAGCATAGCTTTTAGAAAATACTTATGCCATGTAACCACATAGCAACAAGTGTTATCTTCCCTCTCCACACTCAGCAAGCTGGTCCTCTGAGAAATAAACCAAGTTGCCTCCAACTTGGATCTTCAGTTGCCTTTTAAGTGATCTTTAGCAGAGGACACAGTAAGGGGCACTGATAATTGCGTGCATAGCGTAAACAGCCTCTCAATTCTGCCTTGAAAAGTCATTATGTTAGCCCACTACAGGGCCTGGTGACGGGCATTGCTTGATGCTCTATTCCATGTGACTACCATGCACATAAAGTCTTTGCAGATGAATGGAAGATACCATCCTAGTTATCCAAACTTATGATCCTCCCTGCTCTACTTGCAGTGGATATTTTGACCTATGTGGCCTGGAAGATCAGTGGATTTCCTAAACACCGTGTTATCGGCAGTGGCTGCAACTTGGACTCTGCCCGTTTCCGCCACCTCATGGGAGAAAGGCTGGGCATCCATCCTCTGAGCTGCCATGGATGGATTGTTGGAGAGCATGGAGATTCCAGTGGTAAGCGTGAAATCTGGCTGTTATGCAGAACTTTTTCTGATACTTTGCAAGAAACAACTCTAAAAGCTACAGTAAAACCTTTGCACTGCAGTACCTTAAGAATGCAAGTCCTGCTCTAAATCTGCTGCTGCACAGAGTAACCCTAGATGATCTATATTTGACCCGAGTTACTCTGCTTGGAAAAGGTCATTACTGTAACCAGAGGAGGCTGAAAATTTCTAGGCTAAGTTGTTCCCGTAAGTCTCAAAAGAACCAAACTGAAGCACCAGGAGGGTAGAGTTCTCTGCAAGGGACTCCCAAAGATCTCCACTAGCTCTACTGGTAGTCACTTAATGTCTTTACTGGCATCTCTTGATTACTTCAACAACTATATATAGGAACTGAAGTGCAGAGGCAAGTCTAGAGGACGGGAGAAAGTATTACTTTCTCCTTATTTAACCTGTACTTTTTCTAGCTGCACCAAAGCAGTAGTGTCTGCTTCCTGACACTCAGCAGGATGCATTTAGAAAAAATTCTTATTTTGAGAAACATTTGCAAAATACAGAGTTACTGTCACTTTTGCGCATGTTGCTTAGGTGTTTCACTTTAGTAAAGGTAAATTCAAACCTTGTGACATCATGTATAAAGAAAGATGTTCATACGCTCCTAGGTTCTTAGCCTACAAATTAGATTGGCCTCATATGTCATTCTATATTTAAAGTCATATCTAAATCATAGTGATGTGTGTTGCAGATTAATCCAACTAGATCCTATGTTAACTGTTAATCTGAGGAGGACAAAGCTAAGTTTTCTTGTGGCTGGGGAGATTGTTCATCTTGTGAGATAATTAATCTCTGTGCAACTCTCAGTACCTGTCTGGAGTGGAGTGAATGTTGCGGGTGTCTCCCTGAAGGCTCTTCACCCAGACTTGGGAACTGATGCAGACAAGGAACAGTGGAAGGAGGTCCATAAGCAGGTGGTGGACAGGTAAATACTGATTTTATTTTTTTCTTCAACATGAGAACAAATGATGAAGAGCAATAGCAGCTCTGAACTGCAGTATCCATATCTGGGTTTCATAAATACCATAGTAGCCCAAACCAAATGTCAAGATGCAGATGTAACAACTTGCAGTAATATTTTAAGGAGTAATGTAGATTTGGCAGAGTTAACTTTTCATGGTTAGTCAACTTCAAATTAGGGAAGTACTTCAACTTCCATGTTTCTAGTGTAACTGTGGGGAGCAGTGTAAAAAGCAAATAGAATTCTTCACTGCTGAGTGACGTCCTGACAGCAAGTCAGTCACGCTTCTGATGTCTCCAAATTGATTAAGGCACCTCCAAAAGCCCTTCTTACAATTTTTTAAATATTTCACTTGATGGTACTTGTTTTTTAATAAGTAGCTCTGTCTCTGCAGTGCCTATGAGGTTATCAAACTGAAGGGGTACACATCATGGGCTATTGGCCTTTCTGTGGCAGATCTAGCTGAAACTATTATGAAGAATTTGAGAAGAGTGCACCCAATCTCTACAATTGTTAAGGTGAGCAGCCCCTTTTTGCTAACTCTTATCTTACTGCGAACTAAAAACCTTGTGATAACTTTCTAGTTTAATTTGAACTAAACTTAACTGAGTTTTCCTGATAGGATATTAGACACGCACAAATTGTGTCCTAACTATCCTTACCTACTTTTCAGGGCATGCATGGAATAAAAGAAGATGTCTTCCTAAGTGTTCCTTGTGTACTGGGCAATAGTGGCATCACTGATGTAGTGAAGATGATCCTAAAACCCGAGGAAGAGGACAAATTAAGGAAGAGTGCAGATACACTCTGGGGAATCCAGAAGGAACTGCAGTTTTAAATCTGCCCAGGCAGTCCACTCTTTGCAGTTTAATGGGCTTAGTGATTTGTCTTACGTTGCACTTTCCAAGTAGGTCAAATCTTTCAACATATGTATGTATCTCAACTAGAACACACAAAAAGCTCAGATCTGAACAAACGAGTTTCCTGAAGATAGCATTAGGCAACTATTCTAGGGTTTTCCCTGTTCAGACACCCATGTTCTTAGCCAGAGCTAGATAACCTAGTCAGTCGTGTATAGTGATGTGGCGTGGCAGAAATCCAGCATTCAGATCAGCACTGCCTAGAAAACCCTCTGCCTTTTCCTCATCTTGTTTAATGTTGATTCGGAACAGTAACTAATTATTACACAATGTGAAACCAAAGACTATTGTCCTGCAGTTAAAGGATTGTCAAGCCAATTGACCAACTTTCTCTGCCAGCTGAATAGGTTAAGTATTTCACTGTTGGTAGGTCCAAATGTATTTTCCTAACACTGCTTTGGAATTCTTGTGTGTGATTTTTTTAGAGAACCTTATTTTTGTGTACTATATCAGCCTAGATCTAAGTTTGTCTCCTGAGCACGTTTAAAAAAATTAAGGTGTTGGTATGCAACAAGACAGCGACTGTCCAACTGTAGTACCAACTCCAACACCAAATAAACCACAAACTGATATTTCTGTCTCCTTGTTTTTCTTTATAGGGCTTTGTCTCCAAAATGCAGCTCCACTTGCACCCATCTAAATGAAACAATTCTATTTCTTCTCAAACCTCACCTGTGTGTAATAGTGTTACTCATGTAGGCTCCAGATACTTACTAGTGAACTTTGCAATGATCTCAAGGTAGGAATGAAAAAACAGAAGTATTTAAATACTTCCATATAGGCACAGAGGAAGAAATCTCTCCACATCAAGTATGTGACACTCATAAAAAGTGAAGTTGCTAACAGGTACAGAAAAGCTTCTCCTCTAGAATAGTAGCCGTGCATAGAAACAATGAGCAAAAGTTCCTCCTCGAAGTCCCCAGTAAGTTAGATAAAGAAGAATTAACCATCTTCTGTCATTAATATTTTAAAATATACCTCATGACAATGAAAAGGGGAAAGGCCTTATTCTTAGCTTTTTCTAACACTAGGACATAGCTCAAGAATGGAAATAAATCACCTGATTAAGTCTAGAGTAGCTTTTTAGTATGCACTGCAGCTGGTGATACTTCTCAGAACAAAGTATTTTAGAATAAGCTGAAAGTGCTCATGAAGCAACTTCAGTAACAAAAGACAGGTGTAGCTAGTGAACTGATTTCTTTTATATCCACATGACCAAAATAGCACCTGGAAAGAGAGCACACAGCAATAGTGTTTTATGCAGATGATAGCAAGATGGTACGAAGCCATTTTCAAAGCTTTCAGAAGATCCACAGGACTTAACAATTTTTACTACAAGTCTGACCCAGCTTTTTAATATGAACTCCAGTCTCTTCAGATCCAATAGCAACATGAAATGCCTCAAGACAAACGCTCAGTTTTGAGCCACACCAATTACTGCTCTGAGACCAAGAAACCTTTGGGTTTCAAGGTAGCTTTTCTGAGGCAGCCTGCAAAAATAAATGGAGGAGGATGGCAGCATGCTGCTCAGAGGCGACGAGCAGCACCATGAATCCCTACAGCCCTCCAAGTTGAGAGATGCTCTGTACAATGTACCCCCTTTTGTAGACAATGCAGTGTTTAACCACCTGTCTTGTCACTAAAAGCTCTGTCACAGCTAACACAGCCAGAACTCATGGTTCCTGTGGCATTCTGACGTGTAGCATTTTCTGCCTGGCAGGTAGTACAACACTAAATGCATCAGCCTTTCTTTTTCCTGTCATTTTCTGGTGGGAGAATGCAATGTACATCAAGGCTTCTTAAGGCACCATAAGGTATACTCCACTATGACTGTGATCTGGTGGTAGAACAGACAAGTCAATATAACAGTTACTAAGCTTGCTTCAAAAAAACAGTCCTTGTAAGTCAAACAGCTAGGTCAAACAGCAGGGCCTTGAAATTTTGTTTCCAGCTTTCATTGGTTATAACAAAGGTTAGTTACACTGAAATGTGTATTTTTCCCAGTTGAGGACACTAAAATGTCTTCCAAATCTCAGAAGTGAAAGTATGGTTAAGCTGACGCTGCATAAGCCAGGCCTGTTTGTAAAGAAAGTGCATTGTACAACAGCTCTGTAGAGGAAGAAAATATGCAACAAGTTTTATTCAGCGTTAAGTCCACCAGCACAAAGATTACAGGAGATAGAAAGTGCATTAATAAAAGCTAGTCTTTACCAAAAAGAAAATATATTATTGATTCAAAATATCTTACACTTGAATGATGTAATAACTTATTCTGGGCACCTACTGATTAAGAGAAATACCAAGTGAATGGCTGCTTCATAAGGAAATCTAACTTCCTGGTTAAAGTCTGAGAATTTAGTAGAGATCACTGAGTCCAGCAGTCTTCCTTGCTTTCTGCATTAATGCCCTCAGCTGGAACTGCTTGCGAGACAGAAGACGTACATGCTGCAGAAAGAAAGAATAAGAACAGAGGGTTATTGGGAAAGTTTTGATATAATCTTAATTATATTGCAATATGCATTTTCAAAGCATGACATGTTCCATGACCCAAATGGGATGTTAGTTTTTTGGAAACACTAAATGCCTTAGGTTACTAAATGGCATGACTTGCAGATGGCTACCAAATGCAACTCTACAGTATATTTTTTGTGATTTTAATTGTTGACTCTGCATATATTCTTATGAAAGAGAAAAGGAGTAACATGTACTTCCAAGGTGAAGTCAGACTAATGCACTTCCAGTTCTAACAGTTCTTTTAACAGTAGATAAACAGACCTAGCAAGCTACATAAGAAAGAAATAACATGTCTCTACATAGTGCATTGTGCACTGGATGTTAAAAGCAAAGCTTAAGTGGTAACCTGGGGGAAACCTCAACTGTTAGAAAAAGGAAGAACTGGTAACTCTTGTTACCCAGGGGCCCCAGAACAGACTATTAACACTTCTGCACACTAATCTTTCCAGATCCAATGGCAACATTAAGTACTCCGACATACACGTTTTGTGTAGTTTTATTCCATGTTAAAAAGTGTTTTTATTTCATGCGCCATCACCATGCACGTAAGTTCAAAATAAAGGAAGGTTATTCGATCAGACATTATGAAAACTTTCAGCACAAAGGACGGCAAAGAAAGGGAACACGTTGTCTAAGAAGGTCGCTGCTAGAGATGCAAAACTAGCTGGCCTTTTTTTTTTTCTTCTATGATTCTAACACTGCACTGGCTGCCTCAACAGAAGCATCCACAGACTGCAAGTGAAAAGCTGTCTCAAGCACCCTTAAGTTTCTCCAGAACTAGGATGCCACCCCAACAGAAAACTTATGTTGACACTGCTGCACCCATCTAATGATAAATGACTTCGGATTTATAATGCTTTTAAAATTGAGTCTTTTATCTTAATTCTGAAATTCCTCTTTTAAAACTTAACTTTCAACATGTAAGTATTCATGTTCTCGCAGGATCCTCTTCAGTGAAGAAATCACTAACATAAGCTGAACAAAAGAGTTTTAAAGTATTTAAACACATTTAAAACGCACATCTTAAAAACATCCCAAGAAACCTACCTTTAGAAAGACATCTAGGTCTATCACTCCACGTCTCAATGCTTCCCCAAGATAGAAGATGGTGTCTTCAATTGCATTTTCTTCTGCATATAAGTTCAGGATCTGCTTGTAAAGCGGTGCCGTGGGAATAATAACTTCATCTATGTCATTATTTTCTGACTGACTTTCCATTTTCTCTAAGGCAGAACTGAGCTCCTCATCCTTCTTCTTGAGAAGTTCAATGTTCTTGTCAACTTCAGCCTAAAAAACAATTGAGATGTTTGTTTATTTCTTAGGTCTTAAGAGCTGAATGTCTTCTTGTGATACAACTGTCAAGATGAAAGATTTTTAGACATGACAGTTGATTCTTTACTTGCCTACTCATCTCTATTATGATTTTTACCAAAGGAAAGAGCTACCAATCTATAGGTTTTGGATTCTTCAATTTAAAAAAAGTAAAGGCTGTTTTAGATAATATCAATCCATTACCAGCTTATAACTGTAGAGAAGGCATTCTAACAGTCTTTAAGTATTTTGAAGGTGACACATAAAGAAAGATAACCATTTAAACTAGCTAAAGATAGTAAAAACAAAGCCAAAATAATTATTTTCTTTGGAAATGTGTCTTTTGGAGTAAGTTCCTATACACATTTGCTGAGCATCGATCAAACAAACACTTAACCGTATTGACAGAAAACAAAATATGCTGGCTTTACCCACTAATGGGAACTATAATTTAACTGTATCTGTATGAGGTGTACCTCCTTTTGCTACTTTTGAATTTGCCTCCTGGTATTTTTAATGTCCCACAGCTAACACACTGGAAGAGACTACACCACTGTGGTTTTCCTCATATCACTCAAAGCTGTGCAAACCACTATCATATTCCACTCTCTCTGTCCCCACTGTTTGTTTTTTTTTTCCAGACTGAAGTCCTAGCTTACTTCATCATGCTTTATATGGAAGTTGTCTGCTATGCTGGATCATCCTTCTTGCCTTTGCATCAAACATCTGCAGGTCTATTATGTCCTTTCTTTCCAAGATAGGAAAGACAAGAATTACACACTACATTTAAAGTGGGCACATTATAGATTTACACAGTGACATAGTGGTATCCCCTGTTTTCTAGCCCTTCTTCATAATTTCTAATCATTTTTTTAAAACCATATCTGAGTGCTGAGCTGGTTTCAGAAGCTGCTCATCAATCCCAAAATCTTACTCCTGAGCAGTAATGCAAGGAGCAGATGGATTAAGCAGAAGATGTCAGGCCTTAATGAAAAATTGCAGGAATTTCTGAGCATACTGAGTGGAAGAGACTCTTGTCTTGGAGAGGAAAAAGCCTGAAGGTTATACAAGGAAGCTGTGACTACAATCAGTGTCTCTGCACTAAGACACTGAAATGCTCTCCAGTGCTGCTGTTACGCATTATTACCCAGAAACTGAGAAACAATTATGAAATAATCTCACACCACTAACATCTTTCACAGGGAGAATGGGGAAAAATAATACTGTTCCTCTGCTGCTGCACAATGACATTTGTAAGATACACACAGGACACTATTATTTCTGACTTGTTTCAGTCTGAACACATGCACCTCAACTGACAAAGAGAATATATCTTTTAAAAGCAATACACTGGAAGTTTTGATATTTCTTATCATGCTTAATAATGAATTAATTACATGCTTCTGTTCACAACTATCAATACTCGGCTACATAGCAGTGGTTCATCTCAGCTTACCACTTCTTGATCCAGGCGAGTTACCATCTCTTCCAGTTTCTGGTGTCCTTTCTTCAGGTCCTCTTCTGTTCGTTTCAAGGCATTGAGTTCAGCTTGTGCACGATCCATTTCTTCTTTCATCCGCCATCTCAGTTTATCACTGACTGCTGAAATAAGGGAAGCTCGAATGGTATCCTCACTGATAGTTCCATCTCTACTGGGTCCTGCACAAGAAAATTCACAAGCATAAAATTAACTCTGTTCTGCACTGGCTCCAGTATAAAGCCACTCTGGAAAAAAAGTGGCTAACTTGCTGTATGTACTTTAGCAATATCACACAGTAAAATAAACTGTTTTCCATAATTCAGAAGCAATGAAGAGACCACAGTGAGATAAAATGCATTCAGATGTGCACAAGTAAATTTAAGAGTATGCATCCATTCATTCACTTTACCATTCCCATATCCACAATGTTCCTTTACCTTAAAAATGGGATGGCCATTTCCCCTGAAGCCTACGAATGTTGTTAGTCTGAGTCTTAAAAAGAAGAGTAAGTTTCTGGTAAACTCTACAGGAATCAATGGATGCATGTATTCAACCACAATTAGTGTAATGGCTGGCTTGAGACAGTGAATTTGCCTATAGATACTCTATGTTGAGGCTTGCCAATTACTGGTTTTGTGTTTTTCTTTTGTTTTGTGTTTTTTTGTTTTTTTAAAAATTAATAAAAATAGATGAACATTAAGCTAATAAAAATAATTTTCAACTAAAAAGATCTTAACTGTTGCCCTTTTATATTTACAAAGATCTAATAGCAAGGTCTGTTTTAAGTGACAAATTACTGGACAGCATCAAGTGATTAAAAAGCTACAACATGAACTAGTCTTTCCAGTTAGTTTCACAATTATTATTCAGCCATCCTAGGGCAGGTATGGGAAGGCAGTAAACCAATCAGCATTAATAAAGGACATTTGTTATTGAGGTAATCTTTAACAAACAATATTTACAAAAAGATTATAAAGCAGGGAGACAAATGCTAATCAATCGTATTAGCATATGGTTTATAGATATGTTCTAGCAGACTAAAATCAGATGGCAGTCTTTTAGGTACATGTTCAGTGTTACACTAGGCCTACCATTTATTTTTTTTAAACTTCTTCAGGATGGTACTGTAATTGGAGCGGGGTTGGGGGGAGCACAGTTTATAAAAAATTAGGTAATGGTGTTGAGGCACCCATGAAGAACCTATAAAAATTGTCTCTGGATAAAATTCTTCTTTAATGTTAGTTGAATAAAAAGCATTAGTCAAGCATACAGAGATTCTGTGGAATTAGTTCAACAATTTGATTCTAACAAAACCAAGCATAGCTGTTTTAGGTAAGTGTAAAATAAAGATGATGTCATACAATCTGGAACACTAATTTGCCAGTTTCACTTGGTCCATCCTGCCCAGAAACTCGGGGCAGTAATTTTAGCAGTAGTGAAACAAACTACTAACCAGTATGTTTCTAGTATTATATAACTAGTTTCTATAAATGATTGATGTTACAGTTAAACAGCAACAGAGGCTGATATGTAACTCTTTATTAAATCACATTTTGATACAGCAATACTAGAAAATATAACAGAAGAAAAAAAATTTCTAGTATATTTCATTAGTCCCTCTCCCTCTGAAGCGCTATAGGGCTTTCACATTTAAGCCTGAATATTACTACTGCTTTTGCAAATCAGCCTTTCAATAAGATCACCTAATTCCAAGAGTCTGTCACTAACACCTTTTTAAATAGAAAGGTAAATCCTTTTGTCTGTCACCGGAAATGTATCTGCAGACCAGGAAACTCAGATTGCTCTCGGGAACGTAAAGTGGCTACTGGTTGCAGAACTGTATCCGTATTTATCACAAACCACTTCAACCATTCTATAAGAAAAACTGGAGTGTCACAGTTTCCCCATGCTTGTGCATCCCTCACACCTTTTAGATCAGTGAAATTTCAATTGGATTGTAACAACTACTAACAAAGCAAGAATTATAGCAGGTTTTGTGCCTACTTTCCAACTTTTATGGATGAAATTTAGAGAATTTAGAGAGATTTGAAGTTCTGTAACTGGAAAGAAAACTTGCAAAAACAAATTTTATCAAAGTTATCTTTTTATCCAGACACACAATTATCAAAACACTGAAGTTGTTATGGCATTACATACATCATTTTCTGGTACCCTAGATCTCAAAAAAATTACAAAGTGAAAAAATACTCATCAAGGCTCCCGTGAATCTTACATAGCTAAAGACAAAATCATTAGCACGTCTTTTTTTTCCTTCCCCAAAAAGTGTCTCAAGTCAGCTGAAATCCAATCAACTGCTTCACCTTTCTTAATAATCACAAGCCCTCAGAAGAAGAAAAAGCAAACAAGAAACAAACCACACATTAATTTTGCCATTTAAACACAGTAGTTCAAAGATTGATATTTTCAGAGTAAGTTACCCTAAAATAAACAATGACAAAAATATTTTTGAATATGTTATTGATATTACTCAAAACTAAGCTACTATTAGCCAGAAATAAGATTACAGTAATTTTACTACAGTTATTCAGGAAAAGAGTTGGCTGTTAAGTGAAATTTCAGTATTACAGTGTTCTTGGGGTAGGTTGGATATCTTCCTGATAATCAGCAACAATCCAGAACACAGTATAAAAATCTAAACTCTGCCTTTAGAAATAAGCATCTGAATAGAAAAATTAAAAATTTTCTGTTAGGATCTCATAATAATTTAAAATAAAATAAAGTAAATCTGTTTGGAGCGTCTGTTGGTGTTGTAATACTAACAAATACAAACTGTTGTTGGTAAGACTGCACACCTCAGAATCCTTGAAACATCCAGAAGATTTTTTGGACTTCTGCTGCTAACAGAACAAGACCGCATAAATTCGTATCTCTTCCCTACGCCTTTTACTTTACTCATGTCCACAAAACCTACACCAAGCCAGATATCTGGAAAAACAAAGCTATGGAAATGACATGAAAGGAACTATGGGAAGGTGCACATCATGCTTACTAATACACCAAACTCTTCTAAAATTAAGATGACATCAGATTTTGAGGATTACTAACTAAAGTGTGAACACGTTACTTACAAATTGCACCAGAATATGTGTAATTTTTTTTTTTTATAAAAAAGCATAATTACTATTGGAAAAAAAGAGATTGAATCAACTGCTGCAAAGATAGCCTTATGAAAATATAAATGTCCCAACACTTGATCTCATTTATAGTTCTGGCTTAAGCTGTTCACCCTGTTGCCAGTCAATAAGGTAATTTTCAGTCTTTGGTTAAGCAGTCAAATGGCACCATACACACAAACCCAGGAATTATTCATTGCTGCTTCTTATGAAAAGGAGAAAAGAACAGTACTTTGTTCACTGAAAAGTAAAACTTAAACCAAGTCAGTCAAACTATCTGTGACAAAGAGTTCATTCACTGTTTAGGACTTCCAGCTTAAGGCAGACATCTGTAAACATACATGCTCCAAATAAAACCCAAAAGATCCGATTTCACTTCAATAACAGCATTAGCATGATTTCGGTTACTGTTTACTTTACATAATGTATTATTCTCTAACATAACAAACCAGACACCAGTTCTACATTTTTTTCCCCTTGATATCCCTCACTCTGGGAGATTTTACACAAGGCTCACTTTAACAGTAAAGCAGGACAGAGAAAAAAAAAAAAATTTAATACACACAACACAGTGAAAGTTCATGTCGAAGTGCCAACAGACAGGAAAAAGGTCTTTGAACATATAAAAGACCATTTTAACACAGCTCAATTAGATTTTATGTGTCTTCTTAAAGAGCATGAACCCTTAGCATTTTCCGTCACTTCCATAATTAGCCCAGCTTGGGGAAGATTTTATGGCACATAGCTGTTAAATCCACAGAGCGCTGAAACCCTTAACCTTTACCAGGCAGAGTCTGGTTTCAGAAGTGACCTTACAGAATCATCAAACTAGTAACTGCATCAGAAAGGTAATTAATGGCAGCTGATCAAACAGAAAGAAAAAGCCTCAAGGACTATTTGAAAAAACAGCTCTTATTAAAAAATTAAGCTACTCTGAATGAGTATTTGCATTCAATTCAACTAAGCTCACTATAGGAAATACCCCACCACCACCCACACAAAACTCTGAAGTTGTAGCACCTGACATACTGTTAAATAAACTATCACAATAAAACTATCTGGGTAAGAAATAAATATTTGCAGTTGAAAGAAAAAACAAACACCAATACTGTACTGTAAAAAACCCCACAGTACTATAAATACAGTGGATGATTAAAGACACATGTTTGCATTTCATTTGGCACAAGAGATAAACCATGTATAACAGGTGTATGGCATTAACCTAGCTGCATCAAATGCATCAGTCTAATGTTAAATTGCCACTACAAAATCTGGCATTACAACATGGTATCTGACAATCTAACTCAGGATGTGAAGACCATTCTACTATAGTTGACAGATATTCCACCTCTGTTCATCTTCCCTGGGGATACAAACGAGGGAAAGAAATGAAACAGAACGTATCTATATATTAAGTTAACTCTCTACAAGACAAAAGCAAAACTGGATCTGTTTGAGAAAGATGCTGCAGAAAGCCAGTGTTCACTAGAAAGGTTCTTATCACCTCCCTACATGACAGCGAGTGGAGACCCATCAATTTTCAAGGACCAAACTACAGCCCCCCAGCACTGAGTACTGCTTGAGCTCCTTAAGTGGCACAGTGGCTGTCTTGCAGTGTGCGTGGTAGACACACGTCACATCAGAGAGGAGATAACCGCTGACATGACCAACAACTTTCAGAAAAGACTCTTCTAATTCAGAAGGCTGAAAGAATGTGGACACTAAGGATGGGATCAGGCAGAAGAAGGATACAACATACAACTTATTGTTGTTTCCACATTCTGCAGCAACAGAACAACTCCTCAAGTATTTTAAGAGTAAAGTAGAAGCATCTATCTTCCTTTACCAAGCTGTGAACTTGTCTTGTCCCCACTTGTGTGAATGAAAATTTCAAAATACACACAGTTCTGGAGGGAAGAGCGTGTAGACATAACTGGGAGTTCACACACTGAATGAAGAACCTATGGACGCACTTTTAAATTATGATGTAAAAGACTACAAATGATTGATACTCTAAAGAAGGTCACAAAAAAGTCTACGTCCTTACCATATAACTGCTCCAAAAGGACTATCATCCAATTGGAAAGTTACTGCATCAACTCCCTACTTAACTAGATGACCTTTATCACTGGTTCCCAATCCATTACACATACGCTAAAAGTAAGGTGGAGTACAAACTAAGCTTGTGTGTTTTGCCAGCACAGGGCCACAGAGCAGCAGACTGGGAAAAGATAAACATTAATACCCTAGATCTTGCTGTTGAAGGGAAGAAAGACGTAACAAGTAGGGACCATTAAGAAGTAACAGTGAAAAGGCTGGAGAAGAAACTCAGTAAAAATGAAGCTCATTCCAAACGCATTGGAAACCTCTGCTTTAGATAGCTACTACTTTTGGAGTAAAGAAAGTATAAATAAAAAAGTAAATAAAGTGAGTCCAGTAAATTATTAAATGAGGACAAAAGCATTTTTATAAAGCACAACCACGAACAGAGCAACACAGACAATCAAAAGTCACCTACAGTTAAAAAGTGAGGAAAATACTTAAGGTACACTCAGTGTTCTTTAAAATACTCACAGAGCACACACATTGCATTGCACAAACCCAGGAATTTATCAAGTTCCTGAATGAATAAAATATAAGGCAAAGGACATAAGATGTATTTTATTCTTACTCTGAATAACTTTTTAAATTGAAGATCAATACTTTGAAAGGTCAGATTAAGAACAATACATTCCTTTCTCCATTTTCCTTCTTTACGTATCAGTTATAGAGGGAAGCTCCACTTCAGATAGATCCTTTCAAAGCTACTCACCAACAGTAGTCACAGGAGGCTGCGAAGGGTAGTACTGAACACTAGTGGTTGCTGGAAATGGAACACCACCCGGATAAGGATAGGGATAGCTGCTTTGACAAAGAAAGACACACTAATGTTATGTAACTATTTGTAAAAAATCATCCATGTATATTATCTTTATGTCACCATGTTAAACACTTGTTCACATAATAAAATGTTTAAACTGCAGGCCAAGTTATATTTTTTCTGTTTTCCTGATCACATGAACATCTTTCACAATTTATATTTCTGGTATGATTTAAGAAGGTACCATTTTATCTGAAACCCTACCTAGTTATTGCCTGGTCAAGCACTTGGATCATTCCAAATTCTCTTCAATCTCCGAATCTTGCCATGCAATTTCTAACGTGCCATCCAAAATTCCAAAAGTATTCCAAAGAAATTATTCTAGCTACAAACTCACAAACAGTAATTTCAATTTAATAATTTTTAATATGAGATTGGTTAACAAGATGACTGCTGAACTGCTTTATGTAAAACTAAAAATGTTGTGCAAAATATGGTTGGAAGATAAAACTCCTCCAGAAACTCTCAGCCCTGCTCTGAAGGATGAAGAAAAGCAAAATTATTCATTTGTTCACTGAAACAATTGCGAGATGACACATAACATGACAGTCTACAATAACTTTCTAAAATACATTTACTATAAAATGAAAGAAGGACTCAAATTATTCAGTACTGAACTAACACCTGCATACAGCGGAGTATTAACTATGGCTATAAGTAAACAAAATGGCCCGAGAAAACAAGTAAAATATAAAATAAGCATATTCTGTGCCTCTCCAGATAACTGCAAATTTAATAGTTCTTAAAACCTTTCTGTTCATTCATAGATTACCCTAAAAATAGTTCTTCTGTTATTCATTTTTGTACAAACATTAAAAGCACTTTACATAAACATACGTAGGAGGAAAAAAAGGTGCCATAAGAACTTATCAAAATCCCCCCTTTTTCACTTCTTAAAACATAGCACCCCACCTTCCTAACGTTTACAGGGTTTTAAATCATTTTTTTTTTTTAAAAATCAAAACATTATATACTACGGCAGCTCCTCATATGCTTCTAAATCAAAATCAGGACATAAGGATATTAATAATAAAAAGAATTAATTATGATGTAAAAAAAAAATGTAGGTACACACTAGGAGGCAGCAATTGGCATCTTACTATTTGCTAAGACAAAACCGTAAGTCTTCTGGAAATGCTTTATTCCCAACTATTATATAACATACTTAAAGAAAAAGTCTTGTTTTATATTAATAAAAAAAGCTTTTAAAATCGTTTTGCACCTTTCAAATTCTCTCAGAGTGCTCTGAATTAAGTCCACATTTACGCTGGAGTCAAAGTTTGTTGCAAATTAGCCCAAACAATACTAACAACGCTAATAAAAATTCCCAATTTGTAGGGATACATTTCTTTCTATATCATGTAAAACATATTAACCGTACAAAAAACTAATCTGATATATGAGTGAAACAAGATAACATAAGACAGTTAGGTAATAATTTTCAAAATATATTCACCACCCACGTATATTGTATTGGAAGCAACACTAAGAAAGATAAACCTTTCTGAAACTTTCTTTTGGCTATTAACAAGAATTCAGTCCTCACTTTTAAAAAAAACCTCCTAACATGTTAATTATACAACAAATATATGATAAGAAAATGCACCTAAGACTAAATACTATTCAGTGAAACTGTCTATTATGTATATGATGATGGTTTAAAGGCGTTCTTACCTCGGGTTTGGAGTGCTTCCTGCCGGATAGGGAGATATTCCACCTGGAATGCCCGGCACATAGGAAGCTAAATAAAAATAATGATTTTGTTTATTTTTACTTTTCAGAATTTTAATATATATTAGGATCACACTAGTGAGGTGTACTTATGCTGCAGTTAGATGCTTTTCAATGTATTGAACAACGAATACAGTGCAACACAACAAAACAAGAAGAGAAAGGGGTCATTCTGTGGTCAAACCCCCTCAATAAGGCGTACCCTGCATGCTTTATCATCATCGCCATCAGTTCTCACAACACTCCCCCTCCCAGTTTCCCATGCTGTTCCTGTGCAGCTTGGCAAAAGCGATACATGCAGACATTTGTTGTGAGCTCGCTCTCTGCCAAGTGACCAAGGCAGCTGCGTCCCCTCAAAACACGTAAAGCACTAAACTGCAGCAGACCTTCCCTCCGTGTGTTCACCAGGTAGAATTTCCTTTTCGTATTCAAGCATGTTTTCAGAAAACACAGGCAAATTTTGCATTTCTGAAGATTCTACCTCTACCTGTCAACTTTTGTTAAAATATTTTCAAGAGTATTTTGTTCGGAGGGAGAGTATGAGAACTGTAACTGAAGTCAGTTACACATTCCTTAGAACAACTGCCTAGAACACCTTTCACCGCATATTTATTTTTTTCTTAATCATTACTTTAAACTAACCACTGCATGGATGAAAATGTTTATCAATTTAAAAATCCCCAATGAATGGTTGTAGTAAGTAAAATGTGGATACATAAGAAAAAGTATCTGCAGCTAGGAAACTCAAAAAAATGGCATGTTATTAAAGATGACCCAGCTGAAGAGCTGTCTCCATTTTTTATATAATGGCTAAAAAAAGAAAATAACCTTTCCAACGTAGCCATTGTTCTCTACTCACTAAATAATGACTGTATAATTTCAGTACCTTCAGAGTAGCTAGACTTCCCAACAGTTGGTTAGCTCTTTAACAATCCAATAGTGTTCTTATCCAGTAATTTCTGCCATTTAGAAGCCATACTTTAAATAATTTTTATCAGCACATATAAATGTCTAAGGCTTTCATAGTCCTAGCAATTTCAAGTTTCTTCTTGGAAATCTGACAATTCTATTATAAAAACCATGTTTTGAATATAGTTATTCCACACTTGTAGTAAATTTAGGAATATTACATCAAATAGTTTTTTTTTTTTTTTTTTTTTTTTTTTTTTTTTTTTTACAAGAGCTTTTGAATGATTCAATTTTTCAAAAAGGGCTTCATTTCTTCTTAAGCGGTATCTAGAACTTAAATAAACCCCAAAACCTAGATGTCTGTAAAATAAGGAAAAACTGACCACACCAATAAAACTAAGCAGCTATTAACAATGTGAAAGTCCTGAAGCACATCCACTAGAATTACTTCGGCTATTCTAGCACTGAGTGACTGCAAGAGTAATCAAATGTGTTTCAACAGATGGTCCTCCCTTAAAGCACAATACAGGTGACAGCCTCTACTGAGACTATACTTGTACTGACACCCACTGTTCTTTGAAAATCAGAACAGTAGAATCATCTAGTGCTCCCACAGGCTAGTGCTGGACAAGCTAAAAAGTCCCAAACACTTACCTTTAGCCAACTATCCCTAACGGTCCCATTATTTTTGCTACCCCCTTTCTTGCATGTTAAGAATCTAAGACCTTGTTTAAAAATAGTTTAAAAATGGTTTCTGCTGGAAATTGTAATGAATAGTGCTTCAGCTTTTCCGATGTAACACTATGATCTGATGAAAGCTGCATTTCAACAGAAAACAGACACAGCCTTAAAAATGCAGCAAAAATATATAACACCAAATACAGCTACTCTACCATTACATTAATGTAGAACTCTTACAATATCATTCAACAACCTGCAGCTACTCTGCTCCCATTCCCCACCTCCCCCAGTCTTTGGTTTGGGTCTACTCTCTGCTGGTTTGGGGTTTTTTTCCCCCCACCCAATGCAGAGTCTTCTTCAGAAGAATTTCTAGGATTTTCTGTTTCCCACTTTCCCTTCTTCCCCCCACCCACCCATCCCCAGTCTTTAAAATAAAATGCCTCTAGAAGTTTAAATAAATCAGAGTTTTTTAAAGTTTTGATAATTTTTGCAAGAAAATGAGTACTAAGTCAGAGTACCGAATTGACAGAGACGAATGGAAAATCACAAGGCAGGTTTTTTTCCTATACAGCCAGCAACAAACAAACCAGGAGTGTGGGCACAGAAAAAAAAGGCAGTATGCTTTGGCTTATTAAATCAATGGCTGCAGGAAACTTAACAGGTGGACTTGTATTATCAGAAAAAAAAAATTAAGATACAGTTACCTAAATAATTTCTTTTTAAGGTTATCTCTGAATATTGACAGGTTACTCGTTGTTTTGAGAGGCTTAGGGTGTGTGGGGGGCTGTTTTTGTCTTATTTAAATACAAACTTGACTTTTCCCTCCCTTCAAAAGCTGAAAAAAATTACACACATTTTCCAACATACTTCAAAAAGGTCAACTACAGCAAATTCATTAGCCAGCACTACAGAAAGTCATTCTGGAGTAGAATACAACATTTGTTGACAAACTATGCAGAGCAACAAATCGCTTTTTAATATAAGTATTTGTAGAAATTAGTAGCCATGGCCACTTACTAGTTGGTGGGCCTGTTGCCTGGTATGGTGGGTAGCTTGACGAAGCAGTAGGCCGAGAAAAGACTGGAGGTTCCTCACCAAACACAACGATCATGACCTGAATCAGTTCGAGCAAGTCTGACTGGGGCTATGAGGGTAAGCAAATCACAAGTTGTTGATTTTGTTAACAGACAGTTTAACTATAGTAACAAAATGGTAATGATTCATCAGCTCTCAAAAACCATCCTTTTATTTGGGGTTTTTAAAAAATATTTACATATATCTAAACATTAAAAAGCCAACAAGATATATAACACTATATCTATCTATATAGATAGATATATATCTCTCTCACACACATATATGCATATTTAACTTCCTTTATAGATTTCTTTACAGATTGCAAACCCAGCCAGCTGGTATTCAAAACTGTACAGCAAAATACAGCTGCAGTAGTGCTGACACTCAGAATAATCTGGATAATACACGGTTTCATGTCAACTGCAGGGCAATAAATGACTATGCAATGATGGATTATAATAATTTTCTAAAACTTAAATCTACTCTCCAACATGAAAAAAGTACAGATCACTAGGTTTTCAGACATTTCAGTTTCATAGATCATATAGCTTTTGCTCAAGTTCAGAATGGCTCAAGAGAAAATATATTCTAACCTACTAAGGAGTGGCATAAACCTCTTTTAAATATAGCTAAACTAGGCTTCTCAGTTTATTACTACAGTCAATGTAGGCATGATTTCCTTTCACCAAAATAAAGACAAACATCATGAAGGCAATATTGGATTAAATATCCTATTTCAAAATGTTCTTAGCTCTGTAACCCACTTATTTATTTTTACCAACCTCTCAAACAGAATGAATTCTGTATTACCTCTATCTTAGATGATCATCTTGCTTGTGGCAAGAACTACAGCCTGATCTGGGCAGTCACGCTTAACAAATTTCTTCCTGTTAATCACTTTTTACAGAACTACGCATCTTGTATCATTCTTCTGACCTTGACAGCACAGTTTATCTTCTTTACAAGTCCATGCTTTGGTCAAAACATCTATCAGGCCTACACTGCTCAATGCCTTTATTTATTGGTAAAGCAAATGTATCCACATACTTGAAGCTCCAGCAATGTTTATATAAAGAAGTCCAAGTGCTCATACAAGTCCATTTTAGTCACAGAGATTAATTTTAGCCCAGAGATGTTTCACAGAATTTATAATTTCCCTTCTGTAAATATTCTTATCACACAGATCATCACAACAGCGTCATGCCAGGGAGGGATGCCTATGCTCCACTGTTTCATCAGACAAACTGTAACTAAACGATGCAATTAACCAGGCAACAGAATGCAGCATCCTGAACTTTAAGAATAACAAATAACAAGCAATTGTTTTCATTTAAAAAAAATGGTTTAAGATCTCAAATAAAGAGGATTATGGTTTTTGTTAAAAATGATACAACTATCCCTAAAGGTATTCAGAACTGAGAAATTTGAGGATTTCAAGTTCCATATACTTACATATTTCCATTCATGCAGATAAGGAAGGTATATCTTTCCATTTGCATCAACATGCTTCCCAGTTTTTATTGTCATAGAGCTAGTGGGCTTAACAAAACAAATTGGGGGGTTGAAAGGGTAGGTGTCCAGCAGCCACAAGCAAATTGGGATATTATATGTGTTACCTAGAAAAGATATTTTAAAAGATTTTAAAAGTTACTCCAACTCTAACTGTCCTATCCAGATTTATAATAAACTCTTTAACCCAGTAAATTCAACTGTGCAGCATGAGAAGCTAAAGCTGACATCTACTAATAACATTCAACAAAGAGATCACAATATGGCTATGAACTCAATATTTTTCAGAATAATTTAATTTTGATTTACATTATTGTTATTATTATCAAATTATCGTTAGCTGCAGCAAAAAATGGCTTGCAACACTCAACTAATTGAGAAGCTTGAAAAGTATTGAAAGAAAAGAGATGTTAGAGCACTGTACAAGACTGAAGAAGCAATGCTCAACGTTAAAATTTTATTCAACAGCAAAAATAGGGAACAATTTCTTTAAAACACTATACTTTGGACAAGTAAAGGATTTCAAGAAAACAGCAATCACTGAAATAGTGAAGTTGAACCATGCCATACCTAAACAGTTTTTCATGTAATTTGGGAAAATAATGGTGGTGATGATAATGATAAATGCATACCTCTGTAAGGCACAGGAATGGTTCCACTGAGGCTCATTAACTCCCTAGATGAGCCATCATTAAAAACTGAAAGGGAACAACAATATTTTTAAAACAAACATATCTACTACATTAATCTCTGTTCAGGTTATACCCCATCTATTTATTAACATAAGTTTTCGGATGTTACACATATATAAATTCAACTTGAAAGGTTCTGCTCTTGCACGTTTATGAACTAGGAAATGACTGTCTACGGTCAGGTAACTTCTTATGAATAACATATTTCTGAGAAATGAATGACTAATTATTGTCAAACTACCTTCAATGCAAATAAAATTGTTTCCTCGTTCAGAGACCAAGTAAAACATGTTGGAACTATACAAACTGCAAATCATACAAATTGCTGCAAAGATAATCTGAACTCAAACTTAATCTAAAAAACAAACCATCATTTTAGGATTACAAAGAATTCCTTATGCTTTCTCCAAACAAACAGTTCAGCAAGAATACTGAAAACTACTGCGCCATAGGCATTTATTACATAATCAGTACAGGTAATTTAACCAAACAACACTACACTGAAGAGGAAGAAATATGTAGCGCTTGACTCACTGCCACATCTTAGTCCTAGTTCACAAACCGCACAGGAACCCTGATCTCAATTTACTGAGTTGCTGTATTTAGTTTTCCCATCCTTTCAATCCAATAGATTATTCTTGGCTGAATAGATCAACTTCTGGTAATAAAGCTTTTATTTTCCTAATTTCACCTGAAAGTTTCTAGTCTCAAATGTAGCTTATCGTGTACAGTTTTTTTGGTGCTAATATTCTGCAAAGGCAGGTAGAACACGCTGGGACTTAAATGGGGCTATATCTTTCATTATTAATATAAACGTGAAAATTATCTCAACGTCAACAGCAACATAACCATTTTCTTGTTGCTCATTTCACTGCTCCAAATAGTAACAATTTTCTGTAAGTGGTTCTGTGCTCAGCCTTTCTCAAGCAGCTCAGAAAGAGTTAAGTAACAAACAGACTTCTTGCAACAGCTCAAAGCTGTCTGGAATTCTGACCACTATCGTTGTGCAAACCCGCGATTCCAACCGCAGTCCTTTCACTATTGTTTTTGATTCTCCAGTCACTGCATGAACTTTTATTTCTGTGACAGCTGCTGGCTTGCAGCTGTTCAAGTAAAAACTAATTTTTGTTTTACCCGTCCATGTCCTTTCTTAATACTTCTCAATACAGATTTAGAATTTAGAAAGCAGAAGACTATAAAATCTCTGATGACGTGTTAGTAATATAAATTAGCTCACAGAGGAATCCCACAGGTAACAGCCAAAAAACGGTGATCAGGAGGAGAATGACCTCAGCAGCTATGCTGGCTCGTCGTATCTTGTGAAACCATGCCCTCAGACTCTGGAGCTGTCCTTAGATACCATCTTCATTTAACGCACTCAAATTTAGTTAGAGCGTTTAAAATAGCTAACGGTGATTGTCATTGTTAACTTACATTGCAAAACCCCTCATACCAATTTTCTATATACCTAACCATGTTTTCTTCATACTCTTAAGGACTGCCACGATTACTTTTAAAGAAGTTTTGTTCGTCGATTTACAGGTCTTTCTAAATAGAACTCTAAAAACATCCTTATATGACAGCAAAGCTGAATTTGTAGGATACCAGCAATCTCAGGACACAAACTGATATGACATCACTGAGTGATTAACTAAAAGTTAAGCTGTGAAAAATGCAACACTTCTAGTAAGATTAGACAAACTCAGTAATACAGAAAGCTTATTTTAGAAAATAACTGTGTTTCTAAGAAAGTATTGATGTCAAAGATCAAGAACTCAAATTATGTCTTCTAGTTTTAATCATCTTTTTCCCCACAAAAACTACGAAATGTATCTAAACCATCGCCAGTTCAATAACAAAAATTTTCTCATGCACAGACTAACCATATGAATCCATGACAGGTTTGAGGTCCTTGTACTGAGTAATAACACTGGTCGTCTCCTGTATAGTTAGGTCTCTATACTTGTACTGGAAAACAAAAGAGAAAGAATGACTTTAGAGGCTACATTTTCAGTGTAATTTAATTTGGTTTTATTTTACCCAATAGACTGCATTTATGAGAGTTTACATTGATACATGGACATTCTTCTCTACTCTTATTTTGGAATAAGAATTTATTTCTCCATATTACTTAACTGAACGCTGCCTATATAACACTTTAACAAAGTGTTAAGATGTTTTTAAGTCTTAAATAAGGGCCCATACATCAAGTGATGAGGGGAAAGCCACTGCATTTTCATCCATGTTCTACCATAACCAACAGTATCTGAGATATATATGTGGATCTTAAAAAACCAAATATAGTGATGTTTTGAACTTCACAGATATCTTTCATAGCACTTTTCAAAGCATCGCAGTGTTTATCAATCATTGATCAGTACTTTCATGTATTTTATCAACTAGAAAGCAGACGTTTCAAGGCACGATATTTTATCAGTAATAATACTGGTTTTACCCTCTTCCTTTTATGAGGAGCAGGGAGTAACTCGGAACACAGAAGATCTGTAAAACACAGATACACTACTACAGAGTTTAACAGTCTCAGAACTATAATCCACAGACAATAAAGGAGATGCCCCTGGGCAACAGAGAGCTGGTTCACTGTGTGGCACAGCTCTTTAACCTTGTAGCCATTCCTCCTGATAACTACCATTAAAAAGAAAGCTAATAAATGTCCCTTGACAATGCTTTCATTGTAATAAAATTAAAAAATAAATCACAGTCTTCAAGTGCCTTAAGGAACATAAGCATACAGCGTTTCTTCATTCAACCATGGTCAGAAGTCAAAGGGCTCAACACAATGAAATGTCTGATACCCAACGCATGCAGATGTTAACAACATCTGAACAAATTAATTCAGATATTATCCAAGCGCAAAGGGCCGTGCCACAGCTAAAAGTCACCTTTGCTCCAACAAACACTCCTGAGTTGTGAAGTTTAGAAACTAACTCTTCTTCCTATCGTCCACAGAGGTTGACAAGGATGCTACTCCTGGGCATGGTAACTTTTATTTAACAAGCAGAGATGAACACACCATGCCGCCTCCCAAAATGCCACCTTAGTCTACAAAACACGCCTGTGCTTTGGGAGATGCTGCAACTTACCTTCCTGAAACGACCAAGGGCAAAACAGCCATATGGTCAGTCTGCAAAACACTGATCTGTGAGAAAGAAGGCAACCCCTCCAGTAGGGATTACTATTACTCTAGTAGGGATCCCTGCATGTGCAGGGAGGCACCAGCATAGATGTCAATCAGCCAGAGAGTCAGGGCAGCCCCTGGATGCTGTTTTGATGGGAGGGCTGCAGCAAAGCATCTCAGCCTCCTCTGGAAAGTGGGTGCAGGATTGGGATTGTGCAGGAAGAGCTTGACAAGGGAGAGACAACTTTCCTAGCATTTCAGTACATTCCTCCCTCCTTCCCCAACACCTAGCGGAAGCGAGAAATAGATAACAGGCATTGCTAGAACAAGGAGATGGAGGTCTGTGAAATTTCAGCTAGACCAGACAGAGACTGGCAGCACATACCCGCATGACTGAATGCGTTACTACAACCATGAATGGGAGCATCTCACCAGCTACCTTAAAAAGAAGGGGTCTTTTTATAGGAATGTAGCTTATGGTGCAGGATATAGGCTCAAGAAGATTGGCATAATCGCTATTAAAAAAAGAACTGGCTTCCACTAACAGAAGCTCCTAACAAGCACACGGAATCAGAGTCAGGATTTAACTCCGCTTTTGGCACAGGAGTCTTAAGTTGGTTTAGTCAAGAAATAGATAAAACAACGCCTGCCTGCTCAGCAGACATACTAGGGTTCTGGTACACGGTGGCTGATAGGGCTGATAAAAACTAGCTTTGGTCTTCTGGGGTGCTTTTAAAAATTAGGCCCAACACCTGAAAATTAAATAACATTTTCATGTCTCTTAAAATTAAGAAAAAGAATATTGCTGCAAATAGTTTTTACACTGAGTGATGAATAATTACTTAATAGAGATACGTTTGTAATATTCCAGCTACTGCCACAAGTGAAATTGCTACATCAGCTATTAATTTCAGCACTTAAATCCAAATAACTACAGAAGATTGAAGTTCTGTATATTAAAATGACACATGAATAAGTTTTCCTAATGAGAATTATAGCTTTTCTAGAATTTTTTATTATTTACAATGCAAAGTATACTCTCTTGTGCTTATTTATCTTTTCCATTGTAAGGTGTACTAGAATATTACAAGACAATCTTTCCCTGTGTTCATACAGTAAGTAGCTGAGCATTTCCCAGAAATGTGAAAATCTCATTGGAAAATATAAGATCCTAGTGATTTCTACAAAGGTAACTAAAATTAATTAATTTGAGTTCTAAGCTTTTTTTTTTCCTCCTCCATTCTCAGATGACAAATGCATCATCCTCATTTTACATATCAGGAAACAGGTAACAGAGAGATAAATCTTTTCAAGATCAGACAGCAGGTAAATACCTGAAGTCAAATTAAGTGTTTATGTTCAGCCAAACTAGGGCTTAAGTCTTTTGTTTTCTCACACACTGAACTATTAAATATGGGAAATATCACTAAGCATGCCTCTACAGAACAGAAAGCGTAACTATTTTTGAAAAATAAAGTAGTAAAATAGTAACTTAATTTTTCATCAGCTATTAAGTACATTGCACTTTTAACTTACCTTCAGAAAGTAAAATGGGGATATAAAATGGGCAAGTGTGGGGGAAAGAGGACACAGGACTACCTTAAATTCTGTTTCTTCTGTGCCATAGCAATAATTCATTGAGGGAAGACAGGTGTATACAAATACATACATGATCTCATTTGCTGACAGCAAGTTAGTATTCAGTACTTATCTTCAAGCTGATTAAAAAAAAAATTGCTTATGATTCCATGCAGGTGAAAGACCCTTTAATAAGATTTCTTCAGTTCTGATCACATCCTCACCTATTGTATTTAATTTTAAAATAATGAAAATATCATGATTAAGTGTTGTTAAAAAAATCCCCCCAAACAAAACCATAACTCCCCCTAAGCGTTCGGCCTGAGGGGTTTTCATTTCAAGCTGCTGGACAAAGCGCAGTTTTCACTGGAAGAGTGGCACAACGACAGATGGATCTGTATGATTCAGTGATTAATGATTTACCTTCCAAGAGACTTTCTTTTTTCCTTAAACAAGGCTGATAAAACCCCCACCCTTATCCTAGTCAGTGAAGTTGAACTTGCCTCCCACCCTCATTTAACCGGTGCACGCAAATGACGCTATACAACCCAACAACCCCCCACCGCAGCTCTGGTCCCCCTCGATGCACAGCAGACTCAGTCAGGCAAGCGGTTTCTATTCAGCTTTTACCAGCAATAACCGAACCCAGAACTAAAGTTTCGTAGCACTACAAATAACGACGTGTTTTAGGGTTTCGGTGCACCATACTTCCCTTTACAAACTAACTCAATTTACAGTCTCCAGACACCACCTTTCCACTGCCGCTTCGCCCGCCCGTCGACACCACGATCCCCGCAGCTCCCCGCTACCCCGGCATAAAACCGCAGGCTGGCGAGTGACCGCCCCTGACGAGGGAAACGGGAAGGGGAAGCCGGCCGCTGCTGGGGGCCAGCGCCGAGGCTGAAGGGGACACGGGGCCCCCGCTGCTCCCCGCCGCCCAGCCCCTCGCCGAGGCCGCCGCAGAGGCCGGCCCGCCCGGCGCACCGGAGCGGGGAGCAGGGGCTCTCGGTGCCCCCGAGCGCGCCGTTACCTTGGTGAGCATTTTCTTGAGCTGGCTCTCGGAGACCGCCATGGCGGCCGGACCCTCCTCCGCCCCCGGTGCCGCCGCCGCCACGCACCGGCCCGGCCCGGCCCAGCCTCCCCTACATACAAACAGGAAGCGGCCTCGCACACCCGCTTCCGGCAGCGACGCCCATTTCCGCCCGGCCCCTGACGGCACTTCCGCGAAAGGCGTGCGCGTGGTGACGGCACTTCCGGCCGTTTCCCAGGGTGCTCGGAGACTCCCCTGGGGGGCGCTGCGCTCTGGCGGTAGTTTGCGCGTCAAAAAGACTTCACAGAACGTACAAAACATCCTTCGTAGTGCAGTTTATTGCTAAAAAATATTAATTTCCCGTGAGAACGTGAAGTGCCATGTCCATGCCGGTTATTTTTCAAGAAATATGACACAAAACACGAGAGCAACGAGCCAAGACTAGTTATTTTATAACATAAGCATCAACTTAAAAGACATCCCTGGAAGGATTTGCAGCTTTTTATGATTAAAGCTATTAATAAAACAAAAAAACAAAAAAACCCAATCAAACAAAACACCTGGACTATTAACATGAGAATAAACGCTCAACAGATTAAACACAAGACCACGAAGAACCAATGTAAAACCATAATTTGATGCTGTTTTTTTCCAAAGTAAGAGAAAAAAACCAAACCAACAACCCCCGAGGTCCAGCAATTGTTTTGGGTGTTGTTTTTTTTAATATAGCAGCAAAGTTGGTCACCTGCAGCCAACACGAATTTTGCCCTATCACTCAGCACCATCTCATTTCATGAAAAAAAATTATCTGATTTACTGACTTTTTTTTCTTTCTATTTTTATCTTAATTCTGAGATGAATATAAACTCAGAACTGCTTGTATGTCTGACTCGGTGAGATACGGAAGACACAAAGGAATAGATCCTTTGCTCTGACACAGACCTACTTTTTCTTGGAAACCTTCAATATTTAACCAGTCACTCCTCTAAACACGGAAGGATGATCCTACGCCGCACACAGCAGGAGCGGAGCCCAAATGTTTACCAGTGCAGGCAATCAAGACATTAGAACCCCCCCCCCCAAAAAAAACTTTATCTTAAAAACATCTGCTTTTTGATTTATCTAAAAATCTACATCCTGTTTTTTCACCACATCCTCGGCCTCCCCCAAGGAGGGTTATGGGCTCCATTGCCTTCTCAAGCTGATGTATCTCCCTCAGGCGGATGGAAAGCTTTCTGACATCAGCTTGGCTTTGGATCAAGGCCTAAACTCACAGATACTTCTGCAATACTTAACTGTCAGATTTTGTTCGTTATTTGAAGCCCACCCCCTGGCTCCTCCCTGTCAGGAAGCGCATCTCTCCCAGTGCGGCACAGGGTAAGAGTCTGCGTGTATGTACCAAAAAATGCAGATGCTTAATGCTTTGAACGTCCTTACAGAAT
Source organism: Larus michahellis (assembly GCF_964199755.1). Taxonomy (NCBI): domain Eukaryota; kingdom Metazoa; phylum Chordata; class Aves; order Charadriiformes; family Laridae; genus Larus; species Larus michahellis. The sequence continues at coordinate 77,909,005 of NC_133899.1, read as the reverse complement.
AAGAGCAAACAAGTCATCACCAGAAAGCCTCAGATGTCATTAAACATACAGCAGAAATGCATATCCAATACTTCAGGTTTGAAGGGCACTGCTAACGTCAAGCTTTTTTTCCCCTTAGTAACAAGCAGGAGTCCATTGACATAAGAGCATCTGTGACAGGCATGAAAGAGCGAGCTACCGAAGTGTATCCGCCGGTGCCCCGAAGAGCTGGAGCGTGGACGTTTCCTAGACTAGCCCCTGATGCAGCACTGAAAAACCTGGAGGCAGAGTTCTAGCAGGCTCTGCACACTGGAGTTTCTGCAGAGCTGGGTAAAGCCGCACTCCCAGACTATGTCCTAATAATGAGGTGCAAATTGCTAAGAATAACCCAAGAATCAGGCTATAATTAGCAACAAAAAACCACAGGCAAAATTCAGCTGAATGTAGGTAAAACATTCCTGCGCGCTACCCTCCTCATTTTGGCTTCCAAAAGTGCACTTTTCAAATAAGAAGTTACTATGCAGCACATTATTAAATAATTTAAACCAAAACTGAGAAAGCACTTTTTGGAAGTACAGTAAAAAACCTTTTTGTTTTATATATAGAAATCCATATATACCAAGCAAGCCTTTTTGCCTAGCAAATCTCCGGATTTTGTGAGCAGACACAGTGGCTTCCCTTGTGCTTGCTTACAGTTTCAGTTGCTGCTGAAGGTCATGAATTGACCCTGCACTGCTTTGCAGTTTCTCTTGCACTAGTGGATCTTCTTCTAGTTTGACCATTTCAATCACTCCGTTGGTTCCGAGAACACAGGGTAGACTTAAGAACACTTCACTGTTTATATTGCAACATCCCTGAAACAACACGCAAAGAACACAGTCACACAGTTACTTGTTTCTGCTCTGTCTGAAGCATGGAACTACACAAAATAACTTGATTATTTTAGTTAGGCAAGGATATTCCATCATACGGCATGTTTTGTATAGGTCAAATTCCAGTTATTTTAGATCCTGTGCAATGGGTTACTGTACAGAAACTGTAAAATATTACTGTACATATAAAATAAATAATCTTGAACCATGCCACACTTGGAGGAGTTTCCAAATATAGATATATCAGAACACTATAATGCAGGCAAAGTTTATACTACAAAACACTGTTTAACCAGTTTCTTAGGTAGAACAAGTAGGGACACTTGACAGTACAGCACCATTAGTTCTTTTAGGACAGAACAAAAGAAATTTAAAAATGCAGCCAAAGGGAGCTATCTGGGGAATATTTTCCATGTATTGATCCCATATTCTGTGAGACACTTCACTAAACTTAGATCTCTATAATTCAAATTTACACTATAGATTTTGTTTACTTACAGGACCCGTATGGGAAATTTCACATCCTGTAGTTACTCTGCAGATTAAGAGACCTGTCACTCGTCTATATCTGCATTTAGTTCATAAACGATTAAAACTATAATTATGAAATTAGGTATATGTCTGTACTTGATAGAATAAGCAGCCTGCTCAATTTCCCTGCACTGGGACATGCAAATAAATCATCCTTCTCAAGCCTGTAAATACAAATGACAAGTAAATGTTTCTACATGTTTTTTTGCCTCACATGAAATGACTTAATGCTTTAAACAAGGTTCAGTCTACAATTTTAAGTTAAATATAGCTTCGTAATCTTATCAATGTAAAGTATCAAGGAGTAAAAAACCAGCTGTTTCAAAGATGGTCAAATAAGATACTGGCAGAAAATGCATTTTATACTTTCATAAAAGATACCAAACTCTTTCGGCCCCTGGAAAAATCTACATTCAATACTGAGCACTTGGAAACTGCGACACACACATTTCTCTTCATTTGCCAAATCTGGGTATTCCAGGGGAGCTGGTCAGCAACCTTGAACATATTTTCCCTCTGGACTCTTGTATTTTTGGGAGAATAATTCACTTTTAATACTGGTTTCAGATTAACACAATAATTGATTTTTGCTCATTTTTGCATTAGAATTGAAAGCTGTTGTTGGAAGAAAGTAACAGAAGTGGTGATACTTCAGAACAGTTACTTTAAGTGAGACGTCTGTGCTGATAAAATTAATAGTCATATCCAGTATTAATAATATAATTACAGCGCTAACTAAAATATATTAATCACACATTTACCTTTGCCAGAGTGGATACAGAATGAACCTTTCTTTTATCTTTCAGTATGCTGTCAGTCAAATCAGCAACTGAGAGCCCAACAGACCAAGATCTCTGACCTTTTCCCTTTAGAACTTCCATAGCTCTATAAACCAGAAAAAGGAGAAAAACATGATGTCTAGATTTTAATTATTCCTATTTTGGCTTATATGTAAAACCCAAAAGATAAATTAAGTGTACTGTATCAGGTAAAGTGTGCTATAAAAACATTATTCTCTGTTTTGGAAAACAACAGAAGGTAATTAAGAGTTGCTTTAAGAAATTTCTTTACCCACACTGGTAACAATTCTGTTTTCTGTCAAGAAGTGTAACTGATAAAGGGCTAATTAAATCAGGTAATCTGATCCAAACTTGTGCTTCCACACATGCTCTGAGAAAAGTGTCCCAGAAAGCTTGTCTGCTGTTTTTTTGCTTGTTTTTTAAAAAACACATGATCAAACTGGCAGCTCTAATATTCTAGTGTACGTTCTACCAAGCTTGTCCTGTCCTCAGATCGTCACAGGCACAACGTTATTAAGAACTTCAGAAAAACAGGGGACATACACACATACGTAAAAGTGAATGACACACAGACCTACAATTTCCTACAAACTCAATGTGTCAACATTTAGAGCAAAATTCCTCCACTTCATAAATAGCTGAAGGAAAAAACGCTGCAAACCTCAAGTGCCTAAACATGAAGGAAAAAATAGATTATAATGGCTTTACCTGTTAGCCACCTTTTCCCTTGAGTTACGAGAAGCCATTGCTTCCATTTGATTTGCAGCTAAATTACAACTGGTCCAGGACAGTACTAAATAGAAAGAACCAACATTTAAATGCACATCTAAACAGTGACTAAAATAGGTAGCAGATAAGATAAGGAGAAAAAAAACCAAAAACAAAAATTCAAGCTTTCCTTCCCCCACAACCACCCAAGTGTAGTTGATGACCTTCTAAGGTTCCCTGGACTACTGAAATAAACAATAGTACCACCTGGCCAGAGACACTTGCTTAAAAATCAAGTAATATGTAACAATTCTTACATTAGCAGTAACCTACCATATATTATAACACATTTCATTCCTCTTTCAGTGCTTTTAACCTATATTATTATACCAAATAAAAAGCACCTAAGGTTGTATTTTCTATACTTTTTTTTTTTTTTCTACTGTGACAAATGGTGAATACTTTTGCTACCACTCCAGGTCTACAGTCTTGGGCAAACACCAAAATTTAGAACCATTATTATGAAAATCTACACTTCTGCTTATGACTACCTTAACTACTTTTCTCGATTATTCTTTCAATACTCAATTACTTAAGCACTGCCAGGACATTATATACTCATAGACATAATAAAGTATCACTTTACCTTTGTCTTCTCCTTGTTCACCAATAATCCAAGCATCTTTTGCCAGTGCCTCTGCTTTCAAAAGATTTGTCAGTATATACTGAAATCTCTCAGTATCTAGGTTGGCACCTACTCCAATAACTCTACTTTTGGGAAATGCACTCAGCTTCCACGACACATATGTCATTACTTCAACTATACGTGAAAGAAAAATATGCTGCAATGAAGGACCACTTAAAATTCAACACAATGAATCAATGAATTCAAACTATGAATCACGATTACCAACCACAGGACGAAGTTCTTTACTTTGGAAGAGGTATAAGCATGTAAAAACATATCAGTAATTTATTTCAATTTAGAACACCAAGTCAGGTGGGGAGGAGGTGAAGAAAATTCACAGCCCAAGTAAAGTTTTAAAGAGAAGTCAAGTGAAACTTCATAATGAGTCACCATGCTTCCCTCTACCAAAAATATCGCATGCTTCTCAATTTAATTCAGCCAGTGCTTAATTTCGTCTCATTTGGCAAGCACTCTCTTCTCCATCTCCACAGCTCTAAATGATAGGAAAGGTAATATCCGATTCTGATTGGCCAATCCAGCCAAAACCACGACAGCAAAGCAGCACTTGAGAAATAGAAAAGGGCAGTCTTCAGTGTGTTTACAGGACAGAGAGGCTCACGCTTACCTCTTTCCCTTTTAAGTAGTTTTTGCTTTGTCTAAGTTCACAGTATCACTGACCCAACATATTTAAACTTTCCACCAAAACATAGGTGCAATATTTACTACCAACAGTATATTATGTATACTAGGAGTCTGTGAGTGGGATCACATGGCACATAACACACATGCATCTATCCTTACTTGCACAGGAGAAACGTATATGTAAACTCACAACTGACAAGACAACAGCCAATGGATGCTGATCTTGTAGATACAGTAAGGTTGAAACTATGTACAGAAATAGTACAGAAACATACCTTTTATACAAAACAAAGTATATTATTTTCTTTTATCTTTGTAAGAGTAAAGAAAAAAAACCTCAAAGACAGTGTCCTGCTCAAAGCTGAAAAGGAAAACATCTTTCAGAGTAGCAAGAATTTTTGACTAAGCGGGTATATTCGGCAGTAAGGTATTTTTAAAACAAGCCAGAGAGAAAGCCAGGTGGCAGACAAAGCATTAGGCAGAGTACCAGCATACCCGGATGAGAAGCAACAAGGAGAACGGTGTTCTGACTGTAGTGTGATATTGCTGGGATAATTCCTCTGAACAAGTCCACATTGCTTTGTATGACATCAAGGTAAGTCTGAGCATTTCCCAGAGAATTAACTGTAAGTACCACAACTTTTGAATCAGCTGAAGCAGAAAAATCTGAAAATATAAAGAAAATATGTTTTTAAAATTTATGTCATTCTATTGAGTTTTGGATGCAAACCAAAGAGCTGTCCTAAAGGCAGAACTGCAGCATCCAGCTAAGTGAGGGGTTCTTCCCTTCCTGTCTCCCACAGTGTGGAATTTGGGGCAACTCCACAGCACCTGTAAAACACAGCTCTCCCACAGAACTACTTCTCTGTTTTATAGTTGGCAAACACAGAAGGCAGACTGCAATTTGTCCAGTGTTACAGAGCAGAGACCACAAAACATCTAGATGGAGTTGACAGGTAATAAGCTTTTCCAAGTTTTCTTGGCAAGAGAGAAAAAAAAAAATAATACATCCACGAAAAGGCTCCTTCATTTTTATTCCAATTTTTAAAGAAGGCGAAAGACTTTTACTCCTTTATTTGAGACTTTGATAATTTTTGATCTTATAGCTCAATTAAGAACACGTAGACAACCATAAAAAGTGTTTCAACAGTCTATTTAACAACTCAAGTAAAAGAAATGTATTTATTAGCCCAAGAAAACACACAACTACATTTACTGCAGAAATTTGTAAGTCAAAGCTGCCTTGAGTGGGTAACTGAATGTCCAAGTACCATATAGGTGATCAGCTTGAACACAGAAACAAGGTAATTTGACTGTCACACCACATCTGGAACCAGCTGAAGCCAAAGTAGAGGCCTAATGCACTGACAAACTGGAAGCATACTAAGGAGGATATAATTAATAGCAGCTTGCCCCAAACCTAGATATAAGCATACTAAAATAACAGGTGACAGTGTATAAGCATTTTTAATACTGTAACACTATTAACAGCACAGCCAGCAACAACATACAAGCTTTTTGTACCACAGCTAAATGTAAATATGTAATAGTTAACCACAAAGGCACAAACAAGAGATTTGTGGTACAGTTGCACAACCACGGTTCGGGAAAAAATGTGCTACCAGTAAAACCTGCAAAATAAGATCAAAGGATGTAGAGCAGGCAATGTCAGGTGCAGAATAAGCAGATAAGATGCCTGGTGGAACGAGAAAAAGTCCCTGTTCCTGAAATAAGATAAATTACATCAGAAGCACAAGAAATCCCCTCATTGCATCTTGCAGAGGGTGCAAGAGACACAAAACCACCACAGACAAGCAAGGAAGAATGGGGAAGTTGCTCAATTCAGTTCCAGTTTCCCTGTGGAAGAGCTTTTGAGCCACATCACCTCAACCTCTGCGACTAAGACCATCAAAGACTGTAGCAATCACCACTAATTATGGAAACACGGTATCAATTCTATTGAATTATACAATTACAGTTAATCAAGGACAAGATTTTTAAGAACTATTTGTCTGAATACGCAGTGATAATGATTAAGAGCTATTGCCGATATGCATGTTTAACGAACATCAATCTAGGAAAGCAGTACTTTGAAACTTACCTTTATTTATCAGCCTTTTTAACACCACTCTCACAGCTATCTCTAATTCCCTAACATACATATATTTTTTACCCCTCCTTCCTTCCCTCTACCCACCTATGACACGAGTCCTATTTCAGCATTAGCCTATTACCCTGGAAGTACAGATTCACATACCTCTACCTCTATAAACAGAATGAAAAAAGCCTGAAATAAAAGTGATGCAAGCTTTGCTGAACCTTCCCTTCCCAATTTTGCCCTGAAAAGATGGTAGATAACAACATCTTTTTAAAAAGATGGCCTATATGCCAGAGCCTCTGTATCTCCCTGGGTGTCCTGCTCTCATTAAAATGAGCACAAGCACACACAGTACAGTACTCGCTCCCATTCCAGCAACAACATCTAATACCTTTGCTGATCTCCACATTTGGCAGAGCAAAGATCTCCAAGTCCATGGTCCCTCCTTTTGCTGCACCTTCAGAAAGATCCAGAAGAACTACCTTGTCTGCAGCACCCTGTACAAATAAAAATAATGCAGATCAACAACGGAACATACCAAAAGGTGTTCTTGTGGTGATGAGGAATAAAACCTAATATTCTTCCAGTTCCAGTGTTTGTTGTACTGTGTATAATAAGACAAACAAAATTACTAACCAAAATTACTGTCAAATCACAAGACAAAGCATTTATTTTATTGAGTTTAATTGTAAAATGACTCCTTACAAGACAAACAAATAAAAAACTCACAAAGCCGTCTCTGTGAAGTTATAAATGTTGATGTTACTGAGCATATAGCCGTAATGAAGTACATACCATCTACAGGCTACCCCTTTCCAGGGGACCAGGAGATCCCAGTTGTAAAAGGCCACCACTTCGGCAAGAATCCTTTAACTAAGGATTTTCAAAATAAGTGAATTCAATATTCAACCATTTGTATTTAAAAATCTGACTGAGAAAACAAGGCAGAAACTAACACTTCTGTGTGTCCATAAGTTAACTGAAGAGGCAAATGACATAATCAGTGACATGGCTATTAAAACTGATGACTTATTTCTATGTGTCAGACACTAAGAACTAGGTTGGAAGCCTCTCTATAAATCAGGTCTGTTGCTATTTATAATAATTACATACCTTTGCTGCAACTGCTAACACACATGCAATGCCAAGATCTCCAGCTCCAACAACAGTAATTTTGTTAAAACATCCTTCATTTTTGCCTCCACCAAGTTTAGTCTTTGATTTCGTGTCAGTCTCTCCTACAATTAAAAGAAAACCACAAACTTAAGTGCTCGTCCACACTGTATCAATACAAGTATTGCTGCTTTATAAAGGATCATGGTTGTGCCAGAGCTAAACCAAATTACATAAACTTTTTTCAAAATAGCCGTCAAGCCTGAACACAGAAAATTCATTGCAACTTGCACAGTGTGAAACACAAATATTCCTCTCTAGATAGGAATGTTTTTTCACTACGTAGCAAATATGAGCGTAACAACATCAAGAAGCTAGAACCATACAAACAATACTCCCTTTGCTACTGTTGCAGGCGTGAATATATACCATGATCATAAAGTTTGCAAAGTATTTCTTATTTTGGAGACATGCAAAATGAAATTTGATTAAAATACAGTGATTTGGGGTTGTTTAGCCAATGCTACTGGTAACACAATGATTCTCATTCTGACTATAATGCAGAGAGACTTGCAACAGAAACGTTAAGATTGATTGCCTACAATCACACACCCGTGTGTGCTCACAAGTATGTATGTGCACACAGTTACCAGAAGAAACGGCAGGAAAGGGATAAAGGTCTGCACTAGTTGCCACAGATCACCATCCGTGATTTCACTAAAAGGAGGAGGAAGAAAAGACCGACCTGAAGAAAATGTGTCAGGATGAAGGACTGGAACCATAAAATACGTAAAATAAGGAAAGCATGACAACTGTGAAATTCAGGGATTTTGCTCAAGACTTACAATGGGTGAGATAAAGTAATGAGGCAAATATGCATCCACTCCCAAAGGGTGTAAAAGACAAGTCTGAAATCAGCTTGTCACCACTGAACAAGAAGAACCCAAGAAACACGATATAGGCTCAAGAGCCAGCACTCCTTGTCCTCAGTGTTGCACATCAGTGACTGTGGTCAGACAGGTCTCAGGGCTTGCGACCGTGGATGTGAGAGTGTGAGTGAATGAGATCGGAAAGAATGAATGACGGTGACTGGGTAAAATCAACTTATAAAACAATCATGTTTCCCTTCCACAAGATTTCACATGGAGTTTTGCTGCAGTAATTTCCAACAAGTTAGTAATACCAAGTCTACAGCATTTTTCAGTAGGCTTAAATGCAAACATCCAAAATGAGCTGCTTATTCAAATAAAGAGAATCTGAGCTCTCGGTTCAAATAGAGGCACTTTTGATTATACAGAGAAAATACCAAATCCTGCAGACATGCAAACGCCAAAAATTCAGATACTAAAATCGTGTAGGCATCTTAGTCATATCAAGTAATAACAACAAATAAAATAGATATTGTGTAGTAATGTTACAAACAAATATATGAAAACATCCACACCTGCAGTAATCTTTGCAATGTAGGAGAGAAGTTCCGATTGCCTGGCTGCTTCAGAAGATGATAGTGAATACAAAGGGAGCTCTTCCTCAAATTTTGCAATCATTTCCTTGATTAATCCAGTAACAGTTGATTTAGGCTGAAACATAGCAACACAGGAGACCGAATAGTTGACTAGCTATTTCATATAGTGCTATTAGCTGTAATCTGCAGTATTTCATAAAGAACCATAGCTATACAAAATTTAATAAAATTACAAATATTGACACCCTTAATACTTACATAAACACTTAAGGTAAAGAAAAGCCTGGGAATTTCTATACCAATAACGAAAAATATATCCCATCTGTTTCAGAAAACTAGCACACACAAAAAAATCATTTTTACTGTCCTGGCAGTCATATTTATGTAAGTTATTTAATACAGTGCGTAAAATAATTTCGCAACAGCATTGGTTTTTGAATCTCTATGCTAATGTTTCAGAGCTATGCTGAAAGAGACACATCCAAAAGGTAGGAACTTCCATTGAACTTTCTTGAAGGATATGCAATTGGTCTATTATTATTATTCATTATTCACAGCAACAAAGAAAAAAGTATCAAAGGTCCACATGAGGCTTATACTGCTTTATAATGAAGTCAGTCCCTTTTTTCTTCAGCTTAAAATAATTTTCCTTACAAGCACTTACAACTTCCTTTACAATTGCTTCAGACAGTCTGAAAACTGTAATTTCAAGAGACATTCTGCTTCTCTTTGCATAATCATCACATATTTAAGATTAACAAAAAACAAAGAAAGTAAAAAGCCCCAAACTCTATCCACTTCTCTCCACTGATCTCCACACGATACCATGTTTTATGCCCAAATACTTTCCTCCCCTGTCAGCCCCTCCACCTCTTACATGGCTCCAGTTTTGCAGGTAAGGCAAATAAATCCTGCCGTGGGCATCAACGTGCTTTCCCACTGAAATGGCCATGTTCACAGTCGGCTTCAAGAAGCAAATGGGGGGAGCAAAGGGATGAGAATCCAGAATCCACAGATGAATGGGTATGTTATAGAAATCACCTGTTCAACACAAAACAAAAGCCTTTGCTAATTTCCACATTGAGAAGAGGCACTAAAAACCAGGTGTGCGTGTCTGTAATTCATGTAGTAACAAAGAAAAAAAGCCTGACAGATCACTTTGTAGATTCACACTGGCAAGTATTTATGTTACTTAGGCTAGTTAATTAAAAGAGACTTGTCTGCATCGACTTGAAGTGCTACTGACTGTGTCTGTCTTAATATAAAGCTTTGATGTTGTTTTGTTTCCCAGGATATTCTATCAGCCAATGTGTCCCCTTTTCCAGGCAAGGAAATCTCTTGTAGCTACCCATTTCATACTTATTTTATGACTCAAAATCTGATGTAAAGACACATCCATTAAGAGCTTTACCTCAGACCTCAAAGGCTTTAAGTTAAAAATAAAAAATTATCTACTAATTGTTTTTGGACACTTTCTATACAAGCATGGGGCTTGTAAAGTTCATGCAACCTCCATTAGAACCAAAGAGTTTGCCTTACACAGTCTCAAACTACATGATTTTTTAAAATAGTTAATTGACTTATTTAACACCAACTTATTTCAGCATCTATGAGCGCACGAAGGCATTTGTTTATGCAGTAGAAGTGGCTTCTGCCAATTCATGCAACATGCTTTACAGCCACATTTAAAGAAGCTGCACAGTATATTGTTACGAGGCAGTACCCAACACATTTTACAATTAAATGCATAACTAGTAGGAAAATCATATTTGATTTATCTTACCATATTTCACTGGAACAGTACCACTAAAATTCAGGAGGTCCTTCTGGGATCCATCCTTGAAGGCTGAAATTAAAAATGTGATTTTAAAAAATAATAATAATAATAAATCCTTTCAAATCTGGCATGGCATTCCCATCCACAACTACCAATATACAATGTTCCTGCAAGAGCCAAGGCTAAAATGTTACTAAGGTTGTTCCTCCCCCTTTGAGATAATTTCTTAATGGAATCTTAATGAAAATTGTATTGGTACAACTGAGCACATCATTAGCCTGAAAACCCCTTGTCCTGGGTAATGCTGGTGTTGTAGGAACTTTCAGTCAGGCTGAGGGATTCTGGAAGTTACACTTGATAAGCTAAAGACATAAAACCACTTTCAATACAGTAATGAGATATGGGAAAATGCTGTTACGCATAAAGAATTTAAAAGAACATAAATCTTCTATAATTATTGACAAGTTAAAGTAAAATGAAATTTAGTGAATTAGTTGCCTAGGTTTATTATATGTCTGCATTCTTCAAAGAGCTTTCAAAAATAGTCACATGGCATGAGAAATTTTACTGCAAGTCAAAGACAGGAACACAACCGAAAGATATTGACACTATTCAGATTCTACTATACACAGTCTGAATCTAGCGCAAATAAGAATCACAATTAGTTCAAAGTAACTGTATCAGTTCTTACTGTATGTGTTCATGGAGAACGTGAAGTTTGGGTAGGTCTTGCTAACATTCTTTAGTTCTTCAATGGTCAGGTCTCTGAATTTATACTGGGAAGAGAGGAGAAAAAAAAAAATCATTAAAAAATGGTTTATTTCACAGGCTGCTTCTTTCATTTTCTGATATAGGGAAAAGGAACCAAGAGAAAGTAGAAACCCAAGAAGGGAAAGGTAATAATTACTCGCAGTATTATAAATAGTTTTGGTGTGAAATGCATTCTCAAAACATTTGATACAAGAAAAAAAAGCTTTAAAGGTATCACAAGTCTGCTGTTGATACACTGGAACTCAAAATTCTGAACATCTTTCCTCATATATCACTTTTCCCTTTACAGTTGTGTGAGCAGTGACTTAATAAAATTTACTCTCCTCTGCACATCATCATTAAAACCAATATAAAAATATAAACTTCATAGTAATGAGGTTTTTTTTTTCTTACACAGTTACTACTGAAGACTCAGCTCCACCTGCATGCATTTTAGAAGAGTTTCACAAGATGTCTATTTCCACAAACATATTAAATGTGTAAGTAATTAGCCTTTGGGAATTTTTTTTCATGTTTAAGCTGTCCTTAAGAGCTGAGAAAATTCAAACAAAATAATGCATCCCTCTTTCCCACCTGCAGAAAACCTGCCTACAGATTTAACACAGGTACTGACACTTAAAACGTGATGTGAAAGTAATTATCAGCAAGGATGAACCACTGCTAATTCATTTCAACTGTCCCCAGCCAGTCTGGTACCTGAACTTCCAAGAGATTTGCATCCTCCCACATCTAAAAGTATGAACAATATTTTTCATTTCCTAGATTAGAGCTTCTGCTTCTCATTTTAGGAAGTCTGTCCTGGAACCCTCTCCTAAGCAAACACAACTGCGGCCTGACTGGCTTAAAGAGCTGCTCACTCCACTAGAATACTCCTCACAAAGTAGTAGCTAAAATCTACAATCTCTTCAGTACAGCACCCACCAGAAACAGCAGCGATACTACAGCTATGTGAATGGTACAACTGTTTTCCCCTTTGTACAAGAAAACACAAAGCTGCTGAGAAGAAACACTTTTTAGTCTGCTTCTCCACATTCAATCTTACAGGATACTGTGAAGTCAAGCAGTAAAAAAAAAAACCAAACATAAAAATAATCAAAGGTGCTCAAATTAGGAATGCCTACACAATTTAACACATTTTCGGAAGTATTGATACAGCTGGTTGTGAAATCAAACCCATCTTCCCCCAGCTGACCACCACCTTACTTGCAATGCATAACGAGGCATTCCTATCAATCATTTTGTTCTTTTCTAAAGATCGGATGATTCGTGAGGCGAGTCGGGTATAGACCTTTCTCATTTTGCACCTACAATTATGTGGCACACCCGAAATTTAAAGGCGCATACCTCAGTTTCTCGTATGGGAATTAAAACGCCTCTACATTTGAGGGATGCTATAAATCTGGGTTTCTAAAGCGCAGAGATACTAATGCAGGGATCGCCGCAAAAAGTCCCCAAAGAAACACAACTCTTCATGGCGAGTAAGGTTTAAATTGCGTTCAGCACATCCCACGCGTTGTTGTGTCCCGAACCACGGGGATAAAACCACGCGTGGCGCAACTTTAAACTCCGCTGCGGTAAAGCAGTGTACACCCCGCACCCCGCAGGGATCAGAAGCCCCTCATAAGCCACGATGGCGGAACGGGAGGCGGTTGAACCGCGCAACTCCCTCAGCTGCCCCCTTCCCCTCACAGCTCCTCGTTCGCCCACCCGCGGGAACTTCTGCCCGCCGGGAGCCGCCCCTCTCTCTCCCCTCCTGCTTCAAGGGAGCCGCTCCGTTCCCTCCAACCCGCCTAAAAAGTCGACATTTTCCACTGCCCTTCCTCCTCCCCTTCCTCCTCCGCCGTCTCAGCCGCGCGGCGGGGCCCGCGCGCCCCCTGCCCACCCGGGCGCGCGCACCTTGCCCAGCCGCTTCCTCAGCGCCTCCTCCGAGAGCTCCATGGCGGCGGGGCCGGGGCCGGGACCGGGGCCGGGACCGGCCGGGCCGGGCGGCGCCGCCTCCCGGCAACCCTTGCGCGGGGTCCCCTCAGCCCGCCGGCCTCCCTAAGCTCGCCGGCCTGGGAGCAGGCGGCTGAAATAAAAAAAAGTTTTTTTTTTTATTTTTTATTTTCTGGATCTGCGAGGGGGAGGTCAAGTAAACGCACGTTGCGGCGACAGGTGACATAGAGCTCTTGGCTGGGTGCCATTTCCACCCATCGTGGTACACCAGCCTGCCAGCAGCCTGTAAAAAAGGCTGAAATATGTGGGGGAAAAAAACAGTGCACCGCGCTGGTGAGACCCCACCTGGAGTACTGCGTCCAGCTCTGGAGTCTTCGGCACAAGAAGGATATGGACCTGTTGGAGTGAGTCCAGAGGAGGGCCACAAGGATGATCAGAGGGATGGAACACCTCTCCTGCAAGGATGAGAGACTTGGGGTTGTTCAGCCTGGAGGAGGCCCTGGTGAGACCTCGCAGCGGCCTTCCAGTGTCTGAACGGGGCCTACAAGAAAGGTGGGGAGGGACTTTTTATAAGGGCATGTAGTGATAGGACCAGGACTAATGGCTTCAAACTGGAAGAGGGTAGATTTAGATTAGGTATCAGGAAGATGTTTTTCACTATGAGGGTGGTGAGATGCTGAAACAGGTTGCCCAGAGAAGCTGTGGATGCTCCAACCCTGGAGGTGTTCAAGGCCAGGCTGGATGGGGATTTCAGCAGCCTGGTCTAGTGGGAGGTGTCTCTGCCCATGGCAGGGGGGTTGGAACTAGGTGATCTTTAAGGTCCCTTCCAACTCTAACCATTCTGTGATTCTCTGATTCTATCTGGGAGCCTGCTTAGGCACATTCTTCAAGACGACAGGCAAGGGTATGCCATACGTGCAGTCGTAGACGGAGAGCAGAGGTCTTGCAGGATCCGCACACGCTGCTCCAGGGGCACCCACTTGGCAGGTGCATATCCTGGAGTATGCCTGCCATTTTCTGCGCTGGGAAAAAGAGATCTGTAGAAAAAACGTTACTGAGCCCATGTGGGAGATGAACAGTGCTCCTCTAGCAGATCACTTCTGATGCATGACAATGCCAGACCGTTCTCAGATACTGTCCTCCTTTCCTTTCTATTTCTTCCCTCACTAAACTATCATGAATTTTGAATGTAATCTGTCTGTGTGCAATAACAGAGAAGTAATCTCTGCTAAGACCACACATAGATGTTATAGGGATTGGGGATTTCTTCCCTCTGTGTTGACAGTGTCACAACTGATTTGCAACTTTATGGACTTACAAGTATGTAAATACAAATCTGGAATTAAATTATTTCCCTACATTAATCTACCTCTTATTTTTTGAACCTTCCTACCACACAGTAAAGATACCAGAAAACCGCCTTTTGGAAAGCAGGCGGTGCAAGTCTTGATGGCCAATTCAGCAGAAAACACAGTGGGTTCAGCTAGGCTTAAAAGGAGACAAATGCCAGCGCTATCCCCATAGCCGCTAGAAAACTGAGCTTTCTCAGTGAATTGGTATCTGATTATTTTAAAATCTTGCTTATTAAGACATGGTGTTCTCTGTAGCAGAGGCTGATGTATAACATAGAGCAGATACTCTAGTTTCCAGCTCTCCACATTCAATGCAACTGAGTTTCAGGAAGGAGATATTAAGAGACAACTCGGCTTAAAGAAGAGAGATTGACTTTATCTTTTTCTGCAGTAGGATGCTAGGACCATTCCATACTGGTCTTTCTTGCGCTTATGAATCCCAGCTGGGTGGATTCACAACAGCATTTTATATCCAGGGTTGCAAAAGCCCGTGCAGAAGCAGAAACCATAGCTTGGCATTTCGGAGGACAGTGCTGCATGGCTGCAGCAGCAGTGGGAGTGGTGGAAGTAGCCAGGCTGGCGCTCAGTGGGACAGTGGGGTTTTGTGAACCCCAGTATAAGGGGAAAAGGGATATGGGGCCTCTTGAATGGGTGAGACATAGGGTAGGATGCCAACCTCACCACAGACTGGCTCTCTGTAAGGAGGAGATATGGTGAGGACCACCTTTCCTCCTTCCTGGTGGTCTCATTTTGCTTGGGCCTACGCTTCCTCCAGGCCCATATTTGTGCAGAAGCTCCTGACCTCCAGGAGAGTGTTTGCAGGGCAGGATGTGGGAAACAGCAGCAGAGACCAGGCATTTCACCTCCAAGCTCTTGGCCCTACTCTACACCATACATGTGAGGCCGGTGGCATCCTAGGTGCTGTGTCCCTAATGCCATCAGCCCAGAGAAGCCCCTGCCATCAAGAGGGAAGGGAGGCAGTTTGTCTCAGGGACTCTCACCAAGTATAACCTTGCACATTGCGTTCTCTGGCACAGTGAGTGCTGCGGTAGAGACCCTCTGTAAACAAGGGCAAGTATTCTGGGCAACCTGGGTTTTGTGGTAGGAAGAACAGGAAATTAAAGCTTTACTGGGACCCTGAGAACTCTGGTCTGGGACACACGCAATGGCAGCTGCCTTCACCGCAGTTTCCTACAGATTCTGTGGCTACATGCTTTTTTGGAGGGTGGAAACATAGTAGAACCTGTGATGAGCTGTTACAGAATGATCTCCATGAACATTTGTCTAAACCCTTTTAAGAGACAATTTGAAAATTATTTTGTTTCACGAAGGCCCTGGCATAGACTAATGTTTGAGAATAGAGCGCGCTCTTTAAATATTTAATATCAAACATTTAAATTTTTAATTTCTCCTTATTTCACAGTAAAAACAACTAGGAAAGTCTGATACTTACAGTTATTAGTAGGTTAGGTGTTTGGAAACACTTTTAAAAATCTTTATGTGCATACATAACCAAAATAATCACAGAAACCAGAGCAGTAACAACATACCCTTGGTAGTTACACATCACTATATCGTCTCAAGAATAAGCGTGGTAATACCGTTTCTGTGTGAGGCTCAGGGGTCACCCTTGACTAAGCCTGCACCCAAACTACAGATCCAAATTTCTCAGTACTCACTGTTCGAACTCTCCTTTAAATTCAGAGCTGCGCCTGTACCCTCTGAATCCAAATCTGCTCTAAATGTCATTTGGAATGAATAACTCCATATTAAATTAACAGATCCTAACGCCAACTAATCTCTAGGTAATGAAATATCTTGCTAGCGGCTAGTGTTCTGCCCACACAGAGCACAACCTTGCTACCCCACCTACCACCCTGTACCAGCCCTCTAGTAGCTCATCTCCCACCATCACTCCATCTCTACCTTTCGTTACTAAAGTTCCTTATATTTCAGTTTCTGAAGCTGACTCTCGACTTCCCTAGCCCAGCACCTCCCAAGTGTTAAGCAAGAAGGAGGCCAGCAATACGATTGTAATTTCTGAAGATATTTTCTGCCGATTATTTACTTCATCTGTGTATGCTCACACGCACGCTTCAGTCAGCCAAAGTAGTACGAGGCAGGCCAGAAGCACTGAGGGTAGAGCTGAAGTTGAACATGGCCAGATGGAGAGATACTGGTAGCTCCACAAGCAATGCAGGTGTTCTCTTAAATGCAGTCTTGAAGATAAACACACCGTGCCATACACCATCCGTGGGTGGTTGTAAGACAGTCATGAGATGTTCTTTACTGGACATACTACATTTTAACCTGCTACTAAAGTGTTCATTCTTTTACTCTATTTCATCATCTGTTGGTCAGAGTTCAGAGTTTTGACTAACATCTCTCTGATTTGATGGCAATTCTAAGTTTAAATGATTTCTAGAGGTAACAATATGAAACTTAGCTTTCAGGATTAAATAATATATTATCTCTGCTCTAGAAAAGCTTTAAAATGCAGCTTTTATCTGTCTCTGCTCTAGAAAAGCTTTCAAATGCATTTCAACTTACAACACAAAGAATCTGGTAAAGCCAGTGCGACTGGTAACACTGTGCTCCTCTGAATGAGGCCATGGCATTTCGCTTATGTTCTTACCAAACAAGCTAAAGAAAGTTCCCCAAACTGGCATTTATTGAGCAATACATCCAACTCTTATCTTATTACAACTCCTTCCTCCATAGAAGCGCACCTTATGTATTCAAAACCATCGCATTTTGCCAGCAGTACGGGTCCTCTTGCTGACTTTGAGACTTGATAGAAAAGATGGCTAATTATACAGACAGAAGGCTGCAGTTTCTCAGATGCTAAGGGAGAGGGCAAGCCTAAAATGACAATCTCATGGAGCTCCTTCTACAGCATGTGGCTTTTGAATTTTACTCGGCTCCACATAAGAGGAAAATGGCATAATTTTTACTGTCGTGAACTTTCATAATCTAGTCTCGTTCTTCTGCTTACCTGTGGGCATCCTGTATCTCTAGGTATGCCAGCTTACAGCAAAGCCAAGGGAAAGGGTTCTTAATAACGCGCATCTACAATTCAGGAAACATTTCGAAGTATTTTCTTTGGTGGAGAAAATCATGCAATACTGTGACTTGTCCAAATTAAGTTGAGAGTAATGGAATGAAAATTACAAGTTGAACTTATTAATATTAAATACTATGGGAAAAATTTGCACTTCTGAAATATGCTTGAGTGAGCATTGCAGATAATGAAGTTTTGGGAATGAATGAAAACCAACTGCAACAAGTGTCAGGAGCAAGTTTCCTCACAAATCCCAAACTGGCTTCAGCTCTGGAAACATCACAAGCAAGAGCGTTATCTAGCTCAGTGTTCACCTTTGCTCTGAGCAGCCAGTAGGTCACCTGTGCGTGAGCTATGCTGTGACCATTTTATACATCATAACTATCAGTTTAAAAGCACCATCCAACCAAGACTAGATTTAAACCAGCAGTTTCGAGGTAGATCAGACCTCGTTGCCAACTGCATATGGCAGCAAAGTCTTCCACAGAATAGTTAATTTTTCCTGCAAGTTTCAGCATCTCTCACGCTGCTCATAAACAGGGCACGCCGTAGCCCTGGGCCACATCGCACACTATATGCTGCCGTCGCCACGTTCCCTTTGTGCATGCAGCCAGCAAACAGAAGCCGGGTTAATAAAGGGTTTGCTGGTTCACTCATTTTGGCTGGGGGAAGAGGGCTGCCAACGACAGCGTGTCACTCTGGATGAACTCTGAAGATTCACCTTATGTGACCGGGCTGCTTGCCTGGGCATCATTTGCGGTCACATTTGACGCTGCTGTAGAAGTCTTAAAACCAGGCTTCCTGCACAGTCTATAGAAGTTAAGAACCAGATAGAGCAGATTGACTTACCTTAGTGCCCCTCCCGTGCAAAAATAATGATAAGCAGAGTTCTTTCTCAATCTCAGAGCAGCAGGTGTAGTGCTCTAACATACGCACCACTTCTTTGTCTGAACAAATCTCATGACGTACTGCATGTGCTGAGGGACCACAAAGTACTCATGCAATGCAAGAGCTGGAGGAATCTGGCAGGGAGGGGAATTACTATGATGGAGAGTTGAGGACAGACACATAACAAACATCATATATCCACAGTTATATCATTCAAGGAAGACAGTTACCTCTCACGAACAAGTCCACAAAAGAGATTAAGTACCTTGAGAAATACATGCAAGGCACTCCAAAAAACCCTTTTGCACTCAGTGCATGCATAAGTATGCTCTCATAGTTATTCTGAGTGCACTATCAAACCTGGAACACTACGCTCAAGTGTTTTTTCAAGTCATTCCTTTCCCAAGAAAAAAAACAACCCACCACTAAAGCTCTTGATTCTCTTTAAATTGTCAATTGCTATAAACTTTCATGCACATAGTATGAGATGGCATCAGATACTCGCCTTTCCTCAGCTGAGGAATGTTGAGAAACTGGGAGAAGTTGCTTCCAACACACAAAAAAATTTCTGAGTTTACCAGTGCAGGGAAGAGGATATAGGTAAAAACCAAGACCCCCATGAAGAACTGAACAGAGAAAATCCCCAAAGCAAATTAAGCACCAGGTGGTCTGGGAAAACAAAACCATTCATCAGTTGGGGCCAGAGAAGTTAGGACTAAACTGGTGACATGTTTCATTACTTCAGGAATCTCTTCTAGCTTTAATTTCATCCCACAAAGCCTGTTAAGCATGAGATGCCACAGGCTTTTTGGATCCCTAGGCTCACAGAAAAAGAAATAAACTTTTCCGTATGTATTTCAAGTGGTAAGAAAAGGTTATCCAATGGGATGACTAAACTGCAGTTCTGTCTTGTTGAACTAAAATGTTATTTCAAATAAATTACAACTGAGGGAAACGTAATTTTTTTTTTTCTAAACCTGAGTAAAATAATATTGCTTCCAGAGGGATAGAGCATTACTGGCTGGATTAAGATAACAATTCAATGTAGAATCACGCTCCACCTGAACAGAATATATTTGCTTTGAAATAATGACTGATTACAACTATTAAGATACATTAAAAAGTCTCAAGGGAATTCAAAACAAGGTAAGATTTCATGCCTTCAAAACAAGGTGCTCGTAGGACACTGATTAAATGCTAATTTGCAGTATGATTTCAAAAAAATATTACTTTTTTTAGGAGCACAAGAGTGTGCAAGTGTTGCTCTTTCAAAGGAAAGGCAGATGGGCTCACTTCGATGCATATTCATTTACCTCTTTGGAAGTGGGCCACAGCACTGGCTGAGGAGAAGAGTCCCTGGTATTTACCTCCACCTGTCAAAGCAGTAAACCCTTCCACAGGAGACAGCAATCGAGGAGGTTCAGATTCTTTACATGGGGGGGAAAAGAGAATCCAAGAAAGATGCTGCTTATGAAACACCACAGTCCAAATGGAAGAGATTAAAGGCAACCAGCACAGTGGCATATGTCATCATTCTGATGCATGTACCTCCAAATGTATATTATGTCACAAACCTAACCTGCAGGAGACATCGACGATTTTCAGATCTTTTCTGAATGCTTAAGTGACTCCATTAATTTTCCCATACATTCTTGCTGGCCGCATGAGAACAGGAAAACAATTCTTGGAGAACATTCAGCCTAATGCTGTTGTGTGTGACAGCTCAGAGGAAACCAGCAGAAAAGAATTCTGAAAAATCTTCCATGAAGTAAACCAATGAGAAATAGCAGGAAAATGTTTAATGCTTGAAATTTATTGTATACATACTCTGCAAAACTTATATGCGTTTGGTGTGTGCAAAAGTATACACTTTCTTGACAGCACCAGAAAACAGTTAAGCTATGTACGGGTTTAACCTGATTTGTCACATTGTGTAAAAAGACATTGTGCACAAATGATATCCCCAAAGAAAAAAAAATCATTGGCTAAAACTAGAAGCACCCTTATTTACACACTAACACTTTAATATTGCATCACACCCACTCACCAAAATAAATAGAAGTACATTCATCACAATTTAAACACCAGTCTCTCCATATATTTATTTTCTTTCTGACATGTTTTGGTCTCCAGAAATATGCTATATCTAGAAATATGCATCAGCTACTAGATTATGTTACAAAATGCAAAAAAAATAGAAAATTCGTTTTCCTGGACAATATTTTGGGCTTTACACAAAAATAAATCCAGATTTCCATAGAGATCTCATATACTTCTTGAAAGATTTTTATTTTAAAGCACAGCACAGAGTTGCACACTAAGGCTTCCTGTGATATGCAAAACCCTGGCCTCCAAAAGACATCGCTGTAAAGTGAAATACAGCTCAAGTGTAAATACAAGACATTTTCAAAAAGTAGTCATCAATAGAAAGTGCCCTTCATTTGATTTAGCATTAGCAGTAAAGAAGTAGCTACTGTAATTGTGCAATCAAAGCCAGACCTGGAAGGGTTTTATGAAAAGTACGTCATTTCACACTATCAAGTTTAAGGATATAGAATCTGAGATAGCAGAAACCGACCAACCTTTTTATACTCCTACATTCATCTTTTTTTGACACAATTTAGTAAAAAAGGCACATTGTCAAACAGTGAAGTAAAAATCTAAAAACCAAACCAGAATTGCATTAAATACAATTAAATCATTAGCTTAACATCAGATCCTCATAAACCAATATAAGCATTCTTCCAGTTTTTCTTAACTTCACATTCAGATGCACTTTGGACAAGTACTTCAGTACTCTTGTTAAATTAATACTATTCATCTGGCAAACAGTAAGCATGTTTTTGGATACAAGGTCAGGAATTAAAAACCAAAAATTTAGTTCCTTCCTAGCCGGTTTACAAATATGCAGCAAATCCAAACACATTAAAACCCAAACATTTGTACAAAATTTGAAAGCCATTAGCATCCCATGCCAATTATGAGAAAGTACTTCTTGACTGTAAAATTACAAATGTGTCCTTGAATAATTTTTCATATGAAATAGAAAAAATTTAAGCAGTGATCACTGTGTGAAGAAACAATTATAGAGTGTCTTAGGGAGGCTAGCAGAGTACATCCAGTCACCATCTAAAAGACAAATAACAAAGTGCTTTACAGACTATGAAATTTAACTGATCTTGCATGGTTAGATAACCAGAAAGTGATTAAATAAATCAGGTTTTATTTAACCTATATTTATCTGAAATACAGATTTAATTCCCAACTGAACCAATTCTGAATTAATATATTTCTTTTGCTTCATAAGAGACCTTTTTTTTTTCCCCAACCAGACAGGAAGTTGCTCACTGTTGGGTTGACAGACCTAGAATCATTCACCAGCTAAAAAAAAGAAATTACAGAGTGAAAAAATCCAGTAACTTGATCATGGTCCCAGCGTTCGTTGTCTCAAATGGCTAATTCTAGGAACTACAACAAAAAATTTTAGGTGGTCCCAATGAAGCGGAGTGAATACAACACACTTCTAGACAAGCAGTGAGGTTACACTATCTTGCATGGTCTCAAGTGCATGCACTGAGAAACAGGTTTTGTTAGTTAACACAGAAAGCTAAAAATACAGAGGAGCAACAATGGTATCTTCATCTGGGCTCCCTGTCCGCTAATACTGAATTAGGTTACAAAATCTATCCCAATAGCTTACTCATGTCAGTGTTTTACTGAGACAGTGAAATGCTACACCATTAACAGAAAACATCTCGGAAAGGCAAATGTGTTTTTTCTTACATTAAGAGTCAGATGTTTAAAATTCAGCAGCTTCCAAGATTGTTCCTTACAGGTTGCTATCGGAACTGCTTCCTAGAAGCAGCACTGTTAAGAATAGCCCCCTGACAGGAAAGGTTCCTTTGTCGTTTTTCTACAAGGTAATTTTTCTTTTTTATTCCTTTAGTTCTGCCCCTGCCCCAACAAACACCCAAAGCCCTTGTTGTACTTTTCCAATTATTTCTAGCATTAAAATATAACAGCCTTAGCAGCTGAAGCCAGAGGTACTATCAATGGAGTCCTGGAGCTCGAGGCAAGCTGAGTAGTGCGATACTGGTGAGCTTTGAAGGGCAGCCTGGGGAAATCAAAGGAGATGCAACACCAGATTTGAGCTTCAGACTCTCAGTAAAACTCCTGCAGACTTACATTGACCTGTGCTGATTGTAAACAAATTCAGTTACTGAAAGAAACAGTCTTTAAGTGCATAGTTAGAAATAGTGTGCAAATATGGGCATTAAGGTAAGTAACTGAACTAACTCTCCTGCTATATGTAATATTTTAGATTTTTGGTTCGATGAAATTAATCGCAAGTATTAACTAGTTCACATGAGGTTGTTAATATTGAACAGCTGCAAATACATTCTAACGAAACTTAGTTCTGATGTGCTTTCTAAATATAAGCCTAATTGGATAAATGACTGCTTCACATTTTAAATCATTTAACACATCGGATGTTTAATGCAAGAAAAAACATGTGCACCATACACAATTTGTAAAAGCAGCAGAAGCTGTTAAACAAATGTGAAGATTTACAGGGCAGGAAAAGAATTCCCAAGTATACACTTGAGCCCAAAAGCACAAGTTACATACAAACACTAGAAATTCCTGGTTTTGGGGTGCGTATTTATCATACTGAATTAGATTGGCATTGGAATTCCAGACACAGCAAAAGCCAACCTAACCTTTTGGCCATATCCATAGCTGTACAGTTTGCAAATGACATGCACTTTTCTGTTGAGAAATTAAGAGGTTCAAATTATTTTTATGGGTCCTCAATTCTGAAAATATACAGTACTTTATTGCTGTGAACATCTGTGGCAACGGCTGAATTTACACCCAAACTGCTTCTGTACACAAGATAACATTTGAATACTTTGAGGCTCAAGTTGGGAGACAGAACAGGATATAGAGCATATTTTTTTTTTTTTTAGTCTCAAGAAATATCAGGGAACAAGAATGCTATTCCTTTCTTTCAAGTGAATGCAAAATTGGTTTACTGGTATATGGGCCCACACAGTTCCGAGTCAGTGCATAGCTAGTCAGTATTTCTGCTGGCATCTTGAACTGGTTAAATCAATGGAAACATTTATTAATTTTATTCCACTTAATATGCATTAGTGCATTAATGTCTTCATAAAAAACCAACCCTGGCAAGTATTAAAAATAAATATCTTATTTAGGACAAACTAAAGCCTTGCTTTTCAGTACTTCAATCCCTTTAAATATTCTTTTGCCCTCTAACAAGCAAATGGAAACTTAAGTAGAATAAGAGATGTATGAAGGCAGAGGGTAGCAGAAACATGAACAAGGTCAACACCAGAAGTAAGTTAACGTGTCCTCAGCTTCTTAGACTGTCTCTTGCGTTTTAATTCTTCTTCTTCCCGTCTCAATTCTTCTAAGTCCTCCTGAACACCAAGTCTCAAGCTGCCAAATAAAATGAAATGCTTTACATACTGCTACTCAAGAAACATGAAATTTGACTTCTACCCCTCTCCCCAAGAAAAGCAATCTTAAAATTACAGCTGATGTGAGCAAAATTTTTACATCAGTTCAACCATAAATTTTCTTCAACTATAGAAAGAATATAGCTTTAAGAAAAGAAATCAAGATTTTATCATTAGAATAAAATGTTTTGAGTAAAAAATTATTAAAAGCATGTTAAACAAATCAAGATTGTGAAGACAGCTGATTTTAATAGGAAAGGTCATTTTTTCCCCAAAAAGAAGCTGCTGAAAACACATCCATCAATTCCTGCCAATGTAACTCTTGCATACAAGTCATAAAAGGACTAACTCTCCTCAACTTCTGAGAGCCACCTAAACCTTTTACATTGGCAAGGGAGAGAATGGATATGTCAAACACTAGAGAAGCAAAAGAATTTATTCCAACTGCCTGGCCAGAGGCATGATTCAGGTAGCTACAAGCACAACATTGCTCCACCCTCAGTCCATCTAAGCTGCCATGACGCTGGTGAAAAGGCCCACGGAAGAGGCTCCGCTAACACAGCATGATTCTAGCTGCATCCCTGCATACATAATTTCTTCAGCTTCCTAGAAGTCAGTATGTTGAAAGTGATACTTAAAACAGTATCTGCAGCCACCGATCTCCTCTTCAATAAATAAGGGCTGGGTAACAGCCCTACATACATAGAAATATACACACAAAACACACATATATAGATAAATAAATCTCCTTTTAGTCCTCACACTAGCAGAATATTGTAATGTTTGGGACAAATTGAAGGATTTAGCATTTCAGCTGAAATTTAAAGTATTTAAAAAATATTTTTCATCATAAGTTGGGGTTTCGTTTGCTTTTTTATTTTATTTTATTTTTTTTTTTTACAAGCAAAGTTTGTGATCCATCAGAATGAACATACAAGATTTATTTACTGCACCCACCACTGGCTGGCTGAGTTTCATCTTTACCTATGTTTTCTTATCAGAAATGGTAAGGCTTATTTACCTCTGTCACAAAAAGCAGCAAATATCCACTCTAACATAGTCCCATGACTTGGGCAATAAACAAACTTCCCACTTTCTATCCAAGTTTAAATTCGTGCATACCTCCTAGCTTCTTCTTTCTGTTGCTCTCTCCAGCTGCTCTCCATGTAACGTAAGGCATAATCACTTTCATCTTTGTATCTGGAAATTAAATATTAGTTTTTAGCACACTAAAATACCATGCCAATGTACAGCTGAGTTATGAATTCACATCCCTTCTTAGAAAGAATAATTTCCTTGCCATACACAGAGTTTAATGTTTTGAAAAAAAATATAAGCTACAAGCCTTTAAAATGCTTGCTTTCTTGTACCTTATTGTCAGACAAGACGCAAGTATTTAAATAAGCCAAATAAGAGCCTTCATTTTCCAGCAGTTCCTAGTCATACCAAGTTAGATCCTCTTACAGAGCAGCTAATGCTACTGCATTTAGCAGTTCATATTCGGGCAGCTACATTTGATGAATTCTAAAATACTGCAGACTGCTATAGAAAGCATTTTAAAATCCAATAATAGGAAAGAGTTGCTATGAATTATACAGGTGAGACATTGAAGAAGCTGTGTTGTTTTCCAACTGTGTCCTATTGCATCAAATTTTATTGCTCCCCAGAAGAGCATGGCAGGCAGTGTGAAAATTCAAGCTCCCTTCTGCACAGAAGCTGCTTTAATGCTTGTTAAATTTCTGCAATGCAAAACCATATTTGAATTATAGGATGGTTTAGGTTGGAAGGGACCTTGAAGATCCTCTAGTTCCAACCCCTCTGCCATGGGCAGGGACACCTCCCACTAGACCAGGCTGCCCAAAGCCCCATCCAACCTGGCCTTGAACACTTCCAGGGATGGGGCATCCACAGCTTCCCTGGGCAACCTATTCCAGTGCCTCACCACCCTCACAGTAAAGAATTTCTTCCTAATATCCAATCTAAATCTACCCTCTTCTAGTTTAAAAGAGTTACCCCTCACCCTATCACTACACTCCCTGACAAAGAGTCTCTTCCCACCTTTCCTGTAGGCCCTCTTTTAAGTACTGAAAGGCCGCTATAAGGTCTCCCTGGAGCCTCCTCTTTTCCAGGCTCAACAGCCCCAACTCTCTCAGCCTGTCCTCACAGCTGAGGTGTTCCAGCCCTCTGATCATTTTCCATGGCCCTCCTCTGGGCCCACTCCAACAGGTCCATGTCCTTCTTATGTTGGGGGCTCCAATGCTGGACACAGTATACTGCACAGAATACTACGCAGGATACCAGCACTTCCCCTACTTCGAAAACATTTATTTGTTGAACTATATTACTGTTGTTTGTTCTGCAATATCTTAAAACTGACATTTTTCTTACCTTTTCCGGTCATAGCCAAATATTTCCCGAATGTGTTTTGATATTTCTTCTTGGGGTTCCCCTTCATCTTCAATGAAGTCATCCATTTCAGAGTCATATTCATCATCATCATCATCTTCTATTTGTCTCTTGTAACTAATAGGTGGTCTTCCAAGACCTAAATGACAGGGGAGTAAAAAACCCATTAATTAGTAACATTAATATAATAGTACTTCTCCTCGCTATACCTTGGGCTCAGCCATTTTATAGCTCTGGGCTTCAAGGTGGCAAATTTCTGCCTCAAGTTAACTAGCAATTCTCAGAAACTCAGTAAAAGGAAATACTTCCTGTAAGTTGTGCTACAGAAGATTACATTTCAGTATCACCAACTGCATCCTGAGGAAACTACCAGAAAGCAGTCTGTATTCTTGTTCAGGGTTTTCTAGGCACTTATTTGCTGAAGTCCATGCTGATTGTTTCTGTTCAGAAATAATTTTTTAGAACTGCTTGCTTAGTGATAATCTGAATTTGCCAAAGAATGTCAGTCACAGGTTTACTGTGTGGTTTTAATTTTCCTGTACCACTTTAAGCATCTGTTATTTAAGACATTACGAATTTTTAAAGACTAGCCATAATTAAGCTATACAGGAAGAGAATCCTTCAATTCTTTTCCTTCTAACAGCATTTGTATATCAACATCCATCACAGGCTGCTTAGGTTTCTTTCGTGTAATCTTCACATCCCAGGCCTATATTTCAAGGAATATGAGCATAGGTAAAAATAAACAAAAGTTTGCAAAGCAGAAAACCAGCATTCCATCATTAAACGCACTCTTTAAAAGGCAACTATGGTATTTTGTCCAAGTCTTCCTAATTGCATCTATAATTGTCAAAGACCATCAGTGTCCTCAACTCAGACATACATTAAAAATACAAAACAAATAACTAAGTGAAAGTTATTTGCTCTAGAACTTTATACCTTGTGGATGAAACACAGGTCTATGCCCTTGAAGAGATCTCATTCCATTTATCTGTCCATTGCTGGGTCTTGCGACTAGGTTTTTAGATGAAATAGTTTCAGACACAACAGTACACTTCGGTTTTACAGTTGTACCCAAGCCACTGCCTGGTCGCCCAGGTCCTGCACTTGGGCTGATGCCTGGCCTTCCTGGTCCTGTTCCCAAGCTGCTGCCTGGTCGCTTGGCTCCTGTGCTTGGACTGATTCCTGGCCTTCCTGGTCCTGTTCCCAAGCTGCTGCCTGGTCGCCCAGGTCCAGTGCTTGGCCTAACTCCTGGCCTTCCTGGTCCCGTACCCGTGCTGCTGCCTGGTTGCCCAGGTCCTGCATTTGTGCTGATGCCTGGCCTTCCTGGTCCAGTGCCCAAGCTGCTGCCTGGTCGCCCAGGCCCCGTGCTTGAGCTGCTGCCTGGTCGCCCAGGTCCTGTGCTTGAGCTGCCAGCCGGCCTTCCAGGTCCCATGCCTGAGCCACCACCCAGTCGCCCAGGTCCTGTGCTTGAGCTGCCAGCTGGCCTTCCAGGTCCTGCGACTGAACCGCTGCCCAGTCGCCCAGGTCCTGGGCTTAAACCATTTCCCGGCCTTCCAGGTCCCACGCCAGAATTGCTGCTTGATCGCCCAGGTCCTGCACTTGAACCCCCACCCGGATGTCCAGGTCCTCCTTTTCCTAAGCTGCTTCCTGATCGTTTTGCATTGGAGCTGATTCCATGCTGAAGGGCTGCAGCATTTCCTGATTTTGTATGGGCAGACTTTTTTAGGCTGGATTCTTTAGCAGATGGTAGCCTCTGAGCCCCATTGGCCACTGGTTTTGAGGGTGGCACATGAGAGCTTGAGCCAGACTTTCCAGTACCATTGACAGGTGATTTACTATGACTGCTACCAGTAGAGCTTTTTAAGGAGCCATTTTGTGAGTTTTTTTCCTTTTGATCAAACCTGGAGGAAGATGATAACCGTGAGTGTTTTTCAGTCAATGCTGGTGCTTTGGATTTCTTATCCATACCACTTATAGAAGACGACAGACCGCTTTTTGTTGTGGAATGTTTATCTACTGAGCTTTTTTTAAGTTTTGCATTTACAGATTCTTTCTGAGAAGTCACTTTTTTTGAAGAACTGGATGTCCCTGGATTCTTAATCTCCTTCTCACTTTTCTTATGCATTTCTACTCTTTTGTTTTTTCGTCCCAAATACTCCATCTCTCTCAATTCTTCTGCTGTTCTGGGTCTCTCTTCTACCTTTTTCACTGCTTTTATTTCCACTGGTTCATATTGTTTTTTCTCAGCAAGCCTTAAGAGCTCTGCAAAGTTCAGAGGTGCTGGTGCAGTTTTGGGAGGCGCCTTTGGTTTCACTGCAACTTTGGATGGTTTCTCTTCATATTCTTGCTCATGCTCAGATTCAGTCTGACTGTATTCAAGTTGCTCAGTTTCATCTTCTGTTGCATACTCAGCCTCTGGGGCCTGAGCAACATTCTCAGAAGCTTTCCTCTTTTTAGGCTTCTCTTCAACAGGAATGCCATTATAGCCATAAAAATTATCCTTTGTTCGTGAGGCCATAGCTCTTGCCTTTCTGTCATGTTTTAGTTCAATACGTCTAGCCAAGAGTTCTTCTTTCTTTCTTCTTTCTTCCAGTGCTGTAAAAGAAAACCAGGAGAAAGTCATGCAAAAGCACTACTTTTTTCCCCCCCCCCCCAAAATCTTCCAAACTGATAAACCATTTAGGACAGTGGTTTAAAGATATCTGGCTAACAACTATTCAAAATAGATCAGAAAGTGATCAGAGTTCTGCCAACAGGGCAAGCTAACCCACCTGAATCAGCTACTCCAACAAAGGCAAACAGTTAAGTGAAATGCTGCTTACCCAGCCATCTCTGGGTAATGAAAGGAGTTCCGAGACTGAGCAAGAGAATTTTGAGACTCTACAGAATTTACTATTAGATATTTAAGGGAAGATGAGGAAAGGGAGGGAACCAAAGCATATTGGGGGGTGATAATAATTGGAAAACAGACTGAGTGTACGGTAGTGGGGTGTAGGGTAGAGACAGAAGCAGCCAGCCACAGATGAGCAAGCTGCTGGTCACCACATCTGTCTGGTAGAGCTCATGGCCCTATCTCCACAGTCTGTCCCTTATGAACTGTTTTTAGCTATTTTCTGCATAAGTATGCTCTCTATCTTGAATATGTGATCTGCTGACAAAATTCAGGCTGAACTAGCTGGTGAATAGGATAACATTTGAATGTCAGATACTGTAGAGACCAAGGGAGTAGGGGCCAAATATCAGAAAGACTCAGGAAAAACATCAATTCCTAGAAAATGGATTAGGCTACTCATGCTTTGGGTGCTCGTAAAGGTTCCATCCCCTGCCTATGTTATTCTGTTGTCAAGGACCACGACTGTATAGAGAGTGAATGCATGCCTATTTTAAATTCATGTTCAGTCTTGCTTCTGGCTGGACCTGGCAGCAGGGGTAAGGAGTAGGCTTATGACTGGCCCAGGAGAGGAGGAATACCCTGGGCCATCCAGTCCATCAGATTTGGTCACCTTTAACAAAACATTAACATTAGAAGCAATGCAGTATTAGTTTATTCTATGGACTATTTAAAGGAAATATAATACAGTAGAAAAACTGTGGCTCAAACAAAGCCTCTGCCATACAAATTTAAAATTCAGACTGCATTGATACACTAGATTAAGACACAACAGGAACTCTTACCATTTTTCTTCCCACAAATAAAGCTTTTCAAAGTTAAGTTACCAAAAGTCCAGATGAGTTCTTGCAATATCTCTTCACCTAAACTACTTCTCGATCTAAACCAGTAAATGCTAGTGTAGCTGAATAATATTTGGCTCCTTAAGAAAGCATACAAACATCCCTAGTCCTTACTTAGTTCTGGCTTTCCCTCAGTATCAGTTCCAGAAACAGATGCAGAGCTGTATTTGCAAGGGCTTTGAATAAGGCGACAAAGTCTCAAAGAGTCAATTAAAGTCTCCCATAGGAAATATTTTTTTACTGTTACCTTTTTTTCTTTTTTCTTCTTCTTGCCGTCTGAGAAATGCTTGCACTGCTGCAGACTCTACACCTTTGACTTTTGGAACCTTTTTGGGAGGACCAACAGCCAAACTGTACCTTTTCTGCAAAGACCAAAGAAATATGTCAGAAAAATTAAAGAATGTAAAAATCTTAAAGCTTTTAAAACTGAGGAGTTGCTTAACAGTCAAAATCATAGAATTGTCTAGGTTGGAAGGGACCTTTCAGATAGAGTCCAACCATCAACCTAACACTGACAAAAACCATCACTAAACATATTACTAAGCACTACGTCTACCCGCCTTTTAAATACTTCCAGGGATGACGATTCCACCATTTTCCTGGGTAGCCTGCTCCAATGCTTGATAACCCTTTAAGTGTAAAAGTTTTTTCCTAATATCTAATCTAAACCTCCCCTGTGGTGCAACATGAGGCCACTTCCTCTTGTCCTATCACCTGTTACCTGGGAGAAGAGACTGACCCCCCACCTTGCTACAACCTCCTTTCAGGTAGTTTTAGAGAGCAATAAGGTCTCCCCTCAGCTTCCTTTTCTCCAGGCTAAACAAACCCAGCTCCCTCGGCTGCTCCTCATAAGGCTTGTTCTCCAGATCCCTCACCAGCTTTGTTGCCCTTCTCTGGACATGCTCCAGCACCTCAGTGTCTTTCTTGTAGCCAGGGGCCCAAAACTGGACACAGTACTCGAGGTGCTGCTTCACCAGTGCCAAATACAGGGGGAAGATCACTTCCCTAGCCCTGCCGGCCACACTGTTCCTGATATAGGCCAGGATGCTGTTGTTGTTCTTGGTCACCTGGGCACACTGCTGGCTCATATTCAGCTGGTTGTCGACCAACACACCCAGGTCCTTTTCCTCCAGGCATCTTTTCAGCCACTCTTCCTGAAGCCTGTAATGCTGCGTGGGGTTGTTGTGACCCAAGTGCAGGACCCAGCACGTGACCTTGTTGAATCTCATACCATTGGCCTCGGATCATCAATCCAGCTTGTCCAGGTCCCTCTGCAAAGCCTTTCTACCCTCAAGCAGGTCGACACTCCCACCTAACTTGGTGTCATCTGCAAACTTACAGAGGGTGCACTCAATCCCCTTGTCCAGATCACTGATGAAGATATTAAAGAGAACTGTTCCCATTACCAAGCCCTGGAGAACGCCACTTGTGACTGTCTGCCAACTCCAGTCATGTAATTGACTTTAAGCACAGAATAAAGAAACAATGAATTCTGACTGAAGCTTCAAGTTGTGACAGATACACTTGTCTCCTAGCCATACTTTGATTCAGGCTGACTAAGGAACAACAGGCCTCACATCTTTGGAGTGAACTTAAGAGCTAGAAAGACCCTGGTTCACGTACAAGGGAGCGACGGTATCTTGAAAAATATTTTGAAAGATGGGTTCAAAACCCAAAAGTGGAAGATAACTAAAGTACAGAACAAGATACCAGAGCTAAAACAAAGACATCTATCTTGTCTATACCATTGACCAACAGCCTATATATTGACTTCACCCTTTAATATTACCATTGGCATGGGCCAAAATTGAGCTCTCCCCGAACTGCATCTGGACTGCATGCCAGGTGACTTTCCCCTTGAGCCCAGACATTTCTCGAGGTTAGAGATTCTTTACCTGAGACTAAGAGATCCTTCCTTACCCAAGGTGGAGAGATCCCTTATCCATGACAGATCCTTGGTAAGTGATTGATAGCATGCTGAATTAATATTATTACTAATCCATGTAGCTACTCATTATTATAAACGTTGTACGGATAATTCCATTAGACATAAACTGTTGATCAAGTCCAAGACTATGATTGGATTCAGCCACACCTAGGCTCCAAAAGGAGTTTAGAAAGCAAGGGGGTCCACTCTGAATCTCATGACTCAATGGGAGGGTCCTCCTCACTCTTTGCGCCTCCAGTCTCTGTGTGAATCATTCTAACTCTATTTTCCTTCATATGTATTTTCCATGCAGTAATTAGTAAGGTGAACTTTGCCATCACACTTACTGAACCTTGTCAAACCACTGGTAAAACTTTATTAAATTCCAAACTTATTGAACTCTGAAATTATTATTTTACTTCAGTAAAATATATTGCTGCTTCTCTCTTTTGAGTGAGGTACATTCCACTCATCTGTGACAAGAGCGCACTTAGCTTTCCAAAGGAATGAACAGGAAACCAGAAGACAGGTAGGGAAACCAACAGAAATGAGTAAAATGCACTAGACTGAGAAGGAATGCAACAGATGTATCAGTAATGGAATAAAAATACTTCAGTTCAGCCTTAACCTTCCACCAAGCAGGAAACAAAAGCAGACTACAGCACAAACTGCCAGAGTCTGTTCAATCCCAGACTGCATGTTTACAGGTCCATTAGGGCTTTCAGCATTTTTTGTGGTCACCTATTTCAGTTTCAGGTTATTTTATCCAGTGAAAATGAATTGACTTAAAAAATGGAATTACTCCAAAAGTAAGTTGGAACTGACTTCACCAGCATAATTATGAGGTTGATCTAAAACCAGTGATATTTATTTTAGTTCCTGCTGGAGTGATCTTAAACAGAAAACTATTGCACATCAATGAGTTAGTGATCCTGACTAGGCGCAGGTCTACACTCTACTATATATATATCACTTGAGACCACTGGATGAACTCCGCAGACTAATTGGGACAGAAGATGCAGCCCCTACTTGGCACCTGGCAGTCACACTACTTGCATGTGGTGTAACTTGCCTGGAGAAGAGAAGGCTTCAGGGAGACCTTATTGCAGCCTTTCAATAATTAAAGGGGGCTTAAAAAAAAAATCTGTCCCCGTTTTTTTTATAAGTAGGGCCTGTGGCAATAGGACAAGGAGAGCTGGACTAGATGACCTTTCAAGGTTCCTTCCAACCTAAAGCATGCTAGGATTCCAGGTCTCAGTATATCTTGAAGTTAAGCATCATGTTTTCATATAACAACCTTTTGCTTGGCAGTGGAAATGATACATAGAACTGTTTACTTCTAAGAACTTCTATAGAAGCTCTAAAGGCTACAATGCTGGTGATCCTCACTACAGACAGATCTGCGCAGCTTGCCATGCCTAGATGTCTGTCCAGTGCTGTACAACTCGGGGTTCAGGCAGTTGAACAGATGTAAAGTTACCTATGCTATCCCCCTTTTGCCTTCCCCTGTTATCTCCAATAAATGTTATTTTAACCAGTATGTTAAGAATCTGAGTGCCTTTCTTACTGGGATCTATAACGAACACTTGCACTAGTGTGCTACACCTGTTCAAACATTACCTTTCATAAATGTACCGATTATCAGATTGGGCTTTATGATGATACAATGGAAAGAAACAAAGACTTTTTTGATCTTCCAACAAACAGACTAGAGAAGATAAACAAAGCAATGAGAAGGGCAGAGACACTTGCAAAGATAAATACAATAGAAGCCAGTTAAATCCAGAAACAGATGGAAAGCAGAAGAATACATTTAGGAAAAAAACCAAACCAACTCTATTTGTTGTTTAAGGGCTTTTTTTGGATTTCAGTAGTAAGCCAATAGATTATAACCTAAATGAAGATCTTTCTCATGGAAAGTAAAGATCCTCATCAAATGTAACAGCTGTGAAATAACAGCTCCAAATAAAACCAATATTGCTAATTAAAAAACCCACACAAGACAGTATTCCCATAATTATCTTCCTGTCCCCATATAGCCTTATGAAACTTAACTAAAAAAGTAAATTAAAATATCCGGTAAAGATACCTACATCCAAATGTTTTAGAAGCAATAATCAGGCACCACGCCCTACAGATTTCAATATCATCCAGTGGGAGCCCATTCTAATTTGTAATTCATTGAAACAGCAGCACATGAATAAATCCTTAGATTACTTTAATTTCTAATACGCAAACCCATACATTATCTCGTATATATATGCATTAAGAAGCTAGGTTCAGAGACTTATTTTTAAAATGCAGCCAAAACTGGCTCCAAGAAAGGCAGCTATAATAACAGCTATTTGTAGTTGCCTCTAGTAATTTCTAAAATGACTAAAACAAAATTATAAAGATACACCATGCACATACATTGCCGTAGTAAAACCTGACATGTTGCCTCATCACATTAAAGACCTACTACGGTCAAGCTCATTTACCAAGATTCACCTCTGCACAGGAGTTCAGCACAATCTGAGAACTGATTTTATAAATCCTTATCACTTGGAGAAGCTCCCAACACTGAACAATTTTTGGTACTTAAAATTGAAATCATTAGAATTGATCATCATAGCTAGGACTATTTAAAGGATAAGAAGATAGCTGGAGATGGGCTTCTCTCTTCTGGAAAACTGAGTTCCTTCCCTCCCCAACTTGTGTTTACACCAGAAGTATTCCAAGACCTAACTGTTCGGGAAACGTGAACCATGACGCAGTACCGTCTCTCAACTTTTGCTCAATTTTTGCTTTGGACCATGACTCAGTGGCCCAAAGTAATCTAGCATGCTCCATCTACATCAGAAGAGATGGAGATGCAAAGCAAGTATCTTAGGAACAATTTGAGGTACTCTGTAGATTAGTAAAATGTCTATGTAAATTATCTTACAAAGTTAAACATGTCATGTTTTGCCATTGGTAACCTAATTTGGTAAAACTTGGTTTAATTATTCAATTTCTACACAGTTTTCAAAAACAGACAAAGCAGAGCATTTTCAAAACAGAGGATACCATTGGACTCAATCTTAGGGGTCTTTTCCAACCTAGACGATTCCATGATTCTGAAAGTTTTAGGCCTAAGGAGCATGCCAAATAGCAGGGAGAAATGTAGCCTGATTTATCCTGTTAGGAAGCCTTATAAAGGATTAAAGTGATGGGGAAGCAGTTTTCAGGCTTTGTTTTTCTGCACTACAACCAACAGTCCTATCCAGGATCAGGTTTGTAGAGCAGCTTGACAGACATGCTGTTTTCTCACTGCCACTCAATGTGGCAAATTATGTGAAATTCAAGATATATGTCTTCCTATCTGTAGCATTTCCTGATATTGACTAACAACTGACAACATAGCTAAACAATTCATAAGTGAATACCCATCTTCTGTACTATGAATCATGACTATTGTTGATAAAAGTTTTGTTCACCTTCATTTAGAAATAGCATAAAATAACCAGCTTACATTTAGTCTTTTTAAAAGCACTGAATCATGCACATGTTCCACAAACGCTGATAAAGTGTTTTACTTACAATGCAAATGAGCATGCATCAGATTCCAGGTAAACTAGACAAAATAAGCCAGGGCATGTCACTACTTTATCATCCAAGCAGCAGCTGTGCTATTCTGGCTTTTTATAGCTATTGCCAAGTTGGTTAAATCAACAGAGAAACAGGCATGTTTAGCCATTAGGAGAGAGCAGGTCAAGCTGTTCTCAAAACACTGCACTACTCAAGTTGTAAACGCTGATTATCTCTCTGTGTAGAACCTGGTGACAGCTCTAACTGAATATTGCTGAGATACACAGTGGGCACTGCTTCATCCAAAGGAAAAAGTAAAGGCCATGGAAGTGCCTTCCCTCAGCTATGTACCCTCAAGAAATAACAAGTCTTTTCCTACCAGTGAGTAGTATTTCTCCTGAGGTTTTTCATTTTTTTTTTTTTCACTTCATCTCTGCAAACCTTGCCAAAACTACCTACCCAAATAACTGGCTCTCCCTGAATCTGACCAGCAGGACTTTGAGAGTATGGTGGAAAGAAAGTCCATTACAGGGCAAAATCTTGTTTTCAAGTTATAGTCAGAATAAACTGTTTCAGTGGGTTACAAAGTTACATGACTGACAAAGCAGCAGATTTTTCTCTGAAAACTATACTTCAAAACAAAAACATTACTTAAATATTGGTCTTAATATGTCAAATCAAACAAGCCACCAGGCTGTACCTGTCCATACGTTCACACACATGCACACTGACTTGTGAGATATGTATCACCTATAGTTTGTGTGTATATAAAAAAATATATATAAAAATGTAAATAAAAACACTCTTTAAGTGCAGAGTGACAGCATCTAGTGTCCAGCAGGCAAGCTCCAGGTCACAAGTTTAACTGTGCAATCTGCAACCGAGGTTTTGCTCTTAAATCACTGACTTCAGAGTGTGGCACATGATCCTGATACAGTTGCAGCTGTTTTGACATCAGCATTCAATTGCCAGATCTTGTGACTGTAAAACAGATTTTTATTGCAGGCTTTGTGGCATCCAAATGAAGCCCCAAAAGGCCTAGACCAAATAGTAGACCCAGACACAAGCAACAGAGGTAGTACTGCCTTTAACAACGATCAATATTTACACAGGTAGCAATGCAAGATATGAGCAATCAATTCTGCCAAACCTGATTCTCAAATGGAGCACCTGTGCAACTAATCATTTTGCTATAGGCTTGCACGCACAATGCAAAGACAATTCCACTTGTGCTATCTGGTATGGGCACCCTGCAGAGGTTCTCACAGTTTGCTTGCTTGTTTTTCATGAGCAAGTTGTGACTCCTGTCCAGTGTTACAATACTTTTCCTGTCCTTCCTTACCATTCATCAAGACATGTAGCCTTCTCCAATGGGAAGTCCTCATTTCCCCCTAAATATTCTTCCGGGTATAACTTTCTGATAACATCACTAATAATTCATTCACCCAGTTAAGCCACACATACATCCTTATTTGTGTCAATCCTCTCGCAATGCCCTAATACTACTGATAATACTAACGCCCTAATACTAACAAAAGGCAGCTTTCCAAATTGATAAGTGCTCATCTGTGTTATCAGCCCAGAGGCCTTCGCTCTCACCCTGAACTTGTACTTCCAAGGCCTCTGCTACAGTCTCAGCACTGTCCACTCTGCAGACACCATGCTGGGGTTACCAGCACCTCACACTGCACCTAGACTTTCTTAGAATATGTGCATGTAATGCTTTCTCAACTACTGTTATTAATATCTAATTATGACAAAGTAAGCAGTAGTTACCAAGCACACTTAAATTTGTCTGATTCTCTTCAGGTTCTAACAATCCCTACCAAGAGAAAAGCTTTACTAATGAGTATTTTAACTATCAGCTCATACTGTTCTCATCTCCCAAAACCAATTTATCAGGGTCATACATTTTACTCCTAAAATTTTCTTACGATTCTGCAATTGCTGTAACAAGACCCGACCTGAACAATTAGCTAAAAAAATGCAGAAATTTCTTATGCTAAATCTTTCTTCATACAGTAAAAAAAACAAACCAAAAAACACAAGACAAAACCAACAAACAAAACCAACAAAAAACCCACACCAAAACACGGAACAAAACTAAAAAGCATACTTTATGCTTTCCTTTATGCAGTGGTATTGTGGTCCCCATTTTCATCTGCTTATGCAAAAAGAGACACCAGGAATAGGAAAAGCTGGAAGTTTTACACATTTTAGTCAGTGTTTACAAGCACCTGGAACTTAACTTTCAAGTTCATTCAAGTTGAGAGTAAAAGCCCTCCTCACCCCTTGCCCGCTTTTTGTATTGTATATCTTGCAGTTTGCCTCATGTAGATGCCAAAAGCATTTCTAGGTGCTGTTTTGAGACAAGTTTTAACCGCATAATAAATGAATGCACACCAATAAGGAGTCTGATTCTATGACAGCACGCTACTTCACAGCCATTCTCCATATTTCTCTTGCAGGGCTTCTCTTGCCTATGGGCAATCATTCAGTAGTTTGTAATCACAACTTCACCAGCAGGCTCTGTAACATACAGGGTCCCCTGAACAAACTCCGGGATTTTGCTACTGTTTTACTTTGCAAATACTTAATTCCTGGTAGCTCCATGTATCTGTCAACTTTGCTGGAGGCTATTTCGTAATGATTCATACTCACTGTGTATCACTCTGACTTAAGACTTCAGCAAGCACTGACGTGGACAATACACTGTTTCAGTTTTGGGTCACCCCTCTGTGGTTAAATGCTATTCTGTATCAGGTTTCTTTGGAGTTTCATACACCAAAGATTCATCCTCAGTTAAAAGGAGAAGGGAGTTATGCGAGATCATTTCTAATAAATTATTAATGACGATAGAAACAAGGTGAATTAGAAGAATGACTTTGTTCCAACTATACTCAGTATTTTTAAAATAATCTGCAATATAATTTCATACTTTTAAGAATATCTTCCATACAAACACCTGAAAGTGCTCCATCCCATCCATTATGTCATGTAAAACTTGCAGCATAAGAGTATACCAATTTCACCAAGAGGAGGAGTAAGAAAGTATTTAAATCTTACCAAAATCAGCATCAAATCTCATTAACTGGTACCATGTCTAATCAAAGCAAGACCACATGGGAAATCTAATGAACTGCTAATATGAAGACATGTTACAAGATACATACACACAATGCTGAAGCCCCTATGGAACATCATGTGAGAAAAACTGGGGCTCTATTAAGCAACTGCTATAAAGATTATTAGCAACACACCATTAATAGCTTATACACTAGTTCCTATATGCACTGTTTTGTTTAGAAACAAAACCGATGCAATTAGTAGGGTACTGAAAGGCTGATTTCAGCAGCATTCCTTTTGAATGTGGATTTCCATAGGGAGATGAACAAGCAGATCTGTTTTTACAGGGACATGATGCAATATCTGTTTTACACAGGTCCCTCTTTTATGATACAAGACCATATTATTCCTTAAATAGATTTTTTTCTATAGTTTCTCCTTTTGAGATATATATACTACTTGTGCATATTACTCTATTTTTCATTACAATAGGTGTGGAATATTTAGTTTAATGCACTGTAAAGTTTATTTTAAACTTTTCAAAGGGAAATTCGGGCGATATGCTGGTTAATGCAGGAACTAGCATTTCTGGAAACCTGTTAACTTTACATTCCAGTAAATTTTGTAATTATTCTGTATGGTATTTTTAACAAAAATATTTAAGATTAATTATATTCTTCTTGTATGAACATATTTTATGTACTAGTGTTAATCTAGTGGACTTACTTTGAAGTTGATTGATCAGAAAACCTCCACAGGCCCTCTTTTGAAGTCTAACAGCTGCAGATAACCTCAAGCAGTGCCAAGTGAAGCTCCACTTTTGCTCAGAGACTAAGATCAGCTTTACAGTTAAAAGCTGCACCACTAATGTGGCTAGAACAGCAGGAAACCAAACTGCTTCAGCTATGGATTGAATTGCACTCTCACTCCATGAGTTAGATCAGGTAAGCAAATCCTAATCCTGCCTTTTCTAAAAAGAGTAACAAAACCCTCATCCACTGTACAACAAGTAGGATTGCCTCCTTTCACCACCACACCTGCAATAGAGAACATGGCAGATATTTCATCAATTCATCACCATGGCTTATAACTATTTGTGACAAAAAATAGTGCTACAAAACATTAAAGCTGCATGAGAAAACTAAGAAGGTAAAAAGAAGTTTTAACTATCTAAAGTAAGAACTATAACAACCCAATGACAATTTAGTGGAACAGATTGTTTTAAGAGTCATAAAACAAGGATTTAAATATCTTATTTATATATTTGATATTTTCACATTTATGTTACAAACCATAATTCTATGTAGAGTCAGAGACAAACTAACTCATGCTAAGTGTTAAAGAGTACATTTTTATAAGATTTTTAAAACACGATGGAATCTGATGAATTACGCATATCTACCATATGGTTGGTCCGTATTATCAACTGGTCACAATGTTAGTGAACATTACCAAAGTTTTACTAGTGATACAGGGAGACTGAGATACTTTAGATTCTTGAGTGTCTTCATTCCATTAGCATCAGATCTAAAGATTACACTTTTTCTCTTTTTCCTATAGTTTATACTAAAAACAACTACCCTCTCATTTAGACTGGTTTAAGCAACCTAAGTGTAGAAACAGAACCCTGGCACCTGGTAAAGAACGAACAGGAAAAGTGTTTCCCTAACTGGTGGCTACCAAAGAGAAAATATTTTTTTATCCAAATAAGCACATACGACTTATAATTCCTGCCAAAGGAATGAAACCAGGTACACTAATACACCAAAAGGCCACAGGCTCTTCCTACTGCCAGACTTCATTCAGCTGATGAAGTGGGTTATTTCGTACTGAATCAACATAAAACTGATAGCTTGAGTTAAAATACAAACTGCTGAAGTACAGACTCCAGAATAAATTCATAATAAACAAAACGCCTTTCACCAAACATCCCCATGCAGTTGTTACAGGCTATTCCTTCACAATGGATACAAAGTATTGGACAATGCACCACATTCATCCAAAACTTGTCATTCTTTGTCTCCGACCCGCATTTGAGACGTGGCAGACTTCTGTTTCCAGGGCAAACAAAAGGACTTATCCCACTTTTAACCACAACCACTGCCTTCCGCTGCAACACCGCTTTTGCTCTCAGAAGCCCGGTATTTTCGGCAAACCCCAGCTGCCCTTTCCCAGCTCCGAGCGGGCCGGGACCTGTTGACAGGAGCCTCGATTCGCCCTCCTTCCCCGCCCCGCACGCAGACGCTCCTCCAACCCCCAAAATGACCTACCTCCAGACGGCGAGGCCAAAGGCCCGGCCGGGCAGGCTCCGCGAGTGCCGGGCAGGCCCGCAAACCGGCCTCCTCGGGTGGGGGCCGAGGCAAGAGGCCGAAGCGAGACCCTTAACACTCCGTGAGGGGAGCGCGGGGACCCTGCACGACTCGGTCCCCTCCCGGGGGGGTCTCAACGGCTGTAACGGCCGCGGCCTCGCGCTTACACCCCCCACCCCCCCCGCAACAGTCCCAGCCCCCCCCGGGCTCACCGGCACCGAGTTCAGCCCTTGCTGCTCCGAGGCCATGACGAGAATATTGCGGAAATCCATGGCTGCCTCGGGGCCGGGGGAAGGTGAGGCGGCCGCCCTGCTCCCCCCCGCTCCCCTCCGCGCCCGGCAGAGGCGACACCGCCCGCTCGCGCGCCCGCCCCTCCGCTCCGCACCGCTGGGCTCCGCTCGCTTCCGGCCGCCGCCGCCTACCCTTTATATCACCTCGCCTCGCGCCGGCGTCACGCCGTCCGCGCGTCACTTCCCCTGTGACGAGCGCCTCGCGGCCGCTGGGGAAGGCCGGAGGCGGAGGGGTGGTGGCAGCGGCGCCTCCTCCTCCTCCTGCCTGTCAGCCCCCGGGGAGCCACGGGGGGCGGCGGCGGTCTAATAAAGGGAGGCCGGGGCTGCCTTCGCCCTGCCTGCAGCTGTGGGGCCCGGTTGTG
Source organism: Larus michahellis (assembly GCF_964199755.1). Lineage (NCBI taxonomy): Eukaryota > Metazoa > Chordata > Aves > Charadriiformes > Laridae > Larus > Larus michahellis. The sequence goes on along the minus strand of NC_133899.1, from coordinate 77,867,198 downwards.
TCACCTGGGGCTTCCCCCGGCCGCGGTCTGGCGCGCCTCAGCGTCACCCGGAGAAACACCTTACCAGGCTCCGGCCTTAACATAGAGTCGCGTCAACAAATCGAATTAAATTGCTGTTTATTATTATTTTAAGAGCAGCTGGTGCTGTTTCGGTGGCGGTGAGGGGACACCTGCCCCCATCCCTCGCCTTCCTGAGGTCAGCTGCACCCACCAGCGATCCTGTAGCAAGGGAGGAGTGTGTATCGGATCCAGTTTCTGGAGCTGTCGCTCTTGGCTTATCACCGCTTGAAAAGCGGTGCTTGGCTTCTAGGGCTGTCACAGGTCTCCCAGGAGCAATGCTGACCTTCGGAGTGGCCAAATAAAACACTCTGTGTGTGTATGTGTGTGTGCGCGTGTGTTTTCAAATATTTTTCCAAGTCTCTGACAACACGGAAAATTGTGCAAGAACACCAGCTGGCTGAAGACTCTTCCCTTGCTTCACTTGTCATCTCTTTTCCTATTAACTGTTAGCTGAGATCCATCTGACAAAAATTCGTCTGCTCCACACTGCTTCTCATAGAAAGCTGGGTGCTGAAAAGATGCATCCTTCCCTTCCCTTCCCTTCCCTTCCCTTCCCTTCCCTTCCCTTCCCTTCCCTTCCCTTCCCTTCCCTTCCCTTCCCTTCCCTTCCCTTCCCTTCCCTTCCCTTCCCTTCCCTTCCCTTCCCTTCCCTTCCCTTCCCTTCCCTTCCCTTCCCTTCCCTTCCCTTCCCTTCCCTTCTTTTACATAAAGTATTCTTTAATGTTGATGTTACTAGACAACTCTTCTCTTTCAGTTCCTCCAGGTTCCTGCCTTTTCCAGTCTCCTTTTGCCTCTTTCCTGCCCTCACTTTTATTTTTTCTGTATCTGAAATTCCTTTCTGGATGTAGCTATAAGCCACATTGCAGCCTTATATAAAGATGCCCAGTGTTGCCCTAACTGAGGGGAGGAACATAGAGTTTATTTGAGTGAGGTACTGCGCCAGTTCACTCGCAGAGCTTTTGTAGTTCTTGAACTACAGGAGATACGAAGCTGTTTCTGTGCTGCTTGCTCTAGTATTTCTTCCTGGCTCTGTGCAGAGGAGTCACTCCTGATCTCCCACTGCTTTCTCCTGGGCCACGGTCCTGACTTAATCCCTTGTCCTGTAAGAAATTAATCTTTCCTTCTCTTCTGCTTTTAATTCTCGTCTCCATAAGGCACTGCACTGAGTTTTTACTTCTGACTCAGACCTACATCACCTCTTCTGGTTTCCGCCCTCATTATATTATTACTTTCTTTAAATTTTCAGTTCAAGTATTTTTTTTTAATTTTAAGACTTTCTAGTCAGTCTCTCTTCACAGGCAGCGTGGTTCACCATTTTTTCTCTTGTTTTTGACATTCTGTTACCCCCCGTTGGTACTGTTAAGAAGGGTATGATGTCACTTTCTGGTAGTCTTATCTGGCACCCCATCGCTGCTGTGGTGCTTCTTTAATCAGAATTTCCCTGCTCCGTCCTGTATTTCTTGTACCTCCACTGCTCTCTTCCTTGAGAAGCCTTTTAGTATGACTCAGATTCCTGTATGACAACAACAGTATTGACAGAGCCATGATTGTTGCTCTTTGGCTTTTATGTTTGCTTACTTTGGTCTGTGTTAGAGTTGGCAGGAATACTTGGCTAAATGCGGTCTTTATTCTGCTGACTGATCCTGAAGATGAGTGGAGAAAATCTCTCCCTGCATCTAAAAGAGGAGTTATGACCAAGCCAGAGGATGGCATTGTAGTTGTTTGTTGTGTGACGCTTTTTGGAAACCTTTAACCACCGTCGTTACCTTTTCCTGTATGTGACAATACTGTGATATCACATGTCTTTCAGGAGAGGGGATTTATGTCTGTGTTAATGCCAATGGGAGAAATAATAGCAGTGTGTAAATGTATGCTGCAGGCATTTTATAGGGCAGTAGCAAGCGACGCTGAGCTGTGTCAGGATTCCCAGATTGCACCCATGGCACTTAAACTCAGGTCTAACGTCTGTTACACGTCAGCACAGTGCCTTGTGGTCCAGTCTCTTCTTCTGGCAGTTGGGCAACAACAAAAGGGAACCTCCATGATGTGTATGCCTACAGCTCTGTCCTCCCTGTATCTTAAATCACTTCCCAAATTGTGTTCACGCTTCGTAATATTTTCATATGTTTACAACGCGATGAACTGATCCAGACTAAGCTTGCCAGGATTCCCACGGACAGCTAGTCTGTCGGCGACAAGAGAAGAAACAACTTTTGTGCCTTTAGGCCAAACCGGTGTTTCTGTTAAATAAAAACCAAGATAGAAAATGTTTCTTCCTCTTTTTGTAACTGTTGAGAGATACTAGTTGTTTAGCTTAAATAAGTAAGTTTTAATTAGAATAAATTACTTAGCGCTATAATATGGTGTGATTTATGCTGTTTGCTTAGCCTTACTTAGCATGAGTAGCTAGATTTGCTGAAGCCTTTATGCTGCAATAGAGTTAATTTTCTTAGTAATTTTCCTTGCAGCTAGTACAGTGCTGTGTTTAGTCTTTTAATATAAGAAGAATGTTGATAACACACTGATGTTTTGGTAGTGTTTTCCCTAAATCTGGACTTTTCAGTTTCCCATGTTTTGCCAGCGAGCGCAGGTGCACAAGAAGTGTAGACCAGAAGATAAGGAGGCTACAGCTGCCAGCGGAGCCTGCAAATCAACAAGATAAGAGCAGTCAATGGCCTGCCTGCCTGGACCCGGAAAAAGAATCCAATAAGGTGTTAGAAGACCCCAGACCAAAAATCACCATTGGACTAGAAGACGCATGAACAGCACGCAAGCGGCAGCTGTATGGATTGCAAGGGTATAATTGCCCAGGGATTTCTTTATTTGAGGTCCCTCCCTTTTCAGAGGCACCCAGCCTGGGCTGACCTTGCTGCTGTACCTTTCAATTAAAGCAAATCAAATTAAATTATAAAATAGGATGCCTGAGACTCCGCTGCAGGAAAACTAAGGTCGAGCCTGAAGAAGGAGGGAGCGCACCTGAGAGTAAGTGCCTGTGGGTGTGTGGGTGAGGAGTCAAAAGGGGCAACCTGTTGGCCCACTGGGCTTGCCCATTGTGAAGGGACCCTGGTCCGAGCAGTTAAAGACTGGTGTGGGATGTGTGCGACTTCTTGAATGGCGTGTGAATGCTCGGGCAGCAGCTTCTCCTTTAACAGTAACTCTCTGATCTGTCTGGTTCCGTGCATGTTTAATCTCAAATTTGCTTTGAAAGAATTGTGAAAGTCAGTGAATTTAAACCTGCATCTTCCAGAAAACCAAATCTCCCAAGAACCTGTAATTTCTTCCACTGAAAACGTTCAGGTTGATTACTCTTTTTGTATACGCCTTTTTAAGCAAAAACTTGGTTCAGTTTTATTTTTACTGAATATCTTCACATTAGGAAATTACTTGGGACTAGAATTCTTTAGAAATGACTTAGAAAATAAAAGAAAATATTCCACCAGAAAGCGACTTTGTTGCAAGTTTTTAGTCAGCTGTACCCAACAGCAGTTTTTTGCTCCAGCCATGCACACTTCAGGCATGTGACTAATCCTATTAACTTTAAGTTAAGTGTGTTTGAGTGTTTAAAGGATTAGAGTCTTAATTATAAGCCATCTGCAGAGGTCAAATATCAAAGGCTGTTCCGAGCCCGAGTTTTAGCATTTTCTGAATGAGTAATATTTGTGTGAGTTTTCCTTTCCCCTTTTCATTCAGCATCCCTTCTGCAGTAAGTTACATGGATGTTCCGATATGGCCTCTCTTAAATGAACTGGATCATCCTAATGTCCAACAGGTCTCTAGATCATAAGCTGTTTAGACCTTAGCAGAGCTGGCAGCATGTGCTCAAAAGAAGCCTAGGACTTGGAAAATACAGCTTTGAACAAATCAAGTTTGCATAGCGTGGTGCCAGCCTACTTTATAGCTGCTTCTGATTTGAATTATTAAACAGAAATGGAAAGCAAGAGTCTTGGGGTGATGAGATCGACACAGCTGGTATTGACAATGTATAATTTAGACATCTAACTTGGGTGCCTAAATTATGACCTTTGACTCCAAACAGGAATATTAGAAGAACAGGAACAGGAATTGTCTCCTTCCTGCCACTCAAAACCCAGGATCAATTATATTTAGGTAATTTCTGATAAATACTTGTGCAGTCTGCACCTGAAAACTCAAAAACCAAGGCTGTCATACCCCATAGTAATCTCTCTTGCTGTTTTTTAATCTGCACCATAAGAAAGCTATTTCTACCATCTAACCCAGTTGCCCACAGAGCCTTTTCAGCTGATGCATTTTTTGCCCTCTCCCTTAGAAATATGGTGCACATATTCAGGGCCCCCTGCTGGGTCTCTCCTTTCTGTAGGACAAACCACTCAAATTCCTCCAGTGTTTCCTCATAAACCCCCTAATTCTCTATTCTAGTCAAAGCAGAATACAATACTCCAACTGAAGGTTTACTAGCCCTAAGCATAACAGAAGAGTAGCTTCATTTGCCTGGCAAACAATATTCCTTTTTATATAGCCCCTGGTGCTATGTGCCTTTTCTGTAGTGGCGTGGATGACTCCTGTTTGGTTTGTGATCCATGCTAACCACCATGTCTGTTTATACAGTGATGCTATCAAACCAGTAATTCCACAACCTGCACTTGTGATGTGGGTAATTCTGCAGAGAGTGAAAGCATGTCCTTTGAATCACTTTCTTTCCCCCAACTGTAATTTGCGAAGTTCATTGAGATCCTAGCCCTATCCTCCAACAGTTCCTGCCCCTCCCAGACAGTGGGTTTGCTAAGGAAGTTGTCTGTTCTGCCATCCAAATTATTTAATGAAAATGTCAAATTTGTGCTATGGAGATACTCCTGCCAGGATTCTTCTTGATGCATCCACCCAAGTCTTTCTAAAACCAAGATACCTGGCATCTGTGGCTTTTCTCCTATACACAGGAGCAGTTACCTAATCAGAGCTGGAAATGAGCTTGTTTGTCATGATTTATTCTAGACAAAGTAATCTCACTGATACTAATTTCTTTTCTGGGTACTTAAATGTGTCAACAGATGGAGAGGTTTAACTCAAGCAGCTCATTGTTTAATGGCTCAGCTGGTCATGGAAGGGATACAGCTCCCTAAAACAGGAATGTGAACTGGACAAACTAAATTCAGAGAATGTGAATTCCTCTGTACATGATCTAAAATGCATATATTTCAAATCCAGACCAATCACAGGATATCACTTTTACATTGCTGTACACTGGGAACAGAAACAAACTTAAGACACTGAGAAATAAACTTCTCTAGTCTTTAAAAGTGACTTCAGGTAACTGCCTTGGGTTTTTCAGGACAATTTTCAGCTTCATGCTTTAAACAAAGGCTATGAAACTTTCTAGTCCAGAGATAATTGCAAACAAATATGTTTGCACCCCACCAGGCAGTTGGCTATGCAGCACCCTGAAGTCAATGGGTGAACTGTATTAGAAAGGTGAAGACCTGGGCCCTTTGGATCACCTATTGGGTGATGAAAATATGAACAGCTGCATGAGAAAAAAACACAAAACCTGAGCAAAAAGTATCTCTGCCAGAAAGTGAGGATAATGATACTGAATAACACCAGCTGGTGGAATGGCCGTATTTGCAAAGTATTCTCTTAACCAGAGAAGAAAGAAGATTAAGAATGGGAAAAAAAGGAGAACACTTATATTTAATTTAGCTGTTTAGCTTATTCAATAATTTAGTTAGCTAAAGTATCTTGAAAGTGCCTGTTGCTTAAACACATCAAAAATCCAAAAAGGTACGTATATGGGAAATAATAGAAAAAAAACCCGTCTATAATACATGGTATAAGGATATATAGAGAGTAGGTTGAACTATTTAAGCAAGCAATATATAAATAAGAATTATGAAAATAAGATACAAAGAAATGATTGTTTTATTAGAATAACCTCTTTTTCAATGTTGATGGAAAGAAGGCAACAGAAAAAAACCCAACCACCATCACAGTAAGTGTGAAAAAGCAGTATTTAAACATTGAACAGCAGCCATAGTGCCCAGATATTATAGAAATTAAACAACACATGTAAGACAGACTGCAAAGCAATAAGGGCTTTCCTCCATGGTGGGATTAGTCTGATTTGGATTGCTGGAGAAACGTGAGCCTGTGGGGAGAGCAACCCGGATAAGAAAACCTGGACTGAGAGACAACTGCCCCAGTTCAGTGAGCCGTTTCCAGCAGATCCATCATTCGGTGCTGGCAAGCACAACTACTCTGAACCAAACGCCCCATCTGCACTTCAGCTGAGCTCCCAACTAAGAGACCAAGTATTTGCATGGAATATAAACTCTGAGAAAATGGTATTTCAGGTTTATGGAAAGCAATAGTTAGCACTATTGAGCAGCTGTGAGCGCACACATGTACATACAGAGAGATATATGCGTACGTCCTGGCTGTACAGTCGCTTTGACTAGGAGTTCATCCCCATGTCACACGGTGGGTGGCACCCCCAGAAGGACGTAGAGCAGTGCCACTGCCAGCTGCTGATCCGCACGCCAGCTCATATCACCAGTAACAGGGCTTTGCTTTTTCTACCTGGGAGCAAAGAAATAAATAAGCCATAGGAAATGAGAGCAACGCTAGAAAGGACGAGGTCGAAGTTGAGCCACGCAGGCGCCAGCCCGTGGGGGTCGCTGGTGGGCAGGGGCAGAAGGGGCCGCCTGCGGGACGTCTCCTCATTGTTATTTGCGTTCACGACTGCAGATGGCACTCGTGTCCTTAGTACCGCAGCCGCTGGAGCCTACACTGCGTGGAAATACCGCACCACAGCACGTTCAGACAAGCATCTGCGACCCTTTCCCGGCGCCAGCCGTTGTTGTTCGTGTTGGCTGCTTCTCAGGCACTTTTGTACGCAGCGTCTTCTGCGCTGAAAGGCTCAGCAGAGCTCCCCCACCACCACCACCTCCCCCTGAGCCTTCCGGCAGGAGATCTTGCCACAGAATGCTGCTAAGACATAAGTAAACAACAAAAAGAGCATACCAAAGGTTTATCTGTTTTACTGAAAGTATTCATAATCATACGTGCCCGTGAAGCTGAGAAATGTGTGTTTGCCACATGCGGTTGCAGATGGTTGTGGCATCTGAAGCAGATCAAATGGATTGTACATTTTCTCATACCGCTCTGGAGCCAAAGCATCTTCTTTTCAAACGCTTTGAGAAATATTTGGATTTATTTCCCAAACAGTGCTGAGGGCCTGATTTGAAGATCGACTTCATTTTTTGGGGCACTTCTGAAAGTTAGGCTCACAGCTGCTTTTACAGATCTCTACCGTATTACACATGAAAATAAAAACAATATAATAGGCTGCCAAATGAAAGCAACCTAGAACAGTTTCTTGAAAGTCTGCTCCTCTACCTATTGCACCTCTTCGTCTCATCCTGTCCCTGCCTTGAAGAGACTCATGCCCAGATTATCAAGTGTTGCCTCCCCCCCCCAGCCCCTCTCCCCCCGGATCAACAAATCCAATCTCTTTTGCATATTATCAGGGAACAAGCTCCAGAATCAAGGGCACAACAAAACCTGCACCTCTTTATTAGATCAGAGTTACCTTGAATGTCTCCCTTGCTTCTGTTTGGCTAATGTAACAAAGTTCAATGCAAAACAGCACAGAAGGGGAAGTTTATTTTATTTTAAACTGATTTAATGCATACTTTCTCTCACTACTTTCTTGTGTATGAGGATGGAGATGCACGTGGCCATGTAGCCTCGACAGGACTTTCTGTGGTACAAGCCAGGAGCCAAGGGTTACCCAGCACAGGCAGTGCTTTTACTGACTGGGTGCTGTCCCTAAACATGGCACGCAGACCTGGACACTGATAACATGGTCTATCAACAGTCCCAAACAAGGCAAAGTTCATGAATCAGGTCCAGAGGCCACCCAGGAGTAGCAGGAGATGGGACCAGAGGCAAAGCTTGAAACAAGGCTGCAGCGTAAGTCCAAGGTCCATCCAGGAGATGGGGCTGAAGATAAAGCTACAGCATAGGTCCAAGGTCCACATAGGAGATCTGGCTGGAGACGAGCTACCTCCAGTATAGATCTGAGGCTCATCTAGGAATCAGGGATGGAGAAAAACTACCTCCAACATAAGTCTGAGATCAACCCAGGAGGCAGCCCTTGGTTTTCCAGTCCCAGGTGCTTTCAGAATCTGCACATAACATTCCTTTGCCCCTTCCTGTTGTTTCTTGATGCTTTCACTCATGTACATTTTATTCATACCTCACCCATATCAACCTTAATCTATCTATGTCAAATTCCTATGGGTGCACCATCACGTTGGAGGCGAAGTCTTTCCTGGTGGCCAGGTTGTAAACAATTCCATGCAAACCAACACTTCAGTCATCATCAGGAAGCTAATTAAAAGCTATTGCAGACTGAAGACAGCAGCATAAGATGTTACCTATGTGAAACAGAATGTAGCAAACAGGCTGCTGCCTTCTACATGAGCTCCATCTTTTGGTTGTAGCCCACATATTGAGCACTCCACAGCAGTGTAATCTCACACACAATTTTCTCAGCATGGTTCTGTGCAGTGATAAGCTGTATTTACCATGCAGTTAGCATAGGAAAAAAATTGAGACTATTATATTTAAAATTAATAAAATAAATTCTTGATTATCATCTTTTGCTAAGTCTGGCTTTGTGCAGTGTGCCGAGCCTCAGTGAGGGATTGCGGACTTAAAAATAAAGAACATGAGGGCATTTGGAGCAATGTAGTTAATGTAGTTTCAGTTAAGCAAAGGTAAGGGTACATTCATTCCAATACACTCTCAGCAAATCATTTGGCTTCATATGTTTAACTTTTATGCAATTACTTGTTAGCTAAACTCATTTCAACCTCCATTCTGCAGATTTATCTCAGATTTCTTAGAAGGAGGTTGTGATCTGTGGAGCGTATTGTACTCGTTTGGTGTAACTTTAAGAAATAAAAAATGTGCGGCATTGTAATGAATATTATAATTTCTACTTTTCTTCTACAAAACTATCTTATTAACAGTTCTACACTGAAATAGACCACCATTTTATCCCTGGCACAAAAATTTAAGGGAAAAGCAATCCATTTTGTCGGAACATACCTTGGTAAATCTAATTCCATTCCAACAAATGAGCAGTGCAAAGAGGATTGGAGCTTACCATGAAATACTGAAATAAAGGTCAGATTTGTAGCAAGCATAAATCAACATTCTTGCATGGCTTAAGTGGATTTATGCCCATTTATACTAGGCAAGAATCTAGCTTATTACCACTGGATGAACTACAAATACAACGCCAAGCAGGAGTTTGAGTTTTAACACTTATTTCCTTAACATGTTAGCTTAAATCGGATTCTAAATATTTTGAAGACTTTTTGTTCACCATAACTGAGGAGGAAGTTGCTCTGGAAGTTGGCTTTTCAATCAGGGTCTGTGCAGCGTTATTAAACAGCTTGAGCAGAATGAATTGCTGTCAGCTTTTCCAACCCACACACTTGAGGTTTTGAAATGTAGCCTTTAGGGCAACATAAATAACACAAAATCAGTTGATCGATTGTCCAAGGTTGCCAAGATTTGGTGGTGCTCAGCAGGAGATGATTTGGTGTTATAGACTCGCTCCTCTTTGAAGTGCTCTCCTCCAGATAGTGCCGCGTGGATATTTAAAAAGCATGCAGCACACAGAAATTGAGCAAAGTGCAGTACAGGGAGGAGCAAACCCATGCTAGGATCTGTGCAGAATTGCAGGAGAGTCTGAATAATCATCTCACAGGGTTTTACATTCGACAAGGTTGCATCAAGCTTTTCTTGGAGCAAGCATCCCACAAGCATTTGCAGATGGCCTACACCAGCGCAGCTGCTGAGATGAAACCTCTGCTCTGCCTGCACTGCTGGCTTTTCCATCGCCCCCTTATTTGTGCTGGCATCAGGATTTGTACAATTGCACAATGAAGCTGACCGGGAACCATTCGGCTGGAAGCAAACCTAACAACAACAACAAGTTAGTTCCCCTAAGGCCATGGCTTTCAGCAGTGCAGCCAGACTGTTGTTCATTGAACTCTGCTCTCCCAGCGGGCTGGAGAAGAAGGTTAAGGTCACTGCTCTGCAGAAGGACGGCTACTTGCCATTTTCCCAGTTAAATGGGCTCAAGTGCCGCTGGGACGATGGGTTCCAGTCCTGAAACACAATTCCTTGGCCCTCAGCAGAGCTGGAGATGGTGGTGGGGAGGGGACACATGGGAGAGAAACCTGGGCCATGGGTAATGTCCTTATTGGGCAAAAACTGGGGACCTCATAGATCAAGCATTTCACCTACGGGATCTCCGCCTTGAGACCAGGCAGAGTCTGGTAAAGTCATATTTGGTTTGTGGAACTCGAAAACTGCTCACAGATTTTTTTTCCCCTGGGTATCAACTGATGAATAATGAATGCTTTTATACTGTGCCATTCTCTCCATTTCCTCTCCTGTTACTAAAGTTGTCTGACTTAGGTTTTCTCCTCTCAGCCTGGTGTCTGTAGCCAGATCCTACAGCAAAGTCAAAATCCTGGGTATCATTCACTAGCACAGAAAGTGAAAAATCCCAGTGTGTTACTGCATATGGCTAAGAATAGTGAACAAAACCTCTGAAAAAACACCATTATTTGAACAGAAAGATCACTTTTAACTAGCAAATGTGTTCAAAAGTATTTTTACCGAAGCATTTGAAAAAACACGCATATTTAGGAGCAGAATAGCCTAGTTGCAGAATTGTGCTATTGTGTCTCAGAAACTTCAAGGCAGGTCTGTGGCTGGAAGGGAAACTGTGTGGAGAAGCAGCAGACACTGCAAGAAGCTGTGTTGATGAGCAAGCAGGTACACCCTCCAGGGAATCCATTGCCTGATCTGTCTTTTAGATGAATCACAAAGCAGAGGCCACTTCCACTTACAGGTATGAAATATCTCTTAGTATTTCCCATGATCACTGGAGTTTTAGCCTTCATGTCTGTCTTAGTTAAATGCTGTTCTTAGTAATTCTGTCTCCCTTGGCAGTTTTCAGTCCAGTTAGTTAAATAAACCATCATTTCCTGCCTCAAATGTCAACTATTGTGGGCCAGGGTTCCCTAAGGGTCTCGCTGCCTTTAGATCAGCTGCTTCACAATCTGAGCACATCCTCCTCCTTCTTTAAAGCATTTTTCTCTTTTTTTTTACATGAGGACTTCCCCTGTACAGGAAATCCAGGCTTTAACAGTAAAGATAATAGGCAAGTCATTTTCTTTAGCATCAGAGGGACTGCAGGAAGCAGTGCAGCTACGGCACTGAATTGTTGATTCAGCAAGATTCAGTTCATGTCATTCAAAGGAGACATCCTTTGGTTGGGGTTTCAAATGGTTGAGGGGCATCGCAAAGTTATGAGTCAAGACCTGTACTCTTTTACTGGTAGCCGGGGGCCTCCACCGTGTTACATCATCTTTGGCCTGTGTTCCCAGGATGCCTCCCTGTGTGGGTTTCTGTGCTTATGCTTTTTGGTAAACAACCCCGAAAACTTCTGAAGATATCTTTGGACTTTCCTCTACAGGTGAGGAGGTCAGGGCTCCTTTATCAGGCAAACTGCTGACCCAACAACAAGGTGCAAATAGCTGCAGATTTTAAGGCTGCAGGTACAATTTTAACTCTTTCCTGAGAATTAAGGCTGGGGGTAGCCACCTCATATGCATTGCTAATGCTACTTAGCATTTGCTTAATAAATGCCACTTCCTCCTGAAGGTGCTGCTGCATTTGAGCAGTGGAACGATGGATGCTGATCCTCATTGGGTCCAGTGCTAGAGAAATGCAGTGCCCAACATAGACTTTTCACTCTTTAGAAACCTCCTGATGTACTTGTTCAGTAGTGGATGGTTTGGCTGGCCTGCAGGTCCCTGCCTCCAGCCAGTCTCCCCTTTTCCATTCAGATCCACACAACACTTCTGCTGGGACCAAAGGCCACAGGTTTGTTTGCATGTTTTGAAATGTGATATAAGCAGGCAGCATTAGTTAGAACACTGACGGTGACTCTTATCTAATGCAATGGTAACACTGCACTCCAGAAGCAGTGATATCTCTATTTTAAACAGGGGAATGCTAGACTCTTGAACATTTTTCCAAATGCACAGATACATGAAGATCCCAGGCAAAGGCTCCCATATGGAGGGACCTGCAGAGCGCTTAGGGCCTTGGCTATAAAGCTGGGCAGCTCTCCACCTTTGTGGTAAGGTAAGGTAAGGTAAGGTAAGGTAAGGTAAGGTAAGGTAAGGAAAGGAGTTCTCTTTCTCTCAGAGAAATCACCAGGCTTGGATATGGCCTCTGCCTGCTACTTATCTCCAGGTCCTTCATATGCGAATGGCTTTTGTGACAAGTGCAGTGCAGACAAATTGTGATGACTTGTTTATACAGTCACACACTCAAAATTAAAGGTCAAATCCCAAGGTCCTTAGTGAGGCAAAGCTCTTGGCCAAATCCGTGTTTCACAACATAGGCCACATTGGGTAACCAGTTTGTCGGTGGAAGACCTCACTGATTTCTCTAGAGTTATCTGAATAGTACCTGGCTTAAAACTTATCATTGTCGAGGCCCCTGTCAAGTGCAAAAAAGACTACCTTCCTGATATCTGCTCAGTAGAAACTGTTATCATAAAATTTTCTCAAAGCCTATACAAAAGAGCAAGCCACCGGGTCTTCTAATTTATGCTTTTTGTACCCAAAGCAGCAAGAACCTCCTGATGCGCGCAGCAGAGAAATTAGCAGGGCCAGGGAGCTCTCTGGTGCTGGCCATGCCCTCTCCTGCCCTGCTCAGCAGCGCTAGTGGGGAAGGGAGCTGCTGTTGTTTCTTTGCTGATCTCTAGAAGAATTTGGTTTTCTCTACCTCACCCTAGCTGTCTTCAGTTTTATGTCACCTCTTGGCAGTTGTCATATAATACATGAGCTGCTGTGATAGTAAACAAAACTGTGTTTTGTGGCAGCATCTTTCTTTCCAAGTTTGAGTGTTTACAGAAAGCTTGCTGCTTTTTGAATCTTCCATGTCAAAAAAACCCACCAAACCCCACTATCACTTTTGCAGTGTAGGGGAAAATATTTGGGCCAAACACGCCTATGTAAATGCTGACATTGCTGTATAAATGAACATTATCAAATCAAAACTTGGTGCCAGTTTTACTGGCATTACAGTTCATATCTGTGTAGTTTGGGAGCCTCTGCTTGAGGTGTACCTGTAAATACTTAGGGAAATTATTTATCTTTATTTGGAATAAAAGGAAAAGTTTCCAACCTGGCTTTATGGCACAGAAATCTGGTTCTGGAGCCACAACTGGGGTATGGAATTGCTATTGACAATTCTTCTCATTCATCTAGTTACCTGAAATTTGGGGGAGAAAATCTCTTTCAACTAAGCTGGACCATGTCCGAGCCTTTGCTGATAACGCCCGGGGAAAATTCATGACTCTGACATTTAATGAGCACAACTGGTGGCTCTGAGGAGTTTGAATAGCTGCCAAATTGTTATGTCTGTGGATCCCATCAGTGACTGTTATATCTCATTTGGATTTTTTTTTTTTCTGATCTCTGTTAAATTGATTTTTTGCCAGTTTGTTTGGCAATCTTGCTGAAGCACTGCAAAGTGGACATGAGATAGGAACAATGCTAAGCAACCGGATGCAAAAAGGCTGGAGCAATGAGAAAGTGTATTTGTTTTTTGCTGTTTAAACACAATTTACCAGCTGGGAAACTGTCTTGCAGGTTATACTGCAGTTCCATTAAACTAATCCAGAGCACAAACACCTCACACAATGTGTTCTTACAAACACACCTCGTGCAAATATCCCCTGCATGCAGGAAGTGATAGGGCAGGAATGGCTTAGCCGACAGTCGCTGGAGACACAGACAGGAACAAAGGGCTGTCTGGGAGAAATGGGACATTATGTCATATGTGTCATATCTAGGTAAGGCGACATTTTCCCCAATGTGAGGGATTTCCATCCACCTATCAGCAGCTGCCCTGAGATCCTGTGGGACCACTGGAGCACTGGCAGAGCAAGGACAACAGCCAGGATGAAGAGAGAGATGGGAAAAGTGCCAGGAAAGCGGGGATGAAGAAATGATGTCAACCTGCAGTATTGCATGAATGACAAATTTGTGCCATAAGCACAAAATTAAAGGCCCTAAATACAAAATTAAGACTCTAAATATAGGTAGTTAGAGAAATAAAGTCCTGCTGTGCTGGATCATGACAGATATTGCATTGCTCACTTCTTGAGTTGCAGAGCCTGCCCCTTGTGATATTTGTTCTGCCATAAGTGGCAGGCTGCCAGACACTGTTGCCCCCCTGGGCTCCCCTCCCTCAGCCAAGAAATTTCTGACTCTGCCCCAGTGATGAGGAGGATGGTGACCGTCAGAGAGGAAGAAAACACAGGCTACCTGCTGTACTGCTGTTGATTTTATCAATGAAGTTACTTGGAAAAGTAACTTCAGGTAAGCACCACTTGAAAAAACCGAGAGAAGACCATTAATGGCAGAGATCTCCACTGCATCCCCTCCCTACTGGCTGGCATCCTTCCAGCTTATAAATATTGCCTTTCCTTGCACAGCCTCAAACCCTTTATGCTTTTCCTATGAAAGCCTCTTCTTTTCCTGACCTGTGAAAGCAAACATGCCAAGCAGAACAGTATAAATTGCGTCATTAGGTGGGATAATGTCACTTCTGCTTGCCAGTCATGAAACTGCTCCTAGTTGCAATATCAGAAAGTAGCTTCTGAGGCAGTGGGTCCCATTAATTGGCCCTGCTTTGGCCTCTCCCACATCTACTTTGACACATGTGCAAGATTAAACGTCACACTCCCACAATTTTAGCCCTTTCCTGACTTCCTCCAGTCTTATCCCCACCTCTTGTAGCTGTCGTGTCCCTCTTGGCCCAGCACCCCGGCTTAGTGGCTGCTCTCCCCAGCCAGGCCACCTCTTCATCTCAGTTACCCAGAGGAGAGCGGCAGGGAGTGGGCAAAACATTTGCTCTGCCACTGCCAGGCGAGCGGGAGATGTCGCAGGCTGCTCGCTGAGCGGCTCCCGGGGCAGTGACGCACTGCCTTCTGTTTGGGGCACCCACTGCAGACCTCACCAGGATCTCCCCTCACCCACCAAGGTGGGCCAAACCCTGTATAACAGAGGCCATCGTTGAGTTAATAGCTCTTCTTCAGAGATGTTTTATACTTGATGGTCTGAAAATTTTAAGGATAAAATCGTCCACAGCCCGCTATTGGAAAGGAGAAGTATTTTTACTTTGCTGTGTAAGATTTATTTCTAGGCTTGTGACTTTGCAAATCAAAATCACATAATTCTGGTTCCCGTCACACCCTTTTCTTTCTTTTCTGTCTTGGTTTTAGAGACTGCTATTTTAATAACTCTTTGCAGTTGAAATCAATGCCATGCAACACTGAAAAGGCTGAAATCCCAGCTTCCCCAAGGGAAAACATTCCCCCACCCATCCCTACGGGGCAGGGCAGCGTTCAGCCATGTGTCTGTTCAGCAGCTCAGGATGCCTCTTGGATAGGCTGTTTACATCTTGTCTCCTTCCCCATGTCACCCTGGACATGGCAATTCACAACCGCAGCAGGTTCACATGCCTCCAAATACACTAATCTGCCTATGTATAGGGACCCTGAGGTACGGGGGAATGTGGCGGTCAAACACTGGTGTATGTATTATGTTATTGTGGTCTATTTTTAGCAGCTGTGGTCACTGCGTATTGCAACCTTAAGTCACCTCTGAACTTATTGTCGCAAAAATGAAACTGAAAAACAAATTACTTGGATCCACAGACTGGCCAAAAAGGAATCCTGTCTCAATATTTATAGAACAAATGAACATAAACAACTGTAATGATGTCTTTTTTTTTTTTTCTCTTTGGTTAAACATAGACCTCCTCTGCTGATGATCTTTTGGCTGTATAGTAAATGTCCCAGTGTTCGTGCTGTGAATAATTGTCGCAGGAACTTTGTGGTTTTTTTAGGTCAGTGCCACAAAAATATTATGGCTATTATGAAGTGCAAGGGCAGACTGTCAGGTTTTGCACCTATTCTTTTGGGCCTGAACCTTTCTTTCACTTAAATCATTTTTACATTAGTGTACCTGTGCTGAAATGAGTTGCTTGAGCATAGTTGCTCCTGATTTGCATCAGTGAAAGTCAGAACAGCATCAGTCCACTCACACCCTCCTTTCTTGGACAGTTTGAAAGAGAGTCAACCCAAATCGACATATTTCTCTGGCTGGTGGAGTGGTACGATTTCTCATCTCACACAGGTTGATTTGTTAGCTTTGTTCTCCCCTGTCTGTGCGCGCAGAGGGGCTTTTTCACACGTTTGCTATTTGATTTTATGTTTTCTCATGCCCAGTCTGTCTGACTGCCTTTGCTTTTCTGTTACTGTTCCTCAAAATGGCTCCAACAACCCTCTTTTGCCATCTCAGAGGAAAGGCACAATTGCATTATTGTACTGAGTGAATGCATTTTCTCATACATGTAGCTGAATGGGAGATTATTTAAGTATTTTAAACACTTTCCTAATTGGAATAATGACATGCTAGGAATGGTAGTGTGAGGAGAATTTATATTCAGACTCCTGAATTTCAGTGAATGAGTAATCAACACTCCATCACTTCCTATAAGCTTAAACATTTTTTTAAGCAAATGGTTACGGTAATAACACCATTTGGCTGCATTAAAACAAGCAAACAAACGGAAACGCAAGAATAGGTTTTTCTGGTGATCTTTAGATCATGTGAAAGCTTTGCAGACCCCTTAGCAACGGAGAAGCTGACTTGAAACGCTGACGGCTGGCTGGGGCTGCAGGGCTCCCCACCAGCCCCTGCCCCGTGCCCGTCCCAGCCATCCTGTCTCTCCTCACCTTGTGCTATCCTGGTGCTGGCGTCAACACCAGCGCTCGAAAAAACATGCTCCGAGCCAGACCAGGGGGGTGATTTGGGTTAAAAAATAACCCAGCAGAATATGTTCACTTGTCTCCGTGTGTGCACGTTTGAAAGCAGGCTCGGTTTCCACCTGTGGTTCATGGAAAGCCTGTACCAAGGTCTGTGCTGGCACGAGGGCAGGCAGGCGCAAGGGGGGAAGTGAAGCAACCCCAGGAGCTGGGAAGGAAAATATCGCTAACTGATATTGCTGCCAAATATTGTACCTTCCGAAGCCACTGCCTTAGACCAGGGCAGTCAAATTAGCTCCTGTAACTTGTAGTTTAGCAAGGCTCTCCCATCTTTAAATCTTTGCTTACAGCCTTTTTCTTATCAACAGGTTGGTCATTCTCTAGGTTAGTTCATTGCTATAAAGTCAATTATATGCAGCTATTCAAAAGTCAGTGTGTAGCAGTCTAATCTAATCTATTCTAATAATTCTTCTATACAAAATCTCATTTTCCCGTCATCATATTCACAATAATTACATCAACGCTTTTGATCATTTAACTAAAAAAGCCTTTAAGCAGTTCTGAGCGATTAAGCTTTGTTGCCACTATTCTCTTTTGCATCCTTCAGCACTATGGGTTTTTTTTCAATTGTTTCTTTTCTGCAAATTGTTTCTGTAATTAATTTCATTGGGTTTGATCTGAAGCCCATGAAGGTGAACGCACAGACTTTCATTGACTTGAATAGGATGCAGATCAGACCGCCTGTAAATGCTTTAGTAGGCACGGGTCAAGGACTTGAAAGGAAGAACACCTGTTTTACTGTGTGTTTCTATTATTTCAGCTAGCTTCATCAGACTAACGATATTGATGCAGAAATGCAAACTCCTTTAGGCACAACACCAGAAAGTAAAAGTCTATATTACATTTTTTTACAACAGTACTTAGAAATGCCAACCATAGCACAGGTTGCACTGTGCCTCTCTCATGCACCCAGCAAGAGACGGATGGTGAGAGCCAAACAGGCAGTTTGTGGCAGAACTGAGACTTAAATCCAAACAACGTAAGGGCAAGTTTAGTGTCTGTCCCCCTCCCCGCCCCCAGCTACGCCTCTCAGTCTGCTGAGGTGCCACAGCACATGCACCTGTACAAATGCAATATTATCTAATAATTTCCTTGTCTGATAATGTTACAGGAGGCAGAACATTAATCCAAAAGGAAGGGCTGACCCTTGGGTGTTTCTATCAACCCCAGTGCTGTTTGCTTGCACAGCAGCAATTATGGACTCTGTCACTGACAGCGCTGAATAAGACTTTCCAGTGTTTCCCTGATAAGAAGACTCTTTGCCATATGCCATACTTGGCCAGATCATGCCATACTTGGCTCACAGGGCTCAAGGTTTCCAAATCCTCTTGCCATTCCATTTTTTAGCATTATCAGATGCACTGCAGCATCCAGGCTTGGAGGAGAGGCTTGAGCTGGAGGGACTTTTGCCGCCGCATTTATATGGTCCTGCTAGAAAGCAGCCATCCGTGACCGAGTGTAGTAGAAACATAAAAATTCCAGGTCAAGTCGAAGAAAATCCTTGTTCCTATTAATTACTCAAAACAAAACATCGGTGTTAGTGCACTGTCCCTGCTGGACAGTATATCATACTCTCATGTAACTACAAAGTTAGCCTTAACTGATAAAAGAGCTGTACTTTTTCACAGCAGCAGCATGAACACACGTGAGTTATCATGAGATGAAAAGCAGGCACTTAGTAGTGTACCCTGAAGTCAGCAGTTCTGGACAGACATATGAGCTGATCTCAGCACGTTTACTTCACAGCAAAACCACATTGTCGCCTTCTGACTGTTTCCACCTCAGGAAAACAAATGAATGTCAACTATCCAGAAGTTTTAAAAACTAAAAAAGCTTTAAAAAAATTTTAAAACGTATTTTTAGCAATGAAGATAAGTTTCAAATCTCTTTAAGCTTCTCAAGCATTTGTAATTCGCCTCTTGATCTAAATCCAGATTCAGTCATTTATGCTGGATTTATTGTCTGTTACGCTTTGGCCACTTGCTGACTCTGTCTCGGAGTCTACGTGAACTCTGGTGACACACAGAGCTTCCTATGTGCCAAACAGGAAAAATTTAAAACTATTTATCTGATATGACAATACTGATAGTAGTGCAGAGAAGCACTTTGGACTTCTAAAGGGTACACTGATCTTCATTATCGTCTGTTTGCATTTCTTTCTGCCCTATGGAAGAAAGATTAGGAGAAAGCCAACTTATCTCTGTGCTTAGCAGAAATATTGAAGATGATAACTGCAAGGACGCATTATTTACTTGATCAATAAGAGTGACTTTGGAGTGCAGTTTAACATGCTTTCTGAATAATTGTCTTAGCCTTCAGTTCTTCAGCTAAAAATCTTCAATAGCGTAAATAAAAATTCTAGTTTAACCATCTCAATCTTGCATAAGATGAGGCACAGGACAAACGAAAGGGCAACTGAGATCACACAAATTGGCTATGGTCATGTGAGCAAGGTACAACCACTGTATTCTTTCCTAAAATTAAAAGTGCTTGTTAAAAAGCAATCTTCTGGTAAGGCAGTCAGATTCAGACACCCCAAGAAGGGAACCACCAGTAACGAGGTTTTTATGTTTCTCAGGGCCTGAAATTATTTTCCAAAGGCATCAGTTAATGTCAGCTTTGCCTACTTCAGATCTTATTTCCAATGTTCCTCTGTATTTTGCCCACACGCAAATGTCTGAAGCTTGGGCATTTTTATAAGGTATACCTGTGGAGGAGCTGAAAAAAGTCCCAGGAGAGCTTAAAATATTTCCATACTTGCAAGAACAAAAAATAATTATTCAATTACCTCACATCCCCAAGTTCCCAAGACAGAGCCTTTACAGGGGCAACATGAGCTTGCTGTCTTTCTTCTACCTGATGCCCCAGGAGTGTGAGGTGGGTCGGGACGCACTCTAGCAACCTCGTTGTGCCAGGCTGGTGCTACCGCACTGCTGCTTAACCTAAAATCTCCTCTTGCCTTCACTCTCTGCTCTTGGCTGCTGTGGTAAAGCCTCGGTGCACCAGGTGGAAAGGACTGGCACCAGTGCCAGCGTCTCCCCTTCCTATCAGGAGACTCTTGCCCTCTATTTGTAGCATTTGTCCTCCCTGTGCAGATGTGGGAACCACAAACGCTAAAGTACTTTGAAGTCTAATGACATGTTAGCATACTGAAATGTTAAAAAAAAACCCACTGAGGATGGCAGGGGAAAATCATTGTCCTTGAGGCTGCTATCACAGATACTCATGGTAAAGAAATGCTGGTCCAAATTCAAGGCTATGCCTTCCAGCTTATCAACTTAAAACAGGGGCAAGTGTGGCTGAAAAAGGAGCTCCTCATGAGTTTGTGTACTGCAGCATCCAGGACACTCATAGACAAAAATGTGCTATTCCAGGTAAGAGGGCTGGTAAATGCCCTAAGCTACTCTCCAGTCTCTCCTTTCCTGATATGTTGGCAGGCTGGTAGTTTCTGAGAGGAGCTGAACATGGATCCTGCCTCTCTTCTCTTTTCCAAACATGCTTCTGATGAGAATGAGCATCTCTGTGGATGGCTGCGTGGGTGAGTTGGCTTGTTGAAAACTCACTGTGCAGTTCTGTTTGGAGGAGACTGGAGTAACGATGTTGGGATCAGAAGTTCCCAGGCTGGGGCATGGCATGACCAGCAACGCTGAACTGCACTGCTGGCAAAGCGCCCAGGGCCTGACAGCACGACCAGGAAAAGAGAGAACCCTAAGGGAGAGAAAGCAAAACAGACCGAAAATAAATGCGAGTGGAAGGGGCCTGCAAAGGCTCCCTTACAGGGGCTGGTAGCTGCTAGCTCGTGCCTTTGGTGCAGGGGTTCCTGGGGGCACCTGGGACTCAGAAAGCCCTTTCCACCATTGACTTTTTCCTCTCTGGCAGTCCTGCCTGCTCTGGACATAGTGCATTGGCCTTGGACAAGGGGCAGCCTCTGACATTTGGGCTGGGAATTGCCCCTTTGCTCTGGAACAGGGTTTGCACCATAATTCTGCATGTGAGCAGGCACCTCGTTGCAGTGGCACCTTCCCATATGGACTTGCTCATGGTTCTCCTTGGGCTTCTTGCAGGTTCTTTGCAGATCTGTGGGCTTGGTGGCAAAAGGTTGACACGGCAAGTGGGATGGGATGGTGAAAAGGCTTGAGAGGTCCAAGAAATCCAGAATGGTCACATGATAATGGAGCATTAAGTTTGTTGGAAAAAGCAAGCCCAGCTGCCTACTTCGGTTGTTTTTACTGGGTCAGTACTGCATTTCTTTGTCCTAAACATGAATTTATTGTTTCAGGACGTGATGAGGGAGTGGTGTTTGGGTGCTGAAATTTCAGACAGAGAAGGAAACACTGTTCCTTGTCTTTTCAGCTCTTTATAATTATTTGGCTTTCTGGATCTTCCCTGGGGGAGTCTTCACTTCCTTCTGCCAATTGTATACGGAAATTAATTACCCTGATTCACATCCTGGATCCTGGCACCTGCTAATTAGGTGTCTGTAAGGGCTGCAAGTGCCCTACGTAGGGCTTCCTGAACTCATCACAGAAAGGTAGTTAAGTTAAGGATTTCCTCTAGTGTCAAAGTTCACTCAAAAACCTCCCTGCCTCCTTTCTCCACCTCAGGTTGCTCATTTCCCCCCTCATGGACTTCTCCAGCACTCAGTTTTTTCTTTTCAATTCAACAGAGCCCCATAAAGAGTTACATGGGCACAATGATGAAATCAGGAAAGGGGCAGGAATAGCAGCGAGAGAAGTGCCTGTCCTCACTGAAGCTCTCCAAAGGGCTTTTAGGTTTCAGTGACGCCTCTAGGGCTGAAAATACAGGTTGCAAGTGCTTTATGATTCTCAGGTGGCAGAGTTAGTGTCAAGATTCAGGTATGATTCTCTAATGGTGAGTCGTAATGCATAAATACTTACCATTAAAATGAGGACTGTGCCACCAGGTCTAGTCTGGAACCAGCACCCAAGTGCAGGTCTCTTGTGTGACTTTTGCAGTGAGAGGCCTAAAATGCTGGGTTTTTTCCCTCATGGCTGGCTCACTGGAGCCAAGCATGACCCATTCAGAGTGTGATGAACACAGCTAAGTCCAAACTGTAGGCTCCAAGACAAAGCCATTTTCAGTAAGGGCCTTTTTACAGCCCACATATGGGAAAAGAAACTACCTTTTGGTTACCCTCTTCTCTGCTGGGTTTGAATTAGACTGTGAAAGGCCCGGCAGTCAGGAACGCTGAGCACATAGACAGGGGAAAGCCCCACCATTCTGTTGTTCTATTCCTTCAATAACCACACAGTAGCATTTGCTCCCATATCTAAGCTTGGGCAAGACTGTAGAGAACAAAGTAATTTTAAGAAACGTCTCCTGAATTTATTTAGCACTCTCAGATGAACCTGTCTGAGGTGTACAGAATTTTATTGCATACCGTGCAGCGGTTCCCAGCGGGCCACGTAATGTCAGGAGGGAGAGACCACACGGTGTTACTTTGGCACTGGTTTTGGTTCCTCTTGAGCTATTCTTGGGGTCTTTCCTGCTCACTTAACAGCTCTTGTGGTTTCTGCCCATATCTGTGGAAAAATCAGCTGCTGATTCAGCTGTGGCTCTCTCATGAAGGGGAACCTGAGTTTGGGTTTTGAGGAGGCCAGGCCAGCCTCCAGGAGCCTTTCCCTGTTCCCAGGGGAACCCCAGAGCCAAGGACGAAGACAAAGTACAAGTTTTGGTTTCAATTCACTTTTTTAAACTAGTGCCTTTTCAGAAACCAGTTTCCATAGTGACAGGAAACTGTGGCACCATTGTGAAGGTCCAAAAAGCCCAGGGTGGGTGTTAGCCAGAAATTCATCAGTGCAGCCAGCTCCAGAGCTGCCTGCCCCCAGCCTCTGCTGTATTCACAGTGGGACTTTGCTTCAAACGCTTTTCCTGCCCACCAGCCACACTTTTAGCTGCCTGTGGGCTGTGCTACCCCTGAGCACTACGGCTTCACTTAATCCCAGGTAAAATGATGTATTTCCAAAAAAGGGATATGCTCTCTGGCTTGTGCTTTTTGGTTTGGGTTTAGCTGTATTCAAGCTTACTTTGCCATAAAGGGAAATGCCAGATTTGAAGACAGATTTCAAACATTGTTTCCTGATGCAGACTGGTGTAAAAAACCAAAATGTGCTCATGATCATCCAGCGAGTCAGCAGAGGAGCCCGGCTAAAAGCCCAGGTCCTGTTTAATTCTTACTTTCTAGAATGCGCTGCCTCCCTCCCTCCTTTTTGCTATTCATCGTATGGGGTACTTCCACCCATGCCTATAATCCAGACCTCATAAAAGGACCTAGGGAATCTCAAACAATCATATTTCTCTTCTGGTCCTTGCCATAACACATAAGAAGCGTGACAGAGTGGCCCAGAACATCCGCCAGGTTCGGCTCAATGCCAGGTGGTGGAGGTTTGCAAGTGACGGGTGCTGCCACTTATTCAAAGTGCTCATTTGGCCTCATCCTTCGTTATCTGCTGGATTATGTTGCAGTCTGTAGTATGAGAAGAAGTACGATCACAGCACTCCTACAGGTCAAGTCTCAGCTAAAATTACAGGTACCTGCCAAGTGCTTATGTTACTTGTAGCTTTTAGGTAACGTGCATTACTTAGAGGAAGAGAAAAGTGGGGTTGTGCTGTTTGTACAAATCTCAGGAACCCTTTCAGTAGGTCTGGCACTTATGTCTTTCCTCAGGAATATCTGAGGCCACGGATGTCAGTGAGGGTCTCTGTGGCCTGTGGAGCCATTCTGGGTGCGCCCCGCTTTTCAGCAGACCCAGCCAACCAGATAAGGACAATGATGCCTGCCCAAGGGGCACAAGGATGTAATGGCCCCAGCAGGTACAGCTGTGCGCGCTGAAATTTCAAAACAGAAAGGAGCTGTGGCATGGAGCTGGCCAAGGCTTTTCTGGCACTAAAGGCAGGGCACCAGCTTGACTCAAGGTGTACACCGGCTACCTTCTCCAGCCCCAAACCAAGCACGCTCCCTTTCACTTTTATGATAAACTAGCATTTTTCTTAAATACTTTACAATCACTACTCCCTTCCTACTCCTATTTTTGTCCGCATTTCTGTGTGACACTTTTGGAGCTGAGAGCACACACAAGAAAACAGTGTGAGATTGGTACAAGATATAGTTTTTGTCAGAGAAGAATGTTTTGCGCGCTATTTGCTGTTAAGCCACTGGAAATGCTATACCCAAACAAAAAATTGTCCTCTGGTGCAAGATTTTAACTCAAATGAAAAAGGCCATGTTCTATAGGAAAGAAAGCAGAAAGAGAGGCATATTTAGACCAGTTCTGATAACAATATTTCTAACGTAAGGGTAGATGTAGTGCACCAGACTAAGGGTTCGTCTGCGCTAAGCTTGACAGCAGCTAACTGCTGTGGAGCCCCAGAAGAGGCCAAGAGGCTACACATATTTCCTTTGTATATTCCCAGCCGCCAGCAACCAGCAGCTCAGGGATTTAATAAGACAGAGGTGAAACTATGTACATATTGCCAGGACAAGCTGAATAAAATAAGAACTGTCTTGAATAAGAATGTATATCTTTAAAATGAATCATTACGATTCACCAAAACTCAAGAAGTGCACCACTCTCTTATGATTGTGAGTGAAGGCACCATCTCAGGGAGGTATTTCCTGCAAGAGACAAAATTTTCCCTTGCTTCCTCGAGACCTTCGAACGACCCCACTGAATTGTTAAAATTCCATTAGAAAGTGGCTGCTGGGAACATGTGCAATAAATAGCTGCTAAGATCAATGGCAGTCTTGCTGATTTAAAATCAATGTATTGCTTGCTGACAGTGCTGGCAGTGTTTTCCTCTGGGAAATGTAACAGTGATTGGCTTTAAATAAACATAGTGGTAAAAAACTTTATCTGAACTCATTAGTGACTCAGACAGATTTTAGAGACATTCAGAAAATGCCCACAGAGAAGACTTTGAGGTGATCAGTGACTTTGGATACGGCAATTTATGGTGGGCCACTGGAAAATATCACAGAACGGAGCAGAACTTCTGAAAATGCCCTCTGAAAAATAGGTATTTAACGTACCTAGACCATCCATCGAATGCCACTGGTCACTTTTGAAAACCTGAGATGAACAATAACAGATTACTACAGCTCTGATGACCACCATGCACCTTTTCCAGGCCAGTTCCTTGCTCCCATCCCAGCTTCTGGCTGGCCCTTGTCCCGTGTGACACCCATGCATTCATGATGGGTATAAGCCCACCAAAATCTAAAATGCCACCAAAAGTTGGTCTCATCCACCAGCCACCAGCACTTAGCTTTGGGTTGGGCTGGGATCCTCTCCCTCTTCATCCTTAAAGGTTCTCCCTCATCATGAGTACAATTCTTCTGACAGATGCTCAGCCAGCTTGCTTTAATGAAACACCCTACCTATATTCTGTTTTGTAATCTAACCACATAATTGCATCATATTCTTTCCTTACAAATCATCTAATTATGTTTCCCGGGACAAGCCTTCACCTCTTTTGTGCATGTTGTAACACTCCAGCTATTACCATCTCCTGGTTGTAAAGAAGTATATCACTAAATCATTACTGAATTGATCAGTAGATAAATCAGAGCTCTTTTTGGTGGGTTTCTAACCTGGGAAATGGGGCACCTGAGTGAGGAACAGAAATTGTAACTGCATCAGAATTTTTATTTGAGGTAGGCTGTTCTGATTTTTTTAGCTTATTTAAGAGCTCCTGTTCAACTCTTCTCAGTTTCATTTAACTTGTTACATGTTACATGCAATAGGTTTAAAGGACAGTACAGAGATATAAAACTAACTATTTTGGGAAACAAACAGGAGGAGTTGGAAGCCACTGTGCAGCTAGAAAGCTACAATCTAATGGCTATCACTGAAACGCGGTGGGACCAATCACACAACTGGAGCTCTGCAGTTGATGGCTGTAAACTGTTCAGAAGGGACAGGCAAGGAGGGAGGGGCAGGGGGATTGGCCTCCATGTAAAAAAAATGGATTGACTGCACAGAACTGTCTTTGAAAAAGTGATGAACAAGTTGAGAACTTATGAGTAAAAATTAGGTGGGAAGCCAACAAAGGAAACCTCGTGGTTGGTGTTTACTGTAGGGCACCTGAGCAAGGGGAGCCTGCTGACAAAGCGTTCTTACTTTGACTACAGGAAACATTGCGCTCGCATGTTCTGATCCTGCTGGGGCACCCCAGTCACCCTGGCATCTCCTGGAAAAGTGGCACAGCAAGCTGAAGCAATCCAGGAGACTCGTGGAGTGCATCGAGGATAATTTCTTAATCCAGGTGACAGACAGCCCGACCAGAGGAGAAGCATTACTAGACCTGTTGCTTACTAACACGGATGAACTAATTAGAGATGACAAGATTGGTGGCAGCCTGGGCTGCAGTGACCATACGCTGGTGGAATTCACAGTCTTGAGGGATATCGGCCAAATTAAGAGTTGAGTCAGGACCCTGAATTTTAGGAGAATAAAGTTTAATTTGTTTAAGGAATTACTGGATGGGACCCCCTGGGAAACAGCCCTCAGGGATGAAGGAGCTGAACAGAACTTACAGCTCTTTAAGGACATTTTTCTTAAAGCACAAGAGCTCTTGATTCCCACGTGTAAGAAATCAGGAAAGGAAGGCAGGAGACCAGCATGGCAGAGTAAGGACCTCCTGGTGTAAGAAGGCAAAGCACAGGCACTGGAACCAGGAACATGTATTCAGGGAAGAACATAAGGATGCTGCCTGGATGTATAAGGACGGAATCATGAAAGCTAAAGCTTAATTGGAGATGAATTTGTCATTGGATGTGAAGAATACTAAGGGCTTCTAGAGGTACAATGCACAGAAAAGGAAGATTAAAGAAAAGGTACCACCAGCACACAGTAAATAAGACAGGAGAAGTAGTGACAACTGACATGGAGAAGGCGGAGGAAGAGGAGGCGGCTTCAGAAAGAGGGCACCATCAGCCACATGTACCATGTGGCTGGTGGTGTGGAACCCTTGGAGGTGGAGCCACCCGAAGAACAGGAGGAACTGATGGAAGTGGATCCACTTCCAGCATAGCTCCCCTGGCACCACTACACCATGCAAGGGCTCCCCTCCATGACACCACGGCAGTGGTGTCACAGGAGTGCCCCACGTTGCAGGAGCGCCCTGCGTCGCTGGAGCACCTGCCATTAGCTGGGAGGCCCAGCCTCTGCACCTGGCCATCCTGCTCACCCATTCCATCTCCCAGCATCAACAATTACTATGTTGATTGCCATGGGTGGAGTGAGCCCTTCTTTCCCATCCCTTGTCTCCTCCCCCTATCAAAGAAAAACAGACCACCAATAAACCAAGAAAACAACAGTAAAAATGCTTTCCTCCTCTTTTGTTTGGTACTTTGGCAACTGCGTCTGGACTCCTGTGTCCCCTCCTGGTCTCCCCAGTCCTTGAAAGACACTGATGAGTGGGGTGGGGGCCCAGCCCAGGGCATTCAAGTTGGTATGGGGACAGGGCACATGGCACACAAGGGCAGGCTGAGGGAACTGCCTCTGGTCATGAGGGGAGTGAGACACTGGACCAGGTTGCCCAGAGAAGTCGTGGATGCCCCATCCCTGAAAGTGTTCAAGGTGAGGCTGGCCAGGCCTTTGAGCAACACGATCTAGTGAAAGATACCTGTCAGCCTCACCTCTGTGCCTGCGACGATCACGGAACAGATTTTCCTAGAAGCTATGGCACATGGAGAACAGTGAGATGATTTGAGACAGCCAGCATGGCTTCACCAAGGGCAAGTCTTGCCTGGCCAACCTAATGGCCTTCTACGATGGAGCAACTGCATCAGTGGACAAGGGAAGAGCTACGGATGTCATCTATCTGGACTTCTGTAAGGCCTTTGACAAGGCCCCCCACAACATCCCTCTCTCTAAACTAGACAGATGTGGATTTGATGGATGGACCATTCAGCGGATAAGGAATTGGCTGGATGGTTGTATCCAGAGAGTAGTGGTTAATGGTTCACTGCCTGGATGGAGATCAGTGGCCAGTGGTGTCCCTCAGGGGTCCGTATTGGGACCAGTACTGTTAAATATCTTCATCAACAGCATAGACAGTGGGATTGAGTCCACACTCAGAAAATTTGCAGATGACTCCAAGCTGAGTGGTGAGGCTGACACACTTGAGGGATGGGATGCCATCCAGAGGGGCCTAGGCAAGGGTGAGAAGTGGGCCCATGTGAACCTCATGAGGTTCAACAAGGGCCAAATGCAGGCTCCTGCACCTGGGTTAGGGTAACCCCTGGTATCAAGACAGGCTGGGGGATAAGAGATTGAGAAAAGAAAAAATGGACACGAGCTTGCAATGTGTGCTCGCAGCCCAGAAAGCCAACCGTACGCTGCGCGGCATTAAAAGAAGCATGGCCAGCAGGTCAAGGG